>NC_091774.1:65850030-66456184 GCF_029378745.1 Bos indicus
ATTCTGGTCTATGGGGCTTTCACTCTGATGTGAACCACAGGACATGACAGAAATTTATCACTGGTCCCGGGGAATAGAAACAACGGAAAATTCAGAATCAGCTGTGGAGCCCACGTCCTGATGTCTCATCTCTATGGAATGGGTGAACCCCAGAGATAGAAAGAGGCCTCTTATTCTCTCCTTAGTCTAGGCCCACTGAACTTGCAGAGCCCGAATTCCATAGGGTCACAGGATCTGAGTCAAGTTGCCCTTGATTTCTAGTAGCTGAGCTTTCTCGAGAAGTCCCTCCAGCATTGAGCTGTTAACTCACCACTCCTTTATTTACATATTAGGTAGATGAAGTACGCCCACTCAGATTATGAAACACCATTCATTGTTTTTGGCGAGTTGCTCTTAGGTGTTGTCAAGAAGTCTTATTCTGAGGGTTTCAAAAGTGTTTCATAGCAATGTCAACTCTGTAGTTATAGCCCTCAGTAAAAACCTTGACCTAAGAAATGAGAAAAACTCCCAATCGGTGAGGTAAGTAATTAAGCAAGGGACTGCATTTTACTGTGTAAATTATAGTACATTTACTGTAAAGCTAAACCTCCAATAACCCTTATAAAGTCCTCACAGGTAATGACTTAACCATGAATAGTAAGTTCCAGGGCTGCAGAACAGAACACATTTGTCCTTTAAATACTATTGGGAAAGGGAAACTAGATTAAAATTGAAAAGAGCAGTTTTCCCAGGTTCCAGTCATTGAAGGTTTGGCTTGGGTTCAGTGGTGGAATCCTGGTTTTCCCCCTAAACCTCCCCAGTACTGTATGCAAATCTTAGGTGTAGCAAGAGTTGGGCATGAAATCAACTGCAGCTCTGGAATGTTTGAAACATACATGCAACTTGGTAGAATATTCTCTCTTCTCCTGGGCCATTTTGCTTCTTGTTTCTCTGGAAATTAAAGGCCTATGACCCATTGCTTTCAGACCCACAAAGTTGCCCAACTCCAGGGGGGACACTGTGACTCTACGTGCAAATTGCCCCTAGAGTTTTGCAAAATGCCAACCCCGATTCCTTTATAATGGAGTCATTCATAGCACCACCTGTAAAAATGATGTTCATTCCAGCTGGATATCCCATCCCAGTGTTCTTTCCCCACAGCCTGGTTCAGGTTCAACGAAGTTTTTAGCCTCAGTCTATTTTTCACCTTTTTCTGTGCATCGTTCAAAGACGGGACCTCTTTTCCAAACTGAGGGATGTGATACACAACATCTGCCACAAGGGGGATGAAAAAAAAAGAAAAGGGTCTAAATTGCTCCAAAGAACCTGAAAAAGCTATGGGAATTTGTCCTGGAAAAGGCATAAGAATCGACTCTGTGATGGAAGATAATAATTTCAATTCCAGATCTTGTATCTGGTACTGAGTGTTAATAGACTTTGACATGAAATGAGGGCATGGTGTTCTTGGCAGATGATGAGAAAAGCAATGTGTCCTGCTTACCCCCACCTTCCAGCCGAAAGACATTTTCTGTTCTTCTTGCAACAGGTCTTTACTTACAAAAACAGCTGGTTCCCTTAGGAAGTATGTATCTAACTAATCCTCCACATAAATACTTGGCTTCAACAGAGAAAATAAGTTTGTCATATTCAGCATAAAACTTGATTGCACTTGCCTCCAGGCCTTTGAACAAGCTGGGCCGTTTTGCCCATTGGGCACCATAGGCATAGTGCCTAGGCTGGGGCCCAAGAACATTTCAAGAGCTGATTAAAATACCTGAGACCAGGAGAAAAAAAAAGAAAGAAAGAAATGTTTTGCTTCCAAAATATGGAAATTGTGAAATCAAAATTTTAAAATGTTTAGTGACATTACTGAAAATTATATATCAGCTTCGATAATTAAATTTGATATTCATAAATATCTCATTACAATGAAAAATAATTTGTGGATTAGCTTTTATGACTTAAAATGTCTCGTGGGTACCCAACGATGACTGAGAAATCACAACCAAGTGGGACTCAAAGGAGCTACTCACAGCAAATTTCAAAAGCCAAATTGGAAAATATCTTTCAAGTTCTTTCCCCCAAGTTATGGTAGACATAGTTCTCTTTGAAGGTTTGATAAGATATGTGTGCAGCTGCCTAGGACTTAAGAGGATCCTAAAGTGGCCCTGTATAGGGGTCATTTCCCCTGCGTGGGATACCTTCAATTGTCTCAACAATCCTTGTTCTTTCTCAAATTTAAATCTTTAAAGAAGATACCCTCAAGAATTTTTTTGTTGTTGTTCAGCTCCACTGGTCTCTTTGACTATTTCTTTAACAATTACAGGTATAAGGACTTTGTACTTACTTGTGTTATGGACAACTTCTATATCTTTATTTTTATTTTGAGGGTTTTCTTAAATTTATTTTACATATTGATGTTATATTTCAACTAAAGTGAGAATCTTGGACAGGAAAATATGTATTCATTCAGTTGTTCATTCAATGAAGCCACCATATATTGGGTGCTTGGGAGACAAAGTTATGTAAAGAACAATATATGGCCCTTTCCTTCAAGGCATCAGTCTAGGAAAGAAGACTGCTACTGCTGCTAAGTCACTTCAGTCATGTCCGACTCTGTGCGACCCCATAGACGGCAGCTCACCAGGCTCCCCCGTCCCTGGGATTCTCCAGGCAAGAACATTGGAGTGGGTTGCCATTGCCTTCTCCAATGCATGAAAGTGAAAAGTGAAAGTGAAGTCGCTCAGTTGTGTCCGACCCTCAGCGACCCCATGGACTGCAGCCTTCCAGGCTCCTCCTTCCATGGGATTTTCCAGTACTGGAGTGGGGTGCCATTGTCTTCTCCGGAAAGAAGACAGGGAAGCAGATAAATGATAGCACAATGGCTTCCTGGAGGTTTTCTCTTTGTTGCTTAGACTGGGACTGGATTCAGTATGTTTTCATTTATATAATAATCATTTTCTTTGTGTCAGATACTGTTCTCAACGCAGGTCTGTTTAACACTTTAATAAATGCTGCACTATTTAATTCTTAAAGCAATTCTATGATGCATTTTTGTTATCCCCACTTTACAGATGAAGACATTAGAGCACAGAGAAGTGAAATAATTTGCTCAAGGTCAGTTGCAAACATCAAATAAGTAGCCAAACCAGGATCCCAACCCAGACAGCCTGGTTCTAGAGCCCACGTTAACTGTCTAGGATATGAACTGAACCATATGATCAGTACCAAAGTGGTTTGTAGAAAATGCTACATAACTAATCACACACAGGAAAGATGAAACTGGCAGGGAATTCTTCACAAAGGAGATGATACCTGAATTGCTTTGTATGAAACAGGAATTTGCCCATCAGATAAATTTGGAATACAGGATTGAGAAACGCTTTCCAAATAAAAAGAAGAGCCTATTCATCATCTATATGTGTGTATATAAATAAAAAAACCAAACAAATGTGAAGACTTGTTTTGGGAAATGCAATTAGCTTATTTGGCTGGAACTTGATGTGTGTGGGGAGAGTCGATAGAGATGGGGCTCGAGAAGGAAGTAAAGATAACACAGATGTGTAGGCTATCGGAGGAGTTTGGCTTTTGGTCAGTTTTGACTTTGGTCAGTTAAATATTGATGGCCTCTCCCCACTTCCACCCATTCAAAATGAAAGAAAAACTTGATAAGTTCAATTATGCAAAAGAAGAAAAAATTAATATGCTTGGGAAAAAGATGACACAAAGTAAAAAAATCAAACAACAAACTAGAATAAAATATTTGTACTGCATAGTCCAATTTTCCTTAATGTACTAAGTGTGTTTACGAATCAGGGAACTGTGTGTGGTGACAGATGTTAACCAGACTTACTGTGGTGATCATTTTGCAATATACACAAATATCGAGTCATGATGTTGTACACCTGAAACTAATATAATGTTATGTGTCAATTATACCTCGATGGAAAAAAATAAGGAAAAACAGAGACCAACGCCCCAAGAGACAAGGACATGAATAGACAGTTTCAGGAAAAGATATCTAAACATTTGTAAAGGTGCTCTGTCCAGTAATAAGAAAAAAGCAAATGAAATTGAGTAAGATATAATCGTCATTTTGATTTGGCAAAAATCAAAAAATTTGTTAACACATGGCCCTTCCAGGTTTTGGGGAAATAGCCTGTCTCATTCATTGTTGGTAGGAAGATAAATTGGCACAATTTCTCAACTTCTCTGATGATAATTGGTCAGCATCTACCCAAATTACACGTGTGTAATTATCTGACTGTTCTACTCCAAGGAATTTCTTCTGCAGGTATATTTACACATGGATATGATGTTGTGCATACAAGGCACATATCTTACCATATTGTCTATAAAAGCAAAAGATTGGGAGGAAAAAACCTGAATATCCTTCGCTAAGGAACTGGTTAAGTCCATTATGATACATCCATACCATAGAATTCTTTTATGTCTTTAAAAAGAGCGAGGCTGTCCTGTATGTATTGATGTGAATCTCCAACATACAGCATAAAACAAAAACAAAACAAAATAAGGTACAGAGGAGTGGGTTAGGTTTTTTACCATTTGTATGTGCATGCATGTTGAAGGTTTTATATATATATGTACCTACTATATATATGACTATATATATGACTTGAATATGTACTAAATACTTACAGAAGAATTGAAAGCAATTCTAAAACACCAGAGGAAACTGTAGCTGGGGAGAGAGGAAAGATGAACACCTTTTTTTGTATAATTGTGGTGTCTTTGGCATTTTTTTGGTTATATGTTTCTTGTTTTCAGTGGGGTTTTTTGCATATATTATCTGGTTTTTAAAATGAAATTTTAAAATTTTGGTTGATCAACTCTCATCCTTCCTCACTGCATTGTTTTGCATAATGTAGGACAATCGATTGAGATATATGTTCCATAGTTTAATTTTCATTAAAACTCCAAACTACGTTGTCTCCTTGCGGGAGGGAACAGAGGGGAGAACTTGGCTGCAGTAAGGTGGGGCTGCAGGTTGAAGATAGCGTGGGGAGGTGGCTGTTTTCTGTCCACTTGGTGCGAGGACAGAGCTGCCCTGCAGGTGGGGCCACGGGGAGAGCCCGGGTGTTTAGAGGTGTTGAGGGGGATGGTGTGCACCGGAATTCACTAGGAGTCTTCGGTTTAAACACCTTTCCAAACCCTGGCTTTCTGGTTAGTTAAACCCAGAGACAAAGGTTATGAAACTCCTGTCTGGCTTCAGTTTTGGTTACAACCCTGGATATGTGTTCACTGACACATTGGGCATGGATATAATCTTCACTGACCTTAATTGGAGCAAAGCTTACTTTTGCTGAAAGGGATGAATTTATTTGTCTATTTTTAGTGAAGTATCTGATATCAGTCTGCTTTGTTTCACTTATGTAACCTCACCAAAGGACTGATTTCCTCAGCAAAGTCGAATGAGTACACAAGACCTAAGTGCCCAGAGACTGTGTTCAGACGTCTCAAGGTATAATTAATAAAGAGAATAAAGGATCAGAGAGGTTTTTCAACTGACAAGGCCAGGCCCTTCTAATTAGTGAAGACTGCCCAACTGCCTTGCATTATTTTCTTTGCCAGGAGACAACTGATCTCCTAAATGTTTAAGCGACTTCTTGTTGATCTGGTTTCGGAGGATTAAGCTCAGTGTAATTTCATCTTTTCCAGGTGCGAGACACTTGTATGTGCAGTAATCTGATTCTATACTCTCAGGGAAAACAGCGTGTCTTTGTCAGCACCGTTTGACAGAGTCAAACCCCTGAATCACGACCTCGCTCTCAACAGGCATAAATCCTGTGTAGTTATCACTTGCCCAGCCACTGAGTGCCGTGAGGCTTTGGCTTCTGGCTCTTGGTCATGCTGATCAGTGGGGCAGAGATGGTGTGCCAGCAGCCAAGATGGACTTCAGAAAGCATTTCCTTTCTGATTCCTTTGGATTCAGTGTTTAAGGACTAAGCCATACTATCTCTACTTTCATCAAGGGTTAAAGCAAAATGCACAGTAATTAATTTGTGTTTGGGTTAATTAGTAGAGATGTCAATTATTTTTCTGATTATTTGGGTAATGCTCTCAGTTTTATGATTTCCTGCTGGATGTTTCCATTTTTGATATATAGTATGCACTCTAGTAGAAGAAGTATTAGCTACCACTTAATAATAATTGCTAACTCGTAGTGAGTTTTAAGATGTACTGTTCCGTGTGCATACTTGGATTATTGGTTTGATGCTCACGACTGTGATTATTAAATCTATTTTACAGATTGGAAAGTGAAATACAGGGACAGTTAAGTAACCTGAGCAAGTGCTCAAGGCTGGAAAGTGGTGGATGTGTAATTAGAACCCTGAAGTCCTGAGTTTAGCATTTTAGCACATAACCACAAAGTTATCTACCACCATTTATTTTATGCCAGGCACATGACAACTCTGAGAGGGGATGATTGTCATCCCCATTTTACAGATGGGCAAATAGAGTCTCAGAAAGTTGAAATAAGTTATCCAGGTCACAGGGATAGTAAATGGTTAGTGCTAATTAACTGAGATCCAGATCTGAGCTCTTAACTCACAAATCATGTGACGAAAACAGGTAAATCTCTTCTGGTCTGGGTCCACGTGGAACCTAACACATGCAATGGGCAGACAGGGATCAGAAATGGGAGACAATTGTATGCTGAGCTGGGGAATATAGAAATTTGTTATTCTGAGTTTGGCCATCTTACAGGAGCAAGGAATAAGAAGAGTCTTAAAGGGACGGGACCTTAAATATCACAGGTCAAACCCCACACTTTCACAAATGAGGAACAATTGCTTCAGAGACAGAAAGCAATGTATACCAAGTCACAGAGGAAATGTCAATGGCCTTGCTGGTGTTAAAATCAAAGTCTGGTGACACTCAGCCTAGGGGTCTTTCTTTCATATCTTTTTGTTTTCACAGAGGTTTCCTGATTCTTGTCCTACAAAAATAATGTATGGGCATGGTTCCTCATTGTGTGGTTTAAAGTCAGTGTGTTCCTCAATACTGCACATTGAAGTTCCTTATCTGAAATCTCTATATAGTTATCCCAATTCATATAAATTTCCTGCTTTTATAGTTAGAAAAGACTGAATTTAGTCAACTTATTAAGATTCTACTTGATGGCTTTTCATTTAGGAAGTAGCAACTAGCCTAGTCTGCCTTGAACTTAGTACATCAAGAAATCATGTTCTCTTATTGAGTTACTTCTTTGTCCAATGGCATCACCTAAACCTATGTGGATATTTTCTAGTTTTTATTCTCCATCCAGAAAGAAACATGGAACAACTTGAAGAGAGGAAAATCCTCATACCTAAGACTCGGCCAAGGCTACCACATGTGATGAGCTATTAATGGTCTCTATATTCTTTCTTGGCATTTAAATTTTAAGATCTTCCTTCCTGCTACCATCATGGCCACCAAACCAGATCAAGCTTCTTGATCGTGTATTCTCACAGACCATAGCCCTGTTTAGAAGCACTGTACTCTTCTGTCTCCTTGGGCTATGCTCTAACTAATTCCTTCCAGCTCCATGAGGGTAGGAACCTCACTGGTTTTGCTCATTCTGCACCTCCAGCATTTAGTACAGTGCCCAGCGCATAGAAGGTTCTCAACAAATACACATTGAAAAATGTGTAAACAAAAATAAAGCCATACTGCTTTGTTTTAATTTCTGTCCTCATCATCCAACAACCTAATGTTAGAGTGGTTTTACTTAAATTTAATCCAACAAACTGAAGTATATGCATACCATGTTATATTATTCAGCCATAAAAATGAATGGAGTTGAGTCAGTCGTAGTGAGGTGGATGAACCTAGAGACCGTTACACAGAGTGAAGTAAGTCAGAAAGGGAACAACAAATATAATGTATTAAAGTATATGTATGGAATCTAGAAAATGGAAAACAATACAGATGAACCTATTTGTAGGAAAGGAATGGAGACACAGACATCGGGAACAGACTTGTGGACACAGATAGGGAAGGAGAGGGTGGGACGAATGGAGAAGCAGCATTGACATACATACACCGCCACGTGTGAAACAGAGAGCTGGTAGGAAGGTGCCGTGTAACACGGGGAGCCCAGCCTGGCACTCTGTGATGAACTAGAGAGGCAGGATGGGGGGCAGGGAGTGGGCGGGGGATCGAGAGGAAGGGGATATATGTACACATGTATATACTATGGCTGATTTGCAATGCTGTATGGCAGAAATCAATACAACATTGTAAAGCAATTATCCTCCAATTAAAAATAAAAAACAAGCAAACAAAAACCAAAACTGGTGAATTCTGAAAGACATACTTTCCCTACATGTTTGTATACAGAGCAGAAAATACTATCCATAAAATAAAACATTATCTTAATAATCTGCAAAAAAATTAAATCCAACAGTGGAAATCTGTAGGAAGATCCCATCTTATACCTTTGAGAGGCTCCTTTTTCCCATGCCAGCCAATGACCTATGTCAGGAATCAATGTACTCAGAAGGCAGCCCTGGAAAGGACACCCCTTGAAGTTTCTTTGTATGGCCATGAGGCTAGTGTGTAGATTAAAATTTGGATCTCAAGCCTTAAAGGGTTTTAAAGCCCATCAGCCAGACAGCATCATAAACATTTGGTCACCATGCTTTCTGAGCACCGGGGCGAATATTCTGGCAGCCCCTGTCACCACACTGACTGGCACATATGCACACACAGCAGGTCAAAGGCAGACCCTTTGGTAAATCCGGCCATGGAGACATAGGCTGGTAGCCACTCCAGCAAAAAAAGGGCAGGAGCTGGAAGTGAGAGGAGCAGAAATGGAATGTCCATTCTCTGCCAGTTCATTAAAGTCAGAGTTAGAACCAATTGCTGGGTAGTGGCAGATGCTCTGGAATAAATTTGGGGTGGGAGCCAAACCACAGCCTTCATCCTCCATTACTGACTCTCCCTTCCTCAAGAAAATGGTCTTATCCTCGAGTTAATCCACAGCCTGTCAGTGATTTAGAAGCCAAATCCACACCGATGACCTAGATGCTGCTGTACCTGCATCCCAGAGTAGGACCTGACCTGACATCTGGTGTCAATGCAGAGACTTTTAGTGACTGTTTATTTGCCTAAGCTAATACATCAAAAGAATGATCTTTCCCCAGTTGGGATGAGGGCACTCTGACCTGGCACCTTAACTACTTTTAACTGCCTTGTAATCTTCTAGTCAAGATCATTATCTGCAGACTGGGCATACTAGAAAGTAGAGTTTTTCCACTGACATCTCAGCAGAGATTATGATCCTCTCTGTTTCTGGAACATGAGAAAGCCAAGCCCTGGGAATCAGACAGATTGCTTGCTTGAGAAGCCAACTCATCAAACAGAACTTGGTTTAAGTAGTTGACCTAAGTTCAGGTTGCATTTGACAGCAGCAGAGCCAGAATTCTCCGTCTCTGTCTTTTCACCACCAAACTTCTCCAATTAATGGTCTACACCTGCTTCCAAGGTCTTCTCCTTGATCCTCTGACATCTGCCTTCTATTTCTCAGTCTTCCCCAAGCTTGGCCATCTCCTCTTTTGGATCCCAGTTCGTTGGTGCTTTCTACACTTGCCTCTGATATTTCTCTTTTTGATTCCTTGTTACTATCCCTGCCTCCAATGTCCAAGTAAGGGCAAAAGAAAAATGTCTTGTAGCCTTCTAAATTGAGGTGAGTCTGATGCTTGATTTATTCATATGCTACACTGACTATGAGAGTCCAATTTAGCCACAAGTTCTGAGTTGTGAGGTATACTTCGCTTAAATTTCCAGTGGTGTGAGCACATCCCCAAAGTTAAAAGCCTGAGGCATCTGAGCACTCAATGGGGGCCCTAAATAGTTATTACAAGTGTCCTCTTTATTGCTCTTCTTCCTATGTCTGATCAAAAGGGCCCATAGTGGAAGCTTCACGCTCTGAATTACATAGACACTGGAAGGGTTTATGAGGGAGAGCATACCGAATTTTGAAGTTTAAGGACTTTGGGCAAATTTCCTAGAATGCACCAATTCTTCTTTTTGTGAAATTCAAAGGTGCCCCCCCAAAAAGCAAAATAAAAAACCAAACTTCTGTTTGTTAAGCAGTATACTTGACACTTGTCGTAATTGATCTCTTATCTCCCAATCAAAGTCATATCACCAGTACATGGTGGAGGTAGGACTCAAAGTTACATATTTCGAGACTAGAGTCCATGTTTTAAATGCCATCTACACTTTTTTAGCAGGAGATATTTGACCTTTTCTCTCCCTTTGCCATCCTCATATCTTAAACAAAATGCTATGCTCTTCTGCTTTTCTATCTACTTCCTCTTTTTCTATTTCCTTTGCTAGCTTCTCTTTTCTCTTTTACGCTCTAGAATGTGCCTTGTTGTCAACTATTTCTCCACACCCTTGGGAGGATCATCTATACTCATGGCTTCAATGAATACTTTCAGGATCCCATCAGAGTCTACATATAGGTATAATAGAGGCCAGATCTGTCTTTTCGCTGGAAATGTTGAGCATACGGCAGAGTGCGTGACACACAGTAAATGTTCAGTAAATACTATTGAATAAATGAATGGATGAATGGATGTAAGAATTCACTGGTCTGCTGAAAATTCTCAGATACTCTTTTTCCTGGTGTTCAGATGCATATCTCCAGCTACCTACTGAATATTTTCGGCCGTTTCCTGCCGTTGCTATGAAATGACAGTAAGAGTTTGGTGGAATCATTGAGGGTTTGACCAATTTTCTGGGGCAGTCACACCAGTTGGATTCTCTCATGGTTTACCACTGGAGGCAGCTGTATTACCGTAGTGGATTATAGACTTTCTGCAGAGGAGAATAGAAGCTTGGTTCCTTTCAATGATGTGGGTTTGGGTTCCTTTGGGAGGACCCCAAGGCAGCTACTGGGTGGAGTCCTTTCTAAGTAGACACGGATGGAGAAAGATTGCTGGTAGAGGCCACTGGTAGTCATTTAAGGATAACACTACACTCATTGGATAAATGCATCTTTGTGTTGAGTGCCCAAGGAGACTTAATGCCAGGTCAAGTCCAGGCATGGAAGAACAATGAGCTCATAGCCATGAAATAGTCATCCTATCAGGGCCTCCAGATCTGACCCTTGGTTGGCTCCTGCTTCTGTGAGTCCTCAAATATTACCATAAAACTTGGCTGTGAGTGCCAGAGTTGGTGGCTGTCCTTAGTTATGATGGATGTGATCTACTGCAGGTTTGTTTAGTCTGAAATAATTAATCAGATGACTTGTGGAAAGTGCTATCAGAGAGACTTAGAGGCTGGATGGCATGCACTGACTGAGTCAGCCTGTCCACTTCATTGTCTCACGCCAGTTCTACAGTATATGCTCTGCGGTTGGCATCAACATGTGATTCAAAGAGCTTCATACTTTGTGCTGCTGTCATAGGTTTCTACTCATGGTTCTACCTCAGACCAATTCAATCCCAGTTTTCCAATCTTTCTGCTTCCAGACACATGAGCAGCCAGCCTGGTCATGTGCCATTGCCAGTGAGTCTATGTATATTTTAGCCTTGAGCCACTTCTTTGGTCCATGCAAAGTGGGTGACCAGATTCATCACCTGACACTCACCTCCCTGGAAGCATTTTGCCTCACTACTGTTTTTTTAGATCACCCCTGGGTGGGGATATAGTTTAGTTTGTGGCAAGTTTCTGGCTTGCAAGCACATGCTGAGTTAACCACCCATAAATCAAGCCCAGGCTTTTCCTCCTCTGTCAGCTGATTAAGGAACTCACCATGTGACCATTCGTATGAAATAAAGGAGAAGTGCTTGTGAACAGCGAATGGGTAAAATCCTGAGCTCTCTGCTATTGTAACTGCCTTGTGACCTCTGGCCCAACTCATGCTTGATTCCAAGGGGACCACTGCCATCTTAGGAATTGTGGATCCACCTTAGTGATGACGTGGTAGGTCTGACAAAACCTAGCTCATGATGATGTTGGATGTTCTGGATTATGATCACTTGGAGTATTAGGGTTCTCCAGAGACAGAGAACCAACAGAACATACGTGTGTGTATATATATATATATATACACACACATTCACACACAGGTGTATACATGCACACACATACATATATACACACATACATTTGAAGATGGAGAGAGATTTATTTAAGGAATTGGCTCACATGATTGTGAGGGCTGGCAAGTCCAAAACCTGCAGTGCAGGGAATTCCCTGGTGGTCCAGTGGTTAAAACTCTTATGCTTCCACTGCAGGGGATGTGGCTTTAATCCATTGTCAGGGAACTAAGATCCCACATGCTGGGTGACTTGGCCAAAAAAATTTTTTTTAATTTAAAAATTTGAAAAACAAAATCTTTGTGGTGCGGGCCAGTCAGCTGGAAATACCAGAAAAAGTCAGTGTTGCAATCCAAAGTTGTCTGGAGGCAGAATTTCTCTTTAAAGTACTTCAGTCTTTCCCCTTAAGGCCTTCAACTGATTGGATGAGGCCCACCCTTTTATGGAAGGTAATCTGCTTTACTCAAAATCTACTGATTTAAATGTTAATCACATCTAAAAGTACCTTTACAGCAACATTTAGACTGGTGTTTGACCAGCACCATAGCCTAAGCAAGTTACCACATAAATTAACCATCATCCTTGGTGTTTCATAGGCTCAGGGGTACATTGGTTTTACAAAAGGCAAATAATCCTTCATTTCAGAAGCCTGGGACCTGCATAGTGATTCTTCCCCTGGGAGATGGTGTAAACTACACATGATAGCTTTTCCCACAAGTGATTCTCAAATATCACAGGGTCTTATGGCCCCCAAGGAGCAAGGCTGCTTCCACCACAAGCTGTAACTGCTACAGAATCCTTTCCTGCACTGGGTGTCACTCAGAGGTGGCAGCCTTCCAAGACAACCACTGTATACGTTGCAGCAGTATTCCCAAGTGTGGAATATTTTGCCTCCAGAACCCAAAGATATCTATGAGGCATTGGGCTTCCTTCTTCCTAGTGGGATGTATAAGATGTAACAATTTGTCTTTCATTTTTGGATGGAATATACTAGCATGCCTTTGACTGTCAGATATTTAGCATTTTTCCTCATGTGTTAAGCTCCTGAATCTTCATTAGATTTATCTTGTACTGCTCAAGCAGATGTTAGCTAGTTCTTGCTCACCTGGCTCATTTAGCATAATGTCATCAATGTAGTGGGCCAATACAATCATCGATGAGGTATACGGAAAGTCCAAATCTCTTTGGACACTATTTTGAGACAGCACTAACACAGCCCTGGGTGGTGGTGGGGGTGCTGGAATTATTGCCTGTGTCACATAAAGGTGAACTGTTTGTGATCCTCTTTTCTGATCTAGAAATTGCTGGCTCTACAACATGTATCTGAGGCCATGTTAATCTCTAGCAAAAACGCCATATCTGTCATGGAGGCAGCAGTTGGGTTTATGGTAGTCTCTTGTCATTCTCCAGGACATCTGACTGATTTCTACAGGGGTCCCAGTGGGTAAATTAGGTGGAGATGAAATGGGGATCTCTACCATCACTGCAGATGGTGATTGCAGCCATGAAATTAAAAGACGCTTACTCCTTGGAAGGAAAGTTATGACCAACATAGATAGCATATTCAAAAGCAGAGACATTACTTTGCCAACAAAGGTCCGTCTAGTCAAGGCTATGGTTTTTCCAGTGGTCATGTATGGATGTGAGAGTTGGACCATAAAGAAAGCTGAGCACTGAAGAATTGATGCTTTTGAACTGTGGTGTTGGAAAAGACACTTGAGAGTCCCTTGGACTGCAAGGAGATCCAACCAGTCCATCCTAAAGGAGATCAGTCCTGGGTGTTCATTGGAAGGACTGAGCTGAAGCTGAAACTCCAATATTTTGGCCACCTCATGTGAAGAGTTGACTCATTGGAAAAGACTCTGACGCTGGGAGGGATTGGGGGCAGGAGGAGAAGGGGATGACAGAGGATGAGATGGCTGGATGGCATCACCGACTCGATGGACATGAGTTTGAGTGAACTCCGGGAGTTGGTGATGGACAGGGAGGCCTGGCGTGCTGTGATTCATGGGGTCACAAAGAGTCGGACACGACTGAGTGACTGAACTGAACTGAACTGAACCAACAATAAACTGTGGAAAATTCTGAAAGAGATGAGAATACCAGACCACCTGACCTGCCTCTTGAGAAACCTATATGCAGATCAGGAAGCAAAAGTTAGAACTGGACATGGAATAACAGACTGGTTCCAAATAGGAAAAGGAGTATGTCAAGGCTCCTTTTGTCACCCTGCTTATTTAACTTAGATGCAGAGTACATCATGAGAAACACTGGGCTGGATGAAGCACAAGCTGGAATCAAGATTGCTGGGAGAAATATCAATAACCTCAGATATGCAGATGACACCATCCTTATGGCAGAAAGTGAAGAGGAACTAAAAAGCCTCTTGATGAAAGTGAAAGAGGAGAGTAAAAAAGTTGGCTTAAAGCTCAACATTCAGAAAACTAAGATCATGGCATCTGGTCCCATCACCTCATGGCAAATAGATGGGTAAACAGTGGAAACAGTGACAGACTTGATTTTGGGGCTCTACCATCACTGCAGATGGTGATTGCAGCCATGAAATTAAAAGATGCTTACTCCTTGGAAGGAAAGTTATGACCAACCTAGATAGCATATTAAAAAGCAGAGACATTACTTTGCCAAAAAAGGTCTGTCTAGTCAAGGCTATGGTTTTACCAGTGGTCATGTATGGATGTGAGAGTTGGACTGCGGTCATGTATGGATGTGAGAGTTGGACTGTGAAGAAAGCAGAGCACCAAAGAATTGATGCTTTTGAACTGTGGTGTTGGAGAAGACTCTTGAGAGTCCCTTGAACTGAAAGGAGGTCCAACCAGTCCATCCTAAAGGGTATCAGTTTTGGGTGTTCATTGGAAGGACTGATGCCAAAGCTGAAACTCCAATTCTTTGGTGACCTCACGCGAAGAGTCGACTCATTGGAAAAGATCCTGATGCTGGGAGGGACTGGGGACGACAGAGGATGAAATGGCTGGATGGCATCACTGACTCGATAGACACGAGTTTGAGTAGACTCCGGGAGTTGATGATGGACAGGGAGGCTTGGCATGCTGTGATTCATGGGGTTGCAAAGAGTCAGACACTACTGAGTGACTGAACTGAACTGAACCAACTCCTTTATATCCTTAAAGGTGGCATTAATTTCTGTCATCTCTTTGAGGATACAAATTTGTTTCTCGTTTAGTATCTTGGCTGGGAGCAGGGTGGAGGTATTAGCACTTTTAAAGGCTTCTCTTGGTCTCCTCTACAAAAATTTGATAGACAATTTTTACTCCACGGGCCAAAAATCCAAAGTGAGGGTTGCATCATCTCCCAACGATGTCTATTCCAACCATACATCGGAAATATACAATGGGCCCACAGTCAGCTAGAACCAGATCAACAATCTGTTTGTAGCCTGGCTGCTTCTGAACCCACTGTAACAGGGAGGCCATGATACTTTGGGTCTTCAACTACCAATGTCACTTCAGACCCTGTGTCCAACAGTGGTTAAACATTTAAATAGACCCCTTTCCCCTCCAAAAATAAACCAAGTCTCCCATAACCAGTCTTACATACCAGCTTTCTTTGTCAAGCACTGTTGGAATTCATTCCCACAAAACTCCCCTATCTTCTGCTAGTATCTGTAGCTAGGTTGCAGCTCCTCGGGGGTCTGTTTCCTCTCTTTCCTGGCCTAACACAACCCCCAACTGGGTTATTCTGTGACTTAACCCAACTTATGTGCCTCGTGGCCAAGAGGGGAGTATGAACAGATCCTGCAGGAGGCTGCCTTGAGTGAGGAAAGGCAAAGGAGGGGTGCCAGCTCCTAATCATTCCTGCAGGCTCAGAAAATTCAGGGAATCTGGAAATTAAAGATTTTCAGAAACACGAATACTGATGACTCCATTGACTGTGTCATGGTCCCATTCTTTCCTAGCAAGACCCTTGATCTTGTCATGGCAGACTGGTCTTATTTTCACATTGAACATTCTTTGAATGTCAGATACTCTGATCATTAAAACCTGGACCTGTTCTTTAGCTTTCTTTACTTTGCTACTGCAGGAGAGGAGCATCTCCTGGCTACCAGGGAAACCCTCTGGCTTTCGCTGTTGTCTTTCAATTGCCTGTTAACCACTGTCAGGCTCTTGTTATCTTTTACTGACGCAATAATCACAGTAGCCACCCAATCCCACTGTCGCTATGGTGACCATTTCCTCCCTAATTTTCAAATGCCTGATATATTGTGTCCGCCAGGGTTTTCTCTTCCTTGGTGTACAATCTTAACCATTGGTGAAAGTTCACAATTGAACTGTCCCCTTGTGTCAGAGGTATTTTCTCCACCTACTGATCAATAGGGTCTGCAATACCAACCTAGTGGTAAGAGATTCAGCTCTAAAACTCCATCTTATACCTATTTTCTCAGATCACTCTAACTGCTGTCACTCACTGAGTACCCCAGGAAGCAGATTCTGAGTCCAAGTTTAGTGTATAGGATGCTTATTAGGTGGTATCTTTGGGATCAACACACATGGTTGAGGTGACCAATTCATCCTGGTTTTCCTGGAACATTTTTGGTTTTAGCACTGAAAATACAGCATCCTGAGAACTGCCCTCAGTCCTTGGAAAACTGGGAGTGTTGGTGACCCTATCTGTGGTAGACAGAGGGCAGAAGCAGGGTTGAATGAAGGGAAAAGCCAAGCTGTAATCCAGGCCTGATGACCTCAGCTAAGAGAAAGAGAAAGAATTGCCCCTTTAGACGTAACCAGCACCAGGCTGAAATGGCCAGACCTTTACATTCCTATTGCTTCAAACACTGGATATGGGCTTCCGTGGGGAGGGCAAGGCTTTGGGTGGGAACCTCTGGATAGGCTGACAGCTAAGGGCTATCTGCTGGCAGCACTTCTAGGGTCACAAACCCTTCCATGAAAAGGGATCCAGGTGTATCCTTGTGTCTAATACAGATGGATATAGATATATTCTTCCATTTGCACAGACTATCTGTGGAGGATTGCAGAAGAAAATGGTATCAATGCCTCCAAAGAGAGGATATAGGTGACCATGAGAGCAGAGAAGGAAGAGGAAATGCTCTATGGAGATAGTCCTTTGTACAGTTTGAATTTTTCTATTATGGTAAATGTATACGTACATTGCAAACTAACATGAACTTGAGTTAAAATATCAGTAAATAAAGATAAAAATAAGATTATAAGGAATACTGAGGTCTGAGGATCGTGCATCATGAGTATGAAAGCAGCAAAATTCAATCTTGGAAATGGCCTGAATTCTTCAACAGACAAATTGTAAAGATAAGGGATGGAAAAAGGAATAACCTTTGGATTCAAGGAAATTTAAAGGCTATGACAATTTTTTTTTAATGGGGAACACTTTAGGGTCTAAGGTATACACTTGGGCAATATATTATTTTAAAATGCAGAGAAACAATTACTGTAAAAGTCAGGATAATAGCTACATTTGGTGGGATGGAAATGTTGTAGCTGGGATGGGACATAGGAGAAGCTTCTGAGGTGCTTGAAAGTGAAAGTCTCTCAGTCGTGTCTGACTCTTTGCTACCCCATGGACTATACAGTCCATGGAATTCTCCAGGCCAGAATACTGGAGTGGGTAGCCGTTCCCTTCTCCAGGGGTTCTTCCCAACCCAGGGATCAAACCCAGGTCTCCTGCATTGCAGGTGGATTCTTTACCAGCTGAGCCACCAGGGAAGCCCAAGAATACTGAGAATATGCCTGCAATGCAGGACACCTGAGTTTGATCCCTGGGTTGGGAAGATCCCCTGGGGAAGGAAAAGGCTACCCACTCCAGTATTCTGGCCTGGAGAATTCCATGGACTGTATCTGAGGTGCTTGGTAAAGTTCTATTTCTTGACTTGTGTAGGATTTCATGAGTGTTCACCTTGTAATCGGAGAAGACAATGGCACCCCACTCCAGTTCTCTTGCCTGGAAAATCCCATGGACGGAGGAGCCTGGTAGGCTGCAGTCCATGGGGTCGCTGAGTGTCGGACACGACTAAGCAACTTCACTTTCACTTTCATGCATTGGAGAAGGAAATGGTAACCCACTCCAGTGTTCTTGCCTGGAGAATCCCAGGGACGGGGGAGGCTGATGGGCTGCCGTCTATGGGGTCGCACAGAGTCGAACACGACTGAAGTGACTTAGCACCTTGTAATAATTCATTAAGCTATATATTTTTATTTAATTTTATGTATCTAATTTTAGAATAAAAATAGTTTTAAAAGAAAAAATAAATTAAGAACTAATTCAGAACCTAAGGAAATAAAATGGTTTGTTTTTAATTACTTTCACTTGGCAGATATTTATAGAATACCCATTACACACCAGAGTCCTGGAGATCCAAGAGTGAAATACAAACAAAAATCCTGTTCTTATGGATCTAAAAATCTACCATATCCTTAGTGAATCAAGTGGGTAAAATGTTTAATTCTACTAAGTTTATATTCTTATTTTTCAATCTAAACCAACATAGCCATTTGGGTTATGTGAGATGAATAGTAATAAATGGTTATGGAATTGCCACTGGTTTTACACAAAATCCAAAGAGTGTATACATAACATTCAGCCTTACAACTTCATTTTGCTTTAGCCTTAACATTGCCCTTTGATGATAATGCCTGTGTTTCTATTTCTTTCTTTCCTTTTCTGTCCCTCCAAATCATCTTATTGTGTAAAATTTTATATGGTCCTCAATCCTTTTCAGAAATAGTGTGGGTATATATAAATGAAATATAAATGTTCTAATACCATATTTATGCTCTATGTTGTGTTGACTATAATAAAGCATATAGAATCAACAAGGCTGAAGCAGACCACTAAAATGTATCATACCATGAACCAGAACACCAATAAAAGCAATACTTCTACTAATAAAAATGCTGGCAGTTAGCTCTCTCCAGTATTTGCACCAAGCATCACTGTTAGTTAACTATTTACTTCCTTATAATCCCATAGGGTTGCTCTTCTTTGAGATGTAGGCCTTAGAGAGCATTTGCTTCTGAAAGACTCTATTTTCATCAAATTTAGAAATCTGATTCAGTCTAAAGCCTTCTTCATTAACCTATTTTTTTTATACAGATAGAAAGAAACCACTGTTTAACAGTGTTAAACACAGTTTTTATACAGGTAGAAACACAGTTTAACAGGTAGAAACACCAAGGGCTTATGAAGCTACTAAATCAGCTCCCCCCTGCCTTTTTTTGCAATAAAGAATGAACATGTGTCCATTTTCAGCTTTCCTCCTGAAGCTTTCATATAATTCTAAAGTTTTCTTGTTAATTATGAGAGCTTGCCCTGGTTGCTTTAAACATTGTGCTGGGAAAAAAAAAGCTATGTACAAACCAACACAAATTTCATGTTATAGCAATATACCAACATCATTTCTCTGTTTACCAGTTCTGTAGAAAGTAATGTGCATGAAAAACTCTGGTCCCATTCACACTAATGTGAGTTAGTCTTTTCATTTCATACAATTGCATAGCATCTACTCTTAGGTTTTGCATCAGTTAAGACTCTGTTAAGAAAGAATTTATCTCAAAATAACTCAGGTTAAAAAACTAAATAAAAAATAAATCTGCTCATTCCTTCTGACTTAAAGGTTGAGGTGAATCCCAAGGCAGGGCTGAAATGAGGTAATGAAACTCACGGTTTCAGTGGATAGTTCTTCATTAGAACTTTCCATTTCTATATCCGCTTTTAGTGCTTCTCTTTGTGTGTTGGTTTCACTCTCTTCAATCAAAGATATCTTTCTTCTTTGAGGCAGGGAAGATGCACCCTGGCAGCATTCCTTGAGTCAGGAACCTCATACTGAAACCACCACTGTGGGCAGGGGGATGGTGCCAATGACTGGCCAGACCTGGTCATGTGTTGAAGCCTATAGCCAAAGGCAGGTAGGACATTGTGACTGATAAGTCATTCCAAAATTTCGTGGAATGGCCAGGATGTGGAACTGGGTCCAATGAATCAAGGAAACTGGGCAGACAGTTCAAGTGACAACTTACCACTACATGAGTGCCAATACCTGAGCACTGAAGAAGTACTGAGTATAAAAGGAAGGGGTCGCACAGAGTCGGACACGACTGAAGCGACTTAGCAGCAGCAGCAGCTGAAATTAGGAGTTAAAAGATCCCTAATAAATGTCAGCCAAGATAATGGAAGAAAGCTAAGTGATTCTTCTCAAAGTCAATGTAAATATATTAAAAACACTAATACATATGCTGAGAATATAGATGTCAAGAAAGAAGTAGAAGTCAGGACAGAAGGTTAAAAGAACCAAAGAAAAGATATATGTTCAAAGAATGAAAAGGAAGAGAAACAAGAAAAAGACAAGAAGGGGAAAAAAGTAATAAAGAATAAAATCTCCCTATTAAGAAGGATGTTTTTCTCAGGTGGCGCTAGGGTGTAAAGAACCTGCCTGCCAGTGCAGGAGACTCAAGAGAGTCGGGTTCAATCCATGGGTTGGGAAGATCCCCTGGAAGAGGGCATGGCTACCTACTCCAGTATTCTTGCCTGGAGAATCCCATGGACAGAGGAGCCTGGAGAGCTGCGGTCCATGGGGTCACAAAGAGTCAGACACAACAACTGAAGCAACTTAGCATGCACACACACACTAAGAAGGATGGGCAAGAGGAACAGAAGAGCAAGAAAACCAGTAGGAAAACCTCAGTCCTAGGATGTGAAAGCATTAAGAAAGATTATGAGTGATAATAGATATTTTAATGTCATGGATTTCGTTTAAAGTAAAGTTTTTATTTCATATTGGAACTATACGTAGTAATTTGTTTCTTAAGTAAATAGGAAAAATGCCTGAAGAATATGTGAATGGCACTGCATGATTGAAGATGAACAGCTAGAGGGAGTTAAGGCCTAGGTTAAAATCACACTTACTTTTAAGTTTGGTGAGTCAGAATCATTTTAAGTGCTAAATGGTAATTCTTATGAAGTTACCTGGGGGAAAAGTATTAACCATCACAAGACACATCAAAGTATTAACAGGCATTTTTAGCTGGGAAGGGAAATCAGCACTTGAAGTAAGAATTCAATTTGGATTCCGGATAAAAAGAGGCAAGGAGGAAATTACGGTAGGTTCTGAAATTTAGGAAAATGGAGGAAAGAAGTCTTTTTCAGAGACTTTCTATAAAAAGCACACATGATTGCTGATGCGTAATTGTTAAATATAAATTGAAATGAGTTTAGTCATTCTTTTTGTGATAAGATCACTCACTAGTTACAGATGCCATGCAATTAAATTAACTGTAAAATTGCTAAGAAAAAAAAAAGGAACTGAAATGGCAGAATTCTACTTGACTTTCTGTAAAACGAATGGTTCTGAAAGTGTCATTGGAAAGTGTCATTTAGCTGCAAGGCCTTAAAGGTTGAAATTTAAAAAATGAACACATATCTAGGTTATGTGAGACAGAGATTATCAGGATCCTCATGTCCATGAAGAACTACTAGAAAAAAAATGAAAAGAGCAGAAACATGCAATCTGATCAACTAGTCTAAGTTCATTCTTAAGAACTGCAGAGGAAGATAGGGACATAATTGCTGTTTGAATGATATCCTCAGTTCAGTTCAGTCGCTCAGTCATGTCCGACTCTTTGGGACCCCATGAATCGCAGCATGCCAGGCCTCCCTGTCCATATATGTATAAATGAACTATAGTGCTATACACTTGAAATGAACACAACATTGTAAATATTAATAACTGCATGCTCAATTGCTCAGTTGTGTCCGACTCTTTGAGACCCCATGGGCTGTAGCCCACCAGGCTCCATTGTCCATGGGATTTCCCAGGCAAGAAAACTGAAGTGGGCTGCCATTTCCTTCTCCAGGGGATCTTATCAGTTCAGGAATCGAATCCGCATCTCTTGCATGGGCAGGCAGATTGTTTTTTTTTTTTACCACTGTACCACCTGGGAAGCCTCCATTGTAAATAGCTATCCAATTTTAAACAAGATCAAAAAAAAAAATAAAACAGAGAAGTCAATCTGAAAATGTCCCTATGTACATTATCTTGAACAATTAAAAAATTTAAGAATCAAATGTATATATATACATTTGCTGAGAGATATTTGTTCATCCAGTTTGGGCAAATGTCACAGAATTTAGAGCCAAAGCCTAGGACAAATTCCCAGCTCTACCACTCACAGGGCTTGGACAAGTTAACCTTTTGGAATCTGTGTTTTCATTTGCAATAGGGGGGATTCTTCAAGAAACAAACATTTTTGATTGTCTTAGTACATGTGGGCACAGGAATAGTGATCCACAGGACATGGCTGTGGTTGGCCAGAAGCTTGTATTCTTTGGCAGATGGTGAAAACGCTGTAATCACAGGATTGCTGAGATAACAAGAAGAGTGAAAGTGTTTGCTTAACTATAAGATTTTATGCAATTGTTATTAATGAATAAAATGATTCATAGTTTGCTAATGGGAAAGCTCATAAAAATTAGACATTTAATAATGAAACGCTAGATAAGCTTTATTGCCTCCACAAGATTTTATAATCCTATTCTTCCAAACCTCTTCTTTTGCAAAGTAATATAATAGTCTTCTCAGGTGGCACTAGTGGTAAAGAATCTGCTTGCCAATGTAGGAGACATAAGAGACGTGGGTTCGATTCCTGGGTCAGGAAGATTCCTCTGGAGATGGAAATGGCAACCCACTCCAGTATTCTTGCCTAGAGAATCCCATGGACAGAGGAGCCTGGCAGGTTACAATCAATAGGGTTGTAAAGAACTGGACATGAATGAAGCAACTTAGAACACACAGCACACGATATAATACTGATTCGTTTATTTATAACTCTCCCTTTCAATTTTGTTCCAGACAGGGATTTAAGACTTTCCCAGTCCTGCTCCATTAATCACCGTGACCAACTATGCCCATGATATAAAAGCTAACATGGCTGGACTTCCCTGGTGGCCCAGTGGTTAAGAATCCACCTGCTGAGGTAGGGGACATGGGTTCGATCACTGGTCAAAGAGGATTCGACATGTGTTGGGGCAACTAAGACCAGGAGCCAAAACTACTGAGCCCACAAGCCTAGAGCCTGTGCTCCACATCAGAAGAAGCCCCTGCAATGAGAAGCCCACGTCCGGCAGCAAAGAGTAGACCCTACTCACCGCAACTAGAGAAAGCCCTCGTGCAGTGCTAAAGACCTAGCACAGCCCAAAATAATAAATAATCAATTAATTAATAATAAAAAAAAAGACTAACATGACACTCCTTCTTCCCAGGCTCAATTCTTTCCTTGTGGAATTGGGAGGAGGAGATGAGACAGACATTTCATCTTACTCCTAATTCCCATCTACTTTAATATCGCTGGGAGGCCCAGAGTCATTCATTCAATACCTCTTGACATCTACTTACTATCCTAGGTTTGCAGCAGTATCATTTGAGAGGCAGCAGTTTCCCATTTGGGCGGGAGCATTCAGTGCTCTGGGCATGTCTATTGCATTTTCTTGTCCATGGTATCTTCTTTGTGGCCTCTTTTAAATCATTTACATCAAACTGATAAGCTTACAGATGGTCATCAGTGCTTCTACTTATATTTGACACCAACACAACTGCCTGCTTCAGGAGCATACGTGCTACTGTGTATATTGTATATATTGTATTTCCTTGGGATAGGGTATTTCGGTTTTCCGCTAGTTCTCATAAAATAATACAAGCCTACATGAGCATAAGATCTTTATATTTGGAATATGGGAAAGAAAAGTTTATTAATTGGAAAGTTTCACCATGTGTAAGGGAAGAGAACTAAGCCAGCTAGTGAGTTCCAGTTCCAGTGGTTTTCAATCATGTGAAAGTTGACTTAGTGGGATCATATACCAGGGCAATCCCCCCTTTTCCTTACTTGTATTAAAGGTGATGGATGCAATGAAACCTGAAACCAAGAATGAATATTTGTGAAACCAATGGAAACATTTGTAATTTTAAGACACATTGTTCGAGTAGTAGATAAATGGTTGGTGATGGCTTGATCAATATTCTTAAGAAAGGAAAAAAGTGTGATTGAGGGCCATAGATAAACACTTATTATTGAAAAAAATGAAAGAAACTGTGTTACATGCACAAATCACATGTATAGGACTATACGGATGATTTAAAGGATTTTTTAAGGTAATTTTGACTGTTGGAGAGTTTCACTTTACTCATTGACCTTCAAACCTAATATGCAGCTCTTCAGTTCAGTTCAGTCGCTCAGTCGTGTCTGACTCTTTGCGACCCCATGAATCGCAGCACGCCAGGCCTCCCTGTCCATCACCAACTCCTGGAGTTTACCCAGACTCACATCCATGGAGTCAGTGATGCCATCCAGCCATCTCATCCTCTGTCGTCCCCTTCTCCTCCTGCCCTCAATCCCTCCCAGCATCAGAGTCTTTTCCATTGAGTCAACTCTTTGCATGAGGTGGCCAAAGTATTGGAGTTTCAGCTTTAGCATCATTCCTTCCAAAGAAATCCCAGGGCTGATCTCCTTCAGAATGGACTGGTTGGATCTCCTTGCAGTCCAAGGGACTCTCAAGAGTCTTCTCCAACACCACAGTTCAAAAGCATCAATTCTTCAGCACTCAGCCTTCTTCACAGTCGAACTCTCACGTCCATACATGCAGCCCCTCAGTAAACCAAAAAAACAAAACCAAAAACACGAATTTCTTGGTTTTGTTTGCAAAGATGTAGCTCTCATTGAAATAAAAAATAATATCAAGTATGAAAGCAAAAGATACTTAGTAAAAGTATAAGTAAAATAATAGAAGAGAGAACTTGATATTTTAAAGGATAAAACTTAATCATCAAGTTGTATAGTAAATGGAAACCCAATGCATGATTAATAAATGGTCCCCAAAGAAATTTTGGGTACTATTTGGTCAGTAAGACAAAAATGCTTCTTTTCCTAAGTCCCTAATGCCTATCTCAGAAACCACCTATGTTTAAACAGGAAAATTCTCTTTACACCCATATAAGTAGTATTATATCGATAAGATAAAATTGATCTGATGTGGGAAAGTGCAAAGGGCTTGTGGTGTGGTCTTGGTAAATTTTTTTACTTGCGTAATTTAACCTCTGAATTTAACTCTGTTCATCTATTAAATGGGGGTAATACCTTCAAAGATTATTATAAGAATTGGGCTAGTATATTTAAAGTTCCTTAGCATAGTGCTTGGGGCTTCCCTGGTGGCTCAGCAGCAAAGAATCTGCCAGCAATGCATGAGCCGCAGGAGATTTGAGTTCTATCCCTGGGTGGGGAAGATTCCCTGGAGGAGGTCATGGCAACCCTCTCCAGTATTCTTCCCTGGAGAATCTCATGAACAAGGGAGCCTGGCAGGCTACAGTCTACAGGGTCGCAAAGAGCTGGACCTGACTGAGCGACTGAGCATGCACGCACCATGGTGCTTGAGCTCCTAGAAAATGGAGCTCTGTGACTTTTTAGAGCTCCAAAAAGGCTGCTATGATTATTACAACTGGCCTGGACTGCAGTGTTCTAATGACTTGAAGAAATTAATTTTATCCCCATGACATTTACTTCTACATCATTAAGTTTCAAGAACAATCATAGAAGAGATTAATACAGTATTTAATCACCTTGCTTATTCTCTGACTTCTAAAATTTCAATAATAAAAAGTTACAGAATTTTAAACAAGGAGAAAATAAATGGAGGAAAACTATATTTTTTCTTTGCCATAGCTTCCGTCATGTTCAACTCTTTGCGACCCTGTGAACTGTACGTAGCCTGCCAGGCTCCTCTGTCCATGGCATTCTCCAGTCAAGAATACTGGAGTGGGTTGTCCTGCTCTCTTCCAGGCTGATCTTCCCAACCCAGGGATGGAACCTGCATCTCTTATGTCTCCTACATCAGCAGGCAGGTTCTTTACCACTAGCGCCATCTGGGAAGCCCCCTGATTTTTCTTTAGTCAGTTTTATGTAATTTTCAGAAAATATAGTTTCAAATAATAAAATTACATGATTAGAAACAACTCTGACAGATAAAGAGTTGAACACTGCTTATAACTTATAACCACAAAAGGATACTTATTTCAGCAATAATTATCAGAAGCATGATGACTCAGTGGTTACAGGTCAGTGAGATGAAAACCAAATTCTTTTTCTCTTATAGTCCTGTTTTGAAGAACTTTGGTGGGAGAATTCTTACTGCTTCTTGAAAGTGATGTCAGTGTTCTAAGTCCCATATCTGACTACCCTGATTGGAATTCCTGATGAAACATGGCAGTTTTCTTCATCAAAAGGGAAGCATTTGAGCCAGTTGAAATATAAGATGAAACTCTTCCTAAGGTTATGACTTTACCATTATGATTGTTTGGGGCATTCTCTGGGGAACTATAGTATTTTGAGTTGCTTCTTACAAAAGAGAGCTGGGTGGAACCATAAGGCTCTAACATCATTTGAGAAACAAATAATATACTCTTGACTAAAATGTTAATCCCTTATTCAATCTGGGAGTGAATGGAATGTCCTGCACTTAGTGAAATAAAAGTGTTTGATCTAGATCTCTTAGCAGTTTAATCTTTCATTCATAACCCAACTTTCCCCTCCTTATTTAAAGAAGTGGGGGTAATTGAGAGAAAAACAGCCACAAGGGCATGTGAAAAAAGCCTGTTGCTCCCCTCCACAAATAGTCACTGAGTTACCCACATGCCAGGTGCTGAGAATCAGCTCTTCCTTTACTGTATGTGTATCACCTTCGGACCTCAGCCCCTGCAATCACTTTGCAGGGATCATATTCTTCTTTAAAAACAGTACTAAAAACAACTAACTCGGAGCTACAGACTTCCACCAGCTACCTGTGCCCCACTATGCCCTGACCTCCAAATGAAGTTTTATGCATCTTTTCTGCATATTGGGGTGGATGGGGGCCAGGTGGCGGGGAAACATGATCAGAAATGTGCCATACTACAGTACAGTTTAAATGACTTACTTCATTACAATTGCCTTGAGGGTAACCGAGTGAGGGGTGTTTAGAAAAACATCTTTATAGTTTGAATGCATTCCTAGTATATGACGGGCATTGCCGTAAGAAGTTTATATTTTTCTCTTAAATTCTACATATTTATCATTCCTATCTGAGCTCAGTTTTGCCAAGTTAAAAAAAATGGGGTAACACTTCAAAATCTTCTCATGAGAATTAAATAAGACCTATGGTTGTTGTAAGTGGCTAACATCTGGTTCTTTGAGATTCCATGGACTGCAGCATGCCAGACTTCCCTGTCCTTCACTATTTCCGAGTTTGCTCAAACTCATGTCCATTGAGTTGGTGATGCCATGCAACTGCCTCATCCTCTTGCCCTTTTCTCCTGCCCTCAATCTTTCACAGAGTCTTTCCCAATGAGTCAGCTCTTTGAATTAGGTGGCCACAGTGTTGGAGCTTCAGCTTCAGCATCAGTCCTTCCAATGAATATTCAGGGTTGATTTCCTTTAGGATTGACTGGTTTGATTTCCTTTCTGTCCAAGGGACTCTCCAGCGTCTTCTCCGGTACCACAGTTCAATAGCATCAATTCTTTGGCGCTCAGCCTTCTATATGGTCCAACTGTCACATCTGCACATGGACATCTATAGGGCATTTGTTGACAAAGTGATGTCTCTGCTTTTTAATAGGCTATCTAGGTTTGTCATAGCTTTCCTTCCAAGGATGAAGCGTCTTATAGAAAGGAGGGTAATTTGGGACTTCCCTGGTGGTCTAGTGGCTAAAACTCTGTGTTCCCAATGCAGGGATCTGGGTTTGATCACTGGTCAGGAAACTAGACCCCACATGCCACAACGAAAGACGCCTCGTGCCACAACTAAGACCAAGTGCAGTCAATTAAATAAATATTTTTTTAAATGAGGGTGATAGATATTGGCCAAAAAGTTCATTTGAGATTTTTCATACAAGTGTTACAGAAAACCCTGAATGAACTTTTTGGCCAACCCTTTCCCATGGGTCGAGCCCTGAGGTTTATTCCTTCACATACTTCATCTTGCTCTTCAGCTCCATTTTAAGAATGAGGAAAATGAGGTTAAACAGAAGTGACCCAAACTATTTCTCCTCAGTGGAAGAATCTTCACCAAGAACGAAGACTACAAATATATATGGAGTGCTTACAATGGTCAGGCATTTTTCTTGGTTGCAGTGAACAAGACAGGTCTGTCTCAAAGAGCTTTTGGTGTAACTATCCAGAAACTGTTTGGAGGTGGGGGTGGGACAATGGCTCACATAGAAGAAAATTCAATGGCACCGCTTCGGGCCATGGAAGGTTTAAGAGGCCTATTAGACATCCAAGGTGTGCAGTGTAGGAAGTGGAGAGATATGTCTGGAATGTAAGGCAGACATCTGGGCTAGAGATAAAATACTGTGTCATCAGCCTATAGGTAATATTTCAAAGCTACGGTGCTGAATGAGATTTCCTGAGAAAAAAGGATAGGTGGAGAAGACTGTTAAGGGCAGAGAACCCCGAGGCCCTCCAGCATTTAGACATCTGACGGAAGAGAAATATTCAAGAACCGCAGAAGTGACCAATGAGGTAAGTAGACAATCACATGAGTCCGGGGTCATGGAAGCCTAGAGAAAAATGTTTCAAGGAGGGAGTCATCACCAGTGAAGTTACTGTAAATTCAAATAAAATTTAGAGAACTGACCACCAGCTTTGGCACAAAAGTGGTCTTTCATTGAGCAGATACGTATTGAGTACCAACTCCACACTAGATACTGTTCAAGGGACTAGGGCTACACCTGTGAACAAAACAGGGGAAAATCCTTGTCCTCATGGGATCCCCAATCTATGAGGGGGAAAAAGATAAATTATAGTATGCTAGCTGATTCTGAGCACTTAAAAGAAAACTAAATAAGCTGTGCTTAGTCGCTCAGTCATGTCTTTTTGTGACCCCGTGGACTATAGCCCACCAGGCTCCTCTGTCCATGGGGATTCTCCAGGCAAGAATACTGGAATGGGTTGCCATGCCCTCCTCCAGAGGGTCTTTCCAACCCAGGGATTGAACCCAGGTCTCCCACATTGCAAGTGGATTCTTTATCACCTGAGCCACCACGGAAGCCCAAGAATGCTGGAGTAAGCAGTCTATCCTTTCTCCATCGGAACTTCCCCACCTAAGAATTGAATTGGGGTCTCCTGCATTGCAGGTGGATTCCTTACCAGCTGAGCTACCAGGGAAGCCCAAGCAGGGCTTTTTCAGTCTCAAAGAGTTGGGCATGACTTAGTGACTGAGCAACAGCAAAGAATAGCAGGAGAGAGAGCTCCAGGTGTGAAGGGCAGGGTTGCAATTTAAGAGTAATCAGGCTCTAGACCCGGAGCCGGTCCATTATTCCATTAATAATGAAGCTTTCCTTTGCTTCTGAACCCGACTCAGTCTTGTTCAACTGATATGAAGGACACTGGGACGAAAGACCTTGCTGAAGCCCTTCTCGAAGATTCAGCCTTAGCAAATAGAATCTTCCCTCTAGTGTTGGGAGAACTAGCCCAACTAGTTGTCCATCGCTGGCGGTCGGAGGAGGAGTGCACACAAGGAAGACCTTCAGAAGATAGCCGGGGAAGCTATGGGAATAGCACATGGAAGGGCATCCCAGGAAGAGGGTGCAGGAAGGACAGCGGCTCTGAGGCTAGAGCTGGCAGGGATTAAAGAGAGAAAGAAAAATAAAGTAAAGTAACAGCGCTGGGGTGACTGGTGAAACCTTGAATGAGCAGAGGGAATGAGCGATGCAGGCGGCTGGAGGAAGAGCATTTAAAGAGGGAAGAACACGTGTGAAAGTGCCTGGCAACGTTAAAGACTCGGAAGGAGGCCAGAGCAGCTGCAGCAGAGTAAGTGAGGAAGAGGGTGACTGAATGGGGCAAGAGGGGAGTGGAGCCTTCATTGTGAGACAGGAAGCCCGGGTTTTGGGCTGAGGAGCACCTCACAGGTGCTCCCATATTGAGCAGACACTATGGGGGCCAGGAAGAGGTGGGGAGCAAAGTCCAAAGCAAGGAAATTAGTTAGGAAGCGATTGCTGTAATTTAGCAGTGGGTAAAGAATCTGCCTGCAATGCAGGAGACACAGGAGACATGGGTTTGATCCCCGGGTAGGGAAGATCCCCTGGAGAAGAAAATGGCAATGCACTCCAGTAGTCTTGCCTGGAAGATTCCATGGACGGAGGAGCCTGGTAGGTTACAGCTCATAGGGTCGCAAAGAGTCAGACGTAACTGAGAGACTAAGCACACAAGTGAGGAATAGTGGGGCTTGGGCCAGGAGATATCAATAACTGAATGCAGTGAGAAGTGTAGAGACTGTTCTCAAGGTAAAGCTGATGGGATTTGCTGATTAGCTGGATGTAAGCCTGCAAATAGACTCAAGCAGGATGCCGCAATTATCTGCCCGAGTTACTGGAAGGATGGAGTTACCATTGAGTTGGGGAGACACCAGGAAATTTTGGTTTTAGAACTGGGAGATCTACTGCTTAGAGGAAGAGGCTGGCCTTAGCGGAGGCACACACAGTTCATCGCAAGAACCTGTGGTCAGGGGGAAGCAGGTTCTCTCCTGGTAGTTTCTAATTTTTTTTTCTTCTGGTGAAATAGCAATCAAGGTCATCAACCAAGAATCAATATGCAGGGAGGTGTTTCAAGTGTGAAGAGAGAAACAGTTGTCAAGCGGAGGCGGGGAATGAAGAGACAGACCATTGTAATAAATTAAAACTCATGGGCAGTATTAAGGGCCCACTTGACCTTGGCACAGTTTTCTTCAGCCACATTAAGGCACTCAAGTATGGGTCTGGAGTCAGAAGACAGCTGAAATGAACTGTGATTGATGGATTGCCGAGTACAGTGGAACAGGAGGAGGGGAAGGACATTGAGCATTCAAGGAATTCACTCCCTGCAACGCTGGGGTAAGAGCGGAAGTGAAAACAGTCACTGGGAACGTCAGGGGAAACTGTCTCCCCAGGGGAGAGACAGGTTTCACTTAGAGCAAAACAAGCAAACGAAGCTTTCGAAAGGATGAGTATTGGGGGGATTTCTTACTCTTGCTAAATAAAGCTGTTTCAGTGGCTGTGGTGCAACTGGATTGGAGTAAGTGGGTCAAGGAGCAAGTGAGAAAACAGAAGTTGACAGCAAACTGGATAACGCTCTCAAAGAGCTCTGTTGGAAAGGTGCCGTGCATGTGCTTAGTTGCTCAGTCATGTCCCAACTCTTTGCGACCCCATGCACTGCAGCCCACCAGGCTCCTTTGTCCTTAAGGATTCTCCAGGCAAGAATACTGCAGTAGGTAGCCTATCCCTTCTCCAGGGGATCTTCCCGACCCAGGAATTGAACTGGAGTCTCATGCACTGCAGGCGGATTCTTTACCAGCTGAGCTACCAGTAAAGGTGCTGGAGTTAGCCAAATGATTGAAGGCAAAGTTTGTTTGAGATGAAAGGTATCACAGTGCACTTTTATACCAATGAAAGAGGGTAAAAATTGACAATGCAAGAAAGAAATGGAGTAAAATGTGGGGATCTTTGCGGTGGCAAAGCCCTTGAGGTCAGCAGGTGCTGGGATCCAAGGCGTAAGTGGAAGAACTGACTTTAGAATTCTGTAGAAGGAGAGTGACAAAGAAGGCTGGAGGCAGGAAGGCTGGCAGAAATGTGAAATGGGGAGATTAGTTAGTTCTTTGAATCTATTTATCTCTAAAAGTCTGAGGAGGTTATCTGAGAGGTAATGTGGGAAGGTTGGGTATTTGATGTCAGATAAGTAACACTGTGAGAAAGTCACCAGAGAGAGAAAGTGAACTTACTAGGGAATTACAGGGCATCCCAGGTGGTTTAGCAGTAAAAGTATCTGCCTGCAATGCAGGAGACGAAGGAGACGAGGGTTCGATCCCTGGAGTAGGAAATGGCAACCGGCTCCAGTAGTCATGCCTGGGAAATCCCATGGAAAGAGGAGTCTGACAGGCTACCGTCTATGGGGTCGCAAAAGAGTTGAATACAACTCAGCTACCACCAGGGAATTAAAGGTTTGTTTGGCAGCAACAAGTGACCACCTGAGAGGTATGGTCAAAAATCTGAAGTGAGATCAGTCAACATACTTGTGCACTTCTTCCCATCACGCCTTGCTGCTTGGGTACAGGTGCCAAGAAAGTGGCTCTCAAAGACTGAGGGTTTTGACAGGTATGATGGAGGGGACAAGATACACGGGTTAGGATGTTTCCAATAGTGTGGTGCAAATGCCATCATCTATGCTTCATAAGGAAGGAAGCAAGGATATGAACGGAGTCATGGACAATGATAAATGGTAGGATCAAGGGGCTGGAAGTCTAGATGAGGCTAAAGACTTGCTGGAGAGAAAGAACTGGGGTAAATGAATTCGAATGGCTTGAAGATGATCAACTGAGGGGGCTAGTGGATGAGATGATGGTTTTGGAGATGGTGCATTATTTTCTCTCCCAATTAAACAATAGTATTAACCAAATAAAACCTTATGATCAAGATGCTGCTGCTTTTGGCTACATTAAAAAAAGCATTTTCTGATTACATCACTGGGCTGGTCACGGTTTACTTCATCAGGAGAGTTTGAGTGAATATCACTTGATTTGAACTTTACAGCTCTACGTCACAATATAGGGACATCTGTACAGCATAAAGAGGAAATCTATAAAATTGATTTGACATTAGCATTGAGTGGCACATCTGGTCTTAACTTTTCATGTAAATTTATGTTACCAGTATTAAAATAAGAAAATGCTCATTCTGTAACTTAGTGGAAATTTTCCAATGGGTTCTAGTATCACCAACAACTTTGAAGAGTAATAGGAATTCTCTGGAAGTATATACAAAAAAAGATTAATTCAAAGGGAAATATTTTGCCATTAAGGGGTTTAGAAATAAACATAAAACACATTCATGGGACTTCTTGTGTGGTTCAGATTTCTCGCTTTCACTCTAGGGGTCGTGGATTCGATCCCTGATTGGTGAACCCCACATGCAGGACAACGCAGCCAAAAAACCCAAAACACATTCATTATAAAATTTTTATTCCATTGTATTGTCATTTAAAATTATAAGAATGTAAGCAAATATCACCCAGTGTCAGAAGATCTGCCTTGTTTAGTGACAAATCAATAGTTTCATAGACATTTTCAATTCATTTAAAAAAGGTCATGTCATTTATGTAATAATTAAGATAAGCTTTATCTCTCTATATAGTAAACTTCCACTGACTTATACAATCCCATTTTCTCCAGCGGGAAGCTGTGCTGGGTCCAGCCCTGCTTGCTTCATTGATACGGCAACATCAAACAAATAGTCATAACACTCACACCTGTTTAAAAAAATAAAAAGCAAAAAGCATTAGAAGTGTTTGGTCAGAGTTCTCCACTTCTAACAATTACATTTTCCCTCTGCATCGAGTGAACCCTGTTCCGAGTAATTTTATTCCCCCTCAATTCTATGCAAAGGGTTTCTTATTTTGTCTCTAACATTATTTAAAAAAGGAATCATACCATATCATGCCACATACTATATACTTCTCAGGAAATAAAAAGAGTTTAAAGTAGACTACTTACCTAAATTTAAATTTTTTATTATGTGCCATTTTTGTAAATAAATGTAGCAAATCATCCTAGCCCTCAACTGAGAGAACAAGAGCTGTTGCTCCTTCTTTATATCAAAGAGCACAGTAACTTGCCAAACAACAGCTGACCTGAAAATTATTTCTTAACAAAAGAATATATAATACAAATAAAATATCTAGAAATAAAAAACTATGTAATTGGTTTAAATTCAGATTAAACCAATTTGACCACTGACACACCAAAAAAAGTCATCCTTCTTTGAAAGCGTGGTGACCGGCCTTGACGTTCCTTGGTTTACACTTACATGGTTTTAGCCTTCTCCCACGTCTCTCCCCAGACGTAGACTCCGTGCCGTCTGACTAGCACTGCACAGGAGTCTGGGTAATCATTCATTGCCCGAGCCATGCGCTCTTTGAGGTCTTTCTCCTCAGGTGTGTTCTCAATAATAGGCACTACTAACATATCATCGTATCTGTAAGACAAAACATGCTCCTTTTTAAAACAAAAGAATTCATATATAAAACTGATCACTTTTTCAAATAATAAACTAGACATTCTCTTTATATCGGAGAAGCCACTCCAAATTATGAACAAGATGTTGCATGTCAGTCTGTGTATCCTGCATGAACAACTATATCAAAAGACGCCTTGGGAATCTGGCAGGCATTGTTCTAATCCTAAGTAGAAGTGGCAGAAATTTGTACAGGACACCAAAAGATAACAAAGAAATTATCAAGATCATACCAGTATTTCCATGAAGCATAGAGAATCATAGTGTTTTGAACATAGGAAGGATTAACAATTGAACTACTTAAAGCAGGAATTTCCCAACAGTACGAAATCATTTTATTCTATCTCTGCAGGACCCGAAAGTGTCTTGGATAGGCAAATAAATACATGTGTGGTTTATGGTCCTGGGATAGCAAAAACCTTCTGAGTGAACCATTAAGGGTATGATAACATTTTTAGAACGTTCTCAAATCTATGATGTTAGAACTTGTTTTTACCTTATTTTTAGTAAGTACATGTGATGAAATCAAAATATGCATTTTTCATTTTTTGTTTCTGTAATAATACTCAAGCAAATAATCTGTCACTGGTAAAGTTACAACTATTTCTGAGGTCATATACAACCAATCAAAACTCAGACATATTTTCCTTGTAACATGAACTTCTCTTGCCTTGTTAATGTATCATCTGCTTTTTCACCTCGTCTGTAATGGCTACATTTAACTAAAATAAGTTCTATCAATAAACTATCAGAAATTACTACTTTAGGGAAGGTATAGAATAAATAGCAGTCATGTGATAAAGAACTTGGCCAATCATTAACAGAATGAGGTTGCCCATTATTTCACTTAAGTAAAACAGAGGTAATTATAAAATATCCTTAAACATGGAGGGAAAAATTGCTAGTCCCAAGTCTTTCCTAGTATTGGCCATAAAAACCACAAACTTATATTTTCTTCTACCATACACCAAACAGTCAGAAATAGCTCCAGGTGCAAAATAATTCCACAGTAAAGAAGACCTGAAAGCTAATCCAGTCCGATCTACTCCTTTTACAGAAGCAGAGCCTGGGGTAGTCCTCCAACTAAACAGCGTTCTTTTCACCCTTCCATAGGCATTCGCCTTCAAAAGGGAGGACAGTTACATTTAACATGGTTACCTCCCCAATAAGAATTAGGCATTTGAAAGTTACCATTATTTTTAAGATGCACTTAAAATTTTTAAAAAGTAGAGTGCAAAATGTAAAAACTCCATCCTTTTCCCTACTCCATCCAGCTTTTTTTGCCCCTTCTTTTGACCGGATACTTAGGATTCTACCCAAAACGTGATTAAGTACCACTGCCCAGGAGCTGTGAAAATGACCCTGTTACTGATTTCCCAGCCAGGCTCAAACAGAATTGCAAAAACATCTCAAAAAACTTTGTACTCTTTAAGTTCCGAAACATTCAACATAATATATAAAGAGTATATACACTGATGCGTAACAAATGGCATCTTTGCATTCGCGTCATTCTTTTTTCCACAAATTCCAAAGACTCTCTGCTGGGCTCTGCTCCTATACCCACCGTTTCACATGTTCTTCTGACCTATTTTTATTTCTTCACTGAAGCAATCAAATGCCAATGAAATTGGTAACACACAAATGCCTCTCCTTCAAGACCCAGACGTGGAAAAGGTAGTATGCGGCTATGCTTTAGTACGTACGCTTTCAAAATTTAAATATTTAACTTCTGTAAGTAGGTGTTTCCCACTGCTGAGGAATGCTTTAGGCACACAATAAATATTAACTAAACTCAAGTCAACTGAGCTTCTCAGCACACTAGTTTAAACACGCACTGTTACGTGCAGTTAACAGTAACACACTGCCCTAAGAACACTTCAGTGAAACCGACACCCTTTTCCTCTCAACAAGCCAAAGTGGATTCAGCCCCTTTAGGAAATTAAGAAGGGTGAAAGTTCAGGAACAAGAATGCCCAAACATTTAGATGAAATGCTGAGCCTGTCTCTGAGTCCCAGGAACACGTTTCTTCGTGTCACTATATTGTAGATTGATGAATAATGGCCACATTTTTGTGGGCTGGTAGACTTAGCTGATTTTGTCTAAAGGGCCTCTGTTCTATATTATCTATGCCCCTTTCCACACTGAAAATTATAAGCATATAGAGATCTAAATTAAAATAATTATAAATTTTTTAATGAAAATTTTTTAGAAATACTACATGAAATCCAAACGAAGCATAAACTTTAGTCAGAGCTGAAACTTCCTGAAGACAAAGTGAAGGTGAGGAGCGCTTATTCTCGGGTTGTTTCAGCAGAGGAACACAGTCTTTCCATCTCTACAGAAATCTCAGTCCAGTCCTTTTCTTTTTACTCCAACAAACATTTCATTACTCATGTTGGCAATAATTTACCAAGGCTGAGTTGGGAATGGGGAGAAGGAAGGGAGGCATACGATTTGTGTCACTGAGAATAGATCTGGAAGTATAATATTAAGTGGAGTATTAACTAACACAGATACATAACGTCGCATTAAATACATAAAAATATCAGGATCCCGTTTATCACAAGAAGGAGAAATACTGTTCAAATTATTTAAGCACAAAAAAAAGTGGCGGGGGGGGTTGGCGGTGGAAATACCTGTAATACCCTCCTGAGGTACATTTCTTTATTCCTTTGATCATCTCTTGATGTGTAATTTTAAACTCCTTTCCTGGGAAGACAAGGGTGGCCATGACAGCAGCTTTAGAATGGGTATGGATCACAGCACCTGCTTCTGGGGTGGGGGTGGGGGGGAGAATATAGTCACATGCTCAGTGAAAAGCAAATTACCCTTTTTAAAGAGTTTATATATATATATATACACACACACACATACACACACATATTTATATACGGTTATGGACTTGTTTTTTTTGGCATGGAATAATAAGTTGGCAGTGGGTAGGAGAGGAGGAAGGGAGGTAGGAAAGAGAAGAGTCAGAAAGTGAAAAGAAGAAACATTAAACTTTATCCAGCAAGCGGACAATGCGTGCAATACTTTATACACGTTCAAAAACATTTTTCAGATGGTCTGAAGTACAGCTATTATAATAATGGAGATCATTATCATAATACTATGACCACTCAATTAGGGATTCCTACATCTCCTTTAAAGATGTTTTCTCTTTGTATTATCACAACAACCATCTCTCCCATTTAACGGTCAAGGCTCAGAGATTGTTAAATAACTTATCCATGGTTATTTAACTACACTGTCCAACTTTAGACAGTAGTTGAAAACTTGGGATTTGAACCCAGGTCAGCCTGACCCTTGATCAAGATAGGCTTTATAGTGTAGGCCACATCTTGGTGACATGAGGGATGATTGGGATTTTGAGATATAGATGCAATGGGTTTACCTAAAAAAGAATTTGTACACTATAAAACTCGGTAATGGCTATTTTTGCAACTGGAAGTTTATTTAGCATTTTCGCTAGGAAAGATTCTTCAGGCTGGCAGAATCTGCTGCTGAAGTTTCATCCTGTCAATAGTAGCTGGTAATGTCTGGGAACAGAACACAGCACAATTATTCCCTGTATACTGATTTCATTCAGGGGCTATACTAAAGCATGGTCTTTATGACTTCATTGCAATGGTAAGTCAGTACTTCAGTTATACTTTCTTATTTTTACATTGTCCTTTAGGTTCAACCTTTCTAGGTTAGTTTTCTACCACAATTTCTGGGAATTACTAATAAAATTAGTCATACAGTAAATTTTTCAAAAAAGAGAGGACCACTCCCACTGAAGTGAAGAAAAGACCATGATTTTCCCTCCTTTGTAGTTTGATTAATTTCTACTACAAGTTCACAGAGGTATAACTCTAAACTAAGAGTAGGAATTGGATTGTATATATAATAGTTGGTTAATTTGACAATCTAGTGGAGTCATACTCATCTAGATTGGAATTCTGGCCCCAATACTCCCTAGCTGTTTATTTTGGGAAAATCTTCCCACAGTCTCTGTCCTCTCATGTATAAAATGAAATACTAATGGACCTTCCACAGGGCTGATGTGAAGACTGAATCAGTCAACATGTTTAGAATTGCACATAGCAGGTATTTAAGAAATTTGAATTACAACAATAATTGCCATTATTTAGGGGGGAGTTCTATTGTTTAGTTGCTAAGTCATGTCTGACTCCTTTACAGCCCCATGGAGTATAGCCTGCCAAGACTATAGTCCATGGGATTTTCCAGGGAAGAATACTGGAGTGGGTTGCCATTTCCCTCTCCAGGGGATCTTCCCGACCCACAGATTGAACTTGTGTCTCCTGCATAAGCAGGAGGATTCTTTATCACTGTGCCAAACAGGAGAGCCCATTTAGGGGAGCCTACTCTGCAAATATTCGTTATGTTGAGTACATTTTCTACCAACCTCTCATTGTGTAAGCATTCATAAAAAGAGGAGTGCACTGGCTTTTTTTAAGATTCTTAGATGGCGGAGGTCCACTTATGTCCTTTTCATTGATGTCACAAACAAACATGTCTTCAGGCTATTTAGAGAAGGAAAAAGAAAAGAAAAGGTTCATAAAATATCAATGAGAAATGTCTTCTTTCTTGTTGGTCTATAGTGTATATACATAGCGTGAATATATGTGTTCAGCTCACTTCAGTAGCTCAGTTGTGTCCGACTCTTTGCCACCCCATGAATTGCAGCACGCCAGGCCTCCCTGTCCATCACCAACTCCTGGAGTTCACGCAAACTCATGTCCACTGACTCGGTGATGCCATCCAGCCATCTCATCCTCTGTCATCCCCTTCTCCTCCTGCCCCCAATCGCTCCTAGCATCAGGGTCTTTTCCAATGAGTCAACTCTTCACATGAGGTGGCCAAAGTATTGGAGTTTCAGCTTTAGCATCAGTCCTTCCAATGAACACCCAGGACTGATCTCCTTTAGAATGGACTGGCTGGATCTCCTTGCAGTCCAAGGGACTCTCAAGAGTCTTTTCCAACACCACAGTTCAAAAGCATCAATTCTTCGGCACTCAGCTTTCTTTACAGTCCAACTCTCACATCCATACATGACCAATGGAAAAATCATAGCCTTGACTAGACGGACCTTTGTTGGCAAAGTAATGTCTCTGCTTTTGAATATGCTATCTAGGTTGGTCATAACTTTCCTTCCAAGGAGTAAGCGTCTTTTAATTTCATGGCTGTAATCACCATCTGCAGTGATTTTGGAGCCCCCAAAAATAAAGTCTGACACTGTTTCCACTGTTTCCTCATTTATTTGCCATGAAGTGATGGGACCAGATGCCATGATCTTAGTTTTCTGAATGCTGAGTTTTAAGCCAACTTTTTCACTCTCCTCTTTCACTTTCATCAAGAGGCTTTTTAGTTCCTCTTCATTTTCTGCCATAAGGGTGGTGTCATCTGCATATCTGAGGTTCTTGATATTTCTCCCGGCAGTCTTGATTCCAGCCTGTGCTTCTTCCAGCCCAGAGTTTCTCATGATATACTCTCCATCTAAGTTAAATAAGCAGGGTGACAATATACAGCCTTGATGTACTCCTTTTCCTATTTGGAACCAGTCTGTTGTTCCATGTCCAGTTCTAACTGTTGCTTTCTGACCTGCATACAGGTTTCTCAAGAGGCAGGTCAGATGGTCTGGTATTCTCATCTCTTTCAAAATTTTGGATTTAAATATTTATATAATTATAGTCTCACTCAAAAATATGTAGCCATTTTGAGAAATAAAAATATGTTTTCTACTAACCAAAATAATCTCAAGAGTTAAAAAAAATCCACCTTTAGAATTTGAAGAAAAAAATTGTTATGGAAAATTTAATATGCAAGTATGAGGTTATCAATTCATTGATTTAATTTCTCACTTTTGCCATGTAATTTCACAACTATATTTCAGAGAGACTACATAATCACTATTTTAGGATGGGTATCATAATTTTTTTTCAATATTTCATAATATAAGAGGAAAAATAGAGAATAAAATTTTCTTATTCCTTGAGAATCTTACCTGGTACTCAGAAATGCTAATCTCGATGAGGCACATTATTTTTTAAATTCTAAAGAATTATGTAGATCCAGGTTTTTCCTAGTAACATGCATATTTCTGACTTGTAACTTTCATTTGCCAGGGTTTATTATAAACTACCATATAAATTCTTTATTAATGAAGCATTATGCCTTAGAGAGAATTAAGTATTATGTACTTGTTTTAACTCTATTCTGGGTATTATTCTAGCATTAATACAGAAGGGGTCCTCTCAAAATTTTGAAACAAAGTTTTATAACTTTGGAAGAGCTTTGCCATTATTAAATATGAGTTGATTTGGTCCATTTGGTCCAATCTGATTAACCTATTAGCCTGATAAAAATGGGGAGAAGGCAATGGCACCCCACTCCAGTACTGTTGCCCGGAAAATCCCATGGATGGAGGAGCCTGGTAGGCTGCAGTCCATGGGGTTGCTAAGAGTCAGACACGACTGAGCGACTTCACTTTCACTTTCCACTTTCATGCACTGGAGAAGGAAATGGCAACCCACTCCAGTGTTCTTGCCTGGAGAATCCCATGGACGGAGAAGCCTGGTAGGCTGCAGTCCATGGGGTCGCACAGAGTCGGACATGACTGAAGCGACTTAGCAGCAGCAGTAGCAGATAAAGATGGTGTTACAATGCTGCAGTTACAATCATCTTTTATTATGATTTAAGACTGCACTATTCACTTTTGCCCTGTAGAGGCTGAGAGAAGATTTAGAACTCCTGGTGACATGTAGGACCATTACCACCTTAAAAAAATTTAGTAGTTACTTAACAAATGTTTGCTGATTAGTTATTTAAATTATCACAATATAATTTCCCTTCAAAACTAACATTTTTTTAACATTAATTCCATTTCACAAAACAATAATCAGGTAGAGAAGATGAGACATTTAGGTTTAAGAAGGATCCCTTTATCATACCTGAATCCGTTCCTTTTGCACTCCTGAAGGAGCAATGTAGATTTCATTGCTGGTGATACAAAATATAGAAATTGGTATTTATTTAACTCTATTGTCCTGCTTTTGCAAAAAAGAAGTGTATCCTTGCAGTCCAATCATTACTCGTCTTTATAAATCAAGCCATACAAATAGCAGCTTTATTCAATTAATAGAATAGGCTGTATAGAAAGAACAGCAAGCTACTTTAATGTCTTTATAACGCTGGTGACACAATAAAATGTTGATAGTTGCTTCTGTCTTCTACATTTTCATATAAAGTTCTTTATTTCTTTTTATGGTGCAAAATTAATGGTAACCAGGCTTTCATCTAGTTAGGATAAATACATCTGAAAACACAAGTCTTTAGCATCTTTAAGCATCAATAAGCAGAGCTGATCTTGCTAGACATGAAACACAGTAATTCTAAAATCTAATCAGGAAAATATGCTACTCAAAGTCTTACAAGGAATCGGGTTTCATTTTGTTGTTTGAAATGCTCTTATTACAAAACATGAAGTTCAGAGACCTCTGCTGGATGGCTGGTTAAATTACAGCTTTAACCCTGGGCTACTTTTCTGGGTGGAACAGTATGCTTCCTAGTTGAAAAACACTTCTATCTTGTGAAACTACATGGTAACAAAGCTAAAACAATTGCAGAAAGTTAAAAATGTAAAAGGCATGGTTACATCTGGAGATCTCTGTTATACAGCACTTGTGCTAAGGGAGGATGCTACAGCATCACCACAAGGTGCTTTCAAATTTGATTTGGAAATTAATTTCAAAATCTCTAAATTCTCTCCACCCTCAACAAAGATCCTCTGGCTCATGTATCACTTTCAGTTGCTGCCAGAGGGTATTAAAGAGCTGCCACATAATGCAAATGAAGGAAATACCAGCAGCTGCATGCTCCAGCTTCTGCCACTGAGGCATGGACTAGGGACACTAAATCAATATTAACTGTTTCTGAAGGAGACTCCCAGGGCTTCCTAGGGGATGCTAGTGGTAAAGACCCCGCCTGCCAATGTAAGAGATATATGAGACATGGGTTCAACCCCTGGGTAGGGAAGATCCCCTGGAGGAGGGCATGGCAACCCACTCCAGTATTCTTACCTACAGAATCCCATGGATAGAGGAGCCTGGTGGGCTACAGCCCACAGGGTTGCAAAGGATCGGACAGGACTGAAGCAACTGAGCATGAACACACAAGAGAGACTCACAGACTTAGAGAACGAACTTATGGTTGCTGGGGGTAAGGATGGGGGAAAGGATATTTAGGGAGTTTGGACATGTACACACTACTGTATTTGAAATGGATAACCAACAAGAACCTACTGTATAGCACATGGAATTCTGCTCAACACTATGTGGCAGCCTGGATGGGAGGGGTGTTTGAAGGAGAATGGATACATGTACATGTATGGATGAGTCTATCTGCTGCCCACCTGAAACTATTACAACATTGTCAATTGGCTATACTCCAAAATAAAATAAAGAGTTAAAAAAATATCAACTGTTTCCCACAGAAAATGAGGATGACTAGCTATACTGCATCAAGCTGCCAAAGTTGGGGTTACAAATAAACCTATAGACTTAGAACTGACAAAATGTAAGGAAGTTCCTTTAAGGTATACTCATAAATTAAAGTCTAGAAAATAAATGCCGGGTATGAAAGTGAAAGTGTTAGTCGATCAGTCGTGTCCGACTCTTTGTGATCCCACGAAACTGTAGTCCACCAGGCTCCTCTGTCCATGTAATTCTCCAGACAAGAATACTGGAGTGGGTAGCCATTCCCTTCTCCAGGGGAATCTTCTCGACCCAGGGATCAAACCCAGGTCTTCAGCACTGCAGGCTAACTCTTCACTATCTGAGTCACCAGGGAAGCCCAAATGCCTGATAAAGAGAGTGAAATACAAAGTACAGGAAGCTTTGTTCAAGCACTCATTTTCACAATGTAGTTACTACTTTAGAACTTTGTTGCCTAAGAAAATCATAGAGTGGCATTCCTCCGGAACCAGTGGCAATGCATAGGGATCATACTGTCAAAAAGGACCCCTTATAAATACCAGAGATCCAAATCTTTTGTCCTCATGTAACATGAAGAACATGAAAGAGACTCTGGAATCATGTGTGGTACGTAATCCAATCACCTCTGCTGGGAAGTGGACTTGTAGGTCTTCTCACGCGGGAAGATATTTATGCAGCCCCGGAAAAAGACCCAGATAAAGTTCACAACAGTCTGCTGTAAATAAGCCCTCAGTAGTGAAAGCATGGAATCCTAACCACTGGACCGCCAGGGAATTCCCTAGTATGCTAAATCGGGTTTTATTACTACTTTTGTAAAATAGAAATCAGTTTAGATTTTGGTCAATTTTGATTAAACAATTAGCTAAATAGATTTTAGAAAAAAATATATTTACACCTACAAGGAAGGAGATATCCGGATAAAAATACAGAGATGATAGAGCTTTTATTTTGGGAAGGACAAATGCTAAAGACTAAAAGTAAAGCATTTCTTGGGACTGTAAGCCACAAAAGAAAGCATGCTGAGTTTCAAGGTATTACGTTTGGGAATTTGTTTTCTCCACACTCCCTGCTCTTTCACTCTGGTGAGCAGGGGGACAAACCGCAGGAGTTCATAATACATGTACATGTACTGCTTCCACTCTTATTTACTTAAAAAAATCCTTTAAATCTTACTATGCTTCAATTATCTTGTCTACAATATGGGTTTATTAATTTTAATTTTAGTAGCATACAACAGGATTAGTGTTTCTGACACATAAAAACATTATGCTGTGAAAATAGGAAATGTTAAATGTGAAAGGTAGGAGCCCAACCTAAACACAATGGCTATTAAGTATCCTGGAATAGCCCTGACTATGGTTATTTTCTTGATCCTCCATTTCTTCCTTTGATTTAACACTCATCTGTGTCCTAAGCTGTCTTTTCTTGTTTGGCACCACACATCAGGAGCATATAAACTGGACTGATAGCAGCCAAACCCTGGAAATGTAAATAGTTTCATTTTCTCCAAAGGGCTTACTGCCACACTTACTATGGAAACATAATCTATTGGGTTTGTGCTTCATTCCAAATATATCTGCTCTGAAGCATCAGAAAAAACTTTCATTAACATGAGAATATTAATATCATTGATGAAATTATTGATATGGGTCTACAAAGTCATTTAAATATTAGGGAGAAAATTCAACATTTTACTACAAATTACCCATTTTACTCTATGAAGCACAAATTTAGTAAGATCCCAAATGCAGTGACATACAATCGTGGCTGTTTTCACCTGTGACCTCCAGGCGGCGCTCCTCACCAATTAAGAATCTAATAACAGGCATTTTACAAATACAAGGCAACTTCCCTACAAATTGACTGTAATGCTACAAAGTCAATTAATTTTAAAATGCGCCCCTCAGGGCTTTAGCATAACCACACACAATTTTAGTGAATGGTTCTACATTTTAATTACAGTCTTTTATATCTTTATTTAAAAAAAAAATTTCTTCTTGAGATCTGCAATGGCTCCTTGCTTACATTCTGTTTTTAATTTTGCTATTTTTTTTTAAAGAGCCAATTGGAAAAAGTTATTTTAATTCAGCTTGGTAGAAAGCTCTGTTTCTTACATATGTACGCGTGTGTGTGTGTGTGTTGTGTCCGACTCTTTGTGACCCCATGGACTGTAGCCCACCAAGCTCCTCTGTCCATGAAATTTTCCAGGAAAGAATACTGGAGTGGGTTGCCATTTCCTATTAGCGGGGATCTTCCTGACCCAGGGATCTAACCCATATCTACTGTGTCTCCTGAATTGGCAGGCGGATTTTTTTTACCACTGCACTGCCTGTGTGTGTGTGTGTGTGTGTGTGTGTGTGTGTGTGTGTGTGTGCGCGCGCGCGCGCGCGCGTGTGCTCAGTCGTGTCCAGCTCTTTGTGGCCCCATGGACTGCAGGCTGCCAGGCTCCTCTGTCCATGGAATTTGTGGACTGCAATCTGCCAGGCTCTTCTGTCTATGGAATCTTCAGGCAAGAAATACTGGAGTGGGTTGCCATTTCCTACTCCAGGGGATCTTCTCGACCCAGGGATCGAACCTGAGTCTCATGCACTGGCAAGTGGATTCTTCACCACTGTGCCACCTGGGAAGCCCTTATTCGTACACGTACAAACTAGTATTTCTGACAATGCAATTAAAAAGCAGGTTACTAAAGGCAAGGTTTAGAACATGATTTATTATAAATAATACAGCTCAAAAACAAAATTACTAGGACTCAACTCCTAAATGAAAAAATGAAACAACTATAATAACAACAAGTGTTATAGGACTTTGTTGTGAACAGGTCAACTTGAAAGTTTTGGCAAAATACTCTGAAAACCTGTGAAATACTGATTGACACAGTAGCACTGGGTTGATGGTAAGAGGACCCACGTAACGAAGGTACCATGTACTACGAGGAACAGGACCTTTGCAGACCAAGAGCCTCCCTACATATGAACTCTGACAGCTGTTGAATAAGGCCTCTCCTGACGTTTCCCACAGTTTAATTATATTTCATGAGTTTCTTGGTAATTTGAAGCAGATTAAGTTTCAATGGCATCATCTTGTGGTATGCCACAAAGTCCCTTTAGTCTAAAATGTTCTGATTATAGAAACTCCCCTGGTGGTTCAGTGATTAAGAAGCCATGATTCCAATGCAAGGCGCAAGAGTTCAATTCCTAGTTGGGGAACTAAGATAACTGCATGTTTCGAGGCCAAAAAAAAAAAAAAAAAAGTTTACTGATTACATTTTACATTCTATTCTTTTTTAAACAATGCAGCCTCCTTGGAGGTGTTACTCTATATATTCAATATCACATAAATATTGCAGTAGTCCAAGTTTGTTAAAGAAAGTGAATTAGGATAAATAAATAAATCAAGTTACTCAATTTAATATTCAGCCTCCAGACAATTAATATTCCTAAAACATTTCAGGAGGAAAAATATTAATCCTGTTCCAGAAACACTTAAGGGAATGAGATTCTACAACCTTTATTTTCATTGTAAGTAGGTTACTTATTTTTTCATCCTCTTAAAGGAATGACACTGAATAAATCTCATGAACAATTAAATACTATTTATTCCTTCTACTTCAAGTCAAATATCTCTTGTTTTGTCCTGTGAGCAACATGGACCCGCAGGTATTAAGTTCATTAATAACAATACATGTAGTTAGAAACGCATATTGCCTTTTTTTACTCAAAATGTAATTTTTAGGATTTTTGGATGGTTAACAATCTGTATCTAAGTGACTCTGAAATATGTATCTGAACCTTTGAAACAAATCCTGTCTACCCAGAGGGGATCCTTTACAGTTCCAGACACGAATATATCCAGCAGCATGTTAGTTAACTTTGGTACTCCAAAGACTGGGACCAAATTATTTGGATTTCAAATTGTGGTTCTTAAGTCCACAGGTATTTATTATATATGCAACATCTAGAGCACACTTACTCCATTGGGTTATGCAAATACCTATTTCTCTATTTAGAAACTAACTACCTTGAGTACCATAAGAAATCGATCATCAGCTGTTCTTTGACATAATACATGTTACGCTCTTGGTGGTCTACTTATACGGAGAATCAGCCAGAAACTTACCCATGCTTCAAGCTAATTCCTCCTCCAGTCCCAGTGACCCAGCCCAGGTGGTAGAACTGCTTGCACAGCTCTGGGATCAGGTATCTTGGATGTTCCTTGTCCTTAAAAAGAAGATAATGATTTCTAAATAGACATTATTTTATCAAGTAACTATTATAGGAAGTTACTTGATATCTTACTAAAATATATATAATACATACTTACATACTTACTATAATACATACTATATAATATATACTTACTATAATATATACTGCTGCTGCTACTGCTAAAGTCACTTCAGTTGTGTCCGACTCTGCGCGACCCCATAGACGGCAGCCCACCAGGCTCCCCCGTCCCTGGGATTCTCCAGGCAAGAACACTGGAGTGGGTTGCCATTGCCTTCTCCAATGCATGAAAGTGAAAAGTCAAAGTGAAGTCACTCAGTCGTGTCTGACTCTTAGTGACCCCATGGACTGCAGCCTACCAGGCTTCTCCATCCATGGGATTTTCCAGGCAAGTGTACTGGAGTGGGTGCCATTGCCTCCTCTGATAATATATAATAGATATCTCTAGTAAAAAACCAATTTAAGGAAGTTTAAGAAAATCTACCATAGAGAGGATACTGTGAGAGAGAAAATTATTACAAAATATACTTTGTTTTTAATGTTTGGAAAGTGGATCTGCCATATTGTTTGGCAACCTAGAATCATTCAGTTAAGGGCCACACAGTCCAATACTATGGAACAAGTTATAACAATGAGGTGGGGAAATGCCAGATTATATTGCAAAGTGTCTTACTGAAATGGTTGAAATAAAATAGAATCTAGTGCTGAAAGAGACACACTTCAGTCTACCCAGAAGATTTCTTTAAACAAAACAACTTTTTCAAAACACCTCATTAAGGCATGAAGTACATGATATATACTATGATAGTTATTTTTTCATCTTCTCTGTGTTGGTTCAATTTTTTTTTCTAAAAAAAGTCCTTTTTCCATAGTAATTATACTGTTTTCTATTATTACAAAATCAATGTATACTCATTATGGAATATAAGTCAAGAAAATGACATAAAAAGCACTCAGAAGGAATCATAATTAATATTTTCTAGGCCCCATTCTCAGAGAAGGCAATGGCACCCCACTCCAGTACTTTTGCCTGGAAAATCCCATGGATGGAGGAGCCGGGAAGGCTGGAGTCCATGGGGTCGCTGAGGGTCGGACACGACTGAGCGACTTCCCTTTCACTTTTCACTTTCATGCACTGGAGAAGAAAATGGCAACCCACTCCAGTGTTCCTGCCTGGAGAATCCCAGGGATGGGGGAGCCTGGTGGGCTGCCATCTATGAGGTCGCACAGAGTCGGACACAACTGAAGTGACTTAGCAGCAGCAGCAGCAGGCCCCATTCTATGAAGATATATGTTGGGATAACATCTTACTGTTTAAGATGTTATATAAGTAATATATGAGATATAATTGACATATAACATTATGTTTCAGATGTACAACATGATGATTCCACATTTATATAGATGGTGAAATTATCAGTACAATAAATCTAGCTGAAATAAAAGCTCCACTTTTATATATGTCTGGTGATTATTTGTTTAGAAAAGAAAATAAAGCATTTCCCCCTTTTGGTAAAGCTAAAATGAATGAAAACAAAAACAACAATAAAGAAATACCATGAATTCCATTTTGGCAGTAATGATTTATAACCCTTACCTTGAAAACAACTAAAACAGCTGAGTTATTTTAAAAAACATTTCAAAATATATTGCTTAGCTGGCTGGAAAATAAGGTTTCACGGGGGCCATTACAGAAAAGAGTGAGTCTACCTGGGAGGGAAATGAGCTCCTATAACTTCCTTGACGGCATCTGAAAAACTCTGGTGACCTAGTGCTTCAATTTTGATAGCTGTGCAAGTCACTAGAAGCACAAGATAAAACCTAAGGTATGCTCCAAACGGGGCATCCAATACAAAATCCCTACATAAGGCACTATACTCTCCAGATTAAAGTGAACAAGAAATAGACGCACTATGCAGCAAAGCACAGCCAGCAAATCTGCCTGTAGAAAATCAGCACTGGGTAAAGGAGAAAAAACAGCTTTGAGTCCAAAGAGAGGTTATTATAGAACAGACTACATTTTTAGCTACTTATATGGGTATTTGAAATTATGGTATTTTCCCATATTCACTGTTAATATTATACATACTATTTTATTTTAGATAAGTATTGCTTGTGATAATTTGATGGAGCAGACTTAAGAATATAAAATTAAGGATATGGAAAAGCTGAAATTTTTTAAAGTTCTGACTCAGCACAGGCTTCAGGGTTAATTGCTTACATTACCTGGGGCCTCAGTTTTGTTATTGTTTAGTTGCTCAGTCATGTCTGGCTCTTTGGTGACCCCATGCACTGTAGCCCCCAGGCTCCTCTGTCCATGGGATTCTCCAGGCAAGAATACTAGAGTAGGTTGCCATTTCCTTCTCCAGGGATATTCCCTACCCAGAGATCGAACTGGTGTCTCCTGCACTGGCAGATGGATTCTTTACCACTGAGCCACCAGGGAAGCCCAGGCCTCAGTTTACTCATCCATTAAACGAAAACATGCTGAGGATTAAAATGACATATAATGGATATATCCAATCCCAAAGAAAGACAATGACAAAGAATGTTCAAACTACCACACAATTGTACTCATCTCACACACTAGCAAAGTAATGCTCAATATTCTCCAAACCAGGCTTCAACAGTATGTGACCTGTGAACTTCCAGATGTTAAAGCTGGATTTAGAAAAGCCAGAGGAACACAAGATCAAATTGCCAACATCCGTTGGATCACAGAAAAAGCAAGAGAGTTTCAGAAAAACATCTACTTCTGCTTTATTGACTACGCCAAAGTGAGTGAGTGAGTAAAGTCGCTCAGTCGTGTCCGACTCTTTGCGACACCATGGACTGTAGCCTACCAGGCTCCTCCCTCCATGGGATTCTCCAGGCAAGAGTACTGGAGTGGGTTGCCATCTCCTTCTCCAGGGGATCTTCCCAACCCAGGGATTGAACCCGGGTCTCCCGAATTCCAGGCAGACGCTTTAACCTCTGAGCCACCAGGGAAGTCCTGAGTAGATCACAACAAACTATGGAAAATTCTTAAAGAGATGGGAATACCCGACCACCTGACCTGCCTCTTGAGAAATCTGTATGCAGGTCAAGAAACAACAGCTAGAACTGGACATGGAAGAACAGACTGGTTCCAAAAAGGGAAAGGAGTACATCAAGGCTGTATACTGTCATCCTGCTTATTTAACTTATATGCAGACTATATCATGCAAAATGTTGGGCTGGGTAAGCACAAGCTGGATTCAAGATTGCCAGGAGAAATATCAATAACCTCAGATATGCAGATGACACCACCCTTATGGCAGAAAGTGAAGAGGAACTAAAAGCCTCTTGATGAAGGTGAAAGAGGAGAGTGAAAAAGTTGGCTTAAAACTCAACATTCAAAAAACAAAGATCATGGCATCCAGTCCCATCACTTCATGGCAAACAGATGGGGAAACAATGGCAACAGTGAGAGACTTTATTTTCTTTGGCTCCAAAATCACGCAGATGGTGACTGCAGCCATGAAATTAACAGACACTTCGTCCTTGGAAGAAAAGTTATGACCAACCTAGACAGCATATTAAAAAGCAGAGACATTACTTTGCCAACAAAGGTCCGTCTGGTCAAAACTGAGAGAGTCAATTCCTAGGCAGATTGATAAGATCCAGGGGTCCCCGAAGAGAGAGGGGTCTGGAATTCTCAAGGAGGAGGAAAGGACAAACTTTGTGTTTTTTTTTTTTTCCCCTCTCTACATGCCTTAGTCTTAGTCACATAAAAAAAAATTTTTTTTTCTTTAAGCCCGGAACTGATGATTACACAACTCAGTTTAAACTCTGTATTAGGGATTATATAACCACAGTGTATCCTGCTTGAGGACAGTTTCTCCTTCCTGAAAACCTTCTGGCTAATCCTGTTACCTTAAAATGCAAATTATGGAAGTGGGTCTAGTAAGATCTTTACAACCTTGAGACATTCTTTTGATATATTGTAACAACTCATCAAAGTATATAATTCTCTCACTAACACTAGCGAGGGGGGCACTCTCCATCCCCCTTCTGATGTCTATGTCAGAAGCTTTCTCGGACCCTTTTCTTACTTTAATAAAACTCTGCTACACAAAAGCTCTTGAGTGATCAAGCCTGGTCCCTAGTCTCATAGCTAAATCTTCTTCAGAGATCACGAATCCGACATCATTCACCATAAGCTATCAAAGCTATGATTTTTCCAGTAGTCATGTATGGATGTGAGAGTTGGGACTGTGAAGAAAGCTGAGCACTGAAAATTGATGCTTTTGAACTGTGGTGTTGGAGAAGACTCTTGAGAGTCCCTTGGACTGCAAGGAGATCCAACCAGTCCATCCTAAAGGAGATCAGTCCTGGGTATTCTTTGGAAGGACTGATGTTGAAGCTGAAACACTAATACTTTGGCCACCTCATGCGAAGAGTTGACTCGTTGGAAAAGACCCTGATGCTGGGAGGGATTGGGGGCAGGAGAAGGGGACGACAGAGGATGAGATGGCTGGATGGCATCACCGAGTCTATGGACAAGAGTTTGAGTGAACTCCGGGAGTTGGTGATGGACGAGGAGGCCTGGAGTGCTGCAGTCCATGGGGTCGCAAAGTGTCCGACACGACTGAGCGACCGAACTGAACTGAACTGATAATGGACGTAAAGCAGGCAGCACAATGTGTGTCACAACGTTCATTTCCTTTCCACTTTAATCAATGAAAAGTTTCTGAATTAAAATGAATAATAAAGCTATGTTGGTTTTTCTTATTTTTTCCTTTTTAAATCTAGCCAAAATTACTGATGCCTTGTATAATTTGCTATTTCCTTTTTTAGGAATATAAATGATATTTTAATTACATATTAAAATGCAGCCAATGAGAAGACTCCTGCAGTTTTCAATCCTTAAAACCATCAATTTGCACAGCAAGTTGCAAAAGTTATAGGAAATAGGCTGTTCTTAAGCCTCGCTTCCCCCACCCTTACCCGCATCAGGGTCTTTTCGAATGAGTCAGTTCTTCACATCGTGGCCAAAGTATTGGAGTTTCAGCTTCAGCATCAGTCCTTCCAATGAATATTCATGACTGATTTCCTTCAGGATGAACTGGTTGGATCTCCTTGCAGTCCAAGGGACTCTCAAGAGTCTTCTCCAACACCACAGTTCAAAAGTATCAATGCTTCAGTGGTCAGCCTTCTTTATGGTCCACCTCTCACATCCATACATGACCACTGGAAAAACCATAGCTCTGACCAGATGGATCTTTGTCAGCAAAGTAATGTCTCTGCTTTTTAATATGCTGTCTAGGTTGGTCATAACTTTTCTTTCAAGGAGCAAGCGTCTTTTAATTTCATGGCTGCAGTCACCATCTGCAGTGATTTTGGAGCCCCAAAAAATAAAGTCTGACACTGTTTCCACTGTTTCCCCATCTATTTCCCATGAAGTGATGGGACTGGATGCCATGATCTTAGTTTTCCGAATACTGAGTTTTAAGCCAACTTTTTCACTCTCTTTCACTTTCATCAAGAGGTTCTTTAGTTCCTCTTCACTTTCTGCCATACGGGTGGTATCATATGCATATCTGAGGTTATTGATATTTCTCCTGGCAATCTTGATTCCAGCTTGTGCTTCATCCAGCCTGGCATTTTGCATGATGTACTCTAAATATAAGTTAAATAAGCAAGGTGACAATATATAGCCTTGACCTACTCCTTTCCCAATTTGAAGCCAGTCCACTGTTTCATGTCTGGTTCTAACTGTTGCTTCTTGACTTGCATACAGATTTCTCAGGAGGCACATAAGGCTGTTTGGTACTCCCATCTCTTGAAGAATTTTCTGCAGTTTGTTGTGATCCACACAATCAAATGCTATGACATAGTCAATAAAGAAGTAGATGCTTTTCTGGAACTCTCTTGCCTTTTTCACCATCCAACAGATGTTGGCAATTTGATCTCGCTTTCCTCTGCCTTTTCTAAATCCAGCTTGAACATCCGGAAGTTATCAGTTCGCTTACTGTTGAAGCATCTTATTGAAGAGATTAACACACTCCTTCTGAAGGCTGGACATTCCCTTGGAGATTTTTCCAAGACTGAAGACCCGTTCACTTTACTTCCCCACTGCATCTCCCTCTCCATTCTGCCTTTTGACTTTAGGACCTTAGTTTCCTTGCTTCTCTCTAAACTATAAAAGAACCTGGCATCCAGACCCCAATAAGATGGTTATTTTGAGATGGTAGCATGCTATCTTCTCAGGCTGCCGGCTCCCGAATTAAAGTCTCTTCCTTGCCTCAACATCTTGTCTCTCAATTCAATGGCCTATCGTGCAGCGAACAGAGTGAGCTTGAACACGGTAACACAAGGAGCCCGGCTTTAACTCTGATATCCACTAGCTGAGTGCCCTATGTAAGTCAGTGACTCTTTCTGGGTATCGAGTTCCTTATATTAATAATCTGGATGAGTGATTCCTAGACTTCTGAATTTCAAGACCAATAGCTTTCGTTGCTGTTGTTCTTTAAACTTTAGGGACTGACATAAGATTGCCAAGTTACAACGTTAGTTATATTTAATCATTATCACATTCTTCAAAAAAGAAAGTGCATGTTTAACATAAAAAGAGTAGGAAGGATGTCAGAATAAAAGCTAGTCCTTTAAATTGAATGCAGTTAATTTTGTGGAATTCACTTTCCCATCATCCTAGCTTTTCTTACTTTAAAATACTAGAGTGTAAAGCTCTCACGTACTCCTATTTGGCCAGGATGAAGGTTGTTTTTTCTTATTTGGCCTATTTGCCTACAACTTCTCCATTTCCCTCCAGCTTACCCTTCACTCTATTTTTAGTACTAATATAATACACTACTTTGATCACTTAAACTCCCTTCCTCAAATCATTTAATGATCAGATACCATGTCTTGGGTCTGTTAAGTCCTTCTGCTTTCTTGCTCCAATTTAACTTTCAAATGTTTTCACTTTTTTTTTTACATAAACCTCTCAGTTCTAGTCCACCTATGTAGTAATCAACCTCCAGGGTGGCCCTTAACGATGATCCCAGTTCTCTGGTTTCCACTTCCTGGTGTAGAGTTCCATCCCAAATTGTATGAGGCTGGTCTGTGTGAAGACCGACTGAGAAGTGATAGTCTGTCACTTCTGATATCAGGTTACTGAAGACTACAGCTTCTGTCTTCTGTGCTCTCCTTTGGATCAGCAGCTGCCATGTTATAGGGTACTACCTATGCAGAAGACCATACAGGGAAGAACTGACGTTTGGGCCAATAAAATGGGAGGAACAGAGGCCTGCCAGTAACTTTGTGAGCCTGGAAACACATCCCGGCTGCAGTCAAGGTTTGAATGCCTGCAGCTCTAGTTGACAGCTTGACTGCCATCTCATGAGAAACTTTGTCAGAAACTGTGTGAGACAATGATTGTGTGTTACGCCTAAGTTTTGGGATACTTGCTATGCAGCAATAGATGACTTAAGACACATTATCTTGACAGCCAAGAATACATCATTTTCTCTTTGCACTGTTATTGCTCATGCTAGATGTCCAATTATCCCAACTCTAGCTGTCAAATTCTTATCAGCCTTCATACCCACTTCCCCTATGATTCCTTCTCTCATCTTCTCAGGCAGAAGTGATCCTTCCTCAAACTCTGTGTCATGGCAATTGCCCTTTGTACCTTTTTTGTGTACCTATTGAATAGCCCTCTCATTCATTTACTTAACAAAACTTTACTGAAGGCCCCGAAGAAATAAATATGAGTAAGATGAAATCCTTACCCTTGAGCGCTCAAACTCTAGTAAAAGTTGTAAAATCACAAAACAACATATAAAACAAGATGGTCCAGGGCATTATCAGAGTAGAAGCTACTTCTGGGAGGAAGCAGGAGTTGGGAAAGACCAGCCAGGAAGGGATGCTGAACTAAGTTTTAATAAAGGATGTGGCGGAGTACGCAGGTATGTGAAGAGGAGAAAGAGCATTTCAGTCAGAGAGAACTCTTAAGCACCTGCAACCAGAATTACGTTCTGTGGGATGGAGGCAGGTAGGGATAAAGACTGTAAGGATCTTTCATGCCATGCACTGGGGTTTGGACTTTATGTTACAGATGGTTGATAGCTGCTGAGTCATTGTAAGTAGAAGATGATTGGATCACATCTTGTTTTTGGAACATTTCTATAGGGGTAGTACAGAAGAAAGGCTGAAGGATGACCAAGGAAGCAAAAGACCAGACCAGACCAGAAGGCTGTGCGAAATAGTTTCAAAAAGAAATTTTAACGTGTGATGGTGGAGATGGATTTGGAAGATAAAGAAGTTAAAAAGGATAGGCTTTGGGTAAGAAAACCTGAAAAAAAAGGCTTCAAGGAAGTCTAAGTTTTCAGTTGGCTGAGTTGCTAAGTGGATAGTGATACCAGTTTTAAGCATTCCTTGCCTGTCTACCACACATGTAGCACTTCTGGGAATTCAGCCCTGAACAAAACAGAGTCACTGCATTAACGGAATTTATACTCCAGGGGATAGTTTTTAAAAAGCTATGTTGGCTGAAAAAAAAAAAAAGGCACAACCTCAAAGTTAAGTTTCAGTTCAGTTCAGCCGCTCAGTCCTGTTTGCGACCCCATGAACCGCAGCACGCCAGACCTCCCTATCCATCATCAACTGCCGGAGTCTACCCAAACCCATGTCCATTGAGTCAGTGATGCCATCCACCAACCATCTCATCCTCTGTCGTCCCCTTCTCCTCCTGCCCTCAATCCTTCCCAGCTTAGCATAAAGTTAAGTTTAATTGGGGGGTAAAATGAGGACTATAGGCAGGGAGACAGCCTCTCAGTTCTGAGGAACTGATCCAAAGTGGTGAGAAGGGAGGTCAGTTGATAGATTATTTTAGTGAAGGGGAGTTACATGGAATCAAGCCCACATTTTGGCCAAGGGTTGATGTTAATCACCAGAAGGTTGACGCTAGTCAGGAGGAACAGATGTCTCAATTATTTTAGTGCTTTTCTAGATAGGAGAAAAATGCAAGAAATTAATACTTATAAAATGCTCTCTTGAAAACAACTGTCTGACAGCCTGCTCTGCCAGGTTTTCCTAGAGTATCTCATTCCTGATCTCCTCTCTCTACTCCTTTCAGGGTGTGTTGAAAGTCTAACTCCAGCAGGTACTGACCTAACCCTTGTAGAAGCAGACAGTGGACGACTTTTTAAATGGCAGTGAAATGAAGAATAAACAAACTGTAGTACGTGGGAAGAAGAAAACTTATCTGTGTTAGTTACTTATTCACACAGAATAGTGGTTGCCAAGAATTTACCAATAAAACCTGCTAGGCTGTGACCCACGTTACTACTTTTTAATTGGGACCTTCAGCCCCAAGAGATAATAACAGGAGAAATAAAGGAGAGAGTTTCGGGGGGGGAGGCGGTGCTTTCCCTCCCTGCCTCTTAATTAAGCAAGGCTTCTCACGTTTTAATTGTTTATTCCTCTAGATTTCCTCCATACCCAAGGCCTAGCCCTTAATCATCACCCTGAGCACGTGGGTGTTCCAGAATGAAAAGGTATGCGCAGCCTAAGGGTGGATTTTCCTCTTCTGCTTAAGGAAAAATCCTTTTTAAGATCATTCCATAATCAATCTAACCGAGGTAGTCAAAGAGCAACTGCGCAGAGTAAAAGTGCGGGCAACAGTCCGAAGAGATGGCTCTGCGTACGTTTTCCCACTGCCTGCTGAGCGGCAAACGAAGGGCGCAGGAAAACAGCTGCAGAGCACAGTCTTAGCTCCCATTCCACTCCAGAGCTTCGAGTTTCCCCGAAGGTCTGTCTTTATGTTAAATGGGTTTGAGACACACATTAAAGACGCCCAATGCTCCCCCTCAGTTATTTTTCCCTTTTCAACGTTTGGTGCCCAGCCCTCGCGGCCGAAAAACCCCAGCGCTGAAAGCAAAGCTCGCCGCGTAGGCCGGGGCCTCAGTCCACACGCGGGGAGCAGGCGGCGGCACACGGTGGTCGCGTCCGGCCCGGCGCAAAGCCCCACCCGGCCGGCGCCTCGCTTCCGCCGCCGCCTCGCCTCCTGGGAATAGAGGGCACCGACGGCCCCGCCCCTACCTGCGCGCGGCACTGCCGTAAGCAACAGTCTCCCTCTGGAGCGTGAGAGCCAGACATGGCCGGGACTAGCAGTACCCGCGCCTTGCCACCTTCGCACGGCTCTGCTCCTGGCGCTTCGCCTGGGCCAACGCAACGAGGCCCGAACTAAACTCAGGCGGCTCTGAGGGCAGCCTGGGGGCGGGGCGGACAAGATGAAAGGCGGGTCTGAGAGGGCCTCTCTGACCCAACCGCGCAGCCGCCTTGGCCGGGAGGCGGGGGCCAACCAGGTTGGAGGCGGGGCTGGAACTCGACTCAGAGGCGCGCTGGCCTCCGGGGGGGCGTGTCCCCGGGTGGGAGGCGGGGCATGGGCGGGCCTTGATGACTGGGCGATCAGGCTGCGCTGAGGGCAGCCCAGGAGAAGGCCGGGAAGATGGCGGCCTCCTGGAGGCTAGGCTGTGACCCGCGGCTGCTGCGTTGCCTTCTGGGCTTTGGCAGTCGCAGAAGCCCAGAGCTGGTTAAGGGGGCTGCTAGGTGGTCTGTCGGCCGTGGAGCTAGTTGGAGATGGTTTCACAGTACGCAGTGGCTGCGGGGTGAGTGGCCGGGGCTTGCTCAGCTTCTCTGTACCTGAGCAATGGGCCTGGGGCAGTGGCTTTTTGATCGAGGGCCTGCATCTGGGTGTGGAGGCGCCCGGAGCTCACCGTTCCCTAATCCTTTTTTCTGGGAGAGGGTCTCCTGACGTGGTCTAGTGCATGCCGCAAAGGGCTTTTTTGGAAGCTAGGAGAACTTGACTCCATCCCTTGGCCGCCTGGCTTCTTCGTGACCTTGCCTTGGAATTTGGGTTCTGAGGCCTGTCTCAGGCCCCTTCCCAGTCATATTTCAGGTGTCTTTAGAGTTGGCTAATTGCCCAAGTTTGCTGACATTCAGACGTCATCGTTAGCTGCTTTTATTCATTCTCCTGACCCGTCTCAGTTAGGAGACCTTCGAGGCCCCTGGGATTGCTCTACGCCAGCACTGGTGAAGGACCCTATTTGTAAATGTCTAAACATCATCAGACGTAGGTCCGGAAGAATGTTTTAAGCAAAACATGAGCTAGAAAGAGTGAAAATTTAGGAGGGGGATCTTACGAAGGTGTCGACTTAAAGACAGAACGTAAGAGTTGTGAGTTTAAGTTTTATTCGAAGTCTTAACTGAGTTTTATAGCCCGAGAGACAGCCACTCAGCTCTAAGGAACTACTCTGCAGAGGTGGGGGTGGGGAGGTGGGTAAGCCAGATTGCATATGAATTTTTTTGGCTAGGAAATGCATGCAGTCAAGCGTATAGTTTAGCAAAGATTACTGCCGATCATAACAGATATGTCATGTTAATGATTTTAATATTTATTATCTTAGTGTTTTTCTATGGATGGGGAGATGTAAGAATCTAGGGTTATTTAAATTCTTCCTGAGATGTGCTTTGAACTATCCTAGAGCCTGTTTATCCAAAGCAGAGTGCTTCATCTTGAATTCCTCTCAGGTCTCACTGTTGCTGGGCAACTGCAGTGAGTTGTGAATTAACCCTTGTGGAACTGGGTAGTCGTTGAAATTCCTTAAATTTATTATAGAAAGTTGTCATTAAACAAAACACAATTCTCTTGGTATTTAATAGTTTGCAATGTAGTGTGCCAGGCATTATTTTTCTTTACAAAAGGGGCTAGTGCATACTGAGCCTGATGTATAATTATTACCTGCCGATCATTCAGTCCCTCCATACCATGAATTGTAATATAAAAAATTTGGTGTAGGCATTTGCCTACATATTCTGAGCTACTTGCGGCCCAGGGGAAAAAAAATGTTACGTGAAGTTAATGGCATGGTGAGTGTACTGAGACTTGAAGATTTAAGGGAACAATTAAACTTCTTTAGCTTAGTGTTTCATAAAATCCCTCTTGTAGCAGTGGCTTTTTTAAACTGTGTTTTAGCATTCCCTGTCTTCTCTTCCCCCAGTTTGTTAAATAATGAACTTTCCTACAGCTGCCAGAGATTCTTTCTGGGGTGGAACTCAGCAATCTACATTTTACAAACAACCTTTGGTGAATTTTCATGTACAAAACATCAACGTTTGGTGTTTGATGGGCTACACTTTGAGATTTGCTCTCTTAGAAAATCATGGAACGTTAAAAGCTCACTGTTAGGAAATAACTGAGAAAGAATGTTCTTATTAAACAGATCTTTTGAGAATCTTTGAACATTTTAAACTCTCTACTGAGAAAGGGGGCAAGTGTTGCATACTCAAAAATGTGCATGCCGTTTCAGGGATTTTGCTTAGACCCAACTTGACAGTCCTTATCTGAGGCATCATGACATTTTACCTACCCCCCAACACACTGCGAACAACTTGTCTATCTACTTGAACTTCATCTGTAAAGAATCCTAGGAAAGCTGTGTTAGCTTCCGGGTGCCTCCCTCTTTGATGTATACAGGGCCCACCTCAGTGATCTAGGATTCTTTTCCTATTTCAAGATCAGCTGTTCAGTGGTGGTCCTCAGGTGTTTACCTGGTGAGCCAGTGGTTAAAGGACTTCCCCATGGCTCAGCGGTAAAGAATCCACCTGCAGTGCAGGAGCTGCAAAAGACAGATTTGATCCCTGGGTCTGGAAGATCCTCTGGAGGAGGTCATGGCAACCCATTCCAGTATTCTTGCCTGGAGAATCCCATGGATAGAGGAGCCTAGTGGGCTACAGTCCATAGGGTCACAAAGAGTTGGACCCGACTGAAGCGACTTAGCATCCACACACGCACACTCACCAGTGGTTTAGACCATGCTTCCACTGCACTGGGTGTGGGTTCGATCCCTGGTCAGGGAACTAAGATCCCACATGCTGTGCATTGTGGCCAAAAAATGAATTAAAAAAATGCCAAAGTCATTTAAAATTTTTTGAAAAAAGGTCAGCTGTTTAGCAATTCTAATCTCTTTTTCAACCTTAATTCCCACTTATCATGTAACATAACACATTCACAGGTTCTGGGGTTTGGACATCTTGGGGGTGGTGAGGCACAGGCATTAGTCTGTCTGCACGAAAGCTGATTACTGTATGTTATTGGATAGCTGTAGGTTATTTGGAAATCTTAGATTTTTTTCCTAATGCTAAGTCAGAATTTGTCTCCTGACTTTTCACATACAGGTTTTTGTTTTGCCACGATAAATATACATGACAATCCTTGAACTATTTGCTTTACAGAGCATGGATTATGAGGTGTTTGTTGGTTTTTCTCAAGCTTGGTAGAAATTATAGTTTTGTAAAACTAAACAACTATTTGGTAGTCTATATAGAGTATGAATTTGACACAATTATTGAATTATTTCCTCTTTCACTTAACTGTCAAGGATTTAAAAATCAGTCGGTTGCGAAGTCAGTTGGAGTTTTGGTTTCTTTAAAAGGTGTTTGTTGGTAGTGTATTTATGAACTATAGCAGATGCAGTGTGCTTAGCCCTTCTTAGAATTCCTTATTCACTTCTCACAACCACCTAGTAAAGTTGGCATTATCTGCATTTTTATTGGGCAGAAGAGACTAAGGCTCAGAGAAATTCAGTGGCACTCCCAAAGCCACGCACCTGTACTGGTGATGACCTGAAAAGGAGCCATGTATTTTTTTACTCTGTTTAACAAATCCTTAACTGTTTCATTCTCTGAACTGCAGTGTGTACTGAGAGGGCAGAGACTTACTCACCATACTATTATTGAGTGAAGAAATGAGCCCTAGTTGCAAGGTAGCTGCTAAGAAAGTAGTTGCCCTGCTGAAGGAACAGGTTCTGTGTATTCAGGCACATGGCCCATCTAGTCATGCTTCTGGAGATGGAGTCCTGTGTTCTGTATAGGCTTTATCCTTAAAGTATGGGGAGGTAAACAACAGCGGCATGGTTTCAGTAGTGTGTGTAGTGAGCCCAGAGGGGCTAAGTTCAGGATGATAAGGGAGAACATAAGAAGGCTTCCTGGAGGTGGCAGCCCTTCCAGGCTGAAAGAGTAGCAGACATAAAGGCCCAGAGGCTAGCTGTGATATTTACAGAAGTGGCAAAGCATTTGTAAACCATTTTTCATCACACCCTAGGCATTTAACTTTGAAGAGTTTCCATTGCTGCCCTTTCAGAGAAAATGGCTTAGTTTGGAATTAATTAATAATTAATAAGATGTTAATGTTGTTGGTTTTAAGTTGTCTCTGAGGAATAACACGTTGAATGTAAAATAACATGAGAGGAGGAAAATAAATGAGCTTCAGTCTTTGTAGTGCTTTGCCCAATATCTGACTATGGGCCTTGTATATATAGATGTTAAATAAACATATCTGGGGAAGCTAAAAATCTCGGAAGTTATATTAAAAAAAAAACAGCTCTACCGTATTGCACATTTGCAGCTAGTGAACCAGTCTGTGTCATTTTAGGAGAAAATTAAATTTGTTGACAACATTTAAAAACTAGGAACTTCAGATAAACATTCTAAATTTTTGTCTTCCTTTGAAAATTTTAAGTTAGGACCTATATGGTGACAGACGATTGAGACTGAGTAATGACTGTTCTCTTCAGGTAGGAAATTACATACTTTGTAGTTGACCATTTTCTCTTCTGTTACCTCTCAGCCAGCAAGACTGAATGTCCTTTGAAATTTGTCATCACCTCCAGGTGTTGTTCTTTTCTTGTACTCTTATCTCTATGGAAAGCAGAAAACGAGAGATAGGTTATGAAAAATGGGAGAGAGCAGTGTGTGTGTGTGTGTGTGTGTGTGTGTGTATAAAGGAGGAAATTTATTATAGATTTAATATGAAAGTGAAGCATGATTGGAGCTGAAGAAACTAGTAGTAGTTAGTAGTATAGTCGCTAAGTCGTGTCCGACTCTTGCGACCCCTTGGACTGTAGCCTGCCAGGCTCCTCTGTCTGTGGGATTCTCCAGGCATGAATACTGGAATGGGTTGCCATTTCCTTCTCTAGGGGATCTTCCCAACCCAGGAATCGAACCCGGGTCTCCTGCGTTGCAGGCAGATTGTTTACCAACTGAGCTGAGGGAAGCCCAAGGTACTGATAACCCACTTCTTTCTTCTGTTTCCTCTAAGCATCTGAGTTTTTGATGGTGATTCTATAACAAGGAGAGGACTTCTTTGTTAAGAGTCAGTGGTGTGGCATGTTGACCTATAATAGACTACCAGACATTTCTTGAGCAAAGATGGGTTTATTCGGGATCTGCGGAGAAGAGCAGTTTGGAGTCTGCAACCATGGGGAGCCACATACTAATCCCCACAAGCTCAGGAAGGAGAACACTTAATACAGAGGGGCAGAGGAAAGTGGGAGGCTACAGTAAGCAAAGAGTCCACGGCTTTTCATTGGCTGAGTCCTCGCCAGGAAAGAAGAGGAATCAGTCTTCTTCCTTTTGGGCTTTGCAGTTATCACAGGGTTGACGTTCCCCTTCTGGTCTCTCAGCTCTATTTCACTGAAGTTTCTGTTTATTAATTTTTACAGTTATTTTTGCCAAAGCATAAATACTGTTTTAGGCCTGGCTCTAATTAAATCTTTCTACACTGATATTGATGAGACTGTTAACTGTTCTTTGAGTTCTTTAAGCATGGAAACAGAAACATACAAACTTGCTGAAATAAAGATAGGATAAAAGTAGGATTTCTTAGAAGGGTACACCACCAGAGTGGCTGGGCCATATCCGTTTCTTGTAGGGCTCCCATTGTCTGCTCTCTTTCTCTGATTTACGTTGGTTTTCTCCTCAGACTTCCCAATCTACTTACTCGTGGTTTTTCTTTTTCTATCATGTCAGCTTGCCTTGCCGTAATGCTGATGCAGGTCCTTACATCTGTTGCTCTTTCAGTTTAGTTCAAGCACACACCACCATTTTTGTGATCTAATTCCAGATTCCCTGGGCAGAGAAGCTGATGACCCAATGTAGGTCAGTTGTATAGAACACAGGGTTGATTCCTTCAAAGACTGCAGTTTGGACATTTCCTTTAAAAGGGAAGTGTGAGTTGGGAATCAATGATGTCTGTTATTCTGACCACTTGATTAGAGTAGTGAAGTCCTTCATTTTAATTGTTTTGGGGTTAAGTATTGACTAGAGAAAATGGATGGTCAATTAAACAAGGCAGAATAGGCTACTCAGTAGTTGAGATCTGTGGTCATCTAATGGAAATAGAAAGGGGATGAATGAGATCTTAGTAGAAGCAGCAGCAGGAGAATCTGGTAAGATTTGGATTATCAGAAAGTACTTAGTATGCATTGCTTTAAAACTTTAAATTCACGATATTAAAGTGGGATATTCCAAGGAGCCATTACATACTGAACCGGGCTTCATTTTAGACTCTTTCGAACTTCCCTGGTGGTTTGGTGGTTAACGCTCTGCACACCAATGCAGGGAGCACAGGTTCGATCCCTGCTTGGAGAACTAGGATCCTACAGGCCACACAGTGCGGCCTGAAAAAAAAAAAAGATTCTTTACCTCTGTCACTTCTAATCATAAGACCCATGCAAAGGTTAGTTGTGTTTTATGGGTGAAGAGGTAGTCTGTGAGGTTTAGTGGTTTGTCCAAGGTTAGTAAGTGAATGACTGCTTTGGAACTATGCACGTGATAATATACAGAGGAAGAAAAGAGGTCCTTGCTTTTGGATATCTTGCAGTAGACTGCCTTTGACTAATCATGAAGTTGGGAACTGAATATTTGTGTCCTCCCCAAATTCATACATTGTAACCTAATGGGCAATAAGAGGGTATTAGGAGGTGGGGGCCTTTGGCAGGGCCTGGGTCAAAGGGAGAGGAGCCCTCATGAATGGGATTTAGTGCCCTTATCAAAGAGACTCCAAAGAGCTGCCTCACCCCTTCCACCATGTGAAGACACCACAAGAAGATGCTCTTTGTGAACCAGAAAGTGGGTCCTCATCAGCCACCATACCAAATTGGCCAGCATCATGATCTTGGACTCTCCAGAATCGTGAGAAATAAATGTTGTTTATAAGCCACCAGCCTCAGATATTTTCTCATAGCAGTCCGAATGGACTAGGGCACAGGGCAGTGGGCTCATCAACTCAGGGCACGTGTGCACAAGAAAGGGTTACAGTTGAACAGAATCGGGTCTCTGCCAGCCAGAAAAGAGTTGGGAAAGTGGGTTTGGGAATAATACGTAGCATTTATTGAGAGCTTCAATTCAGTTCAGTTCAGTCGCTCAGTCGTGTCCGACTCTTTGCGACCCCATAAATTGCAGCACGCCAGGCCTCCCTGTCCATCGCTAACTCCCGGAGTTCACTCAAACTCACGGTGATGCCATCCAGCCATCTCATCCTCTGTTGTCCCCTTCTCCTCCTGCCCCCAACCCCTCCCAGCATCAGAGTCTTTTCCAATGATTCAACTTCACATGAGGTGGCCAAAGTACTGGAGTTTCAGCTTCAGCATCATTCCTTCCAAAGAACACCCAGGACTGATCTCCTTTAGAATGGACTGGTTGGCTCTCCTTGCAGTCCAAGGGACTCTCAAGCGTCTCCTCCAACACCACAGTTCAAAAGCATCAATTCTTCGGCGCTCAGCTTTCTTTACAGTCCAACTCTCACATCCATACATGACTACTGGAAAAACTATAGCCTTGACTAGACGGACCTTTGTTGGCAAAGTAATGTCTCTGCTTTTGAATATGCTATCTAAGTTGGTTATAACTTTCCTTCCAAGGAGTAAGCATCTTTTAATTTCATGGCTGCAGTCACCATCTGCAGTGATTTTGGAGCCCAAAAAATTAAAGTCTGACCTGTTTCCACTGTTTCCCCATCTATTTCCTATGAAGTGATGGGACCAGATGCCATGATCTTCGTTTTATGAATGTTGAGTTTTAAGCCAACTTTTTCACTCTCCTCTTTCACCTTCATCAAGAGGCTTTTTAGTTCCTCTTCACTTCCTGCCATCGGAGAAGGCAATGGCACCCCACTCTAGTACTCTTGCCTGGAAAATCCCATGGATGGAGGAGCCTGGTGGGCTACAGTCCATGGGCTGAGCAGCTTCACTTTCACTTTTCACGTTCACGCATTGGAGAAGGAAATGGCAACCCAATCCAGTGTTCTTGCCTGGAGAATCCCAGGGATGGGGAAGCCTGGTGAGCTGCCATCTATGGGGTCGCACAGAGTCATACACGACTGAAGTGACTTAGCAGCAGCAGCAGCAGCAACAGCACTTTCTGCCATAAGGGTGGTGTCATCTGCATATCTGAGGTTCTTGATATTTCTCTTGGCAATCTTGATTCCAGCTTGTGCTTCTTCCAGCCCAGCGTTTCTCATGATGTACTCTGCATCTAAGTTAAATAAGCAGGGTGACAGTATACAGCCTTGACGTACTCCTTTTCCTATTTGGAACCAGTCTGTTCTTACCATGTACCATTCCCCTTTCTCAGCCCTTTATGTGAATTCACTCAGTACTTATGACAGCTAATGCTGTGCTCTGGTGATAGAAATCTAGTTTCAACACAGGCTGCCTGACACCAAAGCTGGTTCTTTGCCTAACCACAGCCTTCTTCAGTGCCAAGTAATGACTGTAGACATCAGCAGAACAGTGTCAACATGCTGAAGTTTTGTTCACTTTTACGTTTTAGCGAACACCTGCTTTTTTTTTTTTATAAGTGAGGCATTTGAGTAATATCTACATTGTGAAATGTTATGTCAGCAACAGTTGTGATGTCTTAAGTTATTTTAAATAACTTAAGATACTAACATTCTAGACTGTGTATAAAGGATATTAGGACCATTCAAGAGTTAAAAAGTATATGTCAGTGTCCTCTGTAAGTTTCGAAGATGACCCACTGTTGAATATATACCTTATTGTTGTCTTGAGCATCAATTTGCCTTTATGACAAAATGTGTAAATCCCCAAATTATTAGTCATATGTTCATTCTTCCACTACATTCTGGAGTGGTGATTTCTTTTTGCCTTTGTTCCAAGATTGCAACTGGGATTCATGTAGAATTTACATTTTCTAGTTTAATACCAGGAAGACCAGTGCTGCAAGCTGAAACCTCTTCTGAAGTGTTTGGTTTATTTCACTCAGGAAATGGTTCTTCGGCCATGCTGACGTACCTTCAAATCGTTGGGTGGGTACTAAGTGTATGAAGGAATCAACAGGTTCTGTAAACAAAGTGGAATGTATCATGCCTCTTTATTTTTTGTACTTGGTAAGCAGTCCATTTACTGTAGCTGGTGGTCTATTAGATATTTTCCTACAATCACGGTCTTTCTTGTGTTAGCAAAACATTTCTAGGGAAGAATTAAGGTTGGTGAATTTATAATTCAGGAGCATTTCTTTGGGAATCTGTTGGCATTGATTTTTTTTAGAGGGGCATAAATCTATTTGAAAACTGAAAAACTCTTATCACTTCTTCAGAAAAATGCAAAATTTTGTATGTGATTCCAGGGAACTTGTAGATCTCCCTGTAATTTATCTATAATGCCACCTGGTCTCCAACCTGTTACCATGAACATTTTGGTTATTTCCTATAGAAAATAATTGTGCTGCTTTGCAAGGGTATTTGCCATATCTGAGAACAAGAAAGGTGGCAGGCACGAATATTGGAGTTAGTTGCCATGCCCTCCTCCTGGGCATCTTCATGACCCAGTGATGGAACCCAGGTGCCCCATATTGCAGGCTGATTATTTACTGACTGAGCCCCCACGGAAACCCAAGAACATTGGAGTGGGTAGCCTATCCCTTCTCCAAGGCATCTTCCCAATCCAGGAATCAAACCACGGTCTCCTGCATTGCAGGCAGATTCTTTACCAGCTGAGCTACCAGGAAAGCCCCTCTCTGCTCATACTGTTGGTTCAAATGGAGTGACCTGCCTGTGGTTTGAAATTTTTCTTGCTGCTTAATGCCGCCCTCCTAAAGCTTCTTATACGGTCCTGTCAGGGAATGGATGACACTCCAAAAATGGGTAATTTGAGTGGAGTTTAATAAGTGACCATTTTTGTGAACTCAGGGTATAGAGATGGCACGGTACTAAAGGGCTTTTGGAGTAAGGTGCTGTGATCACCCTTGGCTTGAAGAGGCATGGACAAGGAGCACTTCCTGAACTGGGAAGTGGGGAGCCTTTGTGATCTCTGATGGAGCTGTGCCCTTCAGTTAAAGGATCCAGCCAGGTCAGGCGACCCCACAAGGAGGGAGCTGAGGAAATAAGCTGACCTCACTCTCCTCTCTCCTTTTCAGTCTCTTTATGCTGCCTGTTGGTGGAACCCAACTGGAGGCCAAAGCAAGGAAGCCTATTAGTGTAGCCTGTTTAGTAGTGTTGGGGAGGGTTGACGAGTAGATCTGTAAGGGCAGATGGGGGACACCTTGCAGGCCCACCTGACTTACACCCATTAGTCATTACACTTTACACCTCAGGTTTAACACTGATGCCATCAAGTACTGGCTCATGTGTATGTGTATGGCAGGTCTCATGCTAAGAGGGGAAGAGAGTGAGTGTAGATTTTACACTTGGAAGAACCAAACGAGGTTTCCTTGGACCTGTTTCCCCGGGCCAATGCTTTGCCAAAAGCAAGCACAGGCTCTTCATAACTGACCTGATTTTTAATAGGATTTTTCTGTCTACATTTGAATAGCTAAATAGGAATCAAGGCTATGTAGGCTTTTAGGGTACTTTTTATAGAAGAAGAATGTTGTTTTTGGAGCAGAGGCATTTAATTTGGATTTCTGTTGTTGTTGTTGTTTTTTTTTAACTGATACTCCTAAATCAAGTCATCCTTGATTCCTGACTTTCCCATGCCACATCTCAACTACCAGAAATTCTCATTGGCTCCACCTTTTACATGTAATCTGCCCACTCCTCACCACTTGTTCCACCAACTAGCCTGGCCAGGCTACCACCACCTCTATTCCGGTTTATTGCAGGGGTGTCCCAGTAGATGTCCCCGCCACACCCTTGGCCCGGTACAGACTGTTCTCCCTGCAGCTTTCAGAGTGTCACTTTTAAATTAGAAACCAGATCATGTTACTCTTCTGCTGAAAACCCTCCAAGAGCTTCTCATTAATCTCAGAAGAAAATCTGAAGTCCTGACTGTGGCTTACAAGGCCCAGTATGATACAAACCCTCCACCTCTATGACTTGAGCTCTGACCGTGCCTCTCCTCACACTGAGTCCACTGTAGCACCCCGGCTCCCTTGGTGAACTCTGAACATACCAAGTATGCTGTCAGCTCATTCTCGTGCTTGCGCTTTCCAGAAGGCCCTTCCATCAGAGATTTGCATGGCTTCCTCCATTTAGTTCTGCTTACTTTGTCAGAGGAAGGCTTCTCTGATGAACCAGGAAAATAGTCCTCCCCTGCAACTGGGTCCCCTTACCTTCCTTACTTTTCTTAAAAGGATCTGGTCCTTTACATGCCTTTTCAGTCTCAGGACAAGTATTCTAAGTCAGTAAAGGAGAACAGGTAACACGCTCATGGATATCTTCACTTTGTATTTAAAATCCCGTTATTTTCGCTTTATAGTTGTGTGCCGGGGACCAGCCCCGGCTGATCCAGGGAATTCGAAGCGGGGACGGCGTTGGCGAGGATCAGGAAACAACTGCTTAATTAAATGTTTATTAAGGATATAAAGAGTGGTGAAATAAGGATAGCTCAGCGAAGAAATTCAGTGAAAAAAAGAGGCTGAATAAAATTCCAAAGCAGGGAATTTACGTCACCTACGAAGGCCGCAGGCGTCCTCCCGTTCTCCCGAAGGAGAGGAGACACTAGGCCTCCCCGGTCAGATCTTAGAAGGCGTCCTCCCGTTCTCCCGAAGGAGAGGAGACACTAAGGCCTCCCCGGTCAGATCTTAGAAGCCCAGGCAAAATTAGTAGGCTTGACGAGCTTCCCTGCCTCAGAGGAAAAGTTCAGCTAGAAGGTGAAAGAAAGAACGACACGGGGAGACCAAATTCCGGTGAACAAAAGGACATACTTTATTTTCCAAAGCAGTTTTATACCTTAAGTTGTGCACAGAGGATAATGGGGGAAGGGGTAGAGGCATGCAAAGACAGCAGTTCCTGATCCTTATCGAAGTCAGGCTTTCAAACTTATCATATGCAAAAGTTTAGGTGATTTACATCATCTTCTGGCCAGGAAGCCTGTTAACATTTTAAGAAACTTATTTTTCTCTAAAGGTGATTATTCTAAAGTCAGGCGCCAGCCTCCAAAAAGCATTGGAGAAAGTTGCATTCCTATAGGGCAAAGGTGAGGTGGGCTCAATCAAGAAAAGAATTAACTCAAGGGTCCAAGATTACAAACATTGAGGCAACTGCTTACATTTCTATACACCCATTATATCAATCAATACACCGCCAAGGACACAGTAGGTACGGGATATGGAGACTTAGCAGCAAACATTGGCCCAACAAGTGAAAAACCCTTCACCAATACAATTTCTAATCAATCTTTTAACTACTCAAAGGAATCTGTGTTTAGACAGTTTAGAACATCTCCTGCCTCTCACAGTTGGGAGGCTCTGAACAATCACATGTTGCCGGAAAAAACCTATTCAGGCAGGCTAGAGGACTTCCAAAGGAGTTTGTAGGTTGAAACACTGTCACACCCAAGAATTATTAACTGGAGCTGTAAGCTAACTCTTTTTTCAGAGAGAGGTAGTGGGGGACAGCCCCCCGTAAAGTCAGAGGTGTAGGTGACAGCACAAAACAGAAAGTAGGCAGACTCTGGTTTTGGGGGTAGATTGCTCGAGAATTTCCAGGGAGACTCCTGAGGCTTGATCCCGCCTTTGCGTATGTCAAGCCTCCTTCCTCATGACCTTTGCCACGGGCGGAGCTCGCTCCCCACAGTTGTGACCATCTCAAAGCACGTGCAGTTTTTCTTTTCTTTTTTGTCACTTATATCCTTGTGGACATAGCTATGCCTATGGCACTGCAAGCAAGTTCAATATTTTTATTGTGTTTATTTCTTGTACTCAAAATATTTTCATGCCTTTTCATTGCTGTTTATGGAATGTCAACCGCATTAGCCACGTAGTAAAGTGTACTGGGAGGCACTGTGGAATGTCAACCGCATTAGCCACGTAGTATAGTGTACTGGGAGGTACTGGGGAATGTCAACCGCATTAGCCACGTAGTAAAGTTTACTGGGAGGTACTGGGGAATGTCAACCGCATTAGCCACGTAGTAAAGTGTACTGGGAGTACTGGGGAATGTCAACCGCATTAGCCACGTAGTAAAGTGTACCGGGAGGCACTGCAGCTACACACTATTAGGTAGTAGTCCCAGCGTACTTTTTTGAACTTCCTTGACTGACTTTGCGTTTTCATTATGTCCTACTCTAGCCAAACTAAGCTGTTTGCTTCCTCTTCATTTGCATATGATGTTTCCCTATCCTGGAATATCTCTGTTGGGCCCTCACCATGTTTTATTTGCCTGGCAGATTTTTTTTAATTAAATGTTATTTTTTAATTGTAAAAATATATATAAAATTTACTATTTTAACTATTTTTAAATGTATAGTTCCAGGACATTGAGAGCGTTCACACTGTTGCATGGCCATTACTGTGGTCTCCAAACCTTTTCATCATCCCAAACTGAAACTCTGTATCCACTAAACAGTAACTCCCCACTCCCTCTCCACCCAGCCCTTGGCAACCACTGTTCTACCTCCTCTCTGAATTTGCCTGTTCTAGGTAGGTACCTCATTAAAAATGGAGTCATAAAATATTTGTCTTTTTGTGTCTGGCTTATTTCACTTAGTATAATGTCTCCCAGTTTCATCCATGTTATTGCAGGTATCTGAGTTTCATCTGTTTTGGAGGCCTAATCACATTTTATTGGCTGTATATACCACATTTTGTTTATCCATTCACGTGTCAATGGACACTCGGGTGGTTTGCACTTTCTGGCCACTGTGAACAGTGCTGCTATGAACATGCCTTGTGCAAACGCCTGTTCTGGGTCCTGCTTTCATTTCTTTTGGGTATATCGCCAGAAGTGAGATTGCCTCATCAAATAAATGATCATTCAGTGTTTAATGCTTTGAGGAACCATTGGGTGGTTTTTACACAGAAACTGCATTGTTTTACTTGTTTTGCTTTCCCTCCGGTAGTGCACAAGGGCTCTTAATTTCTCCACATCTTGCCAACACTTGTTTTCTGTGTTTTTGATAATAGCCATTCTAATGAAGATGAAGCGGGACTAGCACACAAATCAAGATTTCCTTTCCTGATCAGCTAGAGTCTCGTCTCAGCCCTTTGGCATTCTGACAGCACGGTTATCTACTACCCTCTGGCGCTTGCATGTTTGTCTTGACGTCCCATTTAAACTAAAATCCTTTGAGGTCAGGATTCTGGTCTGTGGGTTGAGGACTAGGACAGCAGGAGCTCTGTAAGCATTTGTTGAGTGCCTCGTTTGTCCTTTCGCTTTAGTAGGCAGTATTATGACAACCTACTACGGGAGAAGGCAATGGCACCCCACTCCAGTACTCTTGCCTGGAAAATCCCATGGACAGAGGAGCCTGGTAGGCTGCAGTCCATGAGGTCACTAAGAGTCGGGCACGACTGAGCAACTTCACTTTGACTTTTCACTTTCATACATTGGAGAAGGAAATGGTAACCCACTCCAGTGTTCTTGCCTGGAGAATCCCAAGGACAGGGGAGCCTGGTGGGCCGCCGTCTATGGGGTAGCACAGAGTCGGACACAACTGAAATGACTTGGACACAACTGAAATGACTTAACAGCAGCAGCATTATGACAGCACCACAGGAGGCACATTTGCCAATAGCATTAATGAGAATTAGGTTTTCAAATGTGCAGTACAGTTAAAGAGTTCGAGTTAGTGTACTTCAGCAATGAGGACAAGGCTGGATAAAGTAAAGAGTAGAAAGGGAACCTTCAAGTTTAGGTTGGGAAGGTGAGAGGAACCTGTGAATCTGTCTCCCTAACTGAATTGTGAAGTAAGATATTGTCATGTGTGTGTGGGTGGGCGGGGGTCACTTCAGTCAGTGTCCAACTCTTTACGACCCTATGGACTGTAGACCACCAGGCTCCTCTGTCCATGGGACTCTCCAGGCAAGAATACTGGAGTGGGTTGCCATGCCCTCCTCCAGGGGATCTTCCCAACCCAGAGATCAAACCCATGGCTCTTGTGTCTCTGCATTGGCAGGCAGATTCTTTACCACTAACCAACTATGAAGCCCAGGAGATCATCATATATCTAGCCAACTACATGCCTTCAGAGTTCATCCTCTTAACCATCTCTGTGCTGCCTGTTAACTGCTAACATTTTTTGAGACTTAACTTTTTGCCAGGCCGCACTGTAGTGACTTGACATGTGTAACCTCATTTAGACCTATTTTATTAAATAATAGCTTCTTTTAACACAGTAGTGCATGTGTATAGTTTAAATAGGCAAATGGTACTAAAAGGCTTATGCCAACACAGTGGATCTCTGACCCATCTTTTCCTACTCTCCCAGCCATCTTCCTCCTTAGAAGCAACAAGTTTTGTCTGGTAACTGTCCTGTGGCATTTGCTCATCTCTCTATGTTATGTATTATCTATGGATGACTTCTGATCAGTCATCCCTCTGTTTTCTCTCTCCCATTCTCCCAATGTAGTTATTTTTCAATTCTTAATTAAATCTATATTTAGTGTTGACACCAACCAAGTATGCTTAACTGAGAATTGTCATGTATCATCCCATATTACGACTGTAACCTTTCTTACTTGGCTAGCGTGTGAGACGAGTGCAATTGTGCGGTAGTTGGAGCATTCTTTGGCATTGCTTTTCTTTGGGATTGGAATGAAAACTAACCTTTTCCAGGTACTCTTTCTGCCCCCTTCTGATGGCTATGTCAGAAGCTTTCTCTATCTCCTTTATACTTTAATAAAACTTTATTACACACACACAAAAAAAACAAAACTAACCTTTTCCAGCCCTGTGATCACTGCTGAGTTTTCCAAATTTGCTTCCATATTGAGTACAGCACTTTCACAGCATCATCTTTTAGGATTTGAAATAGCTCATCTGGAATTCCATCACCTCCACTAACTTTGTAGTGATGCTTCCTAAGGCCCACTTGACTTCGCATTCCAGGATGTCTGGCTCAAGGTGAGTGATCACATCATTGTGGTTATCTGGGTCATGAAGATCTTTTTTGTATAGTTCTTCTGTGTATTCTTGCCACCTCTTCTTAATACCTTCTGCCTTTTTTTAGGTCCATACCATTTCTGTCCTTTATTGTGCCCCTCTGTGCATGAAATGTTCCCTGGTATCTCTAATTTTCTTGAAGAGATCTCTAGTCTTTCCCATTCTATTGGTTTTCCTCTATTTCTTTGCATTGATCTCTGAGGAAGGCTTTCTTATCTCTCCTTGCTATTCTTTGGAACTCTCCTTTCAAATGGGTGTGTCTTTCCTTTTCTCCTTTGCCTTTAGCTTCTCTTCTTTTCTCAGCTATTTGTAAGGTTTCCTCAGACCAGTTTGCCTTTTTGCATTTCTTTTTCTTGGGGTTGTTCTTGATCACTGCCTCTTGTACAATGTCATGAAACTCCTCCTTCCATAGTTCTTCAGACACTCTGTCTATCAGATCTAATCCCTTGAATCTATTTGTCATTTCCAGTGTATAATCATAGGGATTTGATTTAGGTCATACCTGAATGGTCTAGTGGTTTTCCCTACTTTGTTCAACATGAGTCTGAATTTGGCAATACGGAGTTCATGATCTGAGCCACAGTCAGCTCCCAGTCTTGTTTTCGCTGACTATATAGAGCTTCACCATCTTTGGCTGCAAAGAATATAATCAATCTGATTTCAGTATTGACCATCTGGTGATGTCCATGTATAGAGACTTCTCTTGTGTTGTTGGAAGAAGGTGTTTGCTATGACCAGTGCGTTCTCTTGGCAAAACTGTTAGCCTTCGAGCTGCTTCGTTTTGTACTCCAAGGCCAAATTTACCTGTTACTCCAGGTATCTCTTGACCTCCTACTTTTGCATTGACTCCACTATAATGAAAAGGGCATCTTTTTTGGGTGTTAGTTCTAGAAGGTCTTGTAGGTCTTCATAGAACTGTTCAGCTTCTTGCATTCCTGGTTGGAGTTATTGCAATGCTATTCAATAGCTATTGAGCTATTTCAGTGGGGCTATTCAATAGCTATTGACCTGTTTCAGTGCTAGCAAAGTAATGCTCAAAATTCTCCAAGCCAGGCTTCAACAGTACATGAACTGTGAACTTCCAGATGTTCAAGCTGGATTTAGAAAAAGCAGGGGAACCAGAGATCAAATTCCCAACATCCATTGGGTCATCGAAAAAGCAAGAGTTCCAGAAAAAGATCTACTTCTGGTTTATTGACTATGCCAAAGCCTTTGGCTGAGTGGATCACAACAAACTGGAAAATTCTTAAAGAGATGGGAATACTAGACCACCTGACCTGCCTCCTGAGAAATCTGTATGCAGGTCCAGAAACAACAGCTAGAACTGGACATGGAAGAACAGACTGGTTCCAAATCAGGGAAGGAGTACATAAAGGTTGTATATTGTCACCCTGCTTATATAACTTATATGCAGAGTACATCATGCACAATGCTGGGCCGGATAAAGCACAAGCTGGAATCAAGGTTGCTGGGAGAAATATGAATAACCTCAGATATGTAGATGACACCACCCTTACAGCAGAAAGTGAAGAGGAACTAAAGAACCTCTTGATAAACGTGAAAGAGGAGAGTGAAAAAGTTGGCTTAAAACTCAACATTCAGAAAACTAAGATCATGGCATCCAGTCCCATCACTTCATGGGAAATAGATGGGGAAAGAGTAGAAATAGTGAGAGACTTTACTTTCTTGTGCTCCAAAATCACTGCAGATGGTGACTGCAGCCCTGAAACTTAAAGATGCTTGTTCCTTGAAAGAAAAGCTATGACTAACCTAGACAGCATATTAAAAAGCAGAGACATTACTTTGCCAACAAAGGTCTGTCTAGTCAAAGCTGTGGTTTTTCCAGTAGTCATGTGCGGATGTGAGAATTGGACTATAAAGAAAGCTGAACACCGAAGAATTGATGCTTTTGAACTGTGGTGTTGGAGAAGACTCTTGAGAGTCCCTTGGACTGCAAGGAGATCCAACCAGTCAATCCTAAAGGAAGTCAGTCCTGAATATTCATTGGAAGGATTGATGCTGAAGCTGAAACTCCAATACTTTGGCCACCTGATGTGAAGAACTGACTCATTTGAAAAGACCTTGATGCTGGGAAAGATTGAAGGCTGGAAGAGAAGGGGACGACAGAGGATGAGATGGTTAGATGGCATCACTAACTCGATGGATATGAGTTTGCGTGCGCTCTGGGAGTTGGTGATGGACAGGGAGGCCTGGCGTGCTGCATTCCATGGGGTCACAAAGAGTTGGGCACTACTGAGCTACTGAACTCAACTGACCTTTTCTGCTTTTTTAAAATATCTTTCCCTTTAAACTTTTTTCTTTAGTTTTTGTGTTTAACTTGCCTATTTGTCCCACACCATCTAATACTTACTTAGCACAGTTTCTGGTATTGTCAGTCACATCAGCCGATTTCTCAGTTAATGTACTTTTGTAGTTTCTGTATTTCTCTAGGTGTGTAGGTTCAACCTGTCTCCCAAAGGTCTTGTCTTTTACCGCTACAGAGGAGACAACCTCCAGTCTTCTGTTGAAGGATGGTGGTGTTACTCAGCACTTAAATAGCATTCACCCAAGTCTTCAAAGGGCCAGTATTTCCAAAGGTCTCAGTGCTGCCAGTTCTTGGACCTTTGGGAAATTCTCATATAAACCAGGTTGATTATCTCAAGTTTTTCCACTTCTGGTTTAGCATTCAGCTTTCTTAGACTTTCTTAGTCAATCATTTGTCTTACTATCTACGTTATTCACTTTTCTGCTTCCAGAAGTGTTGTTCTACTGTTCTTTCTTTTCTCCCTGTTGTTGTGAGTTTATGTCTAAAAGTAACAAGAAACAAAGAAACAAAAAGCATATATAATAAAGCCATCAACTAGAGACAGGTACTGTTGTCATTTTGGAGTAAATCCTTTCGGTCTTTGTGTACATACAAGCTAAGTAGGTAGAAATTGGATTATGCCGTGTGGGTGTGTGCAGTCGCTAAGTTGTATCCGAGTCTTTGCAACCCCATGGGCTGCCGCTCTGCTTCCCTGTCCTTTACTTAGGCCATGTATACTGTTTGAGGGACATCTTTCATGATGTATGTTACTTTAAATACTATATTCAGACAAACTATTATGCATATGTTTTCTGTTGTTGCTCATTGACATTTTCAATCTATTCTTATATCAAAATAGGTATTTGAACAAAGACCGGTGTGACATCTTTACCTTTCTTTATTCAGTACTGCAGTGTTAATATTACTTTGTGCCCTGGTACTGATTTTGAAATTCCTTGTACTTCATATGGCCTTTTTTCATCCAGCCTGCAGGTGGCAGAATTGCTTTATCTAAGCAGAAAATTTAAAGGTCAATTTTATTTAATGAGTTCTTGTGTCAGAAAGAGAAGTGATTAAATGAAAAGCTTTCTCTCTATTAGGAAATAAGCAAATTAAAGAACAGAGAGCTGTGCTAATAAAGTTCTGGGTAATTTATTTCTTCGATTTGTCTATCCTCACTTCATGATTTCTGTGTTTGGATTATAGTCGCGTTATGGAACAGAGCATGACCCTATGTAAATTGTGGAATGTCCCTAATTGTTAGAGTGATGGAGCTTAGATCTGCTTCATATTAGCCACCAAGCTATTTGTTCTGCCTTTGTATTTTAAGAGTTTGCTTATATTAATCTTTTTTTTTTTTTTTTTAATCTAGAGACCTTTTAGAATTGTTGTGTAGATCTTCAATTTAAAACTTTTTAAATAGGTTTTGCTGATCTATGAGTGTTTTAAAATTAAAGACATGCTTTAGAGAATAAGAAATTAAATTAATGCACTATATTTGCAGTTGAAAACTGAATTATGCTTTAGAAAGATCAGAACATCAGATGTGAAGAAATTAGGAATTGTTTAGAAAAACTGCTATAGATTCAGTGAGTGAGTGATTGCTCATATGCTCAAATGCCTGATGAAGAAGGTAAAGCAGCAATATACTAAGGAAAAACGTGTTCTAAAAATATAAAATATATGCTAAAAAATGACAGTGCCATTCTGTTGAGGCAGAATATGAGATTAAAACAGTTGTGATGGATTGATGAGACTCTAAAATCAGTATATTTAATGTAAACTGGAAATGTACATTACTTTAGTTACCTTAAAATATTTTAAATATTGTCTTTAACTGCTACAGCAGGGCAGACTTATCAGCCAATAGATATACTTTTTAGCTTGATAAAAAGAAACACTAAAATGACTACAAGAGGGTTAAAGTCTTAACACAATATGGGGTATTTTTTGAGTACTAAGTGAAGTAACCTGTATGATCAGGGAAATAAAAAGCCACATTTCCTTTATTATAGTAATATGAATATGAATAGGAACTATAGTTGGTGCCCATTTCAAGGCCTCCTCAGTTTGCTAGGAGAAAGATAGAATGTACTGCTTACATGAAATGAGAAGGGAAGTGATATATAACTTCTAATGGAATTAAGCAATGTTATGTACAGGTTAAAATTCAAGGAGTCTAGAAAAGCCCATACTATCTTCAAAAGAATTGACGGCAGCCATCAGATATTACTTATGTGCAGCCCTTCATTCAAAACTGGTATTATGTTTATGTAATTACCTTCCCACTGAAAAAAATATATTTGGAAAAGATGTGTATAGTCTTCAGGGAGAACGAGGATATACTAGAATGAAATATTCATTTTCATTAATAAATTAATACTTCCTTTTAAAAATGATTTTCTAGCATGAGAGTCTGAGGATAGATTGGTCAGATTAATCAGAAAACACATTCCACATTTTACTCTCCATAAGTCAGTATAATCAATCAGGAGATAGTACTGAATAATGGAAATGTCCAGAATGTCTTTGTTTTTTTGTCACCTTCATTTCAGAGAAGGATAATGATCTATTACAGAATTTTTATGTTTTATTGTCATTATTCAGAGAAGCAATTCCAGTTCACCCATGAAGGGTGGCTATATGAGGAATGACGTTTTTATTTTTAAAATATGAAAATTGTTGTGGTTCTTGATGTGGGAATTCATAAAATAATGTGAAATTTTCATAGTAAAGTACTTAATGTCAGAAATAATGGAAAATGTGATAGTCTCATAGGTGAGAGATTATAATAGGAGAGAATCGTAAAATAAATATTAGTTGTATCATGGCACCTAGAACCAAGGTATAAAAATATTGAAGAGAGACTTTGTTTTGAGAAAATCGAATTTGTGTTTGTCATACATCAGAATCTGGACATAGAATCATTGCAGCTCATTTAGTTTGCCTCCTTGTAGTGAAACTATGTACGTGGTTGTGAAGTATTCCATCTCATAATGTCAGGCTTGAACTTTTAATAGAGAGGGATTGTTAGGCTATTTGATTAGACACATGAAGAATACTCACATTTGAATTTCTGAGTGAATAGGCTATAAATAACCGATGACTAATTAATTGATGGTCCATATTGGTAAGGATCATCAATTATTGATGAGTGGTAATAGAGTGTAGGAGAGTACAGCCTTGGGAGTTAGGCAGAATTCAGATCCCTCGATCAGGGGCTATATTTTTCTCATATATGAAATGGGTGTGTTGACTTAGAATTTGGCTTGGGCTCTATCACTGTTGGGGTATTATTGAGAGTGATGATTCTACATTTGTATCCTTATAGTTTAGTACCAGTTGAGAAAGAGGCAAAAAGTCAGTCGGGTGGAAATCAGAGTAACAGTTTTAACGCTGATGATTTTGTTCAGTTGGAAAATGTGACTTAAGTCTGTGGCCTTCTACAGTTGGACTCCTGAGTACAACCCCTATGTAGACTTTGGCCTTTTGTTTGAGAGAGAGTTTGTGTGTATAAACTACACATCCTGAGTAACTTCCCAGCACCCACTGGGCCTGCTGGCAGGAACAGAGGGAGTTGGACTTGCTGTCTGCTGTGAAGGCGGGTCCGTTGATGCCTACTGCATAGAAGAAGGGAAGGGAAAATGCAGGCTCCCTATAGGCAGGCAGGTCTTATAATGAGAAGACAGGCAGGTGTATTTGTTCGGGTCCTTTTCCCAGTCCTTTAGAGGGGAGTGAATGAAAAGTGCAGGGAGGACAGAAGCTTCCTTCCAGGTATTTCAGAGATGGAACTTCTTTACCATGAAGCCATGGGAACTCCCCATTTGAAATTACATAAAAATTATTTGTTTCCCAAAGGAAATGTTTAACTTTATTTAACATTAGTATTAAATTTCCTTATTTCCAACCCCAAAACATCAATGGGGAGAAAAAGTCCTGTTCTACTCTTTTCCACATTTGAAATATGCTAGATGTGATATGTTTTGCTTTTTTATGTCAGAGAGGTGAATAATCTAAGAAGAGAATAAGTTTTGTAGAGGATTTCAGGGAATGTAGTTTGTTACTGTGGCTGCTGCTAAAGAAGCACCGGAGTGGGTAACTGTTTATTAGTATAACCTTCCCGTAAATTGTAATGCAACAACTGTGTGCTCTGGTCCTGGAAGGTGGAACTCTTGGAAGCACATCTGGCAAATATATGAAATATCTTCTTTTTTGATACTTGACGGAAAAGTAGCCCTGCTTTATTGAGAGGTCACGCTGGCTTGAGTCTGTCTTTTTGGATCCTTAATCGAATTCTGGTATGGAACACAATCTCAGATTAATTTAATTACAGAAGTTCTCTTGCCAGATCATCCACAACAAGGCAGACCTCTCCTTTTCACACTTAGCAGCAAGAACCCATGATTCTTGAATAGTATGTAATGTTAGGTGAAAGTAAAAACATAACCAGTTTTTTGAAGTTTAATCTTGATTATTCTGTTGTAAATCTAATCTTAATTATTGTGTTGTAGGTTATCAGAAACCAGTTTATTTTCTTTTTATTTGCCTTTTCCTTTGGTTGTTTTACCTGTAAATATTTTTTTTCTAGTGACAAAAGGGGAAGGAGAAAAAGATGAAACATAAGTCAACTTTTTTTTTTTTTAATCTTGTAAGCGCCTGGCTTGAAAATATGCATAGAGGACTTGGGGGAACGATGAAAAAGGAATTGAAAATATTCTGGAAAAGATTACTGAACACTTAGTTTGACCAGTTGGCTGTCTTTCAGACTGGAATATTTTTTTCCTCAGATTGAATTTCATATTAATTTACTTGAACTTTTTGTTGATGCCTCGTGAGGTGTATTACTTATTGTGTTTAATCTTTCCTTTTTCCAATTTCAGCTGATCCTATTAAGATACTAATGCCATCACTGTCTCCTACAATGGAAGAAGGGAACATTGTGAAATGGCTGAAAAAGGAGGGTGAGTAGTGCATTACTAACACCTGTGTTATTTGATCATTTTTGTTTTTTCCTAATCTGCTGGTTTACACAATACATGATATACATGAAATGATCGGTTCTTATGCTTGTTAACCTTTATTGTTTAAATAAAAATTTCTTGTGGTAATGTAGCAAAGGTTTTATGGGGTTAGCCTGTATCTCTGCTTTCACAAGCAGAGAATGATCAGCTATTTTAAGGCTTTTTTGCAAGTTTTAGTTCTTAACACTTCCTTTAGTTTCAGCATCATAAAATTGTCAATTCCCTAAAGTTAGTTTGTTACTTTATAATGACTCTGTGTATGTGTGTTTTCCTGTAACTAGGCAATCTGCTTATAAACTTCACTGGAAAGAACACATAAAAAAATACTAAAAAAAACTTACAGAAGAGCAGCAAAGGAGAGTTGTAGAAACATGTTACTAAGATGTTGAAACATGTTATTAAGCCTTTGTAATTAAAACTGTGGTATTGGTGCATAGAAAGACATACTACTAGAACTGAGTAGAAAATGAGGAAATAGACACAGATGCACACCATTATTTATAGTTTAAATAGTGAAGGAAGATGATACTAGATTTAGTCCTTGTGCTGTGCCAGGGATAAATTACAAATGACTCAGTCACTTAATGTACAAAAATGAAACTGGACAAGTACTAGGGAAAAAAAAGCTAGTGAATTCCTCTGGAAGTAGATAATTACCCTAACTACAACTCAAGCTCCAGATGCAATAAAGGAACTACAGATAATTTGATAGTAAAAATAATAACTTTAGTATAGCTGAAAACATAATAAATAGAGTAAAAAAGTGACAAAATGGAGAAGGGTGTTGCAGTTTTTAACCACAGAGGGTTAATATTTCTAAAAAGCACAGAATAAGAAAACTATCAGCTGGGCAAGATATAGGAGTAGAAGATTTGCAGAAAAGAACTACAAATTGCCTTTAAACACATGAAAAGTAATATTTTGTACTAATAAATACACAAACTAATACTACACTGATTTATTATTTCTTACCAATCACTTTAATAGAAGTTTAAAAGTTTGATAAGTTATCCTTTTGATGAAACTAGAGGGAATGGGAGGAAACAGACACTCTCAAACACTGCTGGGGGAAATGCAAAATGGTATAATCCCTTGTTCAGTTGCTCAGTCATATCTGACTCTTTGCAACCCCATGGACTGCAGCACACCAGTCTTTCCTGTCCTTCTGTGTCTCCTGGAGTTTGCTCAAACTCATGTCCATTAAGTCGATGATGCTAGGGAAGAAAATTTGTCAATACCTAGAAAAATTACATTTATATTTACCCTTTGGCCAGGCAGTTCTATTTCTAGGGATCCTATCTCAAGGCAAAAATAAGAAAAGATACACATGTGAGGCTATTTATTACAGCAGTGTTTGTAATAGCAAAAGGTAGAAACAGTCCAGCTGTGGTCAGCAGAGTTTGATGAATAACATAGACTATACCCACAGCTATAAAAGGAATGAAGAGTATCTCTGTATACTATTGTAGCGAGACCTTCAGGGCAGAAAACCAAGGTGGAAACTGGTAGATACAGTATGTATCATTCACGAAAAAAAGAGATAGGAGTACTAATATTTGGAAATTTTAAAACAAAAAAAATTAACAAAAAAAAGTGGTTATCTATAGTGCAGTTGAGGAAACAGTGTGGTGAGTGGAGAGAGTAGACGCTAGATTTCTCTGAATGTATCTTGTTTGTCTCCTTAACTTTAGAACATATACATATTTTGCATAATTTTAACACAATTTAATTTTAAAAGACTTCTAACCGTGGAAACCAGATGAAGCAGAAGGACCTAATTATATGCTGACTAACTGATACAACAACCATGCAGAGAGGGGCTATTTCAAATGTCAGTAAACTTGACTGTATATACTGCTAAATTGTAACTGAAAGACAATGACATCTCTAAAAATATGAACTGTTTAGAGTAATTGTATTATAGTGGTTATGTTGGTTGTCTTTGTTACTCTAAGGTTTTTTAAAATGTGTTTTATGGGATAAGGCAGATGAGTGATTAAGCTGATATTATTGGGAACCCAGCCTTTGGGTGTGTTTTAAAGGAAAACATATGAAAGATGGCTATGGTTAAGGAAAGATCCTGTGCTGATTAATTTTCTAGCTCTTTTCCGTGGCAGGGCCTGGAAAAACGCCAAGCCTGCTAGCGATGAGCACCCCTAACAATGAGACTATAGTCGCTAAATGCCATTTCCTGCTGAAGTTAACCAGAGCTTCTTGGAAAATAGCTGCTTCCAGGTCTGTGGCAGGCAGTGTACAAGATGGAACGTGAAAGTCGCTCAGTCATGTCTGACTCTTGTGACCCCCATGGACTGTACAGTCCATGGAATTCTCCAGGCCAGAATACTAGAGTTCTCTTCTCCAGGAGATCTTCCCAACCCAGGAATTGAACCCAGGTCTCCCGCGTGGCAGACAGATTCTTTACCAGCTGAGCCACCAGGAAAGCCCAGGAATGCTGGAGTGGGTAGCCTATCCCTTCTCCAGTGAATCTTCCCTACCCAGGAATCGAACTGGGGTTTCCTGCTTGAACATATTGTCAATTTAGAAAGCAAAACAGTTATCAAAAACTCCTGAAAGTGAAGTCACTCAGTCATCTCTGACTCTTTGCGACCCCATGGACTGTAACCTACCAGGCTCCTCTGTCCATGGGATTTTCCAGGGAAGAATACTGGAGTGGGTTGCCATTTCCTTCTTCAGAGGATCTTCCCGACCCAGGGATCGAACCTGGTTCTCCCACACTGCAGACAGACTCTTTACTGTCGGAGCCACTGGAAAAACCTTTCAAGCTAAGTTCCCCCAAAACTCCTGAGGGCATCTTAATGGACTCAGGACTCAAAAATGGGCCAATTTGTGGATCAGTAAGAGTGATATCTATGGTGTATTTTGAAACACATTAAATATATTTGAATTCAGAGCTTTCAAAAATTCTCCTTTAGGGAATGCCAGTAAAGTAACTCATTTTGAAAACTGACGATAAGTGGAAAGACTCAAGTATTGTCCTTGCCTTTCTTCTACGAATTGTAGCTCAGAATAACTAAGTGCAAAGAAATTTCTAATTAGTGGCATATTTCCCAATTCTTAAAAGATGGAGGAATGATAGAATGTCACTGTGTCACAATTTTGCAGACTCTGATGAATTAAGGGATATTGCCAGTGATCATCAATGGCGTGCTATTATCACAAAAAGAGAGAAAACCAGCTAGTACACCCCACCAGCTATAAGATTGTCTTGCCAGAAACTTGAGCCAAATGTGGTCAAGCTTATAGTTCTAACACCAATTTCCAGGAGATATAGAGGATGTATTCAGTGACACCATGAGGAGTATAGCAGCATAATCCAGTTCCAGTGTAGGGACCTTATTTTGTTTATGATTCAAGTAACTAAAACATTTGGGCACATTGGAAAATTACGTGTTTAATGAGATTAAGGCATTAATCATTTTAGAGGTTTAATGGTACTGTGATAATCATTTTAAAAATTTTATCTCTAAGAGATATGAGTTGAAATACTTAACGTATGAAATGACAGTATGTCTGGCATAAACTTCAAAATACCTCTGGTGGGAGGATGAGCAAAGTTGTTCATGAGTCAACTGACAGTTGTAAAAGTTTCTAAGTTGGTTTATTAACTCTCTTCATCACTTCTGAGATGTTTCTGCTAATCTTTTCTAAAGTTGTACAGTCTGTAGCCTTTGGGATATAACTTGGAGTGAGAAACTACTCTTTCCTCAGCTTTTTATAAGCTCAATGTGAATTTTGAATCTTGTTAGTAAGAGAATATTTGTTGTAATAGTACCTAAGCTGTATTAATCTCTTCCTTATATAGAAACCATTTTACCAGATTTTTTAGAATGTGTTTACTGAAGTAACATTGGTTTCTAGCACTGTGTATTTCGTGTGTACAGACTCATATTTCTTCTCCCTGTGCTGCGGTATGCTCACCACCAAAACCTTAAGTCTCCATCTGTCACCATGTGGCTGATCCCCTTTACCCATTTTGTGCTCTCTGCCTTCCCCTCCCCTTCCCCTGATTACTAGGTAACCACTCTTCTGTTGTCTGTGGCTCTGTGTTTGTTTGATTTATTTGTTTTGTTTGTTATATTCTTTGTATGAGTGAAATCATATTTATCTTTCTTTGCATTATTTCATTTAGCATAATACCCTCAAGGTCCATCCATGCTGTTGCAAATGGCAAAATTTTCATCTTTTTTATGACTGAGTAGTATTCCATTAAATAATGTATTTATGTATATATCTCACATCATTATCCATTTATCTGTTGATGATCACGTAAGTTGTTTTTATACAACTTAAGTATTATAGTAATTCTTGTAAATAATTATTTTGCCAGATTTTAAATACTTAGTATGGTGCTTAAAAAAATATGACTCAGTATATGGAGGCCAAAGAGATGAGGATGCTACAGTGCTCGTGGTACAAAAGAACAGAGGAAAAATTACTGTGGAGGAAGCTGGAGAAGGAGACGTTTTATTTTTCTGGCAGCTGGTTTCTTTTCCTCTTTTGTTTCTGTTGTCATTGCCATGTACCAGGTATTGGCTGTGGGATGGCTTCTTTAGCCATCTCCGTGTGCTTTACTCCTCCTGCAACATATTAAACTTTTGGAGAGTTGAATTTCCATTAGGGTTTGTTGAACAGATGTTTAGCAATATTGACCATATGAGTTCCCCATAGCCATTATTATGCCTCAGATTGAGAAATGATAAACCAGGCATTAAACATGTAAAGGGAAGAGGAATGAGTGAGCTGAGAATGAAGGACATGGTCCGGGAGGACTGACCCCAGCGGGTAGCCCTGAAAGGACTTCTGGGGTCTCTGTGAAATTCGGTGGGCACAGATGTCATCCAGACAAATGCTGGTATTGAATGGTCCACTCTAGTGCTTATGAAGTGGTATAGAGAGGGTTTAGGCAGTGGGCAGGAGTTCAGAGTATGACAGGGCTGTGCTGTGATTCTAGGAAATGAGCCATTCATGGCAGTGACACAAGTGTTGGGGCTGGGAAGCAGGCTGCAAGTGGAAGGAAGTACAAGCTTGGAAGTATGAGAGAAAAGTGCCCGGTTCTTGTGGGTAAGGGGCAGGACTGGGGTGCTCGAAAGGCAATGAGACAAATGATAGAATGGGCCTTGCAGCCAGAGTTTGGATCTGTGGGCTGGGCCAGTACAGGAGATGAGAGGTATGACACAAGGAGGCTCTTTTGTGACCCCGTGGACTGTAGCCTGCTAGGCTCCACTGTCTGTGAGATTTCCCATGCAAGCCTACTGGAGTGGATTGCCAGTTCCTTCTCGAGAACATCTTCCCAGCCCAGCAGTAGAACCCAGGTCTCCTGCATTGCAGGCAAAATCCTTACCACCGAGCCACCTGGGGAGCTCTCTAAAGCCATATGCTAACAGACAAATATACTTGTTTGACTTGGAATTTAAAATGCCTGCTCTGTTGAAAATGTTCTCTCATAGGCCTCTTCTCATGAGGCTTTGGGGGTTCAGATTTGTAGTAGTTGCCTTTTCTGGAAATGCACAAGTAGAGGTGAAGCAGTCTTGGGCTGATAGTCTTCCTGGATTACTTGGCAGATGCCATTATTCTGGAAAACATAGTCTCTAAGCCAGTTCACACAAGATTCCCAGATAAAGTCCCACTTTAACCACAAATTCACAATTCCAAATTTAGTAATTGACATAGAAGCTCCCTTTTAGGAGCAAAAGTCATTAGACATAACAAGCAGCAGAATTAGACCTCCAAGAACTTCAGTTAATTGGAATTACTGCATATTTCAAAACATATGTTTGAAATGATAAAACTTGTAAGAGAAGGAATTGAAACTATGAAAAAAGACAAACACAATCCAGACAGATTTGAAAAAGACAAGTAGAACTTCTAGGAATGAAAAATATTGTCTCCAAAATTAGAAAATGTAAAACTAAGTGTAGACGTGACTGACAAAGGTTTCGTGAAGTCCAATCTGAGATTAGTCTGCATGCAGCAGTGAGATAAAGCAGTAGAAAATATAAAAGAGAAGCTGAGACATGGAGAATAGAATGAGAATCCTCTACTAACCCAATAGGAAGAATTCCACAAGGACAAAAAGAGAGAATGAGGAAGAGGTAATAACCAAAAAAAAAACCTGACAGAGACTTTTCTAGAATTTGAGAAAGACAAATGTCATGTAAATGAAAGAAACAGTGCTTCATTAGGAAGCATTTTGAGCCATTGGCTCTGCAGGGTTGCTGCCACCTTTTAAAGTAATTATCAGTATCTAAGAAAGTTCCACCTTTATTAATAATGCAGTCAGTTGGAATCTATTTTTAAGTTTCTTTTTTCCTGATGAATTACAGAGCTTTGGCTGTTTCCATATTCAGCATGACAGAGTGTTGGTGTCATTAAATAATGATTCAGACACAGACCAGCCTTTTAAGATTATTATAAAAAGATTAAATTTCTTCACACTTTGAGACCTGAGGGGCAAGTATTAATAGATAAGAGGGTTCTTTGGACCACATTTATCTCTTGGTCTTTCAGCTCACTGGCAGTCTGATAAGTTATTCACAGCCATTAGAATATGGTGAGTATGATGAAGAGCCAGGAGACAAATGGTTTCATTATTCTGTTCTTTTTTAATTTTGATTACACGTGCTGTTTTCATATAGGACAAGCCAGGATGTACTTGAAGCCCTTGGAGGCTGTTTCCTTGATGGTTGCTTTTAAAATTCTGTGTTCTACCAGCTGAGGAGAAATGTTTACCAGTACACATAAGTAATAGAGAGAAGTCTAAATCCTTGATTCTCCATAATTCACTGGCTTCTTTTTTAAGTTCATCACCTTTATGAATTTTTTTTGGTGTGTGTGAGCATAATTTAGTTCTTTATGTATTGTATACATGGGTAGGATTATATATGGCTTAGTGTGTTTAGTGCTTGATACACAACTTGGTTCTATCATTATGTGTTAAAAACATTTATATTCTGTAAGAAAACATTTATATACTTTTTATCTCACTAGCTACATTTAAAAAACATTTTTATCTTGAGATCTTTATTGTATGGTTACTATTTAAAACACTGAGTTTAAACTTTCAGACATTTAAGAGGATTGAAATTTTTTTCATGAAAAAGAATAATGTGTCTAATTTTGAATCTAATTTATTTTTAAGCTAAGGCTAATGATCTGATGGTGGATGGCAGTTGGGTCTTACAAACTAACATTTCTTGAAAATGGGAGACTGTAATTCACAACTGTTACGTGTGTGTGTGTGTGTGGTAAGCCAAGGCAATAAGAGTGCTGTGTAAAAAACTCTGGCCTGGATTTGTCCTTTGGGGTTCCCACTCTGCCATGAAATATCTGGAAGTGAGTTTAACTAGATGATATATAAGATAAATCCTTGACTTCAGAATTCTGTGATAACTCAGTTTCCTTCTCTTTTTTGAAGTCATAGTGTTTCATAACCTCCTCAGGAGTCTCATGAGTGTCATATGAAATCTGCCTCATACATGGAGGGTAGGGAGAAATGGAAGAAAGAGGCTCCAGTTTGATAATGTGCCAAGTTTAATAAGCAAGGGGACTTTCATGAGAGGCCACAGGCTGGGTTGAACCGCACACCACCAGCAAGAATCTTAAAAGTATACAGAGGCCTACACTGGGCTCAGTCACATACACTGTCCAGGTGATCTCAGCACCAGAATTCTATCTCATGGCTATGTTCATGGACAGCTTCTAGGGCTGGGAAGGCAAGCAGAGTGCACATTTCACAGACAGGGAGTGGGTGAGGGACTTCCATTCGCTCTTGTACAGCCAAGTGGTCACAGCCTCCTGATAACCACTATCATCACACGGAAACATGTAATGATACCGCATATAAATTATTCCCATCTTTGTTGATCTAATGAGTGTTAGAAAAGTAGTTTCATAATGAATATTACGATACTTAATTTCAGTCTGAGGATTAAGTAAAGAATATGCATCATTAAGTTAGTAGAGAAAACAGTTCAAAAATGCTAGGTAACATGTACAATTTCAAAATCTGTTGAAAGGTGAATTGTACTGCAATTCCACATTTTTATTTCAAGTTTGTTATTTGATGGGGGAAGTGTGCATCAGATATTTTTATTTAAAGTGTATATAGATTATTTTTTCATCAATTTAAACGTCAAATCATGGGGTCGCAAAGAGTTGGACATGACTGAGTGACTGAACGGAACTAAACTGGAAGGTCAAATCTGTTAAAACAACAAAAAGGAAGAAAATATTCTTGTTCCCTCCTATTGTGAGAGCATATTTAAGAATATGAAAAACATTGTTTTCTTTCTTGAGATATTTAAGAGCATATCCTGAAACACTGGAACAAAACTAGGCTGAGATACTAACAGTTTTGTGCGATACTTGGCCACATCTGGAACCCACGTAGAACTTGCTTTACAGCCATGTTACTGCTGCCGCGCTTGGTGTTTTTATCTGTCAGAAACTGTCACTTCATGTGGGCTTTGCTTCTGTCATGTGACTGGGAATCTTGAATATTTCAAACAATTTTTAAGCAAACCTTAGATTATATCTAACTAATATAGTGTATAGAATTCAGAAATAAAACTGTCTGGATGAGTTGATCACTGAATTGTTATAACCAGGTGCTACTGGAAAGTTAAATGGGTCTCTGGCTTTTATTGTAGATGGCTTTGGTTACTGTTTTTTTCTGGGGATTTGTATACATGTTTGGATGCTAAAATGGAAAAATTTTTAAATGTGTGTTTCACACATAACTTCAATGTTGTTTCAGTATACTACTATTTTAACAGCTTTTGAGGTATAATATACACACTGTAGTCTTCACCTATTTTAAATGCACAATTCAGTGATTTTTTAGTGAATATATAGAGTTCTGAAACCGTCATCAAAATCCAGTTTTAGAACATTTCTATCACCCTCCAAAAAATCCCTAATGCTTGATTACAGTCACTTCTTTCTCTTACCACTATCTTGATCTGCTTTTGTCTCTAAAAATTTGCCTTCTCTGGGCATTTAATGTAAATTAGAATCATGTTTTATGAAGCCTTTTGTGACTGGCTTCTTTGATTTAGCGTGATCTTGCAGTTCATCCATGTTGTAGCATGTATCAGCAATTCATTCCTTTTATTGCTGAATCACATTTCATCATTATGAATAGCATTTCCCATTTATTGTTAATATTTCTATTATGGCAGAATTCTAGAGTTGATGAGTGGAATTACAGGTTATGTTATTCAGCAGAGCTTTCTGTGGTGATGGAAGTGTTCTGTGTCTGCAATGTCCAGTGTAATAGGCGTTAGCCACATGTGTGATGGGCATTGCAGTACAATGTAAGAGCAGAGGGATGTAGGGAGGTTAACTTTGCCTAGCAGTTTCCTTCTCAAACAACTACTCATGCCTTCAGCCCTCAGAGTAGGACTTCAGATGGCCTAGGAGCTGAGTTGCCTGGGCCGTGGGGCATACAAATGGTATCTTTTCATGTGTGGTGGAAAGAGTTGGCAAATCCTGACTAGGGGCCCCTTCTCTATCCTCCTTCGCTGCCTGGGCACTGACTGGATGGGACTTCTTGGCCTGCTTGTTAGTCTTCTTCCTCAGTCAGACTAGAAACTTCTTGAAGCAGGTCTATTTTATTATTATTTACCATCGGGCCTTGCGCAGTGTCATTCACATAGGGGCAGCTAGTAAATATTTGTGTTGATAAACAGTTATTTTTGTCTCTCATCATAGTTGTCATCATGGTTCAATTTAACACTAAGATGAGGTGTTTTCTTTAATGTTCATGTAGACGTGACTTACTTGGTCTCCCGCCGCTACCACCACACACACCTTTTAAGTAAAGACTTGGATTCTTCACATTCGGCAGAACAGAATTATTCTGCGAAAGTCATGGAATGTGCTTAGTTGATACAGATTATCACTAACTGTCTGGTCTGGACACACCCATAATCTGAAAGAGAAAGGGACGCCTGCCTGCGCGTACTCCAGTCCTCAGCCGCCCGCCGGGACAAAGGCTCAGCATGATGACGATGCTGGCTTCGGTGCTGGGGAGCGGCCCCCGGGCGGGCCTCTGCTCTGGCCCCTCCTGGGGCCCGCACTCTCGCTCCGGGCCCGCTCCACCTCGGCTGCTGACCCGCACCGCCAGGCGATGGCGCAGGAACACGGCGAGGCCGCCGGCTCCTTCTACAGCCAGTCAGCCCTCCTCCTCGCGGCCGCTGAGGAGCCGTCTGTCGCCTCGCGCTGGCCCTGGTGCTCTGTACCAGCCTCTCGGGCTTCTCCTCTAGACTGAACTCGTTGCGGACAGAGCCACATTTTACTGTTGTGTCTACACCCGTGCTTACTGATGAATGCCTTATGTACTAAACGAGTGTTGAATGATCTGTCTGAAATGATGAGTACGCACGCAGTAGGGAACTAGAATGAATCTTGGTTCTCAATGGTCATTCATAACATATCTAACTTCTTAATCTAAAGATGTTGTGCTTTTTGAAGAGGTATGTGAAGAGTTAACATTGGCAGTTTCATGACTTTTTTTTTCCTAATGGCTGTACATTCAAAATCTTCCTTAGAGTCAGAGAGAGATTAATAAGTAACTTGGTCAAAATTACCAACCAGTAAGTGTCAGGGCTTGGAATAAACCTGTGTCTGTGTTGGAAGAGCTCTTTGTAACTCCTGTGCCTTGCAGGCTCTCCAAGTTATAGCACTAAATTGTAGACCAAGGCTGAAACTGAGTATATTTGGAATCCTCATGGCTCAAAATTCTTCTTTGGCGTTCACTTTATCTTTGATTATTGATGTGTATGTAGAACCTTAGTTGTGTGATATTAGGGGTAATGTGCCTTACATAATAATACGATGTTTTACACCTTGCTGTGGTTCCTGGGGAAAGTTCACCACATAATTAGATGCTTCTCTCTGTTTATTTACATTTTATCTCCCTCTCAGGACTCTCATATAGCTGATATATATGTCTGTTTTTTGTGAATGGGTGTACATTTAATTAAAATAAAAAGGAGACAGGATACATGAGTTTTTAAATGTCAGAAACATGCTACAAATCAAATGTAGAACTGAAAGAAACGGTTCAGCTTTGTTTCAAGGACAGTTTGGTGTATACCTTATAAGGAAATGAGGAGTTGTGATATTACTTCAGTTTTTCCCTGAAATGTTTTCATCTCACACTCATTATGTATGAGGCAACTGCCTGGAGTCCTGGGGAATGAGGCAGAGTATGAAACACCTGAGGTGCCTCCTATTCCTATTGTGAAGTTCATAGTTTGGTAAATAGAGGAAAACCCATTTTTAAAAAATAATAGCAGGAGCGTAAAATTTCATAGTGCAACTTGTGATTAATTACAACTACTCTAGGGATTCAGGAATAGGAGCAAAATGATCTAGGTTGATCTATGGCTGAGATACGATTTGCGAACGATTTTCAAAGGGTGTTTGGAATTTGCACAAATGACAAAACACTATTTTACAGTTTTCCTTTGGGCAGAATTTCTTTCCTGGGTGTCTAAAAGAAGGATTTAAGTGCCAGGTTGCCTCTTTCAGTTGTTTTTTCCACGGTTACAACAGAAACGTATTAGGATGTGATTCCTTTCCGTTTGCAATGTAGCCTGTCCTGACTACCCTGAAATGTGTCAGATAAAGAAGTAACGTGAAATTGTGTACTCTGGCACAGCAGCTTTCTCTGAGTGACAGACAGGATTCCTTTTTGGGTCTGATTCCTGCTTGCTTCACCAGCCTAATCTCTCATGGCTTCTCTCAGGTACTATTGGCCAGATCCTTTGAAGGCCCCTGTTCCTCTTTTGCCTCGGGGGGGCTTTGGGTATGCTGTGCTTTCTGCCTGGATCACTTGCCCCTTTACTAGATTGCCTCCTCCTCATTTTTTCAGGCTCAGATTTTTCTTTTTTTTAAGAAAGCCTTCTCTCATCTACCAAAAACTGAATTAGATGCCCCTCTTGAATGTTGCCATAGCATCCTGATTTCACCTAATCCCACTGTAATTTCCACTTAATTTGTCACAAGATAGTAAGGAAGCTTCATAAGGTCAGAAATCTTAACCGTTTTGTTTTTTGTTTTCCCCTCACTGTTGAATCCTCAGTACCATAATATATTTTCAATAAATATTGGTTAAGTAGGAAAATTTCTCTGGGGTTAGACAGAGAGAGCCTATTAGGTGTTCAGTAAATATCTAACAGATAGTTTATTTCATTAAAATAGTTTGTATTGGTTGTTCTGAACTATTTTAACTGAGGTATATTATAGCCATCTATGTGAAAATCTTGGTATTCAGTGAAGGAGTTTTAGTACAGTGAACTTCTAGAGCATATTCGTTATTTCTGCGTTTTAGATTTTCCTTCATGTTCTTTTATTGATTATGTCTATTCATGTTGCTATGCCAGCTGTTTTTGGTGGGTATGCAAGGGGGTGTGTTTCTGTGTTTTGTATTTTTCTTTCTCCTTTTATTCTATTTTTGTTTTAGGTCTGTTTCTTATAAGCAACATTTACCCAGATTTTATTTTTTTTATTTGTTTTGATAATTTCTTATAGTAGGTGGTTTTAATCCATTTATATTAATTGCAGTTACTGGTATGTTTGAACTTCTGCCATTTTTGTGTTTTCTGTTTTTATTCTTTGCTTTTTTCTTTTCATGCATCTGCCTTTAATTAGATAATACATCTTGTTATTTTCTATATTTCCTGCTTTTATGAATGCTGTAGATTGTATTTCCATTTTTATATTTTTTGGCATATACCATTGTTTTTAGGATACATATTTATGTATATGTTGCCAGTGGAATGTAGAATTATCCAGTTTTTTTTTTTTCTCTTGTCTATATCAAAATTCTGTATGTTTTATCAAGCCAAAACTAACTTTGCCCATCTTGCTATTTTTTAGTGTTTGGTTGTAAACTTTTGTAGCCCCTCGGACATTCCCTCGTAAATGACCGCTAGTTAGCGCGTCCTCGTTTCCTGTGCTGGCTTGTGTTGCATAGGCCATGCGGCCCCTCTGTCTGCTTTTCTGTTTGATAAACTGCATTTTGTAGTAGCTCATCAATAAGTGGTACATTTTCTTAGCTTTTATGTATTTAAAGAATACTTTTCCTTCATTCCTGAATGGTGGTTTGGCTGCATATAAAATTCTAGACAGTTATTTTTCCCCAGCTTTTTGAAGATACTACTGCATTGTCTTCTGACTCTATTGCAGCTGCTGAGAAGTGTGCTCTCAGTCTGTCATTCCATTGAGGTAATCTCTTTTTTTTCCCTCTGATAGCGTTTAAGATTGTGTTTCTGTTGTTGACTGTATGCAACTTCTATACGGTGTATCTACAATGTGGAGTCACGTGTATGCAGTAATTCTTTTTATCAAGGTATTACCTGCACAAAGTGTAAACTCAGTTAATTTTTATATGCACATGTATCCAGGTTACCAACACCTAGTCACAATGCAGAATATTTCCAGCAAGTTCCAAGACTCCCTATATCCCCTCCTAGTCGATACATCATAGATCACCACACTGTAAACTCATTTAGTACTCTTTCATTTTGAAGATACATATCTCTTTTCAGCTCTAGAAATTCTCAGCAATTATCTCTTCAGTTACCGTTTCTCCACTATTCTCTCCCATCTCTTCCCTTGGAACTCCTTTGGACAAATGTTGCAGCCTCAATTTATGTCCTAGCTGCTCTTTTCTACTTAACTTTGTCTGCTCATATTAAGTTCCAGGTAGTTCACTGAAGCTATCTTTAATTTACTAAATCATTCTTTCACTACCTCACCTGTAGAACATATCCATTGACTGTTGTTTTTTTTTTTTTTAATAAAATTTCATTCATTGTATTTTTCATTTCTAAAATTTCCAGTTTAGTTTTTTTTCCCCTTTCAACCTGATAATGTTTTGTTTCTGTACATTATTTTTCTTTTTTAATCTCTTGTTCTTGTGATGGATCTTTTATCTTTGTTTGTTTCTGAACATCCTTAAGATACTTATTTTAAAATCTTTGGTGGGTTGCATTAAACAAGTTGCATCTGAAATGAATTTCTGAGTCGATTCCTGATTTCTGTGGTTTTCTTTCTTGGCATTAAATTTCTTCATGTTTTGGAACTTTGTTTTGCCATTTACTTTTGAGGGGAATGTTTTTGTTTTAGTTTCAATGTCTTCCCACCTGTTCCTGAGTCTCCCCTTCCCCACCCCTCAGTCTAGGGATGTTGCTAGATCTTGTTGATACTTGGTATACTGGCAGATGCACTAATGGAGCCAGAGGGTGGCTTGGCTCTGTTCCTGGTCTTCAGGTAGTTTTTGTTCCCTTCTTAGTACCTTATTAGACCCACACTTCTGATTTAAAGTCATAGTTCTAGTCAGAGGTTTGGGTTCCTTATTTTATCAGTCTCCTGTTACAAGTAGAGCCATGATCCAGCCCTAGCCTTAAGGAGAGAATCGATGTGAGTAGTTCCCTGCTTTTAGTTCCCTTTGCGCCAAAGAAAACCACTATACATCACCCTTACTGTGTACCTGCTTTTAGATCCAGAAGCCAGCAGGTCAGGTTCTGCTCTCCATTTTTGAATATCCATACCATTTCTGTTGCACAGAAACATTTCTTATTTGACCTTAGCTGTGTCTTTGATTTTCTCTCATCATGCTTCATATGTTTTTATTCATTTTTGCTCTGTGCCGGCAGGGTTTCTGAACTCGCTTAAGATGTTAAAGAGGTGGTATTTATTGTAAAACTGTTTTCTTAAGGAATAATAGTCAAAATATATTCAAAAGAAAGGACTGTGGGGTCTGGAATTGATTTGTTCAGAGGAGGATATGCATCCCCTACTATTCTCCATAAAATGTGATTTAATATTTGCTCAACAATCTCTGTAATCACTTCTTTATTATAAGAGATATAACTTATGTCATTATTGGGCTTTTGGAAAATGTGACAAAGCATACATATACACATAAACACACAGAAGCATACACACGGTATGAGAATTACTTGTCATTCCACAGCCCAGAAACAGCTGTTGAGTATTTTGATACTTAATATCATGTTTAAACACTTACACCCACCAACTCACATAATATTCATGTTTAAAAAACAAAACAAACCCAGTCTTGTTTTGTAGGTGAAGCTGTGAGTGCTGGAGATGCCTTATGTGAAATAGAGACTGACAAAGCTGTGGTTACCTTAGATGCGAGTGATGATGGCATCTTGGCCAAAATAGTGGTAAGTTTTTATTTTGATTGTCTTCAACAGGATGAAGGTTTCTTAACTGTCAAGTTCTTTAAAATTGAGTTAGTGTTTATTTGTACCTCTTTGTGTTGTTGTGGTTTTGTATTGTATTATATCTACATAATACATTTTAAATTCAGATGTTTAAAATATTTCAGTGTTAGGTCTAATAATAATTAGTGATGATCAGACAACATAGAACTATTTCAACTATGATAAAGATGCTCAGTATTTTGGGTTCTCTAGTGGAAAATGCAGAGAAGGCAGTGGCAACCCACTCCAGTACTCTTGCCTGGAAAATCCCATGGATGGAGGAGCCTGGTGGGCTGCAGTCCATGGGGTCACTAAGAGTCGGACACGACTGAGCGACTTCCCTTTCACTTTTCACTTTCATGCATTGGAGAAGGAAATGGCAGCCCACTCCAGTGTTCTTGCCTGGAGAATCCCAGGGACGGGAGAGCCTGGTGGGCTGCCGTCTATGGGGTCACACAGAGTCAGACACAACTGAAGCGAGGTAGCAGCAGCAGCAGCAGTGGACAATGAGAAGCATTCTGAATTGAGGGAGGAGAAAAGTATTCAAGGTGAAATTTAAAGACAAAGAGAACAATAGTTAAAGCTTGAGCTTGCAGTTTCCAAGTTTGTAGTTGGTAAATTTTTTTTTTAAAGAAATGTTTCACTGTAATCTCATGAAAACGAGAAATCTTACCTTCATCTATCCTCAGGACTCCCGGGCCTGAAAGGTGTGTAAAGTCAGCTCATCTCCTTTCACTGGACAAGATTATTTGAAGTTGTCCTGTGCAGTCTTGCATGTGGCTTTCATAGCTACACTAAGTTTCCTGATACTTCCTCATCCTTACAGTTTTATGCATCCTTTATATTTTTACAATTATTTAAAATATAATTGCATAAAAATGTATCTGTGATTATGTGCTCAGTCGTGTCTGACTCTTTGTGACCCCATGGACTATAATCCGCCAGGCTCCTCTGTCCATGGGATTTCCCAGGCAAGAATACTGGAGTGGGTTGGCATTTCCTCTTCCAGGGGATTTCCCTGACCTAGGGATCAAACCCTTGTCTCTCCTGCATGGGCAGGTAGATTCTTTACCACTGCGCTACCTGGGAAGCCCTAAAAAGATATGTATATGGAATATTTCACATTCTGGCATGCTGTTGACAGTCATATCTTTTGATAGCATATTTTCTGTTACATGAACAAAAGAAAGTATGCTGTAGGTCTAGTAAAACCAAAGTCATTTCCTTTTAGATCTAAGTTTTAATATACTGTAGTAGTTTTGAAAACTTCTCTCAACAGTCTTTGCTTTATAACTAATTAAAAATATGAAGCTGTTACTTGGAAAACTTTAGTTGTATTATTACATGCTGAAGTTAGTGTAACCCTTCAACAAAAATGTGTAGCAATACAAGAGAGGTTACTTAATTAACAGAAGGAGATATAATGTAGCCAATAAAAAGTAATTCCTAGGAAAAAATGTGATTTCATTATAAGTTAACAAAAATTCAAAAAATTTGGGAGAACGCTTTTATAATTATATATAGATGGTGATTACAGTCTTGCTAAGTAGCTCCAGTCGTGTCCGACCCCATAGACGGCAGCCCACCAGGCTTCCCCGTCCCTGGCATTCTCCAGGCAAGAACACTGGAGTGGGTTGCCATTTCCTTCTCCAATGCATGAAAGTGAAAAGTGAAAATGAAGTCGCTCAGTCGTGTCCGACTCTAGCGACCCCATGGACTGCAGCCCACCAGGCTCTTCCGTCCATGGGATTTTCCAGGCAAGAGTACTGGAGTGGGGTGCCATCGCCTTCTCCAGATTACAATCTTACAGAACTTTAAATAAAAATATAAATATAGACAAGATTGGAATGAAGTGTTATAAAAATTTGAGGTTTGTCTTTGGGTAGTAGAACTAAATGATTCTGCTCTTTTTTTCTGTTTTTCTCTATATTCTTAATTTTCTATAATAGGCATTTTTTTATAATGGAATATTAGAGTTTATATGAAAAGTAAGTGACATAAAATGCATGAAGCCTGTCTGCCGTTACATGGTATACTCACTGATAGAGTGTGTTTGTTTCTTACCTTCTAGGACAGTTGTTGGATAATGTGGTATATATAGCAGCTAAGATTGTAGGCTCTGGAATCACACTGTTACCTGATTCATATAGATGATCAATTCTGCCAGTTGTTAGTTATGCCATGATTGGCAAATTCTTTAGCGTTCCTAGTAAAGTGGAGGTAGCTGTAATACCCTAGGTTATGGGCTAATAGTAGAGATTGAGATAATGCATATATGCTCATTACAAGGCCTATCACCCACCAAGTGTTGGTAAACATCACTGTTCCCATTATTATTACACTTACTCATTCAGTCTTGGTGACCATACCCCTATTTCAGCCTGCATATTTATCTCATAATTTGTGTTAGTTTTTGTGACTAGACATTAAGTGTCCATTCATGCCTCTGTAGCGTGATTTGTACAGACACGCTGCACATCTCTTAGTAGTCACTTGATGTGGTCTCACTCCTGAGCCACCAGCTCACCTCCACTTTGACCATGGGTATAATGCCTTCTTTTGTACATTCTATCCAGAGACTGTACTTTGGAATGTCATACTTAATATTTTATTTTTTGCATTCTAATTTGTCAAAATTCCTTTCAATTGTCATCTTCCCTATTGATAGCCATGTTAAAACACATTGTTGAAAATACTTCCTAGGAGGAAATATGAATGGAAGACTAAAAGTTCTGTACCTTTATAACTAGAAAAAAGTAATTGTTCTTACCAAAAATAGTTTCTTTTACTAATTTATGCAGCATTTTGAAAAGGAAAAACATTGTTTGAAGTAGCACATGTAATAAGCCCAGCTGTGTATGCTTTTGGCAAGCTGTGTCTTTGGCCTCAGTTCTGGATTGTTTGGCTATGAACGTCTTCCAGAATTGATAGCATTTTTCACTCAGGTGCTTAGTAATACATTTCAAATTAATAATGATGTCTTAGGTCAGGAGTAGCTATTCATCTGGGCCCCAAAGCTCTGAAAAGGTGGTGTGAGGCGGTATGATTGATAACAGCTTTAGTTGTACAAATAGCTATTTCCTTGCCAAAGGCTGTATGTATGTGCTTTAGAGCCCTGTGGTTTTATTATTATTCCATATGCATTTTGGATAATAGGAATGGGAGTATATTCATATCACAGTGTGTGCAATTTTATAGGGGGGAAAATGGAGGGGAGATTAAGGAGCGTCTGCCTGCAATGTGGGAGACTTGGGTTCGATCCCTAGGTCTGGAAGATTCCCTGGAGAAGGAAATGGCAACCCACTCCAGCACTCTTGCCTGGAAAATTCCATGGACAGAGGAGCCTTGTAGGTTACAGTCCATGGGGTCGCAAAGAGTCGGACACGACTGAGCTACTTCACTCACTCACTCACTGATATTTTTAAAGCCTTTTACCCCTCCTCCATTCTTAACCTTCCCATTCGCAAGTTACACCTTTGTCTTTCATTCTGGAATAATTCTCATATTAGCACCCATAATAAAATGATTTTTATAGGAATGCATGTAAGAGAATCTTACTCTCAGAATCAAGGAGTTGGTTAATTGAGCTTATTAAAAGGTAGGTGATGATATAAAACTCCAGTTTTTAGTTTGCCCATGTTTGAAAGATTAAGAATTGTAACCTGTTTTGCTCTTCATAGGGATTTATTTCCATAGTCTTATAGAGTTTTTTATTTTCTCCCCCACCCCGATTTTATTCCTTTCGTAGTAATCATAATTTTTACATCTGAGTTCCATTTTAAATATAAAATATTAATTATTGTATTTCATTTAGAGGCAGGAAAAAAACTTGAAAAGAAAAGTGAAGTTGCTCAGTTATGTCCAACTCTTTGCGATCCCATGGACTGTAGCCTACTAGGCTCCTTCGTCCGTGGGATTTTCCAGGCAAGAATACTGGATTCTTATTCTTGATGGGAAATGGGTTGCCATTTCCTTCTCCAGGAGATCTTCCCAACCCAGGGATTGAACCCAGGTCTCCTGCATTGTAAGCAGATGCTTTACTGTCTGAGACACCAGGGAAGTCCTGGTGGCTCATTTAGAGCCAGAAAAAAAGCTTAGACATTCTTATTAATAAAGAATAACTGCTGCCAGTGTAGATAATTTTATGATTTATTTCCAATTAAGTTAATGGGAGAGTTGTTAAAGTCTCATTTAATCACACTAGTAAATTGTCATGTAAAAACATTAAACTGTTACACATATATCAGTTCATAAGTTTAGTCTTAAATTTATTATTCAGCAAATTAGATAGCAGATGTTTTAAGTGAAGTGAAGTCGCTCAGTTGTGTCTGACTCTTTGCGATCCCATGGACTGTAGCCCACCAGGCTCCTCCGTCCATGGGATTTTCCAAGCAAGAGACCAATGAGCCACCAGGGAATCCCCTCCATTTTATTACCTTACCACTTAAAACATCCTGGAGAAGGAAATGGAATACTGGAGTGGGTTGCTATTTCCTTCTCCAGGATGTTTTAAGTGATAAGGTAATAAAATGGAGGGGATTCCCTGGTGGCTCATTGGTAAAGAATCTGCCTGCTAATGCAGGAGACACAGGTTCGATCCCTGGGTTGGAAAGTTTCCCTGGAGAAGGAAATGGCAACCCACTCCAGTATTCTTGCCTAGGAAATCCCACGGACAGAGGAGCCTGGAGGGCTACAGTCTATGGGGTTGCGAAGAGTTGAACATAACTTAGTGATTAAATAACAATAAAATAGAATATTAAGATGACTTTTTCTGAAGAGTTTAAGATTGGCTTCAAATATATTTAGGGTTACTATATAATTTGTCATGCAAGTCAGGATGCTTTTGAGGGTGAAGAAAATGTAAGCTGTTAGGATATATTTAAACATAATTTTTTAAAATTTTAGTTTATTGACTGGCAATATAGTCATTGATTTTTATTTTGGGGTAGGCTGTTACTCTTCAAAACAATTTTCAAAAATAGAAGTTTTTCTAAATTTTAACATCTATATATATTAAAACAGATTTTAAAAATTCCTTTATTGATCATCCGAATATTGCAAAAAGTAGTGCTCAGTCGTGTCCAACTCTCTGTGGCCCCATGGACTGTGTGGCCTGCCAGGCTTCTCTTGTCCATGGCATTTCCCAGGCAAGAGTACTGGAGCAGGTTGCCATTTCCTACTGCAGGGGATCTTCCCGACCCAGAGATTGAACCTGTGTCTCTTGCATCTCCTGCATTGGCAGGTGGATTCTTTACACTCGAACCACCCAAGAAACCTATTACAAAAGCAACAGATCATAATTATTTTTGGTACTGTTCCTCTGATTCAGTCAATTTCTTCACTATATCTCACTCCAGCACTGTGTCACTGGTGTTTTCTAAAGAATGGATTTTTTCACTGTGGTTTTATTTTATTGTTAGGTTCCCTCTTACCCTCCCTTATTTTTTATTAAATTGCTTGCAGTCTTCTTCAAAATTACCTTTTTTAGTTTGAAAATTATCAGTTGAAATTTGAAGTTGTGAAACCTTGCAGTTGATTCTTCTTCATAGACGGTATTTTTAATTGAGAAAATAACCTCTCAAAGCTCAGAGCAAATTCTACTAAATGGGAAATAGTCTCAGTTCTAAATTTTTTAATACTGAAATAGATAAATGACATTAAAGTAGTAAATGAGTCTGTGTTTCCCATGAATTAAAAACTAAATCATTTATCATCTGCTCTTCCTTTTTAAGCTTTGTTGTAAAAATAGCAGTGTCTTGAGGTGCTATGTGATCGTTTTGATCATGTCAATATAATTTATGGACACGGTACTGATCATATTCAATGTTGTCTCTAGTATCACACTGTGTTTGACTCCTGACTTACTAGCCCTGTGATCTTGAGCAGGTTATTTAGCCTTTCCTTCTCAGCCTCAGTTTCCTTATCTATATGTGGGAATAATAATAGCACTTCAAAAGGTTTTTAAGAGAATTAAATGAGTTAATACTGTGCAGGAACATTGCCCAGCACTTGAGTGGCAGGCAAACCAGTATTCAAGGACCTAAGTGTTTCTTCTCCCCTTTGCATTTTAGCTTGTCCTTGATTTGTTTTCTGCTTCATTGTTTCTTACGTATCTTCCTTTTAAACCACTTTTCTTTGTGCATATAAGTTAAATATATATACATTAAAGAACAAAAATTTCAAACTATGATGGGAAAATCTGGACTGGCTTTGAACCAGCTTTTAAGTCAGTCGTGTGACTCAGCTCATTGCCACTAACCATTGTGTGTGCTAAGTGACTGCCTCACTTAGCAACTCTCAAGCTGTTCTGTTTTAAAGAAGAAAACTATTTAAATAATTTCTTAACTTACTGATTATTTTTTAATGTCAGAATCAAAACAGACAGTATTTATGAGCACCTTTAATGGAATGAACCCCCTCAAACAGTTTCTCTCCTAGGAAGTACTGCTGTAGATATTTCGTGTCTTCAGTATCTCATATCCCTGGGTAGACTGGTGAGCTTATTAGAGGGGCTGTCTTTTAGCACTTTTGCAGATAATATATTTCAGCTTGTGGGGATGTCTCTGGTAAAGAGAACTAATACTAGGGGTCTGGGCCTACGGATAGAATTCAGACTCTGTGTGTGTATGTATATCGAGAAATAGTTCGTCATAGGCCGCACCACCTCAGTGTCTCACATGCTGCTATTTACATTCTAGTGCTGCCAGCCTCGTGGCTGGGCCTTTTTGTATGAATTGTCAACCTTTAGCAATGAGGGGCACTTCCCTGTAGTTCCTGCTTGATCCATGTTGAGTATATTTTTTGTTTTAAAAATAACCCTAATCCTAACCCTAACTTGGTAAGGTCCTTAATATAAGTCTCAGCTATGATTTTTTGACACAAAAATAAACAAGTGGGACTTCATCAAACAGAAAAGCTCTCTACAGCAAAGGGAACCAACAGCAAAACGCAAAGGCACCCTACAGAATGGGAGAAAATATATGTAAGTCATATATCTGATAAGGGGCTGATATCCAAAATACATAAAGAAGTCATACAACTCAATAGAAAAAAAAAAAAGCAATCCAATTTAAAAATGGGCAGAAGATCTGAATAGACATTTTTCCAGAGAAGACATGCAGATGGCCAACAGTTACATGAAAAGATGCTCAACATCATTAATCATCAGAGAAATGCAAACCTAACCACAATGAGGTATTACCTCACAACTGTTAGAATAGCTGTTACCAAAAAGATAAGAAGCAAGTGTTGGTGAGGATGTGGAGAAAAGATGTATACTCTTGGTGGGAATGTAAGCTGTTGGTGGTGCAGCCACTGTGGGAAGCAGTATGGAGGTTCCCATATGATCCAGCAATTCCACTTCTGATATTTACCCAAAGAAAAAGAAAACACTAACTCAAAAAGATATCTGCACTCCCATGTTTACTCCAGGATTATTTACAACAGCCAAGATACAGAAACTACCCAAGTGTCCATCAGTGAGTGAATGGATAAAGAAACTGGAGTAAAAATACACAGTGGAATACTAAGAATGAAATCTTGCCATTTGTAACAACACAGATAGACCTTGAGGGCAAAAAGTTGAAAAAAAAATGGAGAGAAATAAATAAATACGTCCATCTATATGTACATAAGGTATGAATTTAATACATAAATACATAATAAATACATATGTGTATATATATACATATATATATGTATATATAAATACATAATACATATGTGTATATATACATATATATACATAAATACATAAATACATATGTATATATATGTCATACAAAAAAAATAATAACTTGGAGAAAGACACCACTGTAATCATAATAATAGCATCTTTCCCATCTATGTAGCATTTCCTAGATGTCTGGTACTATTCTAAGTGTCTTATATATAACTCATTTATTTCATATAATAACTCCATGAAGTAGTTACTATTATTATTTCCATTTTACAGATGAAGAAGCAGTCAGGGTGAGATAAACCTCACCAAGGTCACATAACTAGTCAGTAGCAGAGCCAGCATTGAAACCCAAAGACCCTGTAAAAAATCGGGAGGGGAGCCTATTAATTTAAATGACAGAGTCTAGATCCAATATTTGAGCATTATTGAGCTGTTTTAGCAGAACTAAGTGTAAAACTCTTTCTTTTAGTATTAAGAAATCAGTGACACAAGAGAAGGAGAGAGTTTTGATCAAGTAAGTCAAGTGCCTGGGAAAGACCTGGGCCTCTGAGGCGTCGTTAAGCTCCAGATACTGTCACAGAGCAGAGCACATCCACAGTCCTAACTCGGAGCAGTAACAGAGGCCCGTTTGGTTTCTCAGCACAGCTTTGAAAAGAGCATAATTTATTCTTTTGTTACTAAGTCTTCATCAGTGTTAAATATTTGCTGACTAAAACATAAGCAAATATCTACAGGAAACTAGCACACCTTAAAAGATCTCTTGTGGCACTAAGGGAATAGAAAAAGAGAAGTGATCTTTTAAGTTTGTATAGTGACTTTAGTGTGGCTTTAAATGGAACTATAATGGACATTGTTTTATTTTACTTTCTATTAATATATTCAAGTTGTGTGGTAGTATACCATTGTTCATTGCATTTGGGTTTCATGTTCCATCATGTCATTTTTTTAATGGAAAAATATGAATAGTTAAAAACAAAATTTACTTAATACTTAGATATGGTGAAAAGGAAAATGATACTAAATGCTCATTATTGCCTACTTCTGAATATATCAATAGGTAGGGTATATACGGAATCATTTATATGATTTGTTGCAATGAATGAAACAGAAGGTGAGGTGTCAGTTTCAGATTCAGTATAATATCTGATTTCAGAAACCTGTTGATATCTCTAGGATAAACCTTCCCTTTTTTTAAACATGCTTTTTATTTGAGTGGTGTTCTTTGAACTTGGATATTGATCCTGTTTCTGGTTCAGTTTTGATAGGAATTAACGTCAAATGGACTTCATATCACTTAATACTTTCATCTATCAATTTTTAAAGAAAATTGGTCATTTTACTTTGTGATTTTGAGTTAGCAGTTCATAAGCAAGCAAATAGACATTTTAAAAGAAGAAAAAAATGTTAACCTATTAATAATCTTAACTCATCTTTTTGACATAGTTAAAAAAAAATGAGCAGTCCAAAGAAGTAAAACTTTTTAGTAAGTGACAAACAGACCAATTGTTCTTGGATTGTTTGTCGTTTTTCCTCAGCTGCTATTCATTAAACATCTTTATTTAGTTTTATATACCAGTTTTTTATATGTATTTTGCTCCATCAGTAATTAGTAAATTTAGGAAGCTTCCTAACTCGCAAAACTTATTATTTTAATAGTGCACATACTAATAAGCATGAAAATTAGTGTTACTTAGAAATGTCAACCCCATTCTGTCACAGTTTTACTTATAATTACTGTATTAGTGAACATCCTACAGTATATTATTCATTAAAGTATGTCTCTAATGAACCTTATTTAAAGTAATTGAAAGAGAATAATAGAAAATTTTAAAGGAATGACATTTTCTTCCAGTACTGAACTTATAATATCATCTGAAGGTTCTCCAGGGACTTCTTTTAATAATTAAATAAGAATCAACCTTTTCTTTGTAAATTAACCCTGCCAAAATGCTTAAAATATATTTGCATTAAAAAATCATCTTGCCTTTATGCATTTAATTGACATTAACTATGAAAGAATGGTTAGCTAAGACACTACCATGTTTCTCATATACTGACAGAAAATTCATGATGTTTTACTTTATGTCTTAGATTTTGTAGTTATACATACAAGGGAAAAAGAAATGTGGAAAGGACACTTACTATGGACTTCCCTGGTGGCTCAGATGATAAAGAACCTGCCTGCAATGCAGGAGACCTGGGTTCGATCCCTGGGTTGGGAAGATCCGCTGGAGAAGGGAATGGCTACCCACTCCAGTATTCTGGCCTGGAGAATCCCATAGACAGAGAAGCCTGACAGGCTACAGTTCATGGGGTTGCAGAGACTTGGGCTCAACTGAGAAACTGAGCGCACACACACACACACACACACACACACACACACTTATTGTTAACCAAAGTAATTAACCAATTCCATCCATGCAATGGGACATTTTTTTCCAGAGACTAAGTTTACTGAAAAGATTTGACTTTAATTTTAGTGCATATGACTTACTTGAAGGAGTTAATCCCTTATGAGGTGTTGGAATTCCTAAGCCGTTGTGGGAACTATCTGGGAAGGACAAATAGTTAAGATACGTACTACAACTCTTAGTTTAGATATGTACTGAGTGACATCCAAAGGAAGATGGGAATGGTAGCTCTTACGTATTTGAAGCCTTTCAGAAAGAGGAGAGATTCTCTTTTTTTTAATTTCAGGAGTTAGCATTAGTAACGAAGGAGGAGAGTGGTGAAGGAAGGGGTAAGTGAGGGAACTTAGGCAAGGAACATGGTGAGTGGAAGGGAGGAGGTAGGCTAGCTCAGATGTAGGTTTTAGCTCATTTTAAGAGAGATTTCTAACAGGTACAGAATTATCCAAAGAATAAACTACTTCACAAAATCATGAATCTTTCTCTGCAATTATTTTCTGTTTTAAATATAGGTGGCAGAAGGATCTAAAAATATACGGTTGGGTTCACTGATTGGTTTGCTAGTTGAAGAAGGAGAAGATTGGAAACATGTTGAAATTCCTAAAGATACGGGTCCTCCACCACCAGCTGCAAAACCATCAGTGCCTCCCCCCTCAGCAGAACCACAGATTGCTACCCCTGTCAAGAAGGAACACCCACCAGGAAAAGTGCAGTGAGTATATTTATTTGAATAAATGACAATGAAATTCACTCAGTCATGTCCAACTGAGTGAACTGGGTCTCTTTGAGACCCCGTGGACTGTAGCCTGCCATGCTCCTCTGTCCATGGAATTCTCCAGGCAAGAATACTGGAGTGGGTTGCCATGCCCTTCTCCAAAATGGCACATTCTTAAATCTATTTTCGGATCTAAATGTGAACATGGTAAGTATTAGTTGCTCAGTCATGTCTGACTCTGTGACACCTGGACTGTAGCCCACCAGGCTACTCTATCTATGGAAGTCTCCAGGTAAGAATACTGGAGTGAGCAGCCATTTCCTTCTCCACGGAATCTTCCTGACTCAGGGATTGAACCCAGGTCTCCTACATTGCAGGTAGATTCTTTACCATCTGAGCCACAGGGACACTTATTTGAATAATGTTTGTGTTTTTTGTTTTTTTTTTAAAGACTATGCAACTTTTGGAATATTTTAATCATTATCCTATTTAAAACATCTTTGTAGATTAAGTAAGAAGTTGCTGACCTTCCCTTTCTTCTCTTAGGAAACTGAAGTCTAGGAATGATTATTTTACCATCATCGTTTACTCCACAGACAAATAGTATTGAATACCTAAATATTCCAAGTACTGTGAAGACCCTATACATCCTGTGGAGAGCAAAGCAAATATTTAGTGTCTGCATTGAATTCCTGTTAGGTTTTAAGATTCCAGAATGGAATTCAGTGTACCAAACTTCATATTGTGTTCCTATTTATGGAATCCTAATAACTGTAATGTGAATTCCAATTTCAAATGTATAACTGATATAATTGATATAATATGGAATTAGAATTTTAACACACATTTCTAATTACCCTGCATTTGAGTTTCTGACAAATATTAGAGCTTGATATACAATATATATGTGTATATATATAGTACACACACATATATATACACAATGGAATGTTAGTCTTAACAAGGGAAGAAATGCTGACACATAATGTGGATGAATCTTGAAGATATGTAGGTAAAATAAACCAATCACAAAAAGACAAATAATGAATAATTTCACTTACAAGTTACCTAGAGTAGTCAAATTAGTAAAGACAGAGAGTAACGTGATGGTTGCCAGGGGCTGATGGGAGGAAGGAATGGAGAGTTATTAATGGGTGTGGAGTTTCATTTTGGGAGGATGATAAAGTTCTGGAGATGGATGGTGGTGATGGCTGCAGAGCGTCGTTACTGTACTTAATCCACTCGATAAAAATGCCTAAAAATGCTTCAAATGGTAAATATTACACTTATCTTACTATAATAAAAACTACATGAAGGAACAATATAGTTTCTTATAATATTTTAGAATAGTAATTAAATTTGTATGAAAATGTCTTAGTAAAATAAACCAGATTAGTACAGATTAACTTATTTGACTGTCACTATCTATAGAAGTTGTTTTAGCTTCATTATACATTTTTATTTTTCTAATTATCAGCAAAACTGTTGACATTTAGAATCAAATGTAAGTGTTAATTAGTTTCTTTAATTTTATATTTTCTTCTTAGGTTCCGTTTAAGTCCAGCTGCCCGCAATATTCTGGAAAAGCACGCACTGGATGCTAACCAGGGCACAGCCACTGGCCCTCGGGGGATATTCACTAAAGAGTATGTGTGTGCTTTTTGTAATACCCAGGTCCAGTGTTTATCATGACCATCTATTTCTGAAAGTGTTTAAAGAAGGACTTATTCAGTGTAAGATTTAAAAGGAAATTCACTGCTCTTTTGTACTTTTAATTGCTTTTGTCAGCATAAAATTGTATTTTATGCAAGGGTTGTTTTTTTGAATAATTGCAGCATTACTGAAGAACAGTTCTAATTTGATAACTACGCCAGAACCTTAGAAATGATGATAAATGGAGAAAATTAGTGTGCAGAGTGGTGAATCTTTGCATTGTTTTAAGTTCGTATGAGCTAATGATGCAATCGCATGTGTATGATCAAAGCAATTTCCATCTCATTTTAGGTTTTCTTTTCTATTCCATCAATCGGTCTATCCATGAATTAGTACTTCATATATTTTTTTTTAATCACACTCCTAATTAGAAATATTTTACAGTAAGCTTTAAAATCTGATCAGTTCAGTTGTCTCTGACTCTTTGTGACCCCAAGGACTGCAGCACACCAGGCTTCCCTGTCCATTACCAACTCCTGGAGCTTGCTCAAACTCAGGTCCATTGAGTCAGTGATGCCATCCAACCTCTGTTGTCCCCTTCTCCTCCTGCCTTCAATCTTTCCCAGCTTCGAAATCTTTTCCAAGGAGTCAGTTCTTTGCATCAGGTGGCCAAAGTATTGGAGTTTGAGCTTCAGCATCAGTCCTTCCGATGAATATTCAGGACTGATTTCCTTTAGGATGGACTGGTTGGATCTCCTTGCTGTCCAAGGGACTCTCAAGAGTCTACTCCAGCACCATGGTTCAAAAGCATCAATTCTTTGGCATCCAGCTTTCTTTATAGTCCAACTCTAACATCCATACATGACTACTAAAAAAACCATAGCTTTGACTAGACAGGCCTTTGTTGGTAATGTCATGTCTCTGCTTTTTAATATGCTATCTAGGTTGGTCATAGCTTTTTTCCCAAGGAGCAAGTGTCTTTTAATTTCATGGCTGCAATCACCATATGTATGCAGTGATTTTGGAGCCCCCCAAAATAAAGTTTCTCACTGTTCCCATTGTTTCCCCATTCTCTTTGCCATGAAGTGATGGGACCGGATGCCATGATCTTCATTTTCTGAATGTTAAGTTTTAAGCCAACTTTTTCACTCTCTTTCACTTTCATCAAGAGGCTCTTTAGTTCTTCTTCGCTTTCTGCCATAAGGGTGGTGTCATCTGCATATCTGAGATTATTAATATTTCTCCCTGCAGTCTTAATTCCAGCTTGTGCTTCATCCAGCCCAGCATTTTACATGATGTACTCTGCATGTAAGTTAAATAAAATCTGATAGCGCTATCTTTTCTCTTATTTTTCAATAAACCAGTTTTCTTGGTTTTTTTTTTTTTTAATATTCTTCCGAATGGTTTTTAAATAATTTATCTAGCCCCACTGGTGGGGTTAGGCAGGAAGACTATGATATTTTTATTGGGATTATATCATATTTTAAATTAATTTTAAGTTTTGTGTCTTTCAAGAACATATTAAAATAGATGGCACCTGCTCTATCAAAAGTTAGTCTAGTGAGGCAGACAAAGATTAATCAAATAGGCATATGAACTAATATGAAATTGCTGTAGTAGTGTATGCACATTCCTATTAGAGTAATATTAAATTTTCAAATTGAGTTAGCATTTTAAAGCAATAAACTCTTCCCAGTTTATCTAATGTTGATAAGAAGTGATCAGTAATGTTGGCTAAAATTTTTACAAGTTGAGATAGAGCAAAGGTATTACATTATTAAGTGGCAATGCCTGACCAGGTGACTTTTCTTTCTTTTCATTGGATTATTTTACTCTTCATTAAAGTGTTGGTTTATTGATGAATATTTCTTTTAATGAAAGCAGTATAGCTTTAATTTTCAGATATCCTGTTATCTGTACTTCAGGATTACTGACTTGTTTCTTAAGCACATAATGTGAAGTTTGTGCCATACTCACATGAGTTGGAAATCAGCTATTCTGACCCCTGGCTGAAAGGCAACAGTCAATCAGTAGTTAAACAACTTACAAGTTTCACTTAACCATTAAAAATTAAAATAAAGAATCCTGATAGGTAGTTAAACCTAGGTTTTTGCCCACATCAATCCTTATTTAATATCTACTACTTGTATGTTAATTTTGTTAATCTTCTACCAACCTGTACCTTAGTAAAAAGTCTCTGTAAAAATGTGTCAGAACAGCTTTCTTTATAACATGATACACTTACTTGTATATCTGAAGAAGATAGAGTCTATATGTAATTCATTAATTGTTGAAGACTTGATGAAATGCCAACTAATAATAAGTGTAGCATAGAAAAATCGATTTTGCAAGTTTGTAAAAGATACATTGGAGCAGAAGGGGATTAGAGGTAAGGAGATAAGTTAAGAGGATCATAAAGTAGTCCAGGTAGGAGAGAATGAGTACCTGAACACAGATGAGAATGTAAATGATGGAGACAGCATTATAAGGAGAAAAGCCAGAAATCTGTTGAGAATGGAGCAGGAGAGCAGCGACTCAAGGTGTGTGCTTAGGATCCTGGGCCAGGTGATGTCTTGGCCCCATAAATAGAAATAAGGGATTGGCGGAACCACTTGTCTTGATGGAGTAACTGATGAATAATGTGTTTGGTTTGATGCTTGTTGTCAGTGCCGACAAGCCAGATTGCAGATATCAGGGTCATTGAGGTGAGGATGTGTCTCGGGAGACAGTTCAGAACTAGAGATGTAAGTTTGATAATAAAGTGATAAAGTTATGACTGAGATAATAAATAGGGAAACATTTTAAAAGGCACAAATTTCTGTGTTGGAGGGTATCTAGGAGATGTATGTGAGTCAAGGAGGAAGGGATCTGAAAAAAGGCTCTTGAAGTTGGTGATTAGTGACCTTTTAGAGGGCAGATCAGTGGTGTGAGAGCAATGGGATAAAGAAGTCGAATTTTCTTCCTCTTTCCCTTCTCTCCATATGTGCTTAATACATAAATGATGAATAAAGATCTTTTTTAAACCTAAGTTGAAAGTCATCATAGTAGGTCTGACATTTCCTAAGGAGGACAGAATGGTGTTATCTTATTGGGTACCCTAGAGGAAGCACTATTAAAGAGTTATGTTTTTGATATTTTTGCCATCTTTGTCTTCTTGTTACCTGATCCTTTCCCTGCCCTTATTCTTTAAATCTCTACCATAAGAGAGTCAAAACCTTCAGTCTTCAACTGCGACATATTACAAAAGATTTTTTGAGAAAAATGGATCCTTAAAGCATGCTTGTATACCACTAACGATGCCTGTGTTTTGAGTTAAACACTGAGGTGAGCTTTGGAAAAAATTTTGTCTTCATGTCATCTACAGAAAGGTTTACTTCTGGTAAGACTGAGAAATTGCAGGCTTTGGCATAAGCTGCCCCCAAATACTATAGTACACATTGTTGAAATAGTGAGGCGCATCCTTTCTCCTTCCATTGTCAACTAAAAATTCAAGTAGAAGAGAAAAGAGGGAGATACTTCTGATCCATTGTGTTTATGAAGAAAATAAAAGTGTCATGGTTGCTATTTTAATGTTGCATTAAGCAGACATATTGCTCAGAATGTATATTGTGCATAAGCACATAGACTTGACTTTGCCTGTTCATGTACCGTCATTTTAAGAAAACAAGTGCCAAGGACGCTGTTGGAGGCGGAACACATACATTCTTGGCCTGCAGCCTAGCTTCTTCGGTGTATCTGTGTCTTAAATCATAGTTGTATCTAATGCTTGTATTCATGTCACAGTGTCACACATACAGTATAGTACGCATGACAGTCATGTCATATGTTTTCAGTAATATTTCTTTTTAGAACTAATTCTTAGCACACCCAGATGAATGAAGGGATCTGGTAGAGAAGGTTCTACCCTAAGTGAATGCCCAAAGCTTCCTCTGCCTTTCTGCAGAAGTGGGTGATGTATCAGTTTTTCTCTTAATTTTTTTAATGTCCACCTAATTCTTCAAGCTTAGACTGATGATTTAATGGACAGAAAGCATTAAAGTAATTCTCTGCATGGCAGAAACTGAATTATTGGCTGTTATTAACCAATGATTAACGCTCATACTTTATGAGGTATACAAGTATAAACTTAGCAACAAAAGTTTACTGTGAGCCTGTGGCCAGAATTGATTTTCTACTACTTGTTTATGATTGATGACTCTTAGAGATGAACCTAAACTGCCTTTTCTTGATGAAAATAGTAATAATTACGCTGATAGTGAAATAAAAGTATGTCTGTTTAGTCTGACCAACCTTTTTTTTTTAAGTAGATGTATTTAGGCATTATTTTAGATTTTTTTTCGTTTCCTTGAGTATTCATTTTTGTTTTTGTTGTTGTTGTTGCTTTGTTTTTAACCAGTTACTGAGGGTGCACTAGTGATCCCTGAATGAGAAAATCAGTGTGTTTTGTATATGCTGTTCTCATGCTGAACTTTAGTTTAATACCCAAATTAATAGATTTTGTTAGACATATTTAATTACCTTAGGTGATGAAAGGGGACTAGTAATGTTAGACTGTGACTTGTAAGAACTCTTAAAAGCAACATATCTTTTGTTAAAAGCATTTTTTAAATCAATAAAAGGTCTTATTTTATATCAGTGCTCACACTTTTATCTATGTGGCCAAAGTTTTGACTCATGACATATATCCCTAGCGAATATAGGGCAGTCATTTATTTCATATATAAATTGTCACAATTAACTGGAAAAATGGCACTTCTGGTTATAAATACCATAAGTAAGTTAAAGTGAGTGAAAGTCGTTTAGTCGTGTCCGACTCTTTGCAACCCCGTGGACTATACAGTCTGTGGAATTTTCCAGGCCAGAATACTGGAGTGGGTAGCTGTTTCCTTCTCCAGGGGATCTTCCCAACCCAGGGAAGGTTCCCAGGTCTCCCACATTGCAGGCAGATTCTTTACCAGCTGAGCCATGAGGGCAGCCCAAGAATACTAGAGTGGGTAGCCTATCCCTTCTCCAGTGGATCTTCCTGACCCAGGAATTGAACCGGGGTCTCCTGCATTGCAGGCGGATTCTTTACCAACTGAACTATCCGGGTAAATTAACAGTTGACTTCTAAACAGGAGTAAGCTTGTGGTCAAAAGCCCTAAGAGTATATAACATAAGCTCATTCCCTGGGACACTCAGTCGTTCTGTCATCACCACCATGGTGTGGCTCAACCTCGGAGCACCAGCATTGCCTCCAGTTATGTTCCTGTTAATTTTGTGTGACGGATGAGGGCCTTTGTCAGGAGGTCCTACTTTTAGCTCCATATATAGATGAGGTAGATAAAACATTTCTTCATTCAGTCCCAGCACACATGCATGCTCACTCAGTCGTGTCTGACTGTTTACAACCCTATGGCCTGTAGCCCACAGGCTCCTCAGTTCCAGAATTGCTGTCAGTCTGAGGTAGGCTTATTATTTTATTCTAGTCTTTTCTTATGAGAAGAATTTGTTCTGACTCTGCCTTAGTTTAGTTGACATACTCTGCATAGGTATTAGAAAAGTAGTAGAAAATACAGAGGCTTTGGAGTTGGTCAAACCAAGGTTTGGTCCCAGCCCTGGCAGCTTCTAGCTGCCTGCCTCTTCAGCTTCATCTGTAAAGCCTCTCCGCTGTGTCCATTGCACTCCTTCTACACTGGGCTTCGTCTGTTCTTAGAAGCCCTAATTTCCCTGCCTTTGCACTTGGCTGTTCTCTGCCTTGTAACATGCTTTTCCCAGCTATTCTTGAGACTTCCTTCATGTCCTTCACAGAAATAATATGTCTTCAGGCCTTCCCTGACCACCCTGTTTTAAAATAACATCTCTTCACCCATGACTTTCAACCTCATTACTCTGCTTTATTTTCTTCACTTGCTATCTGTTCATTTGTTTACTTGATTAATGTGCTGACTCTCCTATAGAATAACACTCCTTGATGGGACGTGTCCATGTATTTTCAACACCTAGGATAATAGTAGGTGCTTGACAAGTACTAACTTAGAAACGGAATGGAACCTGTTTGTTTTTTTGTTTTAGCTTTTATTGGAGTATAGTGGATTTACAACACTGTGTTAGTTTCGGGTGTACAGCAGGGTGAATCAGTTAGACATACACACATATCTAATCTTTTTTAGACTCCTCTCCCACATAGTCCATTACAGTAGAGTTCCCTGTTCTCTTTGAACCTACTTACTTATTTATAAATAAGGGAGGGAGTAATATCCTCTCACATGGGTGGTGTAAGATTACATAATTAACATAACCACAATATGTACACAGGAGTCTCATTTTTCCACTTTGATTCCCTCTTTCCTAACCTAAAGGTCGAGGATGATTTGAAACTTCTTTATCAGTCTGACCTCTTATCTTAAATGTCAGCTCTTTAACTTTGAAGCAAGTAAGTTACTTGCACTTAATATTAAGTTCATGTACCCCTTTCTGGACCTGATATAAAAAGCATGGATTCTCCTTCCTTAAAAATGTGCGTGTACACTTTGGGAGATCCCTCCCATGATGTCCCCCAGGCTAGAGCATTCCTGTCTGTGTCACTTTTCTATTGCTGCATGACAGATTGCAACAAACTTAGTAGCTGTTTAAAACAACACCCACTTACTGTCTGACGGTGCTGTGGATCAGAAATCCTGGCCCAGCATGGCTGGGGTTCCGACCCATGGTCTCACAAGACTGAAATCAAGGTGTCAGCCAGGAGTAGGGTCTCATCTGCAGGTTGGAGCCCTCTTCCAGGCTCACATGGTTAGCAGGATTCAGGTCCTTGAGTAGTAGAACTCTTACCCTTGTTTATTTGCTAGCTCTCATCCAGAGATTGCTCTCACCTCCTGGAGGCCTCCTTCAGATCTTTTCCATGTGGTCATCTCCATAGACAGTTCCTAAAATGCCTATTTGTTTCTCCAAGGCAAGTAAAAGAATTTTTCTCCATTCAGATTTCTTTTAGGAATTTTCTCTTCCTTTTAAAGAATTTACCTGATAATGTCTGAACCGTGGATAGGTTGCCTTTTGATTAACTCAGTGTCACTGATTTAGGGCCTTAATGGATATGTCTACAAAATCCATCACTTTGTCCTCAAAGGCAGGCTAATCATGGGAGTGACATCCATCATGTTCACAGGCCCAGCTACACTCAGAGATGATGTGGGGTGTATACACCAGGAATAGCAATATTGGGCTGTCTCAGAGTTAACACTCTTCCTACCATGTGATAATACCAGATCACTAACTGCATTTAAGAAATTTTAGAAATACAGTTTGCCTTTGGATTTGTGTCACCCTGAAGTCATTTTTAGATTATGTAAAATCTTTTTTATTTAAAAAAATTAGGTTTAAAATATTTTTAATGTAAGACATTTTTAAGTACTATTGAATTGTCAGATTAAAATTTTCAAAAAAGCTGTTTTGTATAAGGAAATACATGACTTTATGCCACTATAATTTAGAATGGATTGAGAGCTTGACATGGTAGTCTAATTATATATCCTTTTAATAAACAAAGACACCTTTGTTTTGCAGAATAATACAAAAGCAAGTCTGTTACTTGTTTAGTTATTTTTCATTCTAAATGCTTTTATGGGTTAGGTTTATTAGATTGTGCTGATAACATTTGGGCATAATTTTAAGTGGTATGATTTCCTGGCCGTAAACAGTCAAATTTGCTCCAGTGCTTTAGTAAATATCCTAATGAAAGTCATGCGTACAGTAAGCTTAACACTCTGTGAATGCTATTTGAAAATTATTTCACAAGTACTAAGAACGAGGGTATGGCTTACTTTATGAATTGCTTCTCTGCCAAAAGACACCTCCCTCCCGAAAAAAATACTCATTTCCTTTATCTTCCCTTCACATGTAGCCTCCATTTTCTGAACTTTCTTGGATTCCTGGTTGCTAACCATGGTTATCTAACTCCCTTATCTCCAGGGATGCTCTCAAACTGGTCCAGTTGAAACAGACGGGCAAGATCACTGAACCCAGACCCACCGCAGCCCTGCCAACCACTCCCGCAGCGCCTTTGCCCCCACAGGCTGCAGCCACAGCATCTTACCCCCGGCCGATGATCCCTCCTGTATCCACTCCCGGACAACCTAATGTAGAGGTAATGCCTGTCATCTGAACAGATTTTTATTTTTCAGATTTAACTGAGAGAAAAAATAAGAACCATTACTCTTATGTTTTATGGGTTCTTTTACTAGTCCCTTATGAGCTACTAGTAGTAGCTCAAAGTGATAAAGACAGAAATACTCTGTTTTGCACATTTCGGTAAACAAAATTTGTTTATATAGTGCTAACTTCCAAATAGAATTATGATTCAATTTAAGTTTGCCACAAGTTCCACAGTGTACGTGCCATGTATCTGCCCTGTAATAATGATACTTTCCATGTCTTTTCTCCTTGAGTGTGCTACTAGTTATTAATAGCGGACACCAGCTCCCTTCTGTGGATATGTTTTATTTTTGACTAACAGTGTTGATAGTCTTTCAGTGAAAAACCTGTAGAGATTGTATAGCTAATCATTCTCTCCCTCCTGGATACATGCCCTTTTTTGTTTTCAAGTTACTCTGTTTACCTGTCTCCCTTTCTTAGTACTTTTTATGTCATTTGCTTTCCATCAGAAGAAGTGCAGGATAATCATGTTTGTTTAAAGTTGAATGGGCACTGAAAAAAATAAAGCTACAGTGCCTTTTCTGATGGAGAAACATATTGAAAGAGAAATAGATTTCACAATATATTGTGAAAAAATTAAAAACAGTACAAGTTTCATGAGAAACAGATTTTTGAAATGTATGTTAATGATTCATGTCTACATACACAACAGTTTATGAGTAATCAAATCTTATTTCTTTAAAAAATAAGTTATTCAAATTTGGCAGATAAACTTTAAAATTCTTTCAGTATATAAACATCATTTATTTTATTTGATCAAGTGTTTTGCTAGCATAAAATGTTTGATTCTCTTAGAAAGCATTTGTAAAAAAAAGTCAGCTGTACTTTTGACTTTTTTTTTTAATTATCCTAAGTGATTGTAGTCCTGCCCCTGAATGAAGGACAAAAAAGGAATTAGCCATAATTTAAGGTCCATCATATTTTCGTTAGAGGTTCAAGGAACAGAATTGAAAAGTAACAGTAAAGTTATAGGAAGACCTTCTTATCATTCATACTTTACGAGTTTATGAAAATAAGATCTCATGTGATTTGTTTTATTCTTAATTACAAACCAAAATAGAAATAATTTGGGAGATTATCTAGTATTTTGGATTTTCTTTTTCTCATGTATGCCATTTTAATAAGTAAGAATTCCCTATAGTTGTGTTGTTGATATGTTTGTTGATTGCTTTGAGTTTTAAGAAGTGACGTTTGTAACAAAAGCTACTTACAAACTTATAGGTAATATCTCAGTAAACACACCCATTAGGGGATTATTTATGATTTGGTATGTTTCCTTTTTTTTTTTTGTAAGAAAATGTGGTCTTTATTCCTGACAGCCACTTTTGGCTATGCTGGGACTTCACTGCATCTCAAGGGCTCTCTGTTGTGGCGCACAGGCTTTCCTGTATTAAACTTTATTTTCTTAAGTTAGGTCATTGAGACCGGATTTCAGTTATACAGTTTATTTGCTTGTTTTTTTCAGTTCTGTTTATGATTTAATGGACACGTTATCATTCTTTGCAGGGCACATTCACTGAAATCCCAGCTAGCAATATTAGAAGAGTTATTGCCAAGAGATTAACTGAATCTAAAAGCACCATACCTCATGCGTATGCTACTACTGACTGTGACCTTGGAGCTGTCCTAACAGCTAGACAGAATCTGGTCAGAGGTGAGTAAAACTGAGTTTATTTAATGTCATACACATGCTAAACGGTTACCATATCCTTTGTTTATAAAATGTACATTGTGTATCTTCTTAGTTCAGTATCATCATCTGGGCGTATTTTAGTATTAGAAAAGAATTCTCTTTTCCTATAAGAAATAAATTCATTCCATAGTATTGAATACATCATACTTTTTGGAACGATATCTGAAGAAGCAGTTCTTAACATTTTAGAACATAAAAATATCCAAAACTGATTTAAGAATATTTTAAAGATGTCTTAAGATATCACTGTTCTTTATACATTTTAATTATTAGTTCATATTTAAAATGTACTTTCATTGTATTAAATTTATATTGTTCCTCTCCCCAATCAACTAAAACTCAGGTTGCTGAAAGACATAAACTTTTTAGTATAAACTGATGTGATTTTCTGTGTTTTTGATAGCAGTCATTCTCATGGGTGTATCTCCTTCTTTTTGAAAGATATTTTTGCTTGATGTAGAATTTTAAGTAAATAAGTATGGTTTTTTTTTATTTTGTTTTTTCAGTAAATTTAAAGGTATCATTCCATTATCTTCTGACTTACAGAATATTGGCTGCCATCTTTGTTCTCCTATGATGTTTTAGCAGTATGACTGTTATGTGCTTAAAGCTTTTTATTTCCCTTTTTGTTTTTTGACCTATTGCATTTATCCTGTCTGGGTTTCTCTTAGCTTATCTGTTTTGTGATTTGTGTCTTGAATTAATTTTGAAAACTTCTAAATACACTTATTTATAACTATATCTTCTGCTTCGTATTTTTTTCTCCTTTGAGCTCTAATTATAAATATTAGACATAATTCTAAAGCTTAGATATAACCTCAGTTCCCTAATGGGCTCAAGAAAGTTGCGATTTTATAGTTTATCTTGCTCTTCCTCTCACCCTATTCGGATGGGCACAGCTTTCTCTTATGGCTTTCTACATCCTAAATGAAGGCAGGCCTGGTAAATAAGTTTAGGTATAGACTTGCAAACCTGACAGATTCTAACAGTCCACGGAACCAAATGGAAAGCTATTTTAGACAGAGTGATCAATAGTCAGAAAGTTAATCCTGGAAGCTCCCTTTAGTCTCAAATCAAACTTGCTTAGTTTTGTATGACGTAGAGGTTATTGTGGATATAATTTTCCTAGTTCCTTCCTCTCATGAGACAGGAAGCTGTACTGTGTCAGTGGAGGTATGGATTCATATAGCATCTGCATTGCCCAGATTTGGCTTGTCCTTTTAATTAGGGATTTTCTGTTGAGTCTTCAAAGAGCCCACATTATCCATGCATCTCTACTCCTCTTTCTTATATGAGATTATAATCTAAAACATTCTGTAAGCAAGTTTCACACTTTGTTTTGTAACAGTATGCAAATGAGAGTATTTGATATTCCCTCACAGTGTATGTCCTACTCAGTTCAGTTCAGTTCAGTTGCTCAGTAGGATCCGACTCTTTGGGACCCCATGAACCACAACACGTCAGGCTTCCCTGTCCGTCACCACCTCCCGGAGTTTACTCAAACTCATGTTCATTGAGTCGGTGATGCCATCCAACCATCTCATCCTCTGTCTTCCCCTTCTCCTGCCTTCAGTCTTTCCCAGCATCAGGGTCTTTTCCAATGCGTCAGTTCTTCACATCAGGTGGCCAGAGTATTGGAGTTTCAGCTTCAGCATCAGTCCTTCCAATGAATATTCAAGACTGATTTCTTTTAGAATGGACTGGTTCGATCTCCTTGCAGTCCAAGGGACTCTCAAGAGTCTTCTCCAACACCGCGGTTCAAAAGCATCAATTCTTTGGTGCTCAGCTTTCTTTATAGTTCAACTCTCACATCCATACATGATTACTGGAAAAACCATAGCTTTGACTAGACGGACGTTTATTGGCAAAGTAATATCTCTGCTTTTTAATATACTGTTTAGGTTGGTCATAGCTTTTCTTCCAAGAAGCAAGTGTCTTAATTTCATGGCTGCAGTCACCATCTGCAGTGATTTTGGAGCCCCCAAAAAATGAAGTCTCTCACTGTTTCCATTTTTTCCCCATCTATTTGCCATGAAGTGATGGGACCAGATTCCATGATCTTCGTTTTCTGAATGTTGAGTTTTAAGCCAACTTTTTCACTCTCCTCTTGAACTTTCATCAAGAGGCTCTTAGCTCTTCACTTTCTGCCCTAAGGGTGGTGTCATCTGCATATCTGAGGTTATTGATATTTCTCCTGGCAATCTTGATTCCATTTTGTTTCAAACATCCGGCGTTTCACATGATGTACTCAGCAAATAAGTTAAATAAGCTGGGTGACAGTGTACAGCGTTGACATACTCCTTTCCCAATTTGGAACCAGTCTGTTGTTCCATGTCCAGTTCTAACTGTTGTTTCTTGACCTGCATACAGATTTCTCAAGAGGCAGGTCAGGTGGTGTGGTATACCCATCTCTTTAAGAATTTTCCACAGTTAGGGCCTACTCTGTTCTTAATAAAATGTTAGCAATGGTATCCTTTCTATATGTTTGAAAGGAATTTGGGGAAAACATCTTCTTTCCACATAGATTTGGGATGCCTATCAGAAATATAAGTGAAAATGTCATGTGAGAAAGTGTGTTTGAGACTGAAACTCCAGATACAGAAGAATTTAAGACAGAATTTGAAGGAATCATTGTCATATAAATGGTTTCTGACTGAAAGAGTGAGCAAATTGTGGAATAAAACCAGGAGAGTCTGTAACACAGATAGCAGAAAGAGAATGTGTTTCAAGATGAAGAAAGTAGTCAAATATAGGAGTATGATGAGGGTGGGAAATCAGGTGAGGACTGCCCACTAGGGCCCTCGATTTGGAAATCATCAGCTGGTAGGTGATTTGGGAAGTCTTCACTCGGGACACCTATGCTGCTGCTGCTGCTGCTGCTAAGTCGCTTCAGTTGTGTCCCACTCTGCGACCCCATAGACAGCAGCCCACTAGGCTCCCCTGTCCCTGGGATTCTCCAGGCAAGAATACTGGAGTGGATTGCCATTTCCTTCTCCAATGCATGAAAGTGAAAAGTGCAAGTGAAGTCACTCAGTTGTGTCCGACTCTTCACGACCCCATGGACTGCAGCCTACCAGGCTCCTCCATCCATGGGATTTTCCAGGCAAGAGTACTGGAGTGGGGTGCCATTGCCTTCTCCGGGGACACCTATAAATAGTAGGTAAAGTGAGAAGGATGCTGAGATACATGAGAGGTAAGCACAATGAGTTGATAAAAGTCTCTCGGAACTGGACATCCATTTACTTTTCTGCTCCTAAAGGAGTTTTAAACAAAGATGTCTGTATTTCTGGAAATCTGAATTATGAGAGCTGTATATTAGAAAAGCAGCTGACAGTTACTGTGACCGTTTGGCAGTGTTTTGGTTTATGGTAATACATTTAATCCCTTTCTGCAATCTTAGCATGCCTTTGGAATGAACTGTTGTTCCTGTAAAATTCCATCAGACTATAGTAACTGAATTTGTGTATCCTCCACATACCATGACTAGATATTGATCTTAAAGTCTTTTTTCTAGAAGCCCATGCAATAAAGAATCAAATATAGTTTCCATTTTCCAGCACTTTCATATGCACTGGTAAAGCAGAGGTATAAACCCAATGCTTTTGTTATGATCAGCCCTTTGGGAAGGGAGGGGACCCCAGCTTTAATCATTATGTATACTGGAAGAACATTGATTTAATTGAATTCTCCATAAAACTAGTGAGAGACCTTGTATCATTCATTGCATTAGGATCCATGGCAACATTGCTTCATCTTTGGCATTTACTATATCCTGTTTGGTTAAGTTAAAAACCAGCTCTTATTTAATGTAGTAATTTAAAATTTTTTCATTGCATGCCTTGTTAGTAAAAAGAAATTTCTGAAAATCCCGCCCCCCGCCTGCATGTGTTTGTGTGTGTGTATATGTGTATGTATATATATGCTTGGTTTTTTAGGTGATTGTTCTAATATAATCAGTGTATTATAAAGAGTACACAGGATACGGACTTGAAAAGGATTTGGAAGAAAATGAATCGTCTTGTAAACTTCCTGACTGTACATGCTGTGGACAGACCGTTTGTCTTTTTAGAGACACAGGACTTGATTCTTTTTTTTTCTGATTATGGTTGTCATGTATCTTTCAAGTACTTGTGTATGATATCTGAGCAATTTAAAAGAATTGTAATCAGGACTAGGAGTAAACATTTACATTAATGGTTGATATTATTTATCTAAGACCTCATATAACGCAAATTTTTCTACTCAAGGAAATCTTATGACTAAGCAAACAAAGACCTGTATATTTTTTTTTACCATTGTTTGTCAGTAAAGTTCATAGTTTAAGTTTGAAATCATAATTGTTCATTTTAAAGTTTTATTTTGAATATTAACCATCATATGCTTATTTTTCTTTCAGATGACATTAAAGTATCAGTAAACGATTTTATCATCAAGGCAGCAGCTGTTACACTTAAAGTAAGTAGTAAAGCCCAGATAATTTTGGCTTCTAAAGTAGTCTCTAATTTTGGGGGCCAGATATTCTTCATTTGTGAGGGTTTGTTTTATTTTCTTGTTTCATTTCATTATTATCTATGAAGAATTTAAAATCCTCTGGAGGTTGGGGCTTTATTATTTGGACATAGTGGCATCATTGAATAAAAGAGTTGAGCCTTGAAAGACGGAGAAGTGAAATGAGTAGTTGAACAGTGATGAAATGGAAATCAGTGTAGCATAACTGCGAGAAACCTAAGTGAAAATTCATCTTAAGAGAGTGGTCAGGAGTAAAATTAGAGAGATTGGGTGGAATCAAATTGTGGATTGCTGTGCTTAAATGACATGCTTAGGAGGCCTGGATCTAACTTGGCAGAAAGCAATGAATTTTTTGAAAAGAAATTAGTTGTTGATTTCCATTTTTCAGCATCATTTCCTCTTGTGATAGTTGACAACATTATCAGTACACACTGTTTCCAGGCATTTGGTAATTTCTTCCGTTTTTTTCATCCTCAGTGTAGTTGTATGTATATTAAATATATACATGCTCATATGTAGTATATGTTGCTGTTTTAGTTGTTAAGTCATGTCTGGCTCTTTGCGACCCAATGGACTGTAGCCTGCCAGACTCCTCTGTCCATGGGATTTCCCAGGCAAGAATTCTGGAGTGGGTTGCCACATTACCATTTCCTTCTCCAGGGGATCTTCCCAACCCAGGGATCAAACCCATGTCTCCTGCATTAGCAAGCAGATTCTTTACCACTGAGCCACCAGCGAAGCCCCATATATAGTATATAGCATATGTTAATGAAACCTAGGAAATCTCTCTTAAATAGGGAAGTCATTTATTAAGGGTCTGCTAATATCTCCCAGGGCTACCCTAAGAAGTCAGGTTCCCTTATGGCACAGGAATAATGTGGTTGAATGTCAATACCACTCTACCCTCTTCTCTTCTCTTCTCCTCAAAGTCATGTCAGTCATCATATGAGGCAGGAAGGCTCACAAACATTAAATATTCCCTAGCAATTAGATTTAAGAAAAAAAACCTTTTTCTTAACCATGATATAAAGAGATCAAAACATGTATGTATCATCAGAATTTCCTTAAGCTTGCTTCAAAAAAGATAGTGTGTTTATTCTTCCCAAACATAAAAGTTATTTAATATAGAGGTACAAACCACTTTTTTCAAATCAAATTTTTCTTTCCTTTATTCTAGCTATATTCACTTTCAAAAATGCATGACATTAATTATTTTTCTCTAATAACCTTAGTCTAAAGCTCCTTCTTTAATAACATGTTTTTTTCTACTTGTACTTTCTAGCAAATGCCTAATGTTAATGCAAGCTGGGACGGAGAGGGTGCAAAGCAACTGCCCTCTATTGACATTTCAGTGGCAGTGGCAACAGATAGAGGTCTAATTACACCAGTCATAAAAGATGCTGCTGCTAAGGGTCTACAGGAGATTGCTGATTCTGTAAAGGTAGGTCTTAAGCAATACTATACTTGCAAAATGTTGGAATTTACTTTCTGGGAAAGACTTGACATGATCCAGTCACACTGTGAGATAGATGTGTGTGTGTGTGTGAGAGAGAGAGAGAGAGAAAGAGAGAGATTTTTGGTATTTTGAAATGATTATCAATTATGTATACATATTTTTAAGTTTTGATCCAGATACAACCCATTCTAAGATTATTTTGCATTCAAACTTTCAGAAATAACATGCATATTTAGGGCTAGCTGCATTCAAGCTACAGATGACTGCTTTATTTCCCAGAGTCCATAATTTGACCCTAAATATAATATTTTAGATAGATTTTAAAGTTAAAGCTGAAACTATATTTTTATTAAAGTGCTCACTTTTCATAGGACGTTATTGTTAAAAGTTTATTCATTTCTTCTCTAGGGTTGAGACCACTGAAAGTACTTAGTATTCCAGAAGCAAAATTTTTGTTTTTTCCCCTGGGCTCTAATATGGAAGAATCAGCTCTCACCAAAATTACTGCATTGAATAGGCAAGGAACATACACAATAGGTCAGCTTTGACAGCCTCAATTAATATCCAAGGGTAATTTTTGGCAGAAGTATCCCAGGTCTTGAAGTATTACCTTTGAAAATTTCAGATTCATTTAGATAAGTGATTCTTTTTCCATTTATCAATGACCTGAGATACGTTTATGTGTGTGTGTGTGTGTGTCTGTGTGTGTGTGTAAAACAAGTTATAAGGGGGATTAAAAAGTAGAATATAAGACTTCTTTATGGAGCTGTATAAATATGTAGACCTACTTACCCCAGATAAATAAATGAATGGAAAGTGTAAGTTGCTCAGTCATGTCCAACTCTTTGCAGCCCCATGGACTATACAGTCCATGGAATTCTCCAGGCCAGAATACAGGCCAGAGTGGGTAGCCTTTCCCTTATCCAGAGGATCTTCCCAACCCAGGGATGGAACCCAGGTCTCCTGCACTGCAGACAGATTCTTTACCAGCTGAGCCACCAGGGAAGCCCAAGAATACTGAAGTGGGTAGCCTATCCCTTCTCTAGAAGATCTTCCCAACCCAGAACTTGAACGAGGGTCTCCTGCATTGCAGGTGGATTCTTGACCAGTTGAGCTACCAGTGAAGCTCCAGTGAATGGAAGGTAATTTAATTTAAAATGCATAGTCTTGGATCTTAGAGTTAAATATAATTAAAGTGACCTTAGTGGAATTTGTATACGTAGATCTTTCTTCCCTCCTCTTTGGAAAGGTTTGCAGAGTGTTTTTATATATAAAAAAGGAACTTTTTTAAAATTGAAGGGTGGTATTCAAAAGTTAAAGTAATAAAGGTTGGATTACTTAGATGCTGCACACCTTTTTTTCATGAACAGTTTTCAGCAGCAGTGAAAAATGAATGTAATTTTAGTGTTTTTATGACATTGATATGTGATTAGATTAAACAGTAGCGTTAGAATTTCCTTTAACTATAGAGTTAAAAATTAACTGTTGCAGGGAGATTTCTTTGATTCTAACCAGTTTATCCATTTTAGTCCTATAATATGATTCTTAAAGCAGCTATGTTAGCATTCACTGTTCCTTGCATCCTAAAAGAAACTAAGTTGAGGTGGTGAGGAAGCAGTGTCACCCACCTGCCAGCAGTGGGAAGGGCCCTCCCAGCCCTTGGGAATGTCCCAGGGCCTCTGGTGGTCTTTGAGCATTTCCTGTAACTCCCAGCAGCTCCTGGGTCTGTTCGCTCTGGCTACTTGTCTAAGCTTCCCATTCTGCCTGCCTCTCTCCCGCTTCAAGATTGGTGATTAACATTCCACTTAGGGCTGCCGTCTGTGGGGTCGCGCAGAGTCGGACACGACTGAAGCGACTTAACAGCAGCAGCAGCAGGGCTTCCCTCATAGCTCTGTTGGTAAAGAATCCACCTGCAGTGCAGGAGACCCTGGTTTGATTCCTGGGTTGGGAATATCCCCTGGAGAAGGGATAGGCTACCCACTCCAGTATTCTGGCCTGGAGAATTCCATGGACTGTATAGTCTGTGGGGTCTCTAAGAGTTGGACACGACTGAGCGACTTTCACTTCTTTATCTTATCTTATAATGTACCAGACAGTAGGCTAAGCACTTCACTCAATCTTAATAGCTTTATATCATAGTTGGAACCTTAACTTCAAATTGAAGAAACTGAGATTTAGCACTTTTAAGAAATTTGCCATAGTGTTGCATCTAGAAAGCACTAGAAGTTGTTTGTTTAAACCCAGGCGTTTCTCAGTTCAAATGCCACTTTCTTAGGCCTTCTGTGGCTTCCATAGCTAAAGTAGTTCCTGAATAAACAATTACCCTATTTATTGTCTTCATATGGTTTATAAGTCTTTGAATTCACCTTGTTTATTTATTTGTCGACCCCTCTATGTTCCTGACACTCTGATGTTGACTGTCTTGTTCATTACCATATATCTAATTCTGGATGGTGCTTAGAAGATAATAGTTGCTCAGTTGAATAGTTGAATTTATATATTCAACTAGTTGAATTTATTTAAATTAAACTATATTCAAATAGTTGAATTTATTTAAAGGAAGGTTAGAAATAGTTTTTCAAGGAATTTGTTAGATTGTGACTATCTATCCATGGGCTCCAAGTTAAGAACGCCTGCTCTGAGTACTTCTTGACGCTTAAGAATCACAAGGTTGTCAGTGTGTGGGACTAAAGGCATGCCTCAGCAAAGTTCAGGTTTATATTTCCTAAATAAAGTAATACAGTAACAAGCTTCAAATTCTATGCTATTCTTCATTAATTACAGTAGTTTTAAGAGACTGAAGCAAAGTTTACCTCATTAGTAGCCAGTAAATTTTTTGAATGAATTAGTAAGGCATGTGATATATTTTGGGCTTCCCTGGTGGCTTAGCAGTAAAGAATCCACCTGCAATGCAGGAGACACGGGCTCAGTCCCTGAGTTGGGAAGATCCCCTGAAGGAGGGCATGGCAACCCACTCCAGTATTCTTGCCAGGAGAATCCGCATGGACAGAGGAGCCTGGTGGTCTACGATCCATAGGGTCACAAAGAATCGGACATGACTGAAGCGAATTAGCATGCACGCACGAGGTAATTTTAGAAATAGTTGCTAGTTAGCTTGTACTACGTCCTGTCAACTGGATGGTTCAGGGAACACGTGCTTTGATTTTTAAGTTCACGTTACCAGGAGATACCAATGAGGATTAGTTACTTTTAGAAGCAGTGATACTTATCAAAATCTATCCTTACTCTATGCTCTCTTGAGTTCATTGACGTAAATATCCTACTGATATGTTTTGGGTTTATAGAGATTTTTTAAAAGTGTATTATGTATGCTTGCAGTCTGTTGGTTTTTTTTTTTAATAATAAATGTTTTTTATTTCTTTTAGCCTGGTAACTTAGCAGGATGTGTTGTGATCATCTGCCTTTAGAGAAAAGCTTTTAAAGTTCATATGATATGTGCTTGTTGTTCAGATCATGTGAAGTTATATTGTTTAAGGCAGGAAAAAAATGCATTTGTTGATTGTTCTATTTGTGATATTCCAAGTACAGGTCTAAATTCATCTCTTAATTTTTCATTCCGGATCTATATAGTTTTTTAAGTAACTGTATACTAATAATATAAATCTGTAATTGACGCATTTGGCAGTAAGTCACAATGATGTGTTGAGATCATTTTTAGATTTTTAAAGAATGTTTTATTTTTCAAAAATTGAATCATCTATGATTTAAAATTAAATAGCTACCAGTGGTAATTGTAAATGTATCTTTATTATCTATATAATACATCATATTGAATAAGTCCTAGATTTGTATCATCTACCCAATGACAATAGCTTCATTTATCCCTACTCTCTAAAATAATTCTTTATTATTCATATGTAATGATTCAATCTCTGTCCCCTTGCTTTTGAAACATTGAAAAATAAAAATTAAGAGAAGTATGGTTAATTGCAAGTACAAGTAGAGAAAAATTCAACTGCTTTTCGCTTTCAGAGTATTATCTGTCTTTCCCTCTTTAAGTTTTTAGACATTAGCTTTAGCGTGATATGAAATGACTACATTTTTACATCCCTTGTAGCAGCGTAGACTAGCTCATTCAGGAAATGCGTTAGCTATAGGATCAAAAACAACAACAAAAAGTCCATTTTCTAGGGCTTTGTAATTCCACTTCTGAGAAATCATGTGAAATAATTCAAAAGAAACAAATTAACCAAAGTACACCACTAGGAAAATGACTGAATTGTGGCAGATGCAATCTTTAGAATGTTAAACAGACATTAAAAAAATCAGTTATAAAGAGTGACAACACTGAAGCTGCTTATAATATTGTGAAGTAAATATAAAATTTTGGTTTTTTTAACAACTATTTGAAATTAATCTGTTATGGGTAAGAGAAGCAAATGCTGAAAGATGAAAATTGATGTGCTGGTTGTGAGATTGTTGCCATTGAATAATTTATTTAAAAGGTACTCGATTAACAAAAAGGGCTCTTCTCATACTTTGTCTTGCAAGAAAAAAAGTTTATAGGCAAAGCAGAAAATTGCATTGTATATATAAAGAACACTGAAACATTCTGCATAGTATATAAGATAATTTCCAATATTTGAACAGTTTTTAAAGGGAAATGGTTTTTCTAGAGTTTTGATTCACAGATTTATAGCTTGGATTAACTGTGCTCTAACTTACTCATTTTTAAGTGTGTTAGAGAAAATTATATATATAATTTTAAAATGTATATGTACATGTATGTATACTCTCTTATAAAGTCAAGGCCTATCAAAGATGAGAGTGTACCCTATAAAAATATTTAAAGTGACAAAATCAGCTATATAATGTAGTGTTGGTTATCACACTCTGTTTATATTTTTCTCAGGCTCTATCAAAGAAAGCCAGAGATGGAAAATTGTTACCTGAAGAATATCAAGGAGGATCTTTTAGGTAAAATTTAAACTCTTAATTATTGGTAGCATGAAACAGACATAAGATTCATAACGTACTTGTCAACCTGTTTTATTTTCTGAAATTTTTTTTAAAATTTAAGCTAAATATCTTACTTTAGACATGAGAATATGTGCAAATGTTCTTCAGACTAGTTAGGCTTTCGTATCAAAGCTAGTAGAAAGCCATTAGGGTTAGCTGGTTAGCCCATTCAGATGTTCATAGAATGACATTCGGGTTCTGACATATAGTAAGTAGGTTTATAAACCTCAACTATTTTTTTTCTACTTGTGATTTATTTTAAGGTTCCTTGGGGTTAGGTCCCTTGGGGTAAAATATTAACACTGACTCTTGAGTTATCATCAGCTCTATTCTTGTTTAAGTGTAACTTACATACAGTAAAGTATACTGAATGTAGCTGGAATGTTTTACAAAGTGAAGAAATCTGTGTAACCGACCAAAGCAAGATTATGAACATTACCTCCATGTCATAAGCCTCCCTTTATCCCTCCTAATTCTGACCCCCTAGAGGGTAACCACAGTTCTGAAAGTTATTACCAACGTTTTTGTTTTGCCAACTTTGATCTTTATATAAACACATACTCTTCAGTGTCTGACTTCTTTCATTCAGCATTAGTGTCTGTGAGATGAGCTATGTTGTGTGAGAGTCATTTCCTATTGCACTGTAGCATTTTGTAGTATTCTGTATAAATATGCTAGTGTCCATTTCACTATTGGTGGGCATTTGTGTTGTTCACAATTAGTGCTCTTACAAATGCTGATGCCATGAACATTCTTGTCAGTGCCTTATGGTGACTATATGTATGTATTTTTTTTTTTGTATAAACCTGAAAGTAGAATTGCTGGGTTTATATCTTTAATAGATTCTGCCAGATAGCTTTTCAAAATGGTTCCACCATTTTTTGCTTCCATCAACAGTGTCTGAGAATTTCTGTTGCTTCATAGTCTGTTAAGTCTTGGTATTATTAGGTTTTAGTGAGTCTTGGGGTTGTAGCTCACCAGGCTCCTCTGTCCAAGGCATTCTCCAGGCAAGAAAACTGGAGTGGGTTGCCATGCCCTCCTCCAGGGGATCTTCCCGACCCAGGGATCAAACCTGTGTCTCATACATCTCCTGCTTTGGCAGGCAAGTTCTTTACCACTGATACTACCTGGGAAGCCCAAGGGAAATGAAAATTAATGATGTTGAATACTGTCTTCATTTATCTGTCAGCCATTTGGGTATCTGGTTACTTATCAGGTAAGTGAAAGTGAAGTCGCTCAGTCGTGTCCGACTCTTTGCGACCCCATGAACTGTAGCCTATCAGGCTCCTCTGTCCATGGGATTTTCCAGGCCATAGTACTGGAGTGGATTGCCATTTCCTTCTCCAGGGGATCTTCCTGACCCCGGGATCGAACCCGGGTCTCCCACATTGTAGACAGACGCTTTACCGTCTGAGCCACCAGGGAAGTCCCTTATCAGGTAAAATGCCTGCTAAAGTTTGTGTCCGTTTTTTAAAATGTTTTATAGGAGTTTCTTTTTCCCGATACACAGACTTTTTAGGATATATATTATTTCAAATACTTTTCCCACTTTGTACCTTGCCTTTGAAACTTTCCTGATGGTGTTTTTTAATGAACAGAAGTTCTGAGTTAATAAAATCCTATTTATCAGTATTTTTCTTTGTTGTTAGTATTCTTTTTTTTTTTTTTTCCTGCTAGGAATTATTGTCTATCCCAGAGTCATGAAGTTTCATTTTTCTATGTGAGCTTTATAATTTCTCATGTATAGATTACTATCTATCTGAAATCAGATTTTGTCTGTGATATGGAGGTAAAGGTCAAAGTTCTCTTTTTTCCCCATGTGGATAATTAATTGACTAAATGTCAGTTATTGAAACCATTACTACTCTGTAGCATTGAGAAGGTAACCATGTTTGGTTCTTTTCTGATTTCTCTCTCCTTTTCAGTTGGTCTGTTTGTCCTTTGCTTGCTTAATACAAGCTAACCGTAATTTCTGATCTGTGACAGTGAAAGTCTTCCAGTTTTGTTCACCATCAAGCTTGTCTTTCCTGGCTTTGTATTTCCAAATAAAATTTTAAATCAGCTTGTCTTTTTTCATACACACATGCAGTGATCTTGCTGGGATTTTTGTTGGGATTGCATTGAATTGTTTGATCGATTTAAGGTTAAGGAGAATTGACATCCTTATAGCATTGAGTCTTCTAGTGAATGAACATGGTATAAACCAGTGTTTACTTAGTTCTTTGATTTCTTTCCGCTGTATTTTGTAATTTTTTGTTTAGGGATCAGATAATATGTTTTATTAGATTTAGATTTTTTTATACTATTATAAATGGTATTATTTTAATTTTTTCTAATGAAAGCAACTTGTATATAGATACAAATTTTTACATTGACTTATCTAGTAGTTTAGCTAAATTCGCTTATGTTACTTGTTTATCTGTAGATGCTTAAATTTTCTTTGTACACAGTCAGTTCATGTTCAAACAAAGTTTTATTTCTTTTTTCTAACCCTTATACTGTTCTAGTTCTTTTTTTTTTTGTTTCTTTTTCTTGCTATATTTCTCTGCCTGGGGTTTACAGTTCAATGCTGAATATATGTTTATATTAGATAGAGTATTTGTGTGTTGTTACTTGGTTTCTTTTTGATTCTATAGTAAATGGTATTCTTTGTCTTTGGTCTTTGAGTAACTGGGCACAGTTTTTCAGTAAAGTAAAAATGTGTGACTCAGGGAAAGGGTTCTTTGGTTAAAGACATACCACCTACAGAGCTTTTTGTTTTCCCCTAGTATTTCCAACTTGGGGATGTTTGGCATCGATGAATTTACTGCCGTGATCAACCCTCCTCAGGCCTGCATTTTGGCGGTAGGGAGATTCCGACCTGTGCTGAAGCTCACTCAGGATGAAGAGGGGAATGCCCAGCTGCAGCAACGTCAGCTCATAACGGTCACCATGTCCAGTGACAGCCGGGTGGTAGACGATGAACTGGCCACCAGGTTTCTGGAAAGTTTTAAAGCAAACCTGGAGAATCCTCTCCGACTTGCCTGATCCTCAAAGATAAGAAGTTGGTCTTTGGCTTAGTTAATTGTATTGCTGTTACTGAGAAACATACACTATAGGAGAACAATTAGGTATTTAAGTATGAAGTGGGTGAAATGTTTCACCTTTATTTAAGGTGAAAGAGTTTGACCTGAGTTGTCTTCATTTTCATTTGGGTTTGATCTTGTGGAAGTAAATAATAAACTGTAACTAATAGAAGAATGAAAACATTTGGTTAGTCAGATGCATTTTTAGTTTAACCACTGGTGCTGTACTAAAGGGATGTTAAAGTAGATGTAAATTAAATTAGATGTTTGGCTCAGTGGAGCATTTTAGGATATTCGAGGATGTATGATAAACTGTAAAATCAAAAAATTTTAGAGCTCTCCCTTAATTGTATTGGAATTAGAAGTGGTCTTCAAAGAGATACCCGTTATTGTAGCAGTGGGACCTCACTTTTACAAGCACTGCTCTAGATATACTTGAACAATTTAATATGTACAGAAGTTTATTCTGGATACTAGTAAATAAATAAGAATCACACTGCATTAGGGGTTGTGGCAACATTATTGAATTTTTTATGTATATAAAGCCATATGTTTTAAAGCGGTTTTTATCAGTCTTATTTTACACTTCCATGACACTGTGAACTTGAAGAAGAATTTTTTAAAAAATTAAAGAAGGAAAAAGAGACCAAAATATTTGTTTTGATAATGAATTATAGTTAAAATATCTAAAACTTCAGAAATAAACTGCTCGCTTACCTTCATACTGAGTTGGAATATATTAAAATAAATCATGCAATTTCCTGCCAAACATCTTAATTTAGTGTTGATTTGAACACAATGTGTTGTTAATACATTTTAATCAAGTTTATATTGTGCAATAAGCTATAAGAAAATATAAACATTTCTATTGTATTTTAAACATTAGGGCACAGAAGTTTAGTACCTTGAAATAGATTAGTAATTTCCCTGGAACAGCTTCAATGAGATCCTACAGAAGGAGAGAAGGAATTTAAAATTACAGTTAACCCTTGAACAACTCAAGGTAGGTAGTGGTGGCCCATGTAGTTGAAAATCTGTGTTTAAGTTTACAGTCGATCCTCGTATCCCTGGTTCTGCATCCGGGAATTCAACCAAATGGGGCTTGGGTTATAGTAGGTACTTAATGAAAAAATTCCATGTGTTAAGTGGACATGCACAGTTCAAACTCATGTTGTTCCGGGGTCACCTGTAATATGACATTAGGAAAATAATGGATGTGGAATGTAAAACTTCAGAAAGAGTAGAAGAGAAGACCTATCAAGCAGGTGAGAACTATCCTTTTTATTCCATTGGTAATATGAAAGTTTGACTACTTCTTGTAAAGGTTAGAAGAACTTCTTTTAACAACTCTGCTACAGTTGACAGACTAACTATAACTGGAATTGGATGGATTTAATTTACCAGTGACTACCAGTTACTTGTGGTATAAGTTGTATACTATGACGTGATGAACTACTTACGCTATAACAAAAGAGCTTTCTAAAATAATTAGAGCCCCAGTGTATCAATTGCTAAGATGCTTAATCCAGTTACTCAGCCGTTCTTTAAAAATAGTCTTCAAAACTTTTGTCATGTTAACAGTTATACTAAAAATTGTAACCAAATGCCATTTTCAAAATAACTTTCATAAGTCACATTATTTTCAGTTCATTTTAACTGAAAAAACATTTTTTTCTTCTAATTTTTATATCTAAGGAATAGAGCACAAAGCAGCCGTAAGTCACCCTTGGCCTGGAGTTTTTGCTTTGCAGTGGACTAACACTCTTCTGTAGGCACGTCTGATCGGTAGTCACTACACTGATCTGCAGTCACATCTGTTTCCTGGTAGGTGAAGTGGGTGATGAGACTTGGCCCCGCCTGCCTTTCAGAGCTGTCCTGCCTTCCACAGGAGAGATGCTCCATTAATTCAAGACATTTTAATTCTTCATGGACATCACAGCCAAGCTTTTCCTATAATCAGTTGCTTCTCATGGCTTGAGTTCTCAGCTGTTGATATAGATGCTCATTCATTCTGACTAACAGTGTTTCCCTAATATATCTATACTGCCTAGGTGTATGGAAGGGTCAGAGAAGTAACACTGATTTGAGAAAGAGGTATGGTGTCCTTGCAGAGAAGGCGATGGCACCCGACTCCAGTACTCTTGCCTGGAAAATCCCATGGACAGAGGAGCCTGGTAGGCTGCAGTCCATAGGGTCGCTAAGAGTTGGACACGACTGAGCGACTTCACTTTCACTTTTCACTTTCATGCATTGGAGAAGGAAATGGCAACCCACTCCAGTGTTCTTGCCTGGAGAATCCCAGGGACAGGGGAGCCTGGTGGGCTGCCGTCTATGGGGTCACACAGAGTCGAACACAACTGAAGCAACTTAGCAGCAGCAGCAGCATGGTGTCTTTGATTGGGATGGTTACAGAGAATGAACTATGTGCTATATGAGCAGGCTATCTTCCACATTTTAAATTTATATTTATTTATAGTACTGACAGGATATGAAAATGAAACTTTATACCTATTTTTTTTTATCCTTTCTAATTTAAATAAGGGAAATGACCAAAATGTTGAGAAGACTGCTAAAGGAAAGGCAACACATATTCCAGGTAACACTTGGGCATGAAAATATCAGTGAATATTAGAATTGATAAGTCAAAATGGCCCTGCTTCTCCCTGACTGCAACTTGTACTTAACATTTTCAGGCACGGTTTGCTCACTGACTATTTTCTGGCAGATTAAAAGCTTTAGTATGCTGCTGGCCAGACTCTTGAAACATTGCTAAGAAATTGATATGTACTGGTCTGAGTGTACATGTCAAATGGAACTTCTGCTTTCAGATTTTTTTTTTTTTTTTTCCTTTTGGCATTTTGGACTTAATTTCACACTAAATTGTAAAGGCTAGATATTTGGGCATTATGCTAAAAGTAAACCTAGTTTCCTAACCTTTATTCAAAGATAGGTGGTGCTGTGAGTTAATATATTGTACTGAGAGTATGGGAGAAAAATAAAAATAACAATTCTTAGTTTTCAAGGAAAATTTATCCTCATTACACATTGCATCATGGTCAAGTGAAGTGATGAAATAAAAGAATGAAGTGTGTTGCAGGTAAGAATTAACCATTATTTTAAATGTGACGCGGAAACTTGTTGACTTGTTGACTTTTGGAAAAGGAAATAACAGTGTATAGTCGCTTTCAAGTTAATTTGGCCACAATATATAAGATCCATTGATTAGAGTCTCTGCCAGGTCAGGGGCTTTAACGAATGGAAAACTTAAGAATATTTGACATGTTCATTTGCGGTGGGATGTTATGAATATTTCCTAAAGGAAATCAACCCTGAATATTCATTTTAAGAGCTGATGCTAAAGCTCCAATACTTTCGCTACCTGATGCAAGAGCCAACTCATTGGAAAAGACCCTGATGCTAGGAAGAATTGAGGGCAAGAGGAGAAGGGGTTGACAGAGGATGAGATAGTTGGATGGCATCACTGACTCAATGAACATAAGTTTGAGCAAGCTCTAGGAGACAGGGAAGCCTATGTGCTGCAGTCCATGGGGTCACAAAGTTGGACATGACTTAGTGACTAAACAATAACAGCATTATGAATATGTGGGGTAGGTGTGTGCTATCAGGTAATGCAGTAACAATGATGCAGTTTCCCAGTCCAAAACAGAATCTTTCATGGCCCTCATCACCAGTGTACAAATGGTTAAGATTCTGGTAAGTTACTTACAGCAAATGCTATATATCAGGAGACATTTTGACTTTATAAATGGGAAATGCAACAATCTTCTATTAAAATCATTTAAAATACTTTGATGGATTTTTAATATTTGTTTTCTAGCATCTGTATTGATTTCAAGAGAAGGGGACTGCTGGGTTTTAAGGAAAGTGGGGTTTGGCTACTTGTAATATTGAAGATACTGTTTAATTGAAATTTAAGGTATAAAGATGTATTTTGAAAAACCATTAGCTTCTATTAGTAGCAGTCTTTTACTTCTTTGATCACATACAATTTACTTTGACATTTTATCACTTCCCAGTTGTTTTTTTTTTAATTTATTTGTCAGTGTCAGTGTTAGGTGCAGCCATGGGATCTTCGATCTTCACTGCAGCAGGCAGTATCTGTAGTCGCAGCACGCAAACTCTCAATTGCGGCAGGTGGGATCTAGTTCCCTGGCCAGGGTTTGAACCCTGAACTGGGAGCTTGGAGTTTTAGCCACTGGAAACCAGGGAAGTTCCTTACCTATATTTTTTGCAACCAATCCAAGCAGCCTTTTCCTTCCTAGCAAAGTGTTAACAGCTACTTTTTAAACCTCTAATTTAACATGTGTGTGGTATATACAGTTAAGAGAAACTTGGGCTTTTATTAAAAGTTGAGAAACTATTAGCAAAATCATTGCTTATTCCTGATTTTTCTTTATTCACACTTAGAGTAATTTATTTTTTCTGAGATTTCTTAGTTTATGAAATTATTACTCCTATAAATAAAAAAAATGGGTCTTTAAAAGACAAGGCTATTGTGGTCAGATTAAGTTGTATTAGTCATAGCACTTTATAAAGCATGAAGTATTATATAAATATGTTAAATTTTTAATCACATGAATTACACTTGTTCTACACTTCTACTGGCATTTTAGCTATAAGGTGTGTGTGTGTGCTTAGTCGCTCAGTCGTTTTGGACTCTCTCTGACCCCATGGACTGCAGCCCGCCAGGCTCCTCTGTCCATGGGGATGGGATTCTCCAGGCAAGAATACTGCAGTGGGGTGCCATTTCCTTCTCCAAGGGATCTTCCCAACCCAGGGATCCAACCCAGGTCTCCCGCATTGCAGGGGGATTCTTTACCGTTTGAGACACCAGGGAAGGTGGTACTTAATAAATTACCATCCTTCTCGGCAGAGCTACTGGTCTTTAGTATATCTTTTCCCACATTTGCATCTTTAAATCAAGAATATTTTAAGCCTTGTTTCAACTTTATCTGTAAATTACTGTGCTGTTGGTAAAAAACCTCATTTCTGTGCCTCAGTATCCTCTTACCTGTAAAGTGAAGAGATGAGAGGGAAAATGAATCACATTTATGGTTATTTATCTTCTTTAATCTTCTCAGTTTTATGAGGTTGGTATATGCTACTTTACGACCATCATTACAAGGCAGACTAGGGAAACAAACTCAGGGATTACATGAGTGGCACTCAGCTCAGAAGTGCCGCGGCTGGGATCTGAACCTAGGTCTTTGCAGTGCCCAAGCTCACGCTGCCCACACTGCAGTGTGTAACCTTCCGGGTCGTGCTACTGCAGCCGGGATAGTTCCGTGTTCAGATTCCACTTGACATTTGCAATAGTTGTTCTCCAGCAGACAGCAAAACTATAGGAGCAGGTAAAAATCAAGTTTTACAGTTTGGTATTTCTAATGGTAAATATCAAGTGAGTTTGTTCTTTCAATGTATTAATTCAAAATGAATGTTAGCAAAGTTGAGGCCAACTCTCTTCATCTTCCAGCACCATGTAGCTCTTCCCATGTTACACAGCTCTCACAGTTAACTAGGTTTCATTACTTAATAAATAACATACTATTTGTGGGTATTTCATTTTGACACCAAAATTAAATTATTATCTATTATTGATGAATTAGCAAGAATATACTTTATCTCAACTGTTAATTAAATACTAATCAAAATAAGAGTTCCTAGGTATTCTCTTTGTACTATGCTTTCGTGCAACTTTGGAATGGAAATGGATGCTAAGATTTATAAATGTAGCTGCTTTTGAGAGCAAACTCTTTAAAAATTTTTCAATTTTAGTCATTTTTTTAGAGAAAACTTGGAGTCATTACTCCTTTCAGCTGAGAGTATATGAGCCTATGAATGGGGCAAAACTGGAAACTTAGTATTCAGTGCGTACAGGTCTTTTGTGTATTTTCTTGTTTCCAGCGTGAGTCATCACAACTTTGGAAAGTATTAGGAGGAATGGCTTCCTAAAAAGCCTTAAAAATGGAAAAACTGGTAAAAATAAATGTTTTAAAAATATCATTTAAGAAATTCTCTACAGGACTCTTATTTTCTAGGCGAAGTGAAGTGAACTGAAAGTCTCTCAGTAGTGTCCAACTCTCTGTGACTCCATGGACAATGCAGTCCATGGGATTCTCCAGGCCAGAATACTGGAGTGCGTAGCGTTCCCTTCTCCAGGGGATCTTCCCAACTCAGGGATCGAACCCAGCTCTCCCGCATTGCAGGCAGATTCTTTACCAGCGGAGCCACAGGGGAAGCCCATTTTCTAGGTAGATACGTCAATATAATTTTCTAATTACCTACTTAATTTCATTCCCATTAAGATACAGACCTTTTCTTCAAACTATACATATGCTCACCCTGAGCTATTGTAATAGCTAGCTTATTGTGTTTCAGTCATTGTTCTCAGTTTTTAAATGTAAATACTGTTAACTCAAGTTTCATCACAGTCTCGTAAAGTCAATATTCATATTATCAGCATTTCACTAAAGGCATGTTGAGTAACTTCAGTGACCGGATTCAAGACAGGCAGCTTGGTCCTAGAGCCTCATAAGAGATTCCTCTGTCAAAAAATATCAATTTAGTAGTAAATCCTGGAGGTTAGCACATTATAAAGACTTACGAGTCGGGAAAATGCCTGTTAGCGTAGTGAAAACGGACTTCGCGGTACCACCTGCCACAGGACTATAGAAATAAGAATATTACAAAAATAAATCTGTAGCTAAAGCCACAGCAATCTTACTGTCCTCTGGATTTTAACAGTAATGAATGATATATTCCTTTAACCTTCTGATTCATGAGTGGTGGTAGGTGGTAGATGGATTAATAATTAAGGGTCCACCAGAAAAACACCTCGGGTTCTTAATTAGAGGGCAGGTCATTAGCTGAGGACCAAAAAGTTATTTAGTTTTGCTATGAGATAGCAAGCTATGGGAAAAGAAATGTCTAATAATTTTTTTAACTTAATAAATGTCTTTGTGGTTGAAAGTACAAGCTTTTCTTTCTGTGGAGAGCTTGGTACATAGAAATAGCTCCTTGATTTTCCCCAGCTTGTTTTGCAAGCGTATCTTGAATGTGTTTTTCCTTGAAGTGTATTGCCTCTCCACCCTTCATCTTTACCATCACCAATGCAGTTATTAATTTGTAAAATATAACACAAGGCTCGTATCTTGTAGGGTGTCAGGCTGATTGAGTTTCTCCCACTCGTCATCCCTTGCCATCCCTCTGTGTCAGTCTGACCTTTACCTACCAAACACATTCCTATTTTAAGGACCTGGGGAATCTTGTTGGAGCAGTTCTGTACCTAGGTTTCAAGAACATACCGATTAAGTAAAAGCATTACCATTTGTCAGGACTAGCCTATAATATTGTGTTTTCTCTAAGATACTCTGAGGCCAGTTTCCCTTTTATGGTGGGTAAATATGTGAACATTTTTGTGATGGTAGCATTGACTCATCTTTTATTAGGAGGTCAGAAAGATCTTGTTGTGCTTTTTATATTTTCAATATTGCAAGACATTCAAAAGCAGTTTACCTGAAGACCCCTTATCTGCACCAGTTGTGTTTTTTTCATAATTGAAAAATTACACTTTAATTGGATGACTTTTGAGCAGAAGTTTCTGCCACCTGGTACTCAGATAAAAAGAACAGATATTTGGTGGACTTTTGCTTCTTTGTATTTAAAGAAAAATTAACAAATTAGAGGGGGGAATAAGATTGTGACAAATGGAAAAGTACTTGTGTATTGAATAGATTCATGGACTAGGACACACAAGCAGCATGGACAGTCAGAAATCTGATTTGATTAGGGACACATTTTGTTAAAGCTTTAAATTTCATTGCAGTTTCCCCCAGCACTGAAGGAAACTCCTTAGTGGTGAGTGTTAGCTATTGGCATTGGCCTGAAGTTTCAAAACAATAAGATTACCAAGCAACAGAATTTTTAAAATTTCTATACATCTTTTTGATGCATGAGTGCTGCATGCTAAGTCGCTTTAGTCGTGTACGACTCTTTGTGACCCCATGGACTGTAACCCTCCAGTTACAATCCTCTGTTCATGGGGATTCTCCAAGCAAGAATACCGGATCTTGCCACTCCCTACTCCAGGGGATCTTCCCGACCCAGGGATGGAACCCCACATCTCTTACGTCTCCTGCATTAGCAGGCGGGTTCTTTACCACTAGCACCAGCTTGGTTTGATACTTGCATTTTATTTCACCTTTAGAAAGATATGTTTAAACCATCAGATCAGATCAGATCAGATCACTCGCTCAGTCGTGTCTGACTCTTTGCGACCCCGTGAATCGCAGCACGCCAGGCCTCCCTGTCCAACACCAACTCCCGGAGTTCACTGAGACCCACGTCCATCGAGTCAGTGATGCCATCCAGCCATCTCATCCTCTGTCATCCCCTTCTTCTCCTGCCCCCAAAACCTCCCAGCATCAGAGTCTTTTCCAATGAGTCAACTCTCTGCATGAGGTGGCCAAAGTACTGGAGTTTCAGCTTTAGCATCATTTCTTCTAAAGAAATCCCAGGGCTGATCTCCTTCGGAGTGGACTGGTTGGATCTCCTTGCAGTCCAAGGGACTCTCAAGAGGCTTCTCCAACACCACAGTTCAAAAGCATCAATTCTTCAGCGCTCAGCCTTCTTCACAGTCCAACTCTCACATCCATACATGACCACAGGAAAAACCATAGCCTTGACTAGACGGACCTTTGTTGGCAAAGTAATGTCTCTGCTTTTGAATATGCTGTCTAGGTTGGTCATAACTTTCCTTCCAAGGAGTAAGCATCTTTTAATTTCATGGCAGCAGTCACCATCTGCAGTGATTTTGGAGCCCAGAAAAATAAAGTCTGACACTGTTTCCACTGTTTCCCCATCTATTTCCCATGAAGCAGTGACAAAATGTATAAGAAGTCATGATGTTTGTGTACACTTTGCTTGGTGAAAGCTGGAGATGCTCACTGACCCTTGTGTACCAAATATGTTCCAAATTTGACAAAAAGATCAAACTCCTGGTTTACTACTTCGACACCTCTACCCACCTGTCCTCTGCTCCCAAGGAGACATTAATGTGGATTCAAGGGGAAGAACATTCGTTAGGCCATGGTGTCCAGACTGCCTGCCATCAGTTAGAATTCTCCCTTATTTTTCCACATGGCAGGTGTGGTCAGGTCAGCCTAAAGCTGTCCCTACTTGGAAGACAGCCTCCTTAGGAGGGGCCGAATTAGGCAGATTCAGTTACTTGCTTCACATCTTCGGGAAAATCTCTTTTCCTTTTGACTTATGTTCTTGTCCAGTTCACTGTGTACTTCTTGACTGGGGAATGGTAAACTGAAGGGCTGAGATATGGGCGTGGACCTATAGGATAGAAGGCGCAGAAGCCGTTCAACCTGTTTTTGTTCTTGGCTTAGGCCACAGTGCGCTGGTGAATGTTTGAACAGCCAGCTCTATGGAAAATATGTATATACATATATAATCAAAAGTGAGTCTATTAGAAATTTTACTGATACATAAAAGATAATATAAACAATTTGCAGATTTAATAGAATATACAATGTCATTAAATACAAATGCAGTTCAGTTAAGTTGCTCAGTCGTGTCTGACTCTTCGCAAATGCAGCATGGAATGCAGCATGCCAGGCCTCCCTGTCCATCACCAACTCCTGGAGCTTGCTCAAATTCATGCCCATCGAGTTAGTGATGCTATCCAACCATCTCATTCTCTGTTGTTATTTTCTCCTGCCTTCAATCTTTCCCAGCATAAGGGTCTTTTCTAATGAGTCAGTTTTTCACATCAGGTGGCCAAAGTATTGGAGTTTCAGCATCAGTCCTTCCAATGAACATTCAGGACTGATTTCCTTTAGGATTGACTGGTTTGATCTCCTTGCAGTCCAAGAGAATCTCAAGAGTCTTCTCCAACACCACAGTTCAAAAGCATCAATTCTTCATTGCTCAGCTTTCTTTATGGTCCAGCTCTCACATCCATACATGACTACTGGAAAAACCATAGCTTTGACTAAGTGGACCTTTGTTGGCAAATTAATGTCTTTGCTTTTTAATGTGCTGTCTAGGTGGGTCATAGCTTTTATTCCAAGGAGCAAGTGTCTTTAATTTCATGGCTGCAGTCACCATCTGTAGTGATTTTGGAGCTCACGAAAATGAAGTCTGTCACTGTTTGCATTGTTTCCCCATCTATTTGCCATGAAGTGATGGGACCGGATGCCATGATCTTCATTTTTTGAATGTTGAGCTTTAAGCCAAGTTTTTCACTCTCCTCTTTCGCTTTCATCAAGAGGCTCTTTAGTTCCTCTTTGCTTTCTGCCGTAAGGGTGGTGTCATCTGCATATCTGAGGTTGTTGATTTATCTCCTGGCAATCTTGATTCCAGCTTGTGCTTCAAATACAGTACATGTATAAATACAGTAAGAATTCAATAAAAGTATACAGTTCACATACAGAACATACAGTACTCTTTATTGTGAATGTCATATAGCTCAGTGATTCTCAGTGAATGCTTTCGTTGAATGCAGTTGATGAATAAGTGGTTCCCAACATGAATGTTGGTTGATGTTTTTCTTAACATGAAAGAGTAAGGTGAAGGACTTCCTTCTGGTCCAGTGGTTAAAAGTCCATGCTTCCACTGCAGGGGGTATGTGTGATCTCACACGCTGCGTGGCATGGCCAAAAAAAAAAAACAAACGAGTTAAGGTGATAGTTAAAACAACAAAGATGTCATATTTTGGAATTTGTCAATAAAGAGAGTAACATGTTTTCCAAAATCAGATAATTTTTAAATACTTATTAGCATTTCGTCAAATTTTGTGCTATTCACAATGTACCAGCTACAAGCATGACATATTTTTTAAGTTTAATCTGCATTATTTGCATTTTTCCATCACTTTCTTAAGTCTAGAGATAGCAATATATCAATTTCCAGTTTTTTAGCATTTGCTGATCTCCACAATAAAATGTTCTAACCTCAAGCTACCAATGTGTCGTCACTGACAGTGGAGTTGGGAAGAAATGCATGGCTCTGTGCCATTTTATTGCATTTCCCACCAGTGTATAGACAACCGATGTAAAAACCTCAAGAACATAGGGAACAGTTAAATGTAGTAAGTGATTAGGGCATAATGAACTCTGCATATTAGCTATGGTTTTGATATAATTTACTAGTGGCTTGGTGTTAAAAAAAAAAAAAGTCCACCTGCCAATGCAGGAGACCCAAGAGACATGGGTTCACTCTCTGGGTCGGGAAGATCCCCTAGTATGTAAAATGGCAACTCACTCCAGTATTCTTGCCTGGGAAGTCCCATGGCATTCATGGAGTCACAAAGAGTTAGATATGACTGAGCACACACACATGTAATAGTAACTTTATATAATCTAACTTTGATAAATGTTTGCAAAAGTGCCTGAAAATTATAAACAGTTGGCTTTGGCAAGCTGGTACAAGCCATCTTCAGCACACCACTGACCTTATACTTTCCAACTCAAATCTGTGGTTCCCTAATACCAAGAATGCTGGGGACAGGAGAAGACATGCCAGTATGCCATGCTTTTTAAAGTACAGAGTCCAGGGCCCCACCCCTGGAGATAAGTCTGAGATGAGACTTGAAACTATAGAACGAAACCATACCTCCCCGGGTGATTGTGATGTGTGACCAGATTTAAGAACTATTCCTCTGGCACAAGTGCCTACAGTTCAAGCCAGCTCACCAGGATCCATCATGTCAGGGTTTGCAGCAGGAGTCCCATTAACAGTCGTGTCTGCTTTTGCCTCGCCTTGTTCTCTGCTCATTCATTATGTCCCTTTAGAATCTTCTGGTGGAGAGAGGAGAAAGCATGGAGGCCGAGGAGAATGAGTTCTTGTGTTTAGGATCCTGGGGCTCAGCCACTTTTCCTACTACTGTTAACACAGGGAATCTTGGCTAGCACCCCTGTGGATCATACAGAAGTAGATTCTACCCCACTTTCTCAGTTCCTGACTAGAAATCAAGACTCTTAGAAAATACTGGAAAAGCAGAACTAGATATGAAAGGCTGTGGGCTAATTAGTTGGAACTGACTCATGGGTAAGTTCTATCGCCTATAGCCCATATTTTCATGTCTTTGTTTAGTAAACCTTAGCAGCAAAGCTCGATTGGCTCTTGTGTCGGTGTGTAGGCTATTCAACAAATGTAAGAGAACAGTAGCTTCCATCCTTTTTTGAAATTAATTCATGAAAACCTGAAATTAGAACACAGGAAGTGGGGAATGATGTCATCTTTTCAAAAGGACTTTTGCTTTATGAAAAGCAGAAAGTCACCTAAAAAATACCCTTCAGATAATTTTATTTATTTTTTGTGTGTGTAATAAAGTTTTATTAAAGTATAAAGGAGATAGAGAAAGCTTCTGACATAGACATCAGAAGGGGGCAGAAAGAGTACCCCCCTTCAGATAATTTTAAATGGTGCTTGCAAAATCCTGATACATTGTATTGTAGAAATACTCCTATTGCATTAAACAGACTAAACCTATATTCATTGTGCAGTACCCAGAACCTGTGTTCTTGTGTGTGTGTGTGTGTGTGTGTGTGTGTGTGCGTGCACGTTCAGTCGTGTACAACTCTTTGCAATCCCATGAGCTCTCCAGGCTCTTCTGTCCATGAAATTTTCCAGACAAGAATACTGGAGTGGGTTGCCATTTCCTACGCCAGGGGATCTTCCCAACCCAGGGATCCAGCCTGCCTGTCATGTCTCCCTACGCTGGCAGGTGGGTTCCTCTACCACTAGCACCACCTGGGAAGCCCCTGTCTTGTTATAATTGTGCAATAGAAAGTACGGGCCAATTGGGACAGAGTTGGGGAGAGAATTGGGGAATTACATACTATCCTAAGTGTCTTTGGCAACAGTCAAAACACTAAAACCTTTTTCTTTGCTAGACTGAGAGTAATTTGCAGGCAACAGGCGTGAGCCAGCAATTTTGAAACTGCTTTTGTCCCTGTAACACATCCTGGCCAATGAAATTACTCATGAGAATTAAGGAACCTTCGCTTGAGTGAAAGTTTTAAATTCTTGAAATGTCCATCATAAAGCATATATATAGGGGGAAAATCTATGGGTTGTGGAGCAGAAAGCCCAATGCATGAAATCAGATAAACCTAAAGTTGCATAGACTCATAAAATTCTATTGTTTATTTAACCACTTTACCCAGAATTTCTCATGGAAAATTTTAAAAGCCAGTTCCCTGGGATGGAGGGGGGGCATCTTTCAGGGTTCATTAGAAGTCAGATCGTTTTCCTGAGCAATCTCCAAGTCTTCTGATGAGCTTTAAGTACATTAGTGCATATGAGCTATGCTACAGATGGAAGCAAAAATAGGAGATGATTAGGGCTTGAGTTTTTATTTTTTATTTTTTTAAGTAATGACATTGCTATCTAAAAGCTTCCTTAAACTCTGTGAATGTATAATTTCAAAGGGAGAATGTCTAACTTGATACGACAGGCAGGCTGCTGTTGGACGTGGAGAACAGAGGTTGGAAAGAGAAGCACGCAAAGCATGAGGTTTGTTTTACTAATTTTCTAGTAGTGCTTCACGTCTGTGCCGAGACCATTTACTCTTACTGTCTTCTACCTTAGCTGCTCTGACCTGGAAACCTGTAATAGTCTGTGCAGCAGCATGCTCATGACACAAAGGGAACCAGCAGATCTGACCCCTTTCCTGTCCCCTACCTCCTCCCCTGGGCTTCCCAGGCGGCACTAGTGGTAGAGAACCCACCAATGCAGGAGACGCAAGAGACCCAGGTTCCATCCCTGGGCTGGGAAGATATCCGGAGGAAGGCATGGCGACCCGCTCCAGTATGCTTGTCTGGAGAATCCAATGGACAGAGGAGCCTGGTGGGCTACAGTCCATGGGGTTGTGGAGTCGGACATGACTGCAGCGACTTAGCCCACAGCATGCACACACCTCTTTCCCTATCCTTGTCTATCTGACAGGTCGCATGTGAGGGTTCCTGACTCATGTCTCTGCCCCTGGGCACCCACTATCTTCCTATCTACGAGTGCCATTTACATTGCTCTTTGCCACCTAGATCCCTCATGTCATGACCTTATGCAAAGAGATCCTGTTCCAGGGAGGCTTCCAGGATGATCACCACCCTGTAACCCTCTGCAGACCAGACTACAGAACAAGCACCGCTGAGCCTAAGGTCACTGCTGTAGGTGGAGGGGTAGGCTGATGCCCTGAACTGGCACTAACCCCTGACTAGCCTCTGCATACTCTGTATGCTGTCCCTGGGGCCAAGAAGCAATGCCAGATGGAGCTAATTGGCACAGAATCTGACTTTCAAGAAACAGAGCCCTTCCTGACCTGCCCATGACTTTCTAGCCTCTCCCTTAATCATGTCCCTCTGCTGCATCCACGTGGATCCATCTGTTGTTTGGCCTCTCCCAAAATGACCACTACTTGCCTTTTAAAACAAGGTTCAGATCAAGCATCACTTCTTGGCTTTGGGATGTATTCTGGAATCTTCTAGATAGAGTCAAACAGCCCTCTGCACACCTATAAATGCCTTGTGGATCTTGCCTTATGACACTTCTAGCTTTATCTAATCATGACCTTTCTTATTTGTCATATTGTGAGCTTCCTAAAAGCAGACCATGTTTGTTCAACTCTTATCTCCCGCACCCAACAAAAATGCCTGACACATAGTAATTCTTCAACTAGTGGTTGAATGAATGAATGACCTGTTGCATGCCTGGGAATTAAAATGAATGAATATGAAGAGAGGAAAGAAAGAAAAAAGATTGTCTCTGAGCTCAACTCTTAAAGAATTCTAACACCATCCTGTGACCTGTGCGAGTGACCCCCGTCTGTGATTGATGCGGGCTGGCAGTCTGACAACATGTGACTCAAGTATTCCTAGGAATATAAAGCCTTGAGAGAGGGCAAACATACCAGTCAGGAAGAGCTTGAAACAAAAATTATCGTTAAACAAACACTGAGGGAGAGCTGTCTTTGGTAAGAAATAATGCCATAAGAATGCCTCAGGATTCAGAACAAATAAATCTAGATAAAGAAGAGATTGTATCAAAAGGAAACCTATTTTATTAAATGGAAAGGTAAGACGGGTGATTCATAGCTCTCCTGGGTTAACAAAGTCCAGCAGGTAAATCAATGACATGGTAGTAAAGAATCTACAGCTGCTTAATACAGAGTGCTTTTGGCTCAGGGGAAGAGAGGTGTTTCATTCAGCTTGACAGCATGTATGCCACATAGCCGTTTGGTTGATAAGGTCAAAGAAAGTATCTCTGTACTTTCCAAGTTGATGGTAGTACTTATCAAAGACCACTTAACAGCCTAAAGCTGCATAAAACAGCGTAGTTGTGTTGGTTTGCCCCAAAAGGTCATGTGTAACTCGTGGATGTGCTGTGTTGCATAAGGACAGCTGTAACCAGAGTTACGTGTCGTTCCCAGCCCAGCCCCACCCTGCTCCAAGAGGATTAATGATGGAAAAAACCTGAAGGGCACAGAAGCAAACAACACTCATTTTAATGAAACTGTTCTGTAGTCATTAAGCATTGAAAAGAGGCTGAATTCAGGATCTCTCGGGCCATAGTGCTATATATAGTGCTATAGAATCAAGATAGTATTACAGATTTCATCAGTATCATTCTGCAGTGAATTGGCAAGAACTTTCCTGGTAGAGAGTCTTGTAGGGTTTGGGGTTCTTACTGAACCTGTTTTTAGAAATGGTCAAGCATGTTATCTTTTCCTCTGCAAAGATCTTGCTGGACTGGTGTTGGGCTCAGTGAAAGACACTTGCTTTTGAGGAACCTAAAGCTGGGAGTCCAGGGCAGTCAGAACCTCAGTGGCTTTGTTTGAAAGACCACTGCTGCTGCTGCTGCTGCTGCTAAGTCTCTTCAGTCGTGTCTGACTCTGTGCGACCCCATAGACGGCCTCCTACCAGGCTCCTCTGTCCCTGGGATTCTCCAGGCAAGAACACTGGAGTGGGGCTTATTTTTCTAAAGTAGTCTTGAAACTGGCTCTCTTTGGTCTGGCCTCTTGTGTTCCCTCATCCAATATCATTTGACTATTTCAATGCACTAATAGGTGGCAAAGAGATCCCAAGCTGATCGATGTTTTTTTTTTTTTTTTTAATGATTTTAGGCTTTACTGCCAGGATCATCCCAATTTACACCATTGCCATGAAGTGCTTGTTTGTCTGTGGTGATGTGTGCACTAAATAATGCAGGGAAATCTGGCAGGTGGTAGGTAGAGAGAGGCACTGGCTACCTTTCCTGTTGGCTCTTTGTTCATGCTGTTGACTTTCAGGTAGACTGTCATCTTCACCCTTCTTCTCTCACCTAAGCATGTGAAAAGGAAGTTGAGACCTCTGATCTGCCTGTTATCCTGTATCCAGGGTGGTTACAAGCACTTCCCTTAGAGCCAGACTGCCTGAGTTCCTACCCCAACTCCACTGCTGCTGTGTGACACAGGGTAAGCTGCTCAACCTCTCTCTGACTTGCTCCCATCTGAAAAACCCGGGGTCATCATTATACCTTCCTCATAGGGTTCTGGAGAGGATTAAATGACTTAATATTTGTGAAGTACTTGAGTGTTAGGTACTGTTATTTTTAAGCCCCCTTGGCATGCAGATTCTCAGCTCTTCACCCTTGCAATTCCACACGTAGAACTTATAGCTGAAAGAGGTAGGTCTGGTTGTTCCCCTTTTTTAATAAAGGAGAAAACTTAAATCCAAAGAACAGACAGAACTTTTCCCAAAGTCACATGGCTGTTAGGGATAGGGGGAGGTCAAGCATTTGAGCTCTGCCAATTAAGGCATCTTTTTAGTGGTCCGTGGTTTGTGGGCAGTGAGAGGATCAGATTTCCATATAGCAAGCTGGCTATTTCTCAGATGAACTAGTCTTATCTGCTTAGGCTTTCTGAATGGGCATAAAGGGGATGACTTTATAGTTTAAGAACATAATGCCCAAGTCAGTGTGCAAACTCAGGAGGAGACACAAGGATTTCAGAGGACGAAATTACAAATAGCCAGGGGCCAGAATGCCCCTATTTAGAGGGCCCTGGGACTCTGGTGGGAACTGATGACTTTATGGTGACCAAGCGGGGCTGCACAGGAGGAGGGGGAAGTGGATTTGCCAGCTAGGACTTAAAAAAGAAGAGACCTGTGGTTCATAAACCTATTCAGTTGGGCGGCCAGGCAGTAAAATGGGCATCTTTTATTATATAATCCACTCTCACACAGTACCAACATAATATTCTCACCATCGCTCCCCCAAGATCCTGACTGTCCTTATCAACCAGACAGAGTAGGGCCCCTCTTGACTGCCTCTTCTGCCTCCTCCCCTCATTGGCTCCTTCTTGATCACCCTTAACATCAATTTCATTGTGACTGAACCTCAGTCTAAAGATCAGGATGAAGCAGTGTGAACTGCCATGATAGGAAAGAAAGAAAAGTCACCCTTTGGATAACACTAGTCCACAGGCTTAAGTTGCCATGGTTACAAAGGTTATGCTTTTGAGGAGGGGGAGGGGGGCAGCTGTCAACCTTGCTGGTCAAGTGGTCTCCCAGAGCCAGGGACACAGGGTCACCCCCAGGATGAGGAGGAGAGCTCCTCTCCAAGTCTGCAGAGCACACACTTGCTTTATTTTTTCCTATTCTTTTTAAAAATTTGTATTTATTTAAAACAGACTTTTGGACTCAGTGGGAGAAGGAGAGGGTGGGATTATTTGAGTGAATAGCATTGAAACATATACATTACCATATGTGAAACAGATGACCAATGCGAGTTTGCTGTATGATGCAGGGCACCCAAAGCCAGAGCTCTGTGACAGCCTGGAGAGATCGGGTGGGGAGGGAGGTGGCAGGGGGGTTCAGAATGGGTGAACACATGTACACCTATGGCCGATTCATATTGATGTATGGCAAAAACCATCACAATATTGTAAAGTAATTTTTGTTGCATCAAGATAGATTCTTCAATCACCTGAAGGGTGAGGATAACTTACTGTTGTTTATCTCTTGGGTTCTCAGGAACTGGCAGTTACCACATGTTGTCAGTTAATTACTAAATTGAATCTTTATGCCTCCCTGAGCTCTGCAGGTTGGAAAGTTAAGTGTAGTGTTTTCTTTTAGGACTGCGCCTGCTCACCTTTGAAATAGCTGAGAGTGGCCCTGATGTTGGCTTCCGGCAAGAGGCATGGACCTCCTTCCCTCTGAGGTCTGGCCACCTCCAGTAGACCTGTCTCCCCATTTGCTTCTAACTAGGATGTTGCAGTTAATGCTGGTGTGAAAATGATTAGCCTGAGAAAGCCCAGCAGGATGTGAGTAAATTAAAGAGTTGGGTTTTTTCCCCTGGGTTTTTAAGCAAAGGGAACCTACAAAACTAAATAAAAAGTACCAACATTAATGAATATAGGGGCAAGTCCAAAGCCGAGATAGCATTTTTGCTCTAAGTAAATCCACAAAGGGAATTTCCTTCCTTTAAAAAAAAAAAAAAAGCAAACTATTAGAAAAACTACTGCTTTCACCATTCTCTCTATGCCTATTTTTCCACTTCTGGGGTAAAGTGGAGAAGGGGTGGGGACTCTTGGAAGCTAACCAGGGAGAGTACTGTCATTGGGTTAGATGGTTCAGGAAATTTATGATTAGATACTCAGAACCTTTATTAAAGGGGAAGCAACTTGCTGCAATTGATATGGGTCAGAGGACTTGATTACACGGCCAAAGTGACACAATAAGGATGAGACTTCCCTGAGGGGATATACTGCTGCTGCTGCTGCTGCTGCTAAGTCGCTTCAGTCGTGTCCGATTCTCTGCGACCCCATGGACTGCAGCTTACCAGGCTTCTCCGTCCATGGGATTCTCCAGGCAAGAACACTGGAGTGGGGTGCCATTTCCTTCTCCAATGCATGAAAGTGGAAAGTGAAAGTGAAATCGCTCAGTCGTATCTGACTCTTAGCGACCCCATGGACTATAGCCTACCAGGCTCCTCCATCCATGGGATTTTCCAGGCAAGAGTACTGGAGTGGGGTGCCATTGCCTTCTCCCGAGGGGATATACTACTATGTTACTAAAAAGTCTGGAGACCCCAATTTCTTAGAGGGAGAGGGCCAAGCTTTGGAGTTGCCTGCCTCAAGCATTAGAAATCTGCTGACTCTTGTCCAGAGCTGTAGAGCTGGCTGCCTCAGCAGCCCAAAGTCTAGGTCCCTGTTTGTTGAAAGAGGTCAGCCAGCATTCTGACCCTACTCAGGTTCCTGATTACTTTGAATTAGGTGGCCTGGAAAGCCCCAGAGATTTCACATCTGATATCTGGAAGTCAGTTGAAAGAGAAGCTTAGCAACCCCATCCCCAGAGACAGTATAAAGGTCAGCACCTTCTAGCAGCTGGTTCTGGTCTCTGGAGTTTGAGTGTCTGCATGAGGCCAGCCCCATGGGGGGTCATGCATTTCCATGTGGGGCAGGGCACATGGCATCGTCTGACTCTGAGCAGTATAGTTTCTGAGATTTGCCTGCTGAGAGAGACGCTACTTCCTTTATTGTTGTTGCTTTGAAACACAGTTTTATTTTGCTCTTGCCATGGAGACTGTAATAAATAAAGAGAAGCGTGATTTCTTAATGGTCTCCATCTTCAGATGTACTTTTCTGCCTGATTACCTCAGAGCATGCAGCTCATGGGAATAAAGAAGGGGGAGAGGAAAGGTGAGCTTTGGCAGGAATAGGCAACACATTCAGGGCTGGGAACCAGTGTACTCTCAGGCCAGGTTCTGACATTTGGTGTGTTTTTGTTTGCAGAAGGATATGATATATGCATTATGCAATTAGAAGCAATTTCTTTTTGAAAATTGAGTTAAATCCAATTTTTTGTATGTTTTGGCTATCCTAAAGAGGGGTTGGTTTTCAATTACTTCAGTATGGTGTTGCACAGACTCATTCTAGTGGAATCCAGTTAGATGGTCCGAACACTTGTTCCAGAGGTTGACATGTGTTTTGATTTACACTATGCCTGGATGGACCGTGCATACCCTTCATTCCTATGGAGGATGTAAGTTGCAACAGAAGACTTGGGATAGCAGCATCCTTGCTAAGCTATTGAAGGAAAAAAAATAGGGTTTTTCTGATTAATTCCCAAATCTAATACTGCCTTTCAGATAGGTACCATTTCAAGTACCATTTCAAGTGCGATTCTCAATTCTGGGTCTACAACAGCCTCACTTGAATGGAACGTTAATCCCATCCATCTTATTCTTCTCACCCCCATCACTCCCAGAGAGACCAGTGTGTCTTGGGTGGGGACCTTGGGATGGATAACAGGTGCCTTTGAGCCTCAGCCATGGTTGAGAAACTGAGTTTAAAAATGTAGTTGTTTTTTTTTTAAGGGTAATTTGTTTTAATGACAAATAATAAAGAAACCTAAGGATACAAAAAAGGAGATGCTTATAGAAATAGAAACAACCAAATGTAAAGCAATTGCCCTTCAATTAAAAAAGAAAATAAATTTTAAAAAAGACAACTAAATAATGTCCATGATCATAAGGCACCTTGCTTTTATAATCTGCTGCCTTATCTCGTGGGCTAATTTGGCTTTACATCAAAGTAAGTGCTATAAAACTATAAAATTCAATTTTGTTATTGAAATCAAAAGCATGGGAAAAAGCCACCTCCAACTATTACAGGAAAAGAGTGCCATTTCACTGGGTTATATCTGGCCTCACATACCAAGGTGATATGTATTAGTCTGCAGGCGAGGAATTGTTAATTATCTGGATAGTGGTTGGCTTGTTCCTGGTAAATATAGTCTCAGTTGGATATGGACACAAGCTTTATAAGGATTGTTCAGTACATATACAACAGATAAGCTGATAACAACCACTTAACCATGTGCTGCGTACTCTTCTAATGCTTTATTTATATCACCTTCCAGCATCTCTACAAGGAGGTATCATTGTTCCTGTTTTACAAATGAGAAACTACGTACAGACATTTGTCCACATTCACTCGGCTAGTTGACAGGGTTTGGAACTCCGATCTGTACGGCCCCCAAGCTATGCTGCAAGCGCCGCACACAGGTCTCACCCCTGCCCCGTGGAGTTGGCCATACTGCAGCAATAAAGACCGTGGAGCTGACAGCTCTGCAGCTGCTTCAGAGAGAGATGTAGAGATTTATGCACAAAGATGTGTGCCTAAGATATGTTATAGCAAAAGGCCAAATATTCTTGTAAAAGTGGCAGAGATGACTGAAGAGCTTTATTAAGCATGTATTAAGTATGTGCAGTGGAGCATTACCATCTGCTAAATCTGGGTGGTTTTATTGACCTCTCTATTTTGCTGTATGTTTGAAATATTTCATTATTAATCATTCTTAGGCAAAAGGAAATGGAAGAAAGCAGATAAGTTCTGCATTGTGAGTTGTTCAGGTAGTTTTTGCATAAACTGGAGGGTGATAATTGCTGATATGACCTCAAAAGAGATAAGGGAGCGAAAGGAAGGTTTGCTAATTAGCTACTAAGAAGAGAGAAATGTGAGAAATAATTAAATCACCTGGTTCGGTGTGCTCCTCTAACGCATCCTCCCTGACTGTCTCTTCCAACTTAATGACTCAGAGCAATCAGCCAACGATACACTCCGGGAGAAGAGAGATCTTGTTAAACTTTGAGTTTGATGCCAGTGATGCATGCATTGTTTTCACAAATTATATTAGTGCTCATGCACTGGAATTGCTGTACTTTAGACACTCAAAATTATGGACCAACTATCTCTAGTGGTTGCCTGGTTTTGGAGTGAACCTCAAAGGCGAGCCTTGGCTAGGAAAGATTTTTCCATATTCCAGCAGCTTTTGTTCAAAGCATATTTTGTTTATACTTCCTTCCAAGTTCAATGTGACACGGATGGTTGTGCTTTGATTTTTTTTTCTTTTTTGGGGTTCATGGAAATCATAACTGAAGTTTAATTTTTTAATCTTGCCCTTCAGAGCAGCTGACACATCTCAGCCAATGTTTGTTGTATGTGCAAAATATACGGAAGGGAGGAGTCAATTAAAGCCAAAAGGAGTAACAGAAAGGAAATACTTGAGAACAGAAACCAATAAAATAGTAGGGAAAATGAATAAAATAAATTGGTTTTTTAAAAGATTAATAACATTTTTAATCCCCTAGCAAAATTTATCAAGGGAAAAAACCCCACACAAATTACCAATGTTAGGGACAATATTATATACACACACACACACACACACATAAGGAAGGAGTAGCTATTTCAATGGCTATAGGACATTAATGTGGATGTCTTGTTAGAGCCGTTGATTTGATTTTAAGAAAGCTCATCATTGTCGTTTATTCTTTAAGTTGTGTCCGACTCTTGTAACCCCATGGACCGTGGCCTGCTAGGCTCCTCTGTCCATGGGATTCTCCAGGCAAGAATACTGGAACGGTTACCATTTCCTTCTCCATTTAAGAAAGCTACTTATATAAATAAGCTATGACAGAGGGAGTTCATCCACGTTTTAATGAGACAGCTTAACTCTCCTGCTAAATTAATACATCTACTTTGAGACTTTAATCTCCAGGAGAAGTGGCAACAGAAAGGGCAGTTGAAGAAACACTCCTTGTACACATTCACAATGTTTATTTTTATAAAATCAACACTGTAATATAATTCCACTTTTATCTAAAACAAAATGTATAAATGCAATTAACACTAGAAGAATATACAAACCAGAATATTCATAATGACTAATTTTCTCTTTTAGATAATATTTTAAATTATTGGATTTTACTTTTCCATGTTTTCTCACTTCTCTGTGTCAAGCCTATACAACCAGTTTAGAATGAGAAGTGAAAGTTGCTCAGTTATGTCTGACTCTGTGACTCCATGGACTATAGCCTGCCAGGCTCCTCTGGGATCTTCCCAACCCACACATCAAAACCAGGTCTTCCGCATTGCAGGCAGATTCTTTACCAGCTGAGCCACAAGGGAAGCCCTTGTTTTGTTTTCTTTGGCTACAGACATGTGGGATCTTTGCTCCTCAACCAGGGATCGGACCCACACCCCTTATGTTAGGAGGTGAAATCTTAATCCCTAGACTGCCAGGAGAAGAAAATACAATAAATGTTTCAGGATCAAGAGAAAAAAAATGAATATACACCAATGTTTAAGGGTCAAGAAAAAAAGAAAAATGAATATGCACCTACATGCGACAGCTGGACCATTTCTAGTGATGGAATGCCTTAGGTTTCATTGCTCCATTTGCAAATGAGGAACACAACACCTCTGTGAGAACAGCCACGGAGGTGACCAGGAGTGACTTCTGGCTGTCCTGCAGCTTCTGCAGTGAAGAGTCTAGACAAATCTTCCTCCCCAAGGAAGGCTTTGAGGAGTGGAAGCTTCAGGAGGAAAGGGCAGCCATCCACAAGCAAGTCTCCTACCACCTTACCTCGAGCAGCATAAGGGCAGGACAAAGTGTAGCTGGTAAAACATCTCACGCAGAGCAGGGGCTCAGCAGAGTTGAATGGCAGCGACGTCCTGGCTCTTCCAAGACACTGTAGAGCAGATATTTATGGATTCACAGACAGTCACTCAGAGATGTAATAGGCAGCCAGTTCAGCATCTCCTGGGAGCCTTTGAAAATGCAGCTTTCTGCATTTTCTTTGTCACTCAGGGAGATTTGGGTTCAGTGTTTAAAGCATTCCAGCTGATTCCTACACTCTGGTTTGTAGGATCTACTGTAAGACAGACTTTTACAGACAGGAGAACTGAGTCAATGGAACTGAGTTTTTCTTTTTTTATGCTGGGTATTCTACATGACCATTGTCCTTCATCAAGTGTCTTCCTTCAGAAGTGCCATGGCTCTCCCATTGCCTTCGCTGAAAACATCGCTGTGACTCACTTTTTAGAACTGCTTTCAGAACACAAGGCATTCTTTTAGCCACCCTCAAAAGTATGGTGGCAACACACTTTACAGAGGAGAAAGGAGTGCTAAAGTAATTTGTTATATATTTTTGAAGTATTTATTGACTGAGAAAGGTTTTGTTACATTGACAGAATGACAAAAACTCCTGTTTTATTCAAAAACATTTTCAAAAATTATTTCTAATAAACTGGATGTAACATATATATATGCAGAAACTTTGAATGTCTAGATGTTGATTATATGACCATGAAAAAATAGCAATTAGAATAGTTAATCCTGGTACTCATCCTTGTTCTTCAGTTTCTTAATAGTTTTTATCCTTTAAAATATAAATTTTTGTTGAAGTATATTTGATTTATATCAATCATATATCATTATATCATGATATAAATATTATATTTATATCATTATATTACTCTCATAGTGATTTGATACTTTTATAGATTACACTCCATTTAAAATTATTATAAACTGTTGGTTATATCCCCTGTACTCACATTATATCCTTGTGTTTTCTTTATTTTATGCCTCATAGTTTGTACCTCTTGACCCACTTCCTCTGTCTTGCCCCTCCCCCTCACTCCTCTCCCCTCTGTAACCACTACTTTGTTCTCTGTATTTCTGTTTTGTTTTATTCATTCGTTTGTTTTAACTTTTTAGATTTCACACATAAGCAAAAACACGGAGGATTTGTCTTTCTCTGACTTCAGCATGATACCCTCCAGGTTCACCCTCAGGATGAACCTGGAGGGTATTATGTTGTAGTGGATGGCAAAGTTTTCATTCTTTTTCATGACTGAGTAATACTCACAGCAAAACTGAGCAGCAAGTGTAGAGATTGTCCTTACCCTCCTGCCCCCGCACATGCACACATTCCCCCGCTGACATCTCCCACCAGCGTGGTACGTTTATTGAACTGACACACCATTACCACCGAGTCTGTGGTTTATATTCGGGTTCATTCTTGGTCATGTACATTATATGTGTTTGGACAACTGTGTACTGACATGTATTCATCATTATAGTATCAGGCAGAGTATTTCCACTGCCCTAAAAATCGTCTATGCCCCACCTAGTTATTAGCCGTTTTTAACTCTAAAACAGTCTCAACTAGTATTTTTCCAAAGAATTTTTTTAGTGTATTTCTATTTTTGTGTGGATTTTTTCCCTTAAAATTTCTTAGATAGTCAAATTGTAATTTCTGGCTAATTTAAAATTCTTGACGTATTCAGTTGACTCTTATTTGTAGTTAAAAAAATATATTTTTAATTGAGAAAATAAGTTACAGATGCTGGTAAGGTCAGGATGATTTATGTTAGATGAAGGATATTCTCAAAACTATTTTTCTATATTGAAATAGCTAAATATTTCAGCTTGAATACTTTAGATACTACCTTTCAGCTTCAGTTTGAAGTAACTTTTTTGACAAATATTTTTAAAGACAGAATTTACCATAAAGATTGCTTGTATTAGGACTTCACTGATGGTCCAGTAGCTAAGACTCCTCACTCCCAATACAGGGGGCCCGAGTTCAACCCTTGGTCAGGGCTGCAGCTAAGACCTGGTGCAGCCAAATAAATATATAAGTAAATAAAAAATATTTTCTAAAAAACTTTGCCTGTATTTATTATTATTTTTAATGCTTCACCAAATTTAAATGGTGAAAAATCATGGTTTTTACTTCTACTTCACTCCAGCAGACATCAAATTATCTAATAAAAAATAGATGCTCCATCAAATTATTCTCCTACATGTTGAGATACTCCAAACTCAATTACCAATTTTCCAAATCAAATCTCATATATTGTTTGAATGCTCATTATTTTACTTGTTTAGTCCATCTTTCTTTTAATAAGAAGATATTTCAATGTCTCCTCATTGGCAAGCTTTCCCTTATTCATGGCAGTTCCCCCAAAATTCCAAATGCTGCACTTTGAGGGCTTTCCATTTATTGCATACTTTAAAGATTTCCAACTGATTTTAAATGAAATTCAACCAAGTTTTAGAGCTCTCATTTCTGAATAAATAAACAGAAGTTTGATATATTTTTGGACACTAGTCTTAATCACCATCAAAAGATCCTACTTCTTAATTCTGTAATATTAGGGGGTTTGGTTTCAACATCCAAATTTTGGAGGACTCATTCCATTTGCTTTCCAATATTAATAGCTCTTTGAAAAAGAGCTAAATGCTGCTCTCTTTTGGGCTTCTCAGGTGGCTCAAGTGATAAAGAATCTGTCTGCCAATGTCATGCAGGATATGCAGGCAGGCGACGTGGATTCAATCCATGGATGGAGAAGATCCCCCAGAGGAGGAAATGGCATCCCACTCCAGTATTCTTGCTTAGAAAATCCCACGGATAGAGGAGCCTGGCAGGCTACCGTCCATGGGGTCTCAAGGAATCAGACATGACTTAGCAACTGAGCGCACACAGCACACACAGGTTGATAAACAAAATAAAAATTGAAAGACCTAAAAAATGTTTTACATCTGATTCATTATGAACAGCAAGGAAGTAAAGCTCATATTACTGTGCCAGTGTTTGAGGGTTTTTTTCATTTTCAACATTAAACTTGTTACAAAATTTGGTAGTTTAGTTTTTGTATCTGTGTATGTATAGTTTGATAGCTCTAGCTTCTTTTTTTTAACTGGTAAAATACCGTGACTTGTTTGTATAAAATTATGGCGTATGTGTTTAACCATAAGTTGTGACTTGACTCTATAGGCTGTTTTTATTTAATAAGAACACTGTTTTTACCATACGACTGGAGAAGGCAATGGCACCCCACTCCAATACTCTTGCCTGGAAAATCCCATGGACGGAGGAGCCTGGTAGGCTGCAGGCCATGGGGTCGCTAAGAGTCGGACACGACTGAGCGACTTCACTTTCACTTTTCGTTTTCATGCATTGGAGAAGGAAATGGCAACCCACTCCAGTGTTCTTGCCTGGAGAATCCCAGGGACGGGGGAGCCTGGTGGGCTGCTGTCTACAGGGTTGCATAGAATTGGACACGACTGAATCGACTTAGCAGCAGCAGCAGCAGCATGCTTCACCAAAATTTGCTTTTATATTAATGGAAAAGCAAATAAATTTGTCATCACTGGTAAACATTTCACTTGAATTTATAGAAACATTTAAAAAAACCTCAAGTGTTTCACTATGAACAGGATAAACTTCCAAAACTTTCCTTGAAAGTGAAAGTCACTCAGTCATGTCCAACTCTTTGCAACCCCATTGACTATAGAGTCCGTGGAATTCTCCAGGCCAGAATACTGGAGTGGGTAGCCATTCCCTTCTCCAGGGGATCTTCCCAACCCAGGGATTGAACCCAGGTCCGCATTGCAGGCGGATTCTTTACCAGCTGAGCCACTAGGAAATTTGGATTTCAAAAAGCAAATTAATATCAGAAAACAACTGATTTTCTATATGAAGTATCAAGTGATAGTGGTGGGTAAAATTGGAATTATTTAACTATTTGCAAAGTTCCCACTTTTCCCCTTTCAGTTTCAAAACACTAATTTTAAATGTGCACAAGAAATCTGAAAGTAAAAATAAGTGAAATTAATTTAAAAAAATATTCAGTCAATTTAAGTGGAAAAGCCATGCTTCATAAAGTGATGTATAAATGTACATTCTGTAGCTGTAATCAGTATCTACAGACACATTGTTTAAATATCCACTTAGCTCAAGAGGGAGGGAATATATAGTTATAACTGAGTCACATTGTCGTATGGCAGAAACCAACACAGCATTGTAAAGTAATTATCTTCCCATTAAAAATTTTAAAAATATACACTTACGATTAAGTAGGTGACGATGCTTCTTCTGCAGCAGATTTGTACCTTCTGGTTTTCAAGTAATTGTGATATCACTATGACACCCTAATTAAAAGGGATATTACCCTTAGTGAGGATTATCAACAAAGGTCAGTCTAATTGAGGCTATGGTTTTTCCAGGAGTCATGTATGGATGTGAGAGTTGGACTATAAAGAAAGCTGAGCACAGAAGAATTGATGCTTTTGAACTGTGGTGTTGGAGGAGACTCTTGAGAGTCCCTTGGACTGCAAGGAGATCCAACCAGTCCATCCTAAAGGAGATCAGTCCTGAATGTTCATTGGAAGGTCTGATGTTGAAGCTGAAACAGCAATACTTTGGTCACCTAATGTGAAGAGCTGACTCATTTGAAAAGACCCTGATGCTGGGAAAGATTGAGGGCAGGAGGAGAAGGAGACGACAGAGGATGAGATGGTTGGATGGCATCACCGACTCAATGGACGTGAGTTTGGGTGAACTCTGGGAGTTGTTAATGGACAGGGAGGCCTGGCGTGCTGCGGTTCATGGGGTCGCAAAGAGTCGGACACGACTGAGCGACTGAACTGAACTGAATGAGGGATTTGATAGTAAATATGGCACCCCACTCCAGTACTCTTGCCTGGAAAATCCCATGGATGGAGGAGCCTGGTAGGCTGTAGTCCATGGGGTCGCTAAGAGTTGGAAACAACTGAGCGACTTCCCTTTCCCTTTTCACTTCCATGCATTGGAGAAGGAAATGGCACCCCACTCCAGTGTTCTTGCCTGGAGAATCCCAGGGATGAGGGAGCCTGATGGGCTGCCGTCTGTGGGGTCGCACAGAGTCGGACACGACTGAAGCGACTTAGCAGCAGCCAAACATATCTGTGTACGTTACACTTATCAATTCTCTTGAGACACAGAAGCATAGTATTTCATTGTTCACTAAATGTATATGTTCAGTTTAGTTTTGAAAAAAAAATGGCTCATTGTTGCCTACAAGATTTATTGTAAAATAAGTGCAAAATAAGATGGTCATAGATTTATATTGAGTGATGACAAAAATCACAGTGCAAGACTATTTTGACTTCTCCCTGTGTACTCTCCAGTAGGACTGGGCAGTGTCTGTTTTCTGCATGTATTTCATAAATATGTAACCTATGATTTCCATTTTCCTCTGACCCCAGTGAATGGTGGCCTGGCATTATCAATTTCACAGACTGTGGCAAGACCATACAAAACTAGCTGCTAGTGTTTGCACGAATTTAGCAGCAAATAAAATACCCTACTCTACCAGGCTACTCCAGAAGAATCTGGAATATAGTCTCCTGCCAGTTTGTTAAATTTGCCCCCAGATTCACCTTTGTGTGTCCACTAGCATGAACTGCATAAGGAAATGCAAATGAGCCCCTATCTGGGGAAGTCTGAGGCCAGGAGAGAAATAACCTGCTGGAGAGGAAGGTGACGGCAATTAAAGAAGGGATCGCTACATCAAGTGGCTACATCAAGTGGCCAGCAGGGTGGGCACCAGCAAATGAGTGACTCATCACACTGGAGACCAGAAGGAAGTAAATTGTTCCGAAATTATTCTGTCTGTGCTCATGAGTAAGAGGCTTAATTATGCTGAATGGAAGCATGATCCCACTTGCATGAAATTCTACAAATTTCATGTAAAAAGATCAGAGCATTTGTTGCCCCCAGGGAGTGTGGACAGAGGTGATTGGGACAAGGCATGAGGAAATTTTCTGGGGTGATGTTAATATACTACAGCCTGGTAGGTTTGGATTAAACAGTTGTATGCATTTGTCAGATCTCAATAAATGTCCGTGTTAGATTTGTGCATTTCATTGTGTATAAATTTCATCTTAAAGTAACAAGTTAAAAATATGCATGATGAAATATTTAGGGTGAGAGCTGGACTGTAAAGAAGGCAGAACACCAAAGAATTGATGCCTTCAAACTGTGGTGTTGGAGAAGACTCCTGAAAGTCTCTTGGACAGCAAGGAGATCAAACCAATCAGTCTTAAGGGAAATCAACCCTGAATATTCATTGGGAGGACTGATGTTGAAACTGAAACTGCAGTATTTTGGTCATCCAATGCTAATAGACAACTCATTGGAAAAGTCCCTGATGCTGGGAAAGGAGAAGAGGGCTTCAGAGGATGAGATTGCATCACCAATGCAATAAACATGAACTTGGGCAAACTCTGGGAGATGGTGAGGGACAGGGAGCCTGGCATGCTGCAGTCCATGGGGTCGCAAAGAGTCAGACACGACTGGGTGACTGAACAACAACAATGTTTTGGCATCTGCAATTTACAAAATAAGATAGATTGATGGATGGACAGAATAGATGGATGGGATAACCTAAGCATAACAACGTATCAGCGGTAGAACCTAGGTGGTAGATACGCAGTGTTCACTAGGAAATTATTTCAGCTTTACTGTTTGTTTGAAAGTGTTCATAGTAAAATGGGGGATAAAACAGCTTCCCTGTGCACAGTGGTAGAAAGGGTCACTTTCATCTGTTCAATCCTATCAGTATTCACAGACAATAATTCTCACTGGTAATATTGTTTATGAATATGTGTGGATGTCAGTATAAATGGAGGCAGTATTACTTTACTGTGATTACAAGTAGAGTGTCAGGACCAGTATTGGTAGATCCTGTGGTATCTTTTCATTTTGTAAGTGAATATCTTATGATAAATAAAATTTTTGTTCTCTCTGTGTAACACATATATAAATAAACACATATATATATATCAAGCATATACATATGCATATGATATATGTGTTTAAAGGATATACACCAAAAAGTTAGTCATAGTTATCTTGGGATGGTAAATTATGGGTGATTTTTAAATATATTTTCTTATTTTGCCCATATTTTTAAAATTTTGCCCATAATTTAAAAAATTTTCTCCAATGATCATCTATTTCTTGTGCCATGCTGTAAGTTTTCAAAGATGTTCTTTATTAAATGCAATAATAAATAAAAGCAAACAAAATTTTTTCATATGGATGTAAATATTTTGACCTTTTAATTAATCACCTCTTGAATTACGTTTCTGTGGAGTATACTTGGGCATTTTTTCAAATGATGGTAAAATACACATAACATAAAAAATACCATTTTAACCATTTTAAGTGTACTGTTCAATGATATTAAGTACATTTTCATTATTGTGCAACCATCACCATCATCCATCTTCAGAATGCTTTTCATTGTGCAAAACTGAAACTCTATACTGATTAAACAACTCCCTGTCCCCCTGTCTTTCTCCAGCTTTTTGCAGCCATCATTCTGCTTTATGTCTCTGTGCATTTTGAATACTCAAAATATCTCGTTTAAATAGATTCATACAGTATTTGTCCTTTTGTGACTGACTTATTTCACTCAGCATAATGTCTCCAAGGTTCATCTATGTTGTAGCGTGTGTCAGAACTTCCTTCCTTTGTAAGACTGAATAGTATTCTATTGCACGTTATATCACTTTTTTTATTACCGGTTCATTCATCCATGAACCAGAGAAGGCAATGGCACCCCACTCCAGTACTCTTGCCTGAAAAATCCCACGGACGGAGGAGCCTGGTAGGCTACAGTCCATGGGGTCGCAAAGAGTCGGGCACGACTGAGCGACTTCACTTTCACTTTTCACTTTCACGCATTGGAGAAGGAAATGGCAACCCACTCCAGTGTTCTTGCCTGGAGAATCCCAGGGACGGGGGAGCCTGGTGGGCTGCCGTCTATGGGGTCGCACAGAATCAGACACGACTGAAGTGACTTAGCAGCAGCAGCAGCAGCAGCATCCATGAACACAATGCTTCTATCTTTTGACTGTTGATAATAATGTTGCTATGAACATAGGGGTACAAATATCTTCTTGAGCCTCTGCTTTCAATTGTTTTAGGTATGTCCCCAGAAGTGAAATCACTAGATTAGATGGTAATTCTGTGTTTAACTTTTTGAGGAACTGCCATGACGGATTCCAGAGGGGCTGCACCATCTTACATTCCCACCCACAGGGTTGCAATGTCTCCACATCCTTGCCGACAGCTGTTATTTTCTATTTTGTTTTAATTTTGTGGTAGCATCCTAGTGGATGTGAAGTGGTATCTCATTGTGGTTTTCATTTGCATTTGCCCAATGACACTAGTGATTTTGAACATCTTTTCATGTACTTATTGGCCATTTTTGTATCTTCTTTAGAGAAAGATCTATTCAAGTCCTCTGCCTATTCTTTTAATTGGGTTGTTTGTCAGTTGTAGGCATTTTTTCTATATTCTGCATCTTAACCCCTTATCTGGTATATGATTTACAAATATTGTTCACCATTCTGCAGTCGCCTTCTCACTCCGTGTCCTTTGACACACAGAAGCTTTACATTTGGATGTAGTCCAATTTATGTTTTTCCTTTGTTGTCTGTGCCTTCAGTGTTGTATCTAAGAAATCATTGCCAAACCCAATGTCATGAAGCTTTTCTTCTATGTTTTGTTCAAAGAGCTTTATAGTTTGCTCTTACATTTATTATATTTAGATCATATATCATTTTGAGTTTTTTTTTTTAATAGGTGATATACGAGAAGGTGCAACTTCATTCTTTTGCATGTGGAAACCTAGTTTTCCCAGTAATGTGTATTGAAAACACTGTTCTCCCCCTGTATGGTCTGGGCACCCTTGTCAAAAGTCATTTGACATATTTCTATTCTATTAAATTGGCCAACTGTCTGTATGCCTGAACCACGCTGTTGATTACTGAGTTTGAAATCAGGAATTGTGAGGCCTCTAGCATTGTTCTTTTCCAAATTTGTTTCCTCTCTCTAGGGTCCTTTGAGATTCCATGGGAATTTTAAGATGGATTTTTCTACTTTTGGAAAATACATCACTGGGGTTTTAAGAGTGATTTCATTGCATCTATAGATTAGTTTGGGTAGTATTGACATCTTAACAATGTTAAGTCTTCTAATCTGTGAACACTGTCTTTTTACTTACTTGTGTCTTTAATTTCTTTCAGTAACATTTTGTAATTTTCAGTGTATAAATCTTTGACCTCTTTGGTTAAGTTTATTTCTAAGTATTTTATTGTTTTCAATGCTATTGTAAATGAAATTATTTTCTTTTCTTTTGAATTTTTTTAGTGTATAGAAATGAAACTGTTTTTGTGAGTGATTTGGGGGTATTTTTCTCCTTTTTTGGAGTTGAATATGTTCTATATTTTGATATGAGTGGATTACACTGGGGTCAGTTCAGTTCAGTTCAATTCAGTCTCTCAGTCGTGTCCGACTCTTTGCGACCCCATGAATCGCAGCACGCCAGGCCTCCCTGTCCATCACAAACTCCCGGAGTTCACTCAGACTCACGTCCATCGAGTCAGTGATGCCATCCAACCATCTCATCCTCTGTCGTAGTCCCCTTCTCCTCCTGCCCCCAGTCCCTCCCAGGATCAGAGTCTTTTCCAATGAGTCAACTCTTCACATGAGGTGGCCAAAGTACTGGAGTTTCACCTATATAAAGATTCACCAATCTGGCCAGCTAAGATTTTTGTGCTTTTCTGCATGTAAATTAATCCTAAACAAATGGAAATTTATTATGATATATTCCAAACATCAAAATAATTGTGTAGGATTATCCTTCCACAGAACACTTTAAAAACCAAGCCAGCTAAAGTCTTAAGTGTAGACAGGTTCTTTATCACTCTATCCCATCCGAAGTAACCTCCAATCTGAAATTGCTGGGTATTATTCTCTTCATGTTTATTATAATGAAAAGTTCACATTATGGGTTCTCTTCCCGAATCTTGAAATCCTTATTACTTTTCTATTTGAAATTTTAGGGTCAATTTATTAAGCTCAGTGATGAAAGTTATCAGAAGAATATTTTCCTGAAGATTATGTTTTCTTAGAAAAAAAAAAAAAGCAAAACCCTCTCCACATAGCCTCAAGTGTTGTTCAGACAAGTCTGCCGATGGCATGGGCTGTTGGTCATTTTCTGAGCCAGTGGAATTGTTACCTGGACCGTTCTCCTCAGCCTCTTGCTCCAGGTCACGCTTCTACTGGCACAAAGCCTCTCTGACCTCCACGTGTTGGCAGCACCTCCTACAGCGGGATCTCAGATGTGTCATGATCATGATTTGTCTTAAATCACTGATTCCCGCTTAATTTTTTCCACTTGTTCTTCCACTCATTTCTTTTATTTGAACATTTTCTTGTTTCCTGAGGCAAGCTTGCATCACTATAAAGTTTCCTTTTAGAATTTTTGTTGTGCCCCACAGATTTTGTATCATTGTGTTTTTATTTTCATCTCTAGGTATTTTTCTAAATTTCTTCTTTAATTTGTTCAACGACACTTTAATTGTTTAGTAGCATTTTGTTTGGCTTCTATGTGTTTTTTTTTTCTTCCTATAGTTGATTTCTACTCTCACAGTTTTGTGGTCAGAAAAGATACTTGATATGGTTTCAATTTTCTTAAATTTCCTGAGAGTTATTTTGTGGCCTAACACATGTGACTTAGCACTCCTGAGAAACCTGTATGTGGATCAAGAAGCAACAGTTAGAACCTTACATGGAACAACAGACAGTTCAAAATTGAGAAAGGAGTATGCTGCTGCTGCTGCTAAGTCACTTCAGTCGTGTCTGACTCTGTGTGACCCCATAGACGGCAGCCCACCAGGCTCCCCGTCCCTGGGATTCTCAAGGCAAGAACTGGAGTGGGTTGCCATTTCCTTCTCCAGTGCATGAAAGTGAAAAGTGAAAGTGAAGTCGCTCAGTCGTGTCTGACTCTGTGCGACCCCATAGATGGCAGCCCACCAGGCTCCTCCATCCATGGGATTTTCCAGGCAAGAGTACTGGAGTAGGGTGCCATTGTCTTCTCTGGAAAGGAGTATAGCAAGGTGGTATACTGTCACCCTGTTTATTTAGCTTATATGCAGAACACATTATGGGAAATGCCAGGCTAGATGAGTTACAAGCTGGAATCAAGATTGCCAGGAGAAATATCAACAACCTCAGATATGCAAATGACACCACCCTAATGGCAGAAAGTGGAGAGGAACTAAAGAGCTTCTTGATGAGGGTGAAAGAGAAGAGTGAAAAAGTCAGTTTAAAACTCAGTATTAAAAAAATAAGATCATGGCATCCGGTCCCATCACTTCATGGCAAATGGGAGGGTGGGGGGGTGTTGGAAGCAGTGACAGATGTCCTCTTCTTGGGCTCTAAAATCACTGTGGATGGTGGCTGCAGCCATGAAATTAGAAGACGATTGCCTCTTGGCAGGAAAGCTATGACAAACCTAAACAGTGTATTAAAAAGCAAAGACATCACTTTGCCAACAATGGTCTGTACGGTCAAGGCTATGGTATTTCCAGTAGTCATGTATGGATGTGAGAGTTGGACCATAAAGAAGGTAGAGTGCCAAAGAATTGATGATTTTGAACTGTGGTGTTGGAGAAGACTCTTGAGAGTCCCCTGGACAGCAAGGAGATCAAATCAGTCAATTCTAAAGGAAATCAACACTGAATACTCTTTAGAAGGACTGAAGCTGAAGCTCCAACACTTTGGCTACCTGATGCAAAGAGCTGACTGCTGGGAAAAGACCCTGATGCTGGGAAAGATAGAAGGCAGGACGAGAAGGGGAAGACAGAGGATGAGATGGTTGGATGGCATTATTGACTCAAAGGACATGAGTCTGAGCAAAGTCCAGGAGATAGTGAAGGACAGGGAATGTTCCATGTGCACTTGAAAAGAATGTATATTCTGCTGTTTGGAATGATCTATGTCTACTAAGTTCATTGGTCTAATGTGTTGTTTAAGGTCAGTGATTTTATGTCTGGATGATCTGTCCATTGATATCAGTGGGGTGTTAAAATCCCATATTATTATTGTGTTAATGTCAATTTCTTCTTTTATGTCTAAATATTTGCTTCATGTATTTAGAAGGTTCTATCTTGTGTGCGTATATATTTTTAATTGTTTTATCTTCTTCTTGGATTGATCCCTTGATAATTATGTAATGTCTTTCTTTGTCTCTTGTTACAGTTTTTATTTTAAAGTCTATTTTGTCTGATATAAGTTTGCCATCCCCTCTTTCTTTTTGTTTCCATTTGCGTGGGATACCTTTTTCCACCCCATCACTTTCAGTCTTTGTGTATCTCTAGATCTGAAGTGACTTTCTTTTAGACACTGTATAGATGGGTCTTACTCAGCCACTCTGTCCCTTTTGATAGTAGCATTTAGTTCATTTACATTTATATTTATTATTGATAGGTATACAATTCTTGCCATTTTGTTAATTGTTTTGGAATGGTTTTAGTAGTTCTTTTCTGTTTCTTCTTTTGCTCTTTTTGCTTGTGATTTTATTACTGTCTTTAGTGTTGTATTTGGATTCCTTTCTCTTTTTTATCTGTGTATCTATGGTAGATTTCTAGTTTGTGTTACCATGAGGTGTGTGTGTGTGTGTTAAGTTTCTGATCTCTTAAGTTTTAATACATTTCAACAACCTTGCATTTTCACTCCCCTCATCCCCACATTTAATGTTTCTGATGTCATATTTTACACACTGTGTGTGTGTGTGTGTGTGTTCCTTAACTACCTATTGTGGATATGGATGATATTTACTTCTTTTGCTTTTTAACCTGCCTGCTAGCTTTATAGGTGGCTCATCTACTACCTTTGCTGTATATTTGCCTTTACCAATGAGATTTTTTCTTTCGTAATTTTTATATATCCAGTTGTGACTTTTCTTTTCTGCCTAGAGAAATCCCTTCAGCTCTTCTTGTAAAGCTGATTTGGTGGTGCTGAACTCTTCTAGATTTTGCTTGACTGTAAAACTCCATCTTTCCATAAAGTATGAATAATAGCTTTGCCGGGTAGAGCAATTTTAGTTGTAGGTTTTTTTCTTTCATCACTTTAAATATATTGTAGCACTCCCTTCTGGCCTGCAGAGTTTCTGCTGAAAAGTCTAATGATAGACTTGAGGGAGTTCCCTTGTGCATAATTAGTTGCTTTTCCCTTACTGCTTTTAAGATTATCTTTAATTTTTTAACTACATTTTAACTACAATGAGTCTCGGTATGGTACTCTTTGGGTTTATACTGTTTGGGACTCTCTGTGCTTCCTGGACCTAGGTACTTGTTTCCTTTCCAGGTTAGGGAAGTTTTCAGCTATTTTATGTCTTCAAATATTTTCTCTGCCCCTTTCTCTCTTCTCCTTCTGGGACTCCTATAATGTGAATGTTAGTATGCTTGATGTTGTCCCAAAGGTCTATTAAACTGTTCAAATATGTTTTTTTCCTGTTCAAATTTTAAAAATTCTTTTTTCATATTTCTATTCAGTTTGAGTGATTTCCACTACTTTTGCTTCTAGTTTGCTCATTTGTGCCTCTATAGTATATAATCTGCTGTTAATTCTTTCTAGTCTATTTTTATGTTATGGCTGTATGCTTCAGCTGTGTTTGGTTCTTTTTTATATTTACTTTTTGTTAAACTTGTCACTGGGTTCTTCCATTCTTCTCCCAAGTTTATAAAGCATCTTTATTATTATTACCTTGAACTCTGTTGGGTAGATTGCTTATCTCCACTTCATTTAGTTCTTCTGAAATTTTATCTTGTTCTTTGATTTGGAACATAGGCCTCTGTTGCCTCATTTTGCCTAATTCTGTTTTTATTTCTATGCATTAATATTTGGTATGTTGGTTATACCTCATAATCTTGGAGAAGTGACTTTATGTAGAAGATGTTTTATGGGGCCCATTGGCATACTCTCTTTTGGTCACCAGAGCTATACACACTGAGAGTCCTCTCTGTGGGCTGCATAGCCCTTCTGTTGAGGAGGACTGACTACTGTGAGCATGCTGGTATAGGTTTGACTGGCTTCTGGTCTGGCTGGTTACCAGTCCCTGCCTGATGTGAGGCTACCTGCTTCTAATGGGTGGGGCCAGGTCCTGGCATAGCTGGCTGCATGACCTGGGGAGTCCTGGTCGTGGTGCTAGTCCATTGGTGGGCAGGACTGTGAAGCTCTAGTCATCTTGGGGCTAGTTCTGGCCCACTGGTATGCAAAGGCATGACCTGGGGTCACTGACTGCCAAGGTGGGTGTTTTGAAGCTAGTATCAGCTTGCTGGTATGCAGGACCAATTTCTGACATGGCTGACTATGGGGTTCAGGGTGTCCTAGAGCTGGGGTCAGCTCACTGGTTAGTGATCCATGTCCCCAGGGTAGTTGGAGGTTCAGGGGGGTCCTATGCAGCTGGTCTGTGATGGATAAGTCTGTCCCTACCTGGCTAACTGCTTTCCCTGAGGTGTCCCAGGACTGGTGCCTATCAGCTGGTGGGCAGAGCCAGGTCCTAGTGTTAATAAGCTAGAGAAAGTATTCCAAAATGGTGCTTACCAGCACAAGTGTCCTTGTGTTAGAATGAACTCTGAAAAATGGCTGCTGCCAATATCTGTGTCAGCTGTGCACGCCCCAGTTGCCCCTTCCTCTTCTTGGGGCTCTCCAAGATCAGCAAGGGGGTCTAACCCAGGCCCCTTTCAAATTACTTCTGCCCTTGGTCTCAGAGCATGTGAGATTTTGTGTGTGCCCTTTAGGAGTACAGTCTGTTTGCCACATCCCTGTGGCTCTACTGGCTTTCAAAGCCTTATCTTCCTGGTGCAGAAACCCTGCGCCAGGGAGTTCAATATGGGACTCAGACCCTTCACGCCTTGAGGAGAACCCCTGCAATTGTAATTATCCTCCGATTTGTGGGTTGCCTGCCTGGGAGTATGGGTCTTGACTATACAGTGTCTCTACCCTTCCTACTCATCTCACTGTGATTCCTTTATATTTTTAGTTGTGGAAGATCTTTTCTGTTAGTCTTTTTCCACAGGTCATTTTCATTGATAATTGCTCTGTAAACAGCTGTAACTTGGTGGGCCACGGGATTAGGTGAGCTCAGTGTCTTCATACTGTGCCATCTTGGCAACCAGCGATGTATGTTGATTCTATATCCTGCAACTTTGCTGAATTTGTTGTTAGTTTTAACAGCTCTGTGTGTGTGTGTGTGATTTTTAGGGTTTTTACATAAAATATCATGTCATCTGCAAATAGAGATAATTTTACTTCTTCCTTCCCATTTTGGGTGACTTTTATTTCTTTTTCTTGTCCAATTGCTCTAGCTAGGATTTCTAGTATTATGTTGAATAGAAGTGGCAAAAGTGGGCATCCTTGTCTTGTTACTGACACTACAATAAAAACTTAATCTTTCACCATTTAATATGTTAGCTGTGGAATTTTTATATGCAGCTCTTATGTTGAAGCAGTTTTTTTTCTATTCCTACTGGGTTGAGAATTTTTCTTTATCATGAATGAGTGCTGAATTTTGTCAAAGGTTTTTTTCTACATCATGTGTGACTTTTTTAATTCATTCTGTTGTTGTGATAGTGATTACTTTTCATGTGCTATACCATCCTTATCTCCGGGAATAAACCCTATTTGATCGTAGTGTAAAATCCTTAAAACATAATGTTGAATTCTGTTTCCTCATGTTTTGTGGAGAATTTTGCAGCTTTCTTTTCTTATAGTATTTTGTCTAGCTTTGATATAGACTAATGCTGGCCACAAAGAATGAGTTTGGAAGTGTTTCTTCCTTTTCCATTTTTTTGGGAAGAGTTTGAGAAAAATTAACGTTAATTCTTCTTTCTGTGTTTGGTAGAATTTACCAATGAAACCATCTGGTCCTGAACTTCTTTTGGTTCAAAAGGTTTTAGTTAATAATTCAATCTCCTTCCTAGTAACAGGTCTGTTCAGATTTTCTGTTTCTTCATGATTCAGTCTTGGTAGGTTTTGTGTTTAGTAATTTGCCCATTAAACAAAAATGTTAAACAGGGTAATCAATGGTATAATCAGTGAGAAATTTTGCTCTCACTTTTATCCTCATCAATTCAGTTCCTTCCTTCCTCCACAGATAACCAATTGTATTTATTCCCTGGGTAATGTTCCAGTGTTTTATACACTATTACTATGAATTGAAGTATATATTTTTCCTCCTTTCTGAAACAAAAACATCTTTTGTTTTTGTTTGTTTTCTATTAAGAATGTATTATGAGGTTCTCTCCATTGTGAACTTTCTTTGTGTGAATAAACTATATATTATTATTGAATTAAAATATTAAATATTAAAATGACAAAATTGTTGCCTCAGTACATCAGAGATAATGATTTCATTGTTCTATGGTGTGTATTGTTGTTGATAAAAAGTATTCAGTCATTTTTATTTTCCATTATTTTTCAGGTGATCTTTTTTTTCAGGGCCTTCCTGGTGACTCAGTAGTAAAGAATCTGCTGCCAATGCAGGAGATGCAGGTTCAGTGCCCAGGTCAGGAAGATAGAAGATCCCCTGGAGAAGGAAATGGCAGTACACTCCAGTATTCTTGCCTGGGAAATCTCATGGACAGAGGAGCCTGGTGGGCTACAGTCCCTGGGATCACAAAAGCGTCAGACATGACTTAGCAACTAAACAACAACCGCAACATAACAACAATCTTTTCTCTTTCTGGTTGTTTTTCATTGACTTTGGTGTTTTTCATTTTCCTCAGAAATTTCTTATTTATTTTTATTTATATTGTCTAGGACTCTTCTGAACTTGTTCTGTCTGAAAACTGAGAACTTGGATCTTTCTTCAACTGTGGAAATTTCTTATCTCTTATCCTTTTTCAAATTATCATTTCATCCCATATTCTCTAGTCTTGCTTTCTGAATTCTATTAAATGAAGTATGACATGTTGTAAAAGTCCAAGCAACACCATCTATATCAGATGTCTTATGAGTAGTAATCTTTAGAACTATATGAATAGCAGCCTGATTTTATATCTGCTGGCTTTTTTCAATCTAGCCTCCATATTTTCTATACATTTGTATTTGCCATCTGTTCTCTGTGATATTGTCTAAGTAGTTTCCTCAGTTTTATTTTACATTTCACTAATTCTTCATTGACTACGCTAAAGCCTGTGACTGTGTGGATCACAATAAACTGAGGACAGTTCTTAAAGAGATGGGAATACCAGACCACCTTACCTGTCTCCTAAGAAATCTGTATGCAGGTCAAGAAACAACAGTTAGAACTGGACATGGAACAACAGACTGGTTCAAAATTGGGAAAGGGGTATGTCAAGGCTGTATATTATCACCCTGCTTATTTAACTTATATTCAGGATACATCATGTGAAACACCAGGCTGGGTGAAGCACAAGTTGAAATCAAGATTGTCAGGAGACGTGTCAATAACCTGAGATATGCAGATGACACCACCCTAATGGCAGAAGGTGAAGAGGAACTAAACAGCCTCTTGATGAAGGTGAAAGAGGAGAGTGAAAAAAACTGGCTTAAAACTCAACATTCAAAAAACTAAGATCTTGGCATCCAGTCCCATCACTTCATGGCAAATAGATGAGGGAAAAATGGAAACAATGACAGACTTTGTTTTCTTGGACCCCCAAAATCAGTGCAGATGGTGACTACAGCCATGAAATTAAAAGACACTTGCTTCTTGGAAGAAAAGCAATGACCAACCTAGACAGCACATTAAAAGCAGAGACATCACTTTGCCAACAAAAGTCCGTCTAGTCAAAGCAATGGTTTTTCCAGTAGTCATGTATGGATGTGACAGTTGGACTGTAAAGAAGGCTGAGTGCTAAAGAATTGATGTTTTTGAACTGTGATGCTGGAGAAGAGGCTCAAGAGTCCCTTGGACAGCAAGGAGATCAAACCACTTAGTACTAAAGGAAATCAACCCTAGATATTCATTGGAAGGACTGATGCTGAAGCTGAAGCTCCAATACTTTGGCCTGATGCAAAGAGCTAACTCATTGGAGAAGACCCTGATACTGGCAAAGATTGAGGGCAGGAGCAGAAGTGGGCAACAGAGGATAAGATGGTTGGATGGTATCATTGACTCAATGGACATGAGTTTGAGCAAACTCTGGGAGATAGTGAAGGACAGGGAAGCCTGGTGTGTTGCAGTCCATGGGGTCTCAAAGAATTAGACACGACTGAGTGACTAAACCACAGCAGAATTCTTCTCAGCAGCTTTCTATAGTGTTCTGTTTCTTCTGTTTAGACTACTAAAATGTAGTCTATTTTCATGACTTCATTTCCTTTCTGTTCTTTGTCAAGCATGTATTATTATCCTTGTCTTTCATTATGGATCATGTTTCTTCCTCCCATTTCTTAAAAGCCTTAATTTTTTGAAAATATTTATTTTATTGTCCCTTAGATTATTCTAGTAGGTCCAGCTGCTAGGGGGATAACGTTTTTGTTTATGGTGCCTTATGACTCCTGTAGTAGCTTATTTACTCACATAGTTCTTCAGTTTACTGCTTTTGATGTTGTGAGGTTGTCTTCAGCTGGAGGCCCATGTGCTCTGTATTTTGGGAGGGCTTTCAATAGTTCTGCACCAGTTTGATGATAATTCCTTGGACAGAAATTAAGGCCAGTAGTTGAAATCCAATCACCATAACCATGTTTTCTACAAGCTTGGAGTATTTATATCCCAAGTGCAAATTTATTCATCACCTATGACCTTGGTGAAGCATAAGCTTCCTTTCTTTTCTTTCTACTTTTATACAAATTATTGTACTGTCACACAGTGGATAAGTTCTTGAAATTTTTGTTGAATATCAAAATCATACTTTAAATGCAATGCTGCTGCTGCTGCTAAGTCGCTTCAGTCGTGTCCGACTCTGTGCGACCCCATAGACGGCAGTGCTAGATGTTTTCAAAAAGTAAGTAATCACCTTCTAACCTACCAAATATGGTGTACAAGGACCCAATGACTAGGATGTTGTTTTAAATTTAATTTGGTATTGCCCATTTAAAAAGTGATTAGGCCATCTTGATATAGTCCCCTGTACCCCTCACACCACCCACCTACAAAGCAGAAAATTCAGCAGAAATCTGAATGTTGTTCAGTGACTCTCAGCTGTAGTTGAATACTGTAATTAGAAATTCACACCCTCCACAAAAAAAATGAACTAAGGGTTTGTGTTTGCATATGAATTCAGAGGTAGCCTGGGAATTGGGGGTTTCCTAACTGTGGGTCCCCTGAGCCTTCTTTTTGGTGATAAGCCAGCTTCTTGTGAAAAGTCAAAATGCCTGTGTTTTGGGTGTGGCTCCCAAATTTGCTTCTGTAAGTAGTGTGACTCATTTGTTGGGCTCACTTAATATAACGTGGTGGGAAGTTGTGGGAAGTGAGCTACTTACCAGGAGAAAAATATAGTACTTTGGGGGTTTCTAATGGCTTTGCTGAGACGAGGTGTCTGATGAGCTGAAATGGCATTAACACTTTGAAGGATGTGTTCTGTGTCTGGAAGAAGACCTGAAGCTAGTGTCATCTGATGACTTCTACTGGGAAGGAAAGAAATTGACATAATAGATTGAACATCCATTGTATGTGGGATCCTGAGCCAGATGCTTTGCATTAGAAGATATTGTTTTTTAATCCTCATTAAAACTTCATTTGATAAATAAGGGGTCTCAGGTTTACAAAGTTGGAGTCTTGTTCATGGTCACTTAGGCAGCAAGTAGGTAAGGTAGCTGGGACTTTAAAGTTCATATTCTTTCTGAATCCACTTGGCCTGGAAGGATGCACAGGCATGTTTGATTTAGTTGACTAGTCAATTCACTGCTAGGAAAGTATGTAAAGGGCTTAAATCAGCAAACTTACCACCTTAAGAAAAATTAAAGAGAAACTGTGTGGTGAAGGGAATTTTTTTTTCCTAGTAACAGTTTTTATCACTTCCTTTGTACTTCCTGCACCTGATGCTCTGTCTTCACGATCAGGCTGGGCCCTGCATGAAGTCCTTGTGCTCCATATATATTATTTGTCCCTAATATATTCCCTCAGTCCTTGTATGAGGCTGAATTCTGATGCCTGGAATGAGTCTCAGCAGACGTCAAACTGGTGTGTCATTTTATGAGAGCTCCTGAGCTGACTCCCATGAGCTGTGACTCATTGGGCTTCTAATTATAACTTGTCATGGCTTCTCAGATAATGGGTTTGTCTCAATGATTTCCAAAGACAGATTAGATCAGCCCTATATTTTGTGGGTCTTGGGTGTTCAGCCAACTAGTGTTATTCTTTGTGGAAATAGAGAAGAGACTGACACTGTTCACAATTTGAGTGGTGCCTCTGAAGTTTTCACAGGAACTTGACGTTGCCTCTCACCAAGTGCTCCCAGGGTTCAGATGTCAGAGGTGGAGTTTGGCGGTCTTGCTTCAGGTCTCAACACAGGGGTGTACGAGTTTTGGCATCACAAGGACATTAATACACCATGGCTGTAATAGTGGTGATGGGTGGTGAATTTTACACCCCAAAGAACCAGCAACTCAGGGAATACCAGTAGACAGGGTGAATGGAAGGGAGGCCCAGAAAAGGAAAGAAAAGAGTGTCATCTGACCTGTGGAAGCTGACAGAACTTATACTTGTGGGGAACTTCCTCGTGACTTTTGAGAGTAACTGGGGAGACACTGCTTGCTGTCAGTGGCCCTGAAAAGCAGATGACAACAGCCTCTGAAACACAGGCTACAATGAGCCACGACACTGAGCCTGAAGGGAACCCAAGAGCTCCAGCATTTAACTGGCACACTTTACAGACCAACCACGGCACAGAAAGACTAAGTTATCCTCCAGCATTACACAGCTTCTTAGAATCCTTTTCAGTCCCCCAATTAGCGTTTTTGATGCACAACAAATATCTAAGTTTTTCCTCAAAAATTAAAAATTTTATGTTTATGATCCAGTTGACTAAAACTAGGATAGGGGTTGGTATCATTTGATAAAACATGGACAGTGTAATTCCATTGCACATTTTCAACTGTAGGATCTTCAGACTATGACGCGATGTGTCAAGCTCTGTATTATACAGTTCACTCAGAAACTGTTCTAGAAGGCTCAGAGCTCTGGATTTGGAGGTGAATCAACACTGAGAGTTTGCTGACACTGGTGTTGCCCCTGCTTTACTTCTGCACTTCAGATGCCTCCTCAACCCTGACCAGACTGCTGAGACAGCCCGCGATGGGGTGGGGATGAAGAGGGACCAGAAAAAGGGCACAGGGACCTGAGGGCAGGTCTCCGTCTGAGTCAGATTAAGAGACCAAGACCACATGCCAAGCTGAAAGGGCCAAGGTCAAAGCAGACCCAAACTGGGACTTCCTTGCGGTCCAGTGGTTAAAACTCTGCACTTCCACCGCAGGGGCACAGGTTTCCTCCCTGGTCAAGGAACTAAGATACCATATGCTGCGTGGTACAACCAAAATAAAAAAAATTTTTAATAGCACAGGCTTCTTATATTTAAAAAAAAAAAAAAGGGGGGACCCAAACTTGGGAGCAGAATGGAGACAAAGTTCAAGGAAATAGGGGCTAGCAAAGGAGAAGGGTCAATGGAGGGAATAGCAGAGAGATTTCCTTTCACTTTCAGCAGAGAGAAATCTGTTTTGAACCATGAATGCTGGGGGGCTGAGGCTGCTGCCGCTGCTAAGTCGCTTCAGTCGTGTCCGACTCTGTGCAACCCCATAGACAGCAGCCCACCAGGCTCCTCCGTTCCTGGGATTCTCCAGGCAAGAATACTGGAGTGGGTTGCTGTTTCCTTCTCCAGGGGGCTGAGGGGATGCTCTCAAAATAATGTGGATTTCATTAGCTTCCACCTAATCCACGTTGGCGCTAACTGGGGGCTTTTGTTTAGGACATTTAACTGTTTGCTCTCTCGTTGTTTTTAGTCTCCAAACTTTTGAACACCCTTCCTCTGCCCTGGAATTGGGAGATGGGGAGACGGGAGTGAAGAAGCTTTGACCATGCAGGGTTGAACCTCAGATAGTGTAACAGGCTTTAGTGCGTGCAGGTGGGGGTTGAGGGTGGCATGACCTCTTCTCTGAACACTTGTTATCCTACTGGGACTGGCAGCCTGTGAGTCCACAAAGAGCCTGGGAGTCCACCACTCGCTCCAAGTCTCTCAACCAGAGCCTTTGTTCACTCATGCGCCCCATACTTTACATCAAAGAGGGGAGGAAGTGTTCTTTTGTTCCCGTCTGTCCCTTTAAAATGTATGCTGTCTTGCTATTTTTTCTCTTTCTCTTTCTTTGTCTATCTCTTTCTCTCTTTTCCTGTCTCTCAGTATTTCTGCCTTCAATGCTGGTCATACCTTGTTTTCTGAGGATTTAAACCTCTGTCTTCCTCTCTAAGTCAAATCCAATTATTAGTCTCAGCGACTCAACTCTCAGATGGCCAGCTGTCTGTTCCTAGTGCTAGATTCCTTGACTCCCTCACGACCAATGGCCACCCTCCCACCCCACCTCAGTCACCCACTTTTCTTTTAACTGTCATCACCAGAGGGAATACAACCTTTGGAATCTATCAACACCACTCTTTCTGATTATCACCTCTGACCTTCTATCTTACCTCTTCGACCAGAGATATCATACTTTATCTCAGAGATAAAACCTACTTATCCCCCATCACTCTAGCCCTACTCAGCAGCATTTTCTGCAGTTCAATGACGTGAATCCACTATGTGTATTACATATACTCCCACCCTTCTGGATCTACCTCTCTCCCACTATCCCCCCGCCATCCCACCCATCTAGGTCACCACAGAGCACTGAGCTGAGCGCCTATACGGCAGGTTCCCACAAGCTATCTGTTTTACACATGGCAGTGCACATACATCAATCCCAAACTCCCAGTTCATCCCACTCTCCTCCCTGGCTCTGTGTCCACCCATTGGTTCTCTACATCTGCGTCTCTATCCCTGCCTGCAAATAGATTCATCTGTACCATTTTTCTAGGTTCCACATGTATGTGTTAATATATGATACTTGTTTTTCTCTTTCTGACTTACTTCACTCTCTATGACAGACTCTAGGTCCATCCACGTCTCTATACCTGACCCAATATCATTCCTTTTTATGGCTGAGCATGGAAATACAAAAAAGCCCGAATAGCCAAAGCAAACTTGAGAAAGAAAGATGGTGATAGGACTGGTCTCTGCTTTTGTGTCCCCTTCATGGAGAGACCTTCTCTACTTACTCCCTGCAAATACACTCCCATTGCCCCGCTCATGATTCTCCATCACTGCACTCTACTTCTTTTGTTCCATCACTCATTGTAGTTATATGTTATTTGTATGCTTGCATCTCCCACATCAGACTGTGAGTCCCATGCAGGCACAGGGCATGTCCATCCGGTTTACTGTGGTGTTCCTGAGGCCTGGCACGGGGCCTGTCATGCACAGGCAGTGGTCACTTGATGGAGAGGTGGATAAATGCATAGCACTGAGGATGGTTGAATAATTTCAAAGACTTCCCCAAGTCCCTCAGTGATGGAGCACACTGCAATTTGGGAATAATGATACGAGTAAAGGAGGGGAATTTAGCCACAACTAGTTTCATCAGAGCCAACTTGGTTTGTGTTGGAAAAAAGGAAATCCCAGCTGGGCCACCACTGCGTATTCCCTCGCGGTGAACTGGCCTGTCCCAGGTCAGGCTTGCTTTCCTGGCCCCAGTTATCCACTACTGGCTAAGTCCTTGGGTAGCGTGGTTTTTTCCCTTTCAGTCTGTGGTTTGTAACTCAGGGGAGGTGCCCCGTTATCAGTTCTCTTGGGCCTCACATTCAGGATGTTAGGAAACAGGAATCAAGTATAACTCCTTTGGAGCCATGTTAACAGCTGTGGTTTTTGAGGAAGTTTGCTCCTCCCAGAGCCAGACCCACAGCAAGGACAGTATTCGGACCTTCTTGGAGAATTGCATCACCCCACCATCACATGTGTGTGTGCGCCTGTACACACGTGCATACATATATACTAGAAGGGCCTCGTCATTTCTAAACCTGGGAGAATCTTTAGGCAGTGTTCAGTATAACCTTCTCATTTGATGGAGAGAAATTGAGGCCACAAAGAATCCACCTGCGATGCAGGAGACCTAGGTTTGATCCCTGGGTTGGGAAGATCCCCTGGAGACGAAAAAAGCTACCCACTCCATTATTCTGGCCTGAAGAATTCCATGGACTGTGTAGTCCATGGGGTCGCAGAGTCGGACATGACTGAGCAACTTTCACTCCACACTCAAATAAAATAAAAAAATTGAGGCCTCAGGAAATTTGACATGTCTAACCGTCTATACCTAGTTAATGAAAAAACTGGAGTCAAACAAAAGTCAGGCCTTCTTCCCCCGTATCTCACTGTCTGAAAGGTTCACTTCAGAACATAATGTTTGATTTTTTTTCCTGATTGATTATGAAGTAACACAAAGAGGAAGATGCCAAGTGCTCTGGATTCAGCTGACCCTTAGTAGGATCATCTCCAGCTTCCCTTCGAAGCGGTGGCACTCGGGGAAGGCCATTGTCAGCAGGAGCCTGTCTCTAGGTGAAGTCCCAGCCTTGCCCTCTGACCTCAGCCCAACCCTTGAACTCCTACTTTGTTAGTTTCTTTGGTTTCAGTTGCGACTTATCAACCACCAGCCAGCCTGTGGGGGTTCTTCCTCCAGCCTGTTGCCTGTGGTCCTGCCTTCACCACCTGGCCCAGCCCTGCCATCACTCCAGCCCCCTCATCTGGCTTAGTTCTTGCCTATCCTGAGCATATATTTGTTGTTGTTGTTATTTAGTTGTTCAGTCATCTAACTTTTTGTGATCCCATGGACTACATCACACCAGGCTTCGCTGTCCTTCACTATCTCCCAGAGTTTGCTCAAATTCATGTCCATTGAATAATGCCATCCAATAATGCCATCCAATCATCTCATCCTCTGTTGCCCCCTTCTCTGCCTGCCCTCAATCTTTCCCAGCATCAGGGTCTTTTCCAATGAGTCGGCTCTTCACATCAGGTGGCCAAAGTATTGGAGCTTCAACTTTAGCATCAGTCATTTCAATGAATATTCAGGGTTGATTTCCTTTATCACTGACTGGTTTGATCTCCTTGCTGTACAAGGGACTTTCTAGAGTCTTCTCCAGCACCACAATTTGAAAGCATCCACTCTTTGTTGCTCAGCTTTCTTTGTGGTCCAACTCTCACATCTGTACCTGGCTTTGACTATATGGACCTTTGTTGGCAAAATGATATCTCTGCTTTTTAATACCCTGTCTAGGTTTTTCATAGCTTAGAGACTTATTTAACAGCAAAAAATACTCTTTATCTGACAAATGTCTTGAGATGCAGAGGGCAACTGGATCCCAGAAGTCTTGATTCCTTAAACTCTGCTTCCTTCATATGTTCTGGAAGGAAGCCATCAGAAGAGGGACTGAGCTGCCTATGGTTATTTGAATCATTTAATTCAAATAGTTAATTGATTATCTAACAATGGGCTTATGACATATTCATAGATCAGCCCTAAAACAAGCTTCTGCAATCCTAGGAGACTCTCCCAAGTTGGAAGCTAATTCCTAAATATGATTGAACATGTTTCACAAAGGACATTAGATGACGTGCAGTGCACCATGTGGAAGCCACACGGAACGCGACCTTCTTTGAGACCTAGTAACTTGGCAAGCAGGCCACCGCTAGGGGCTATACCCCAACAATAGTCCCACCAGCATCATTTCTGGTGAAACATCTCATTTCATTTATAGGGGACAGTTTCGCACACACTCCTTTTTTTGTTTGGTTTGTCTTATTTCAGTGGTCTCATCATGGACAGGCAGAGGAATCCCTTACTAAAGGCGATAGGTGGCATTTTCTCTAAAATCTAAGCCAAGAGCTGAAGAAATTCCAGAATCTAAGAAAGCAGTTCCTTTTCTGGAATATGAAGGTGTGGTAGACTGAATAGTTTCTCAAAGGATTCCTCCACGAAGGCTGCCGCACAGCTACTCCATCGGTTCTGGGGAGTTGTAAGCCTCCCGCCACTTCCCAAATCAAAGAGCCAGGCACAGCCTGGGAGAGTTGAAACCCGAGGGCATGCTGGGGTCAGTGTTAGAATCAGTAGGGAACAGGCTTGGTCTTGATCAGAGAGGTAGGGGTGTGAGGGAATATTCTGAACTAATTCTGAGTCACCAGCAGCCTGATTTGTCAGCTGGGGAAGGATCTAAAGAATAGAAACAGAGGAAAGGGAGTGTCAGGAGGTAGGGACACTCAAGTTGGTTTACTAAGAACATGGGAATAGTGAAGAGGACAATCTGATTGATTTTGCTGAAGAGTATCTTTCTCATCTATCACATGTCACCCTCAAATCCATGTCTTAAAAGTGCTGCCTTGTATGGATCTGATAAAGGGACACTTACAGTTAACAGAAAAATGTGAAAACTTTCATCTTCAGCTAGCCACATGGAAATCTCTGCTGCTTTGTTGCTTCTCACTGGGGCTGGGAGAATAGAGTCAAAGGCACTTGGCTACCCAATTCACAGAAAATCTTGGCTTGTCTTTAGGTTCTATTGTTCCTGCCCAGGTGGTGAAGCTAAAATGGAATTGACTGTGGTCTCTCCTATTTTTACTGTGCCATTTCTCTAAGGATCTCTGAGTCTTATTTTAACAACAGAAAAGTATTTTCCTTTGTTGACCAAGAGTAAAAATAGTCTGAGACGCAGCACACAATGGAGCCTGAAGGGTTCTAGTTCAGGCTAGAACTGAACTAGAGTAGAAGGACTCTGCTTTCTTCAGAAATTTTGGGAAATAAGCATCAGAAAATGGATAGAGAGTGAGAGGGGGTAGGGAAGATGACAAGGGAACCCCACTATTAAGAGTCTGTTTACGCACATGGTGGCCCAGACCTACGGAGATCTGGGTAGAGACAAGGGTGAAGTAAGACTGTGTTTTGGAAACTGTGGTAAGAAGGAGTCGATGAGTCAGTGCTTACTATCCCCAGAAAAAGATATTGCTCACTGGGGAGGCTTTGGGGCAAAGCCTGTACATGCGTCTGAGGGTGGGGTAGGAGAGGCAGATTGGCAGGTGGAAATTTGGAGGGAAAGGAGTGGAGGGGAGACAGACTGTGAATGAACAACAGGTGGGAAAGCACATTGGGGAAATAGTACCGAAAGTGGGACTCCAAGCGGAAAGAGCTGTCAAAACAGAAGCAGAACTCTGGTGCCGTGCTGACAGTGAAGGGAGATTTGCAGGTTGTATGGGAAACCCACAGGCTTAATTTCATTTTTTTAATGCTTCTAATTTTAATTTCTTTTCAATCCAACGTGTGAAATAGTTGTGGCGTAGAGCATTGTTGCCTTGGCCACCTTAGGGCTATACTTAACGTCCAACTTTAGATTTTAACCAAATATAGCATACCTGGAAACAGTCCTTTATTTACCGGTGGCTGAAATAGAAGCTGAGTCACAGAAGTGACACAAACACATCTGGTACCTGTCTCAGACCTTCCTGAATCCCCGGGCTGCTGATGAGCTTGGCCTTCGCTTGCAAGGGTCTTCAAATCGCCTCTCTGTTAATATCCACCCATCTGGTTCAGGAATGATCCCCCTCACACTGGTTCTTCTTGAGTTATTCTCCCAGACATCAGTGACTATATATTTATGGTTGACTTTCAGAGTTGAGCAATAGGACCTTTAATCAACACAAGTGTCACCAATTCCACTCGCTGTTCTACACGTGGGTGATAGAATAGAACTGTTTTGAAATCTCAACTTTGCTTAAGTTGGATTTCATCTGTGCTTGAAGGGAAGAGGGAGGAAGAATCCATCTGGTTTGGAAAAAGACGTGTGCCCTTTCCCTACTTCGTTGTAATCACCTACAACCATTGTCCACTTCCCTGAGTCCCTAGCGCTGATACAGAAGAAGGAATAGACTGGGATGGAGGGTGCCACTATCTCAGTGGCTCAGACTCCATTAAAAAAATTGGGGTGGATTTATATCTGTAAGTCGTGGTAGGTTATCTGATTATTTTCCAAACATTTCTATCACAGGTAAGACTGTAAGAATGCTCCCATGTAAGATTTGCCTACATCAGGGGAAATCAAGACAATCCCCTGGGTGCAAGAAGATACTAGAGCCTCTATTATCTTTAGTTTTATCTTACCCCTTATATTTTTTATTTTTGTGTATATGTTATAATATGCATTGCATATTAGTATATTGATAAATGTATATTATCTATCAGGCCTTTATCTATCATCTATTAATAATATCTATATCTCATTAGTCATCTGTCTCCCCATTTTTTATCATAAAGTTCATTGAGCAGCATTTTTGGAAAGGCAAATTCATGTGAGAGTCTATTTCAGTAGGCTTCATGTGAGACCTAGGAAACTGTGATTATCTGATTCATTTATTTTCATTAAGGAACTTTGTCTTAAAGGTAACCTTACACAAAACCCTAACATGTCAGGAATACAGATGGGACCCCTCTTTTGAGGTAGGACTGGAGGCAAGGGTAGGAGAGGGTCCCAGCCTCCAAAGTTTCCCTTTCATTTGTTCTCCCCTCTGTTCTCCTTGGTCTGTGTAAACTCCCACTTGGAAACCACCTTAACAGCTTCTGCAAGATGCGTCTTTGGAGATTGACTGGCTCCCTGTTTCAAACCTGATTAACAGGACATGGTTCCTGTATTCAGGTTTGATCTTGTAAATATTTCCTACTAGCTGGATCCATCCCAGTCTGTTTTTCAGGGCACATGGTAATCACTCCCTCACAGCCCAGGCTAAGTGAAGGGACTGACATTGTAACAGACTTCTTCCTCCTAAGAGAAGGCGCCTTCCCTGGTAATTTCCTGCCTTGCAATTACTGCTTCATTTTTCCCAACACAGTCTCTTCCCCACAGTAAACAGCCAATGTATTCATGAAGAGTCATGTTCAATGCAGAGTATGATCAGACTCTTGCAGCAAAGACTTCTCTAATCTTATTTCAGACTTGCAATTAACTTCCTCGGCAAAAGGAGATTCTGCTTAAACTAAATGAAACCCCCAATCCTGGGAACACCTCACCCTTTAGCTAATGCAGTTATAGTTTTCCTTCTGAATTTGTTTAGAGATGGCTCATGTCCCGAGGGTAATTCTCATTGTCACTTATAAAGTTATATTTTCTTCACATTTAACCTTGAGGGACAAAATTGCCTATAAAAAGGGGGGAAATTTAGGGTGTGGCAAATGGAGATAAACTACTCAGATCCCCCTTCCCAGAAAGGACTCGCTGCCGAGTTGCCAGGAGGATAACTAGTTAACAACCTCACCTCTTAGCAACTTTTAAACTCAAGTCACACTCTAGTCAAAGTGGCTCCAGCTCATAACTGAGCAAGGTCAAGGGATAAAGTTATGGCCATTTCCACCTGATAGGGATAAGCTCCAACAGGCAATCTTGCTTTGGATCAACGTTTGGGGCTAACAGAGCTTGGACCACAGTCAAGCAGCTTCCTCATGACCATCCTGCTATCTCACCTTCCCTTTGACAGATGTCACAAAACCTCATACCCCCTGATTCTGTGTTAGCATCTGCTTCCCAGAGACTTAGAGTTTGAGGGGGAGAGGGAGGAAGCAAAAACTAAATATCGGTTGCAATATTCTCCTAGATTCCTTGAATTTATTATTCCCAGCCTGTGGGTATGAATAGCCCCTAGGGAACCTCAGAGTTACTGCAAGGAGCCTGCAAACATACCCATGTGCCCAACATCACCTATAGGCTGAATGTATAATATGTCCAAATATTTTAAATAATATATGTGCTATTTTCAAAATATATGAACAACAATAGACTAAAACAGTTTTAAAATAGTGCATTTTTAGTTCAACAGGCTCTAATAGTTATACATATATGCACATCCAGGGAAATTTTTTGCATTGAAGAGGTGTTGTTGTGTTAAAAGGACAGAACCACTGTGTTCGATGATGTGGCCTCTGGTCTTCAGACATGAACTGGGAATTTCCAATTTAATTTCCAGATAAACTTTGGGGAATGTTATATAATTCTCAGATGTAACCAGCTCTAATCTGACAAATGTTGATAGCTGAGGGGTATTAAAATGGCCAATATCAAAGAGTAATGAGACATTCATTGTATGGCTTCTTGCTACACTCTCAAACCTCCTAAAATGTGCTTGTGCGTGCTAAGTCGCTTCAGTTGTGTCTGACTCTGTGTGATCTATGGACTGTAGCCCACCAGCCTCTTCTGTCCATGAGATTCTCCAGGCAAGAATGCTGGAGTGAGTTGCCATTTCCTACTCCAGGGGATCTTTCCAACCCAGGGATCAAACCCGAGTCTTAAATCTACCTGCATTGCAGGCAGGTTCTTTTCCACTAGCGCCACCTAGGAAGCCCTAAACATGCTTATGTACTGGCAACCTGGAGTCTTGACCTTCCTGTTCAGAGATATAACTAGGAAAGTGTTTGACAGGTTTAGTACCTCTATTTGTTTGGGGATAAATTGCCTTGTCTTAGCATAAATATAGGGAGCAGGTACCATATAATTTGGATTACCATTTAGGTAGACTCATATCTGAAAGAGACCAGCCATCCTGTCCTGCAGAGGAGAATACTGAGACTTCTTCTGGGGAAGTGTAATAGCTTGTCCAAAGCTATAGCTAATAAGTGGCACACATCTCTCTTAACAGTAGAGAAGAACCAGATTATAGGTTATGATTTGAGGTGTAAAAGTCACTAGCTATAATAGTCAGGACATGCTGAACTATGCTGCTATAACAAATAACACCAAAAGGTTAGTAGAATAATATAAAGGAAGGCACCCAAAGTTTCATCCAAAGTCCCAAAGTCCATTGTAGGTCTGGATGATTCTCTAGAACACCTGTGCCCCAGGGATCCAGGATGCTTTGAATTTAGGACACTTCCATTTCAACAAATGACTTCACAGTTGCCACCACAGAGAAAGAGTCTGCTGTAAGATCATTCATTGTCAGTTAAACACCTTGGTCCATCATCAAACACAGGTGATAGGTCCTATTTAAAAGGAGAGGAGAGCTGAATAAAAATAAGCACTCAACATCCCTACCACGGGCCTCCCAGATGGCGCTAATGGTAAAGAACCCACTTGCCAATGCAGGAGATGTAAGAGTTGTGGGTTTGATCCCTGGGTCAGGAAGATGCACTAGAGTAGGAAATGGTTACCCACTCCAGTATTCTTGCCTGGAAAATTCCATGGACAGAGGAGCCTAGTGGGCTACAGTCCATGGGGTCACAAAGAGTTGGACACAACTGAGCAGTCAAATCTGATCCTAGCTTACCACACCAGCCTCCCAGAATGCCAGCAAAATTTCATTAGTTATTGTTAGGGTAAATTTCACAAGTTCTCTAAGCATACTAACTTATTAAGTCATTATCACTCAGCATAAATCATGAATTAGTTTATCATTTTGGTTTAGTCAGTAATACTTTGAAAAACTGAACAGCTATAGTGGGAATATACTTTAAGATCCCCTCTTAATAAAAGACAGGGTTTGCCTGGAAGGACAGAGTCGTGCAGGAGACAACTGGGAGGCCCCAGGTCTGGTGACGGATAGTGGCTGAGGACAGTGAGTATATGAAGGAGAAGACATTCTAAGGGCAGAAAGAGCACTGAAAGATGGCAGAGGCTGGCTGTGACCAACTTCCTGGAGTTCATCACTTTGCCCCAGGCTGCCCTAGTGAGCAAAACAACTTTCAAATGTCCGTGGGTGTATTTGAATGATACCAAGTCTTACCAGACTTTTGGTGTTGTGTTTGTCTCCAGTCTGCCTTCCCTCCCCAACTGCCAGATACTGCTTTGAAATAGCATTTTGCTAGCCTAGACTCCTGGGTTTCCTGCCACGTTTTGGTGTCTGCAGTGCTATGGAGACCAAAATGGCAGAGAGACACACTGCAGAAGGAAGCCCAGCTTGATTTCAGTGTGCATGGATCCTTCCCATTTTCCAGGCTACTCCTTCTGTTGGAGGTCACCCACCACTGCTGGGAGCTTTGTCAGGTTTTGAGCTGAGTGTTCACCCACGTTCTTTAAGCCATCTTGGCCTATGAAATGGACTTGGATACCATCTCTTTTGAGCTCTTCCACATTTTCACTCTGAGCTGAAAATATTAGTTAAGAGCCACTTGGGCCCCAGTGGATATGAGATGTTTACTTTCAGACTAAGACGCATTCCAAATGGGGGTCAGATTAGAACAGAACGAAGTTGAAGGGTTTGGCCAATTTAGTCTAATGGAAATTTTCTTCAAAGATGGAATAGCAGACATGTGACTTTCTAGTACAGTTTGTGATCTTGGAGTCAGACTGCTTGAGTTCACAGGCTGACTCAACCATTTACTAATTATGTGTTTATAGACAGATTACTTAATCTTTCTGGGCCCCAGGTTTTCTTTAACTTTAAAATAAGAACAACTGCATCTGCTTCAATAAATTTGAAGCCATTAGGGGCACTCAATAAAGTGAAAGTGTTAGTTGCTCAGTCATATCTGACTCTTTGAGTTGCCCGCCAGGCTCCTCTGATCATGGAATTCTCCAGGGAAGAATACTGGAGTGGGTAGCCAATCCCTTTTCCAGGGGATCTTCCCAACTCAGGGATCAAACCTGGATCTCCTGTATTTCAGGCTGATTCTTTACATCTGAGCCACCAGGGAAGTCCAGGGGCACAAGATAAGTATGAACTATTATGGTTTTTGTTGTGCTCTAAAGAGATTTGGGGACAGAGGTCTGATAATTTGACATCTAAGACCACTATTGTTGTTATCAGTAATAATACTATAAGATCTAACAGGACATACTGGCAGGTACTTCAGTTCCCTCATCCATAAAATGGACCAATGTTAATGGCCTTCCTACCTTACTAGATTATGTGGTGCATCGAATGAGGTAAGAGATACCTTGAAAAATAAACACATACTATGGAGATGGGAGATCTTATTCGTACTGGGCAAAGTAATAGCAGCGATAGCAGTGGTAGTTGTAGAGTGTCTATCCTGTGGCCACTGAGGTTGATACAATCTCTGCATGTGACTCTGATGAGCCAGATTTCATTGGGGTGGGTGGGGCTCCTGCACTGCTTAGACAGAGCCTCGTGCTAATGAGGGCATTGCTTTCCTTTTTTTCCAAGTTATATTTATGGATTTTTTTTCTAATTTGAAAGTAACACATAATCATTATTGAAAAATTTTTAAATGTGAAGAGGCTTTAAGAAGGGAATTAAAATCACCTGTAATCCTATTACTAAGAGACCAGATGACTTTGTGCTGTCTTTCTCACTCTACCCTCCCCTCCTGTCTCTGGTTCTCTATGCATATACACATATGCATGTGTGCACACCTACACACACACACACACACACACAGGCATTGTGTATTAAAGTGGTAGTACAGTTTTATAGGCTTTTGTCAATGAATGGCATGTCAGGAGCATTTTTTACCTCACTAAATGTTTATCACAACTTTCCTTCTCCTCGTCTACTTTCTGAGTATATGGAGCCCTACCTCCTAAGGAAGGTCCCCCCACCATACCTCATCCCACCCCTCTGGCTTTGCATGAGTCTCAGGGCATTATTTTCTGATGCCCTCAATATTTCTATCCATGGAGTCAGAGGTGCTTCTGCCAGGAGTATTTAGTCTCTGAGAGGTCAATGCCAGAGCCTGGTTTCCAGTTCAGAAAACCACAGGATGAGCAAAACCAGGTTCTGAACCAGCAACAGACCAGACTCTGATGGTGGGCAGGCCCTTGCTCCCTTTCTTGCCTAAAGAGTCTTTTTGAGACTGCATTTGCTTGGCTGCCCCTGGTTAGGAAATAGTAAGAGGCTTGCATTCGTGGAAAAGGGAAGGAAAAAATAGTCACCAATGCTTTCATAAAACCCAGCCTGCCACAGTTCCTGTTTAAGGAGGAGGACTCATTTTTACCTAAATTGAAAATACTTGAGCCAAGATGGGGAGGGGAGTAAGACATAGGGGGAGGAATTGCCCTTCTGTCCAGAGCCAGCTAGGGATTTGCATATACAGTGAAATATGTCAGGGCTGTCATTTGGGGGCAGGGGGACAGTTCTTTGGTTCCAAGCAAAAGAAACCAACTTTTGCTCCTTTAAGAAAAAAAAAAGAAAATACACACATATATACATCACGTCTCACCCTCATACATATTAGAAGGCCACAGAGTAGCTCACAGAATGAAACAAAAATCCAAAGAATCTGGCTTTGTACAGGACAGGAAACTAAGTGATTTAGGTGGGAGAGACTAAAAAACTCTCCATCGGTTTTAGGTCCCTGTGTCCCTTCACTAGGATTGATTTTTGCTCCCTGGAGAGTAAACTGGCCTTGCTCAGTGACATGGCAATTGCTCCACCCGCTGAAGGTGAGGCACTTGCTTCAGGCTCTGTTAGAAGGGAGGACAGGATGCTAAGCAGGCCATAGAGCAGATGTCTACCTTGCTTTTCATCCTCAGCCTCGCTGCTATAATTAGTTCCCAGGGCTGCCTGGATTTACATTCATCTAAATGGAGTCAATGTGTTTCTGTTTTATAGCAACCTTGATAAAATTAAACCATCTAAACATCACCAAGACAAGATCTCTGGCGTGTCTCTGTGGCCCATTTGGAGAACAGGTGCTTAGGCCTTCCTGAAACTGTCTTTTACTTCACCTGGCTTCTCTTTAAAAGCCCCATGCTCTGGATTCTGGGAGTTTGCACCCCCAAGGGCCCTGGTTACCCAGCCTAGTTCTTGCTTAGGCAGCAAACTAAAAATAAGTGTCCCCAGGACCGTTCACATTGGCAATGACGGTTGGGCTGCCACCTCACCACAAAGACACTTTTCATTTGGGGGTTTGGAAAAGGGAAACACTTAAGTGCTAGTTTATCAGCCAAAAGAAGCTACGACCGAAAAAACACAGCACCCATCCCACCCACAGACTTCTGGTCAAAGTATCAGTTTACAGGGGAAGTTTAGCCTGTTATAAATTAAAGACACAGAGGTGGTTCTTTATTTGCACATTTGTGGGGTTAAGGGGGAGATAATGTGAGCCCACAGCAGCTGCCCTTTGGAAGTTTCCAGGGAAACTTTAAAAGAGAACAGAATGTGTTTTAGAAAGTGTTAGAAAGAGTTCCCTTATGATCTTATGTACAAAGGAGAAATAGAGTCACAAATGTAGAGAACAAATGTATGGTTACCAAGGAGGAACTGGGATTGACTCATATACACTATTGATACTATGCGTGAAATAGATAAAGAACGAGAACCTATTGCATAGCACAGGGAACTCTACCCAGTGCTCTGCCGTGACCTGAATGGGAAGGAAATCCAAAAGGGAGGGGATATACGTATGGCCGATTCATTTTGCTGTACAGTAGAAACTAACACAACATTATAAAGCAACTATACTCCAATAAAGAATAACCTAAAAAGAAAGAAAATAAATAAAAAGTGTTAGAACATTTGCCAAGTACAGAGGAACAAAAGCCTGCAATGACATACAGGATTAATAATTAGGTGTGTTTCCAATTCTGGGTTTTAGATTGGGTTGAGTTTAGGAGTCAACTTGCTTCCATTCCTGTCCTATTTGCTCTCACTTGGGAATGAAGCCTGGAGTAAAGTAAATGTTTAGTCAGTGTAGCTAGGACACTGGTGGGGGGCTTCCTTTAACCACTTAATATAACAGGTTTTCCCCATGTTTGAAAATTTACTCCCCAGTGTTAGTTGAATAGCTTTATAATATTCTGTCAAATGGCTGGTCCATTACTGAAGCAGGCCTTTGGCACTGCACATAAAATATTACATGTAACGGGAATTTTCGTGCCTAAACTGGAGGCACCATTTGTCCAAGGAAGGTCCAGCCTCACCGCTTCTTGCGTGTGAGTTCTTCATACTGTTGCTTTTTCTTTCTTCAAAAGCAGCTCTACATTGGATGGAGTCTAATCATCCAGTTCATAGGTGATTCGACCCTAATTATTCCCACTCTTCTCTTTCCTTTTATGTTTCTGAAAGTCATTTCCAAGATTGTTAGCAAGGGTATGGGAAAACTAAAAAGAGGAAAATTTTATTGTAAGTACTTACTGCTAAGTTTGTAGAAAAAGAACATGCTGGGGGACTGTAAGAGCCAGAGTGAAACTTACTTAGGAAAATTCATCAGACAAATCTAGACACTGCTTTAAAAAAATATCAGAAGTGTTCTTCTATTTTTTCAAAATATGTTTTACATCGCTGTTGTAAAACATGCTATCATTAGGCACTCGTTTATGACAAGAATAGTTAATGATATTTTTTAAGGCAGAGAAGAGGATTTACAAGCCCATATATATATTTTTTTCCTCTAGAAGTATACAATCTTCCTCTCTTAGCAGCTCTGAGGGCCTCAGATATTAATGGTGTTCATCTTTCCTGCTCTGGTGATCTAGTCACCTAGGTATGCATCTTTAGAGTATCTACTAGAACAACAATGATCAAAACAGAAACAAGACCTATCACTAACTGAGTGCTTGCTGTATGCCAGATACCAGTCTAAGACTTTGAGAGGGAGATTTAACAGAGGGAAGATGTGTACTGCAGATTCAGGGGAGCTATTTGAGGAGATGAGAGCCACAGGAAGAGTGGGGGGATAGGATGCTGCTGTGGGTGAAATGTGGAAGAGCTTAATCTATTCTGGATGGAGATTAGTGAGAGGACTGGAAGGTGGCATCAAATATAGCTGGAAGAATATTTAATATGAATGAAAGTGAATGTCTCTCAGTCGTGTCCAACTCTTTGCAACTCCATGGACTATACAGTCCATGGAATTCTCCAGGCCAGAATACTCGCGTGGGTAGCTGTTTCCTTCTCCAGGGGATCTTCCCAACCCAGGGATTGAACCTAGGTCTCCTGCATTTCAGGGAGATTCTTTACCAGCTGAGCCACAAGGGAAGCCCAAGAATACTGGAGTGAATAGCCTATCCCTTCTCCAGCGGATCTTCCTGACCCAGGAATCAAACTGGGGTCTCCTGCATTGCAGGCAGATTCTTTACCAACTAAGCTATCAGGGAAGCCCCTATTAAGAAAGGGACAAGATCCAGTTCACATCTTAAGAATATACACATCTCTATGGAGATGGATTTCAGGGGAAGAGGGCTGTGTCCAGGAAGGCGCTGTGGATGTTGTTGGGGCAGCAGGCGGTGGCGGCCTGGACTTGAGGCTCTGGTGGAACCGGACACAAGCATATGGACTTGGGATGCATTCTGGAGATGGAATTGACAGAACTCGCTGGTAAATTGTAAAGAGGAGTCAGGGTGAGAGAGACATACAGACCAAGCCCTGCATTTTTCTATTTGAGCACCCAGGCAGTGGTTGGTGCCACAGTCTTATGACATGAAATCTGGGGGAGTAACTGATTCATGGGGGGAAGATGGAACTTTCCATTCTTACCTTGTCATTTGCCAAAATGGACATGCTGACCAAAGATAAAAGCAAAACTAGAAACTTAATGCTTTAATCATTTTTGTGTAGTAAAAGGAGACCAGACAGGCCTAGAACGACTGTTTCAAATTGTTCAACTTCACTTACTTAACCATCTGCCACTGGTGGCTTTAGCTTCCTAATTGTTAAAGGAGAATTAATATTGACTGTCCTGCACTTTTGTTGACATAGTATATAGGCTGCTCCTCACCCAGTCTCTGGCACATAGTAATTCCATTTCCTAAACGTCAGTAGCAATTCTTAGAAATAACTTACACAGGGCAGAGCTGTCACATGCAATAAACCGCCACCTGCCTCGTGAGGGGCCAGTACGCACAGTAGCCTGGGTGACAGGCTAGATCCGTTACTCTCTGTCCAAAATCCCACATTTTAATGCTTTATTCCTTCAGCAAAAGGCTTCTTCTTTTACTGAAATACCAAGTGGCCTTGAAAAGAGAATAGTTTAAGGCATGTATGTCATTGCTAGAAAGTCATCCTAATGTATTAAGAGCATTGATTCTGGAGCCAGACTCTGTGGGCCTGAAGCTTATCTCTGCACTTAGCTGTGTGACTTTGGGCAAGTTACCTGACTCCTCTATGGCTCAGTTCCCTCATCTGTGCAATTGGGACATTACTGATCCCTATCTCATAGGTTTGCTATGAGTTTTGAAAGAGCCAATTCACATAAAGTCATAGAACAACACATGGGAAAAAGTAACCACAGTGTAAGTATGTGTTAAACAAAATACAAACAGTTAAGGTGTTAGAAAACATGGCTTTGAGAAGGTGAGAAGACAAGGATGAGGTCGAGGAGGAGAAAGAGGGAAGAAGAGAGGCCAGGCCTCCAGAGGAAGTAGGATCAATAAGAGGTGGTGGTAATCCTGAGAAGAACTAAACACAGGCTTCTCTATCTTTTGTATGGTTTTGGCTTGTCAAGCCCCCAAAGAAAGAAAATTCCAGAATGGCCCCAATCCTAAATATTAGATCGAATTTTTCCTCTCTTAGAAGCAGCCTTAATCCACGTTGGGCTCAGGCAGGGTAACACACACAGAAACAAACATTTCTGCTGCAGCCTCTCTCCACTGGCCTTCATAAAGGTTGTGTCAAGGTGTCACCCCCCCCCCCCCCGCCCCCGTCTGATTTGGCCTATGTATGCGGTTTCCTATGGCTTATCAAGGTCTCAACTGAAATCCGGCCACAGACTGCTCCCCCAGAGACTCAAGGAACAGTTCATCATTTTTGGCATTAATTTAAATGGACTGGGGAGTCCAGAAAATGTGAGTTTCCTTTCTTCTTATCATTTCTTCAATGCTTCATGAGCTGCCGCATCTAGACGGCAGTTGGTTTTTGTCATTAATCCCCGACTGAGCCAAACCAGGGACTGAGCATCAGCCTCTTTGAAGAATGGGGCATTCGAAAGATGCTGGTGCATCCAAATCTCCCATAATTCAGTCTCTGGGTGGTGTGGTGGTTGCTTATTTTTTTAAAGAAACTGTCAAACTGCTTTCCAGAATGGTGGTACCATTTTTGTATTCCTATCAGCAATGTGTGAGTGATCTAGTTTCTCTGCATCCTCACCACACTTGGAAAAATAGAGGGACATTCTTTCTTTCTTTTCTTTTTTTTTTTGAGGGACATTCTTTAGATGCTGCTAGCAACTGCCATCCAGAGATTGCATTCTTGGCCATTTATCCAAGTGAAATAAAAATTTCATGTTCACACAAAAACTTGTACTCAAATTTAGCGATTTTATTGGTAGTAGTCCCAGACTGGAAACAATCCAAGTGTTCCTCAGGGGGTGACAGTTTAAGCAAACTGAGGCCCATCCACACCACGAAATAGCACCCAGCAAGAAAAAAGAGTAAGCTATGAATTATTTGTACAGGCAACAACCTAGATGAATCTCCAAAGAATTATGCTGAGTGAAAAATGCTAATCCCAAAAGATTATATACAGTATGATTCCCTTTGTATGATATTCCTAAAATGATCAAAGAGTCAAAAATGGAGAACAAGTTAGGAGCTTCTAGGGGTTTAGGAGGTGGGAGCATGAAAGCAGCAGCTGAGGCTATAAAAATATACCTTAAGGAATCCTTATGGTGACAGAAATCTTCTGTATGTTGACCACATCTGTCCGTATCCTGGTTGTGATATTGTACCATGATTTTTACAATGTACCATGGGGAAAACAGGTAACAGTATCTGCATTGTTTCTTAAAACTGGATGTGCATCTATGATGATCTCAAAAGTTTAATTTTAATAAATAGAGACAGGATAAAATCTGTTAACTGATTCCTAAATTCATCCTGAACTCTTTTAGGACCTAAGTAATGCCCTTCAACCTTACTACATTCCTTGTTCTAGAATTTTTAGTTGTAGGAAGACCTAACGAGACGCAAAGTCAGGCAGACAGATACATGCTTGCCACACAGAGTTAGTCTCTCAGCTCAGCTGCTGTTCATTCCGTCACTCATTCACTTAACAAACATTTAAGGTGCCCCTTCAATGGCACTCCACTCCAGTACTCTTGCTTGGAAAATCCCATGGACGGAGGAGCCTGTTAGGCTGCAATCCATGGGTCGCTAAGAGTCGGACATGACTGAGCGACTTCATTTTGACTTTTCACTTTCATGCATTGGAGAAGGAAATGGCAGCCCACTCCAGTGTTCTTGCCTGGAGAATCCCAGGGACGGAGGAGCCTGGTGGGCTGCCCTCTATGGGGTCGCAGAGTCGGACACAACTGAAGTGACTTAGCATTCATGTATCAAAGACTATTCTAGGCACTGTGGATATGGGGAGACAGACAGCAGGCTCTGTGCCTGAATGGAGCTTATATTATAGTGGGAAGACAGGCAATATATAACACATATCCAGCGAAATGATTTTGTAAAGTGGTAAGAACTAAGGTTGCCATAAAGCAAGGTGATATAGACAGCCGCTTTCAATAGGGCAGTGAAGGGAGGCTTCTGATCTGAGAGTAAGTGATGGAACAGAGCTCCAGAGCTGAGAAGAACATTGCTGCATTACATTTATAAAAACCACTCTTATGATATGATATCACTCTTGTGATACACTGAAAGGAAATGAAGGTGAGAGTGAGGGGACCAGTCCACAGGCCACTTCAGTGGTCTATGCATGAGGTGACGGCATCCTCGACTAAAGTTTGGCAGTCGAGTCAATGGTACCATTTTCCAAGATGAACAAGACTGTGAGGGAAGAGGGAATCAGGTTGGTTGGCAGAAAGAAATCGAGAGTTCTGTTTCAGTTCAGTTCAGTTCAGTAGCTCAGTCATGTCCGACTCTTTGCAACCCCATGGACTGCAGCTCGCCAGGCCTCCCTGTCCATTACCAACTCCCAGAGTTTACTCAAACTCACGTCCATCATGTCGCTGATGCCATCCAACCATCTCATCCTCTTTTGTCCCCTTCTCCTCCCGCCGTCAATCTTTCCCAGCATCAGGGTCTTTTCAAATGAGTCAGTTCTTTGCATCAGGTGGCCAAAGTATTGGAGTTCCAGCTTCAGCATCAGTCCTTCCAATGAACACACAGGACTGATTTCTTTTAGGATGGACTGGTTGGATCTCCTTGCAGTTCAAGGGATTCTCAAGAGTCTTCTCCAACACCACAGTTCAAAAGCACCAATTCTTCAATGCTCAGCTTTCTTTATAGTCCAATTCTCACATGCATACATGACTACTAGAAAAACCATAGCTTTGACTAGACAAACCTTTGTTGGTAAAGTAATGTCTCTGCTTTTTAATGTGCTTTCTAGGTTGGTCATCGGAGAAAGAATTTCAACTCACTTCAGTATTCTTGCCTAGAGAATCCTGTGGACGGAGGAGCCTGGTGGGCTGCTGTCCATAGGGTCGCACAGAGTCGGACACGACTGAAGTGACTTAGCATACATGCATGCATTGGAGAAGGAAATGGCAACCCACTCCGGTATTCTTGCCTGGGGAATCCCAGGAACAGAGAAGCCTGGTGGGCTGCTGTGTATGGGGTCACACACAATTGGACACAACTGAATCAACTTAGCAGCAGCAGCTAGGTTGGTCATACATAGCTTTTCTTCCAAGGAGCAAGTGCTTTTAATTTCATGGCTGCAGTCAGCATCTGCAGTGATTTTGGAGCCCCCCAAAATAAAATCTCTCACTGCTTTCATTGTTTCCCCATCTATTTGCCATGAAGTGATGGGACCAGATACCATGATCTTAGTTTTCTGAATGGTGAGCCATGTTCATTTTGATATGTCTAGTAGACATCTGCTCTGGGCCACAAACATTGTTCAGCTTCTTTCTTTTTCCCCCTCTGTCTCCCCCTGCCAGGGCTCCAGCAACTCTGGGTCACTCTTCCATGTTCAAACATGAATGGAATATCACACCATGAGTTGGCTGTCAGCACAGCAATGATGGTTTGGATTCTGCACACTGGGAGTATAGAATTATTTCCCTAAGGGTGAACTTTGAACAAGGGGGAAATGGGAGCCAAAAGGGAGGCAGACAGATTAAAGTCTTCCTTTTTCCTTCTCCCACGGGCTACTCTAAGGTACAATATCTTCAAGCAACTCTCCCAGAGAAGTGCCATGTGCTGAGTGAACACAGCTTCTGAGCGACTGCTGGTCTCTTGGCAGCTCTGTGCGAGGTGAAAGCCAGGTTGGAAGAGCAGCTCATTGCATTCTATCCACACCTTCCTTGGCCTTCTTTCCCTTTTTCTCCTACACCCAATACCCTGGACTCGCATCTCCCAATTAAACTGTTACTATGCTAATCCTTGCTTTGGGCTCTGTTTTATAGAGGACCCAATTAAGACAACATCCAAACGGAGATGTCAAGCAAGAGGTTAAAGTCTAGAACTCGGGAGAGAAGTCAAGGTTGGAACAACTAGCTTGACAAACTTTAGGAGATAAATTGTATTTAGGACTGTAGGGCTGGTGCAGTCACTTACAGAAAGAGTGTGGATGGAAATATATGCCAAGGAGCAAACCTGGGTACTTTAAAATATGAAATTTAGGTCGAGAGGGGGTGGATCCAGCTGAGGGGAATTAAGAATCAATAGCCAATGAGTTAGAAGAAAATCTGAGGGAATGTAGCGATACAGGTGAAAGAAGGGAATGTCGCAGAAAGATGAGAATAATCAGGTGGCTGGACGCTAGCTAAGAGGTCTAGTAACATGAGAGACAGAAGAAACCACAGGCTGGACAACACAAAAGTAGCAGTGGTCTTGATGTGAGCAGTTTCAGTAGTTTCAAAGTGGGTCAAGGAGAAAAAGGGAGATGAGGAAGTAGAAACAGCCAACATCATAGACAAGTCTTTACAGAAATTTAAGCAGAAATGGAGAGGAAATAAACTGGGTAACAGCAAGGAAGTCTGGTTGCGGACACAATAACTGGGAAATGGCAGTGGGACTGTGAACGGTCTGAAAGTCGAGAGACCTGTGTTCTGATTCTTTTTCTGCCATTAACCAGCTAAGGAAGCCCTGTGTAAATCAGTTCCCTCTCTGGGCATGAATTTCCTCATTTGTCATAGCAAATATCTCTCAGATCCTTCAAGCTCAGAAAAGCTAGGTTCTATGGAGGCATTGAAGCTGACAGAGAAGGAACAGTGAGTGGGGAAAGAAGGATCTTTGAAAGGTTGGTATAACTTTTTCAGTTCAGTTCAGTCGCACAGTCGTCTCCGACTCTTTGCGACCCCATGAATCGCAGCACGCCAGGCCTCCCTGTCCATCACCAACTCCCAGAGTTCCCCCAAACTCACGTGCATCGAGTCGGTGATGCCATCCAGCCACCTCATCCTCTGTCGTCCCCTTTTCCTCCTGCCCCCAATCCCTCCCAGCATCAGAGTCTTTACCAATGAGTCAACTCTTCGCATGAGGTGGCCAAAGTACTGGAGTTTCAGCTTTAGCATCATTCCTTCCAAAGAACACCCAGGGCTGATCTCCTTCAGAATGGACTGGTTGGATCTCCTTGCAGTCCAAGGGACTCTCAAGAGTCTTCTCCAACACCACAGTTCAAAAGCATAACTCTTTAGGGGGCAGTAAAAGGGTACTTACCTCCTTGGGTGGTAGGAAGGATTAAATAGATAATGTGTCCAAAGCACTTACAATGCTTGACATAACAGTAAGAACACAATATAACTTATTGTTATAAATCATAGAGGTTGTATAGGTAGCAGCAACTAGCAGGGGACTGGGCATATTGCTACTGCACACATGCAAAAGTACCATTTAGAGCACCAGGCTGGAGGCAACCCATGGACTGAGGTCTGGTAAGGCTGCCCTGGAGCCTCAGATGGTAAAGAATCTCCCTGCAATCCAGGAGACCTGGGTTTGATCCCTGGGTTGGGAAGATCCCCTGGAGAAGGGAATGGCTACCCACTCCAGTATTCTTGCCTGAAGAATCCCATGGACAGAGGAGCCTGGCACGCTGCAGTCCATGGGATCAAAAAGAGTTGGACACGACTGAGCGACTAACACACTACACTATGGACTTTATGACATAACTCAAAGCTGGTGCTTGGATGATATGAGGGTCCACCAAAATGGGAAGATATTTTACTTTTAAAGATGTTTTCTAGTCCATATAAAAGTAAAGTAGGCATGCCAAGAGTGAAGAATAGCAAAGACCACCTCAAAGAAAAACAAAGCTGAAGGGCTTACTGGACCAGATACACAGATTTATTAGAAAGTGACAGTAATTAAGACAGTGTAGCATTAGCACAACAATAGGCAAATAAACCGATAGAACAGAGTAGACTCTAGAAACAGATCCGCGCGTATACGGGCACTTGATTTGTGAAAAAGGTGGCACTTCAGGGCATTGGTACAAACTTATCAAAAACAACCTTATCAATAAGTGGTGCTGGATCAAACAGATAGCCGAATGGAAAAACAAAAATAAAACCCAGCCCCAGCTTTATGTTGTGGTTCAGTCACTCAGTCATGCCTGATTCTTTGTGACTCCATGGACTGCAACACACCAGGCTTCCCTGTCCATCACTAACTCCCAGAGCCTGCTCAAACTCATGTCCATTGAGTCGGTGATGCCATCCAACCATCTCATCCTCTGTCATCCCCTTCTCCTCCTGGCTTCAATCTTTCCCAGCATCAGGGTCTTTCCCAAATGAGTTAGTTCTTCACATCAGGTGGTCAAAGTATTGGAACTTCAGCTTCAGCATCAGTCCTTCCAATGAATATCTAGGATTGATTTCCTTTAGGATTGCCCAGTTTGATCACCTTGCAGTCCAAGGAGCTCTCAAGAGTCTTCTCCAACACCACAGTTCAAAAGCATCAATTCTTTAGCCCTCAACCTTCTTTAGGGTCCAACTCTCACATCCATACATGACTACTGGAAAAACCATAGTTTTGACTAGATGGACCTTTGTCAGCAAAGTAATGTCTCTGCTTTTTAAAATGTCTAGGTTTGCTTTATACTAGAGCAAAAAAAAAAAAAAAATCAATTCTATGTGGTCTATAGACTTCAATATGAAATCTTTTAGAAGATAACACAGGTCAAGAATAGGTTCTTGACCTTGAGGTAGGCAAATATTCTTAAATAGGAAACAAAAGCACTAACCATAAGGAAGAATATTTATATATTCAAGTTTATTAAAGTTAAAAGCATTGATTCATCAAAAAAATTAAAAACTGATTCATCAAAAGATACCATTAAAAAGATTTTAAAAAAGAGTCTAAACACAGAGTGAGAAAAGATATTCACAATACATGTAACTGGTAAAGGGCTCAATTCAGAATATATAAAGAACACTTACACTAGAAGGGGAATACTACTCAATTGAAAATAAATGAGCAAAAGAACTGAACAAGCATTTCACAACAATAGAATGGCCAATGAACATATGAAAAGGTGTTCAGCTAGTCATCAAGGAAATATACTAAAAAATCATACTGAAATATCACTAACCACCCACAAGAGTGAAAGTAATTAAAAGAAGAATGCCAAGTGATTAGTGAGGATGTGAACAACTAGGACACATATATTACTAACAGGAATTTAGAGTGATACAGCCACCAGGGAAAGTTTGGCAGATCTACTAAACCTAAATATAACATGTTCAAAACTTGTCAAGTCTATTCCTCGGTATACATCTGAAGGAAATGAAGGCTTATGTTGATCAGAGATAGGCACAGAAATGTTCATTGAAACATTATTCATACTGGCCTCAAGAGAAAAAACCAACATGCCCATCAAGAGTAGAACAGATAAATATACTGTGACATATTCATAGAGTGGAATATGGTACACAGTGAAAATAAATTAATCATTGCTACACACGACATTGATGACTCTCACAAATATAAGGTAGAATGAAAGAAGCTAGTTGCAAAAGAATGCATACTGTCTGATTCCATTTATATGAGGTTTGAAAGGAAGAAAAATTCACCTGCAATGTTACAAGGCAGGAGAACGGTCCCTTTAAGGAGCAAGAAGGAAGTAATCGTGTGAAGAGGTGTAAGGAGGACTCAGGTCTGGGTAATGTTCTACTTCTTGACCTGGGAGGTGAGTCCATGGATGTGTTTACTTTGTAAAAAATCATCAGTAACTTATTTAAGGCTTGTGCATTTTTCTGGTATGTTCTACTCAGAAAACATTTAATCTAAAAAAAATGAAATGAGAGGGGTGAACTTCATCTTAATAAATAATAAAAACATTTCTCCTCTCTTTGTTTCTGAAACCACTACCCCATCCCAGTTCCCCCACTGCATGGAAACTTGTTCTCATCAAATGAATCAGTCATAGTGGAACAAATTTAATGTATATCTGAAGATTTTTTTTAATGACCTTCTTTTGTAAACTCATTAAAAAAACTCTACCCTTCAATGAAGCCATCACACCTCATCCTCCTTCCTTTTATGGTGAAGAAAACTGAAATGCTGTATCCAAGAACAATAGTCCTTCTGTGGCCAGAGAGTGAAAGTGGATCCAAAGTTCACTTGACATTTATTAAGCAACTGCTAAACATCAGGCATTATTCTCAGCACAGCAGATATAGCAGTCAACACGAGAGAAAAGATCTTGGTTCTTGTGCAACTTAAAATATACCCCAAAATGAGAAAATGCCATGAAGAAAGACAAGGCAGGGGATATGGAACAAGGGGCCGGGGTAACGTTTGCTGTCCTATAGTGGGTGGGGAAGGAAATGGCAACCCACTCCTGGGCTCTTGCCCAGAGAATCCCATGGACAGAGGAGCCTAGTGGGCTGCTGTCCATGGGGTCGCACAGAGTCGGACATGACTGACGTGACTTAGCAGCAGCAGAGGGTGGTCAGAGAAAGTCACATCTGAGGCCTCACACCAAAGGAGAGAGAGATCTGAAAAAGAGGAGAGGTGGCCATGCAGGTGATGGGGAGGAGAGTGCTCCAGGCTGGGGGAGACTGAGGTGGGAATAGTTTCTGTGTTTGAGGGACAGTCGGGAGACCAGTGCAGCGGAGGGGCGTGAACACGGACCAGGGCAGCAAGAGACAGAGTCAGAGAACATTAGGCCATTGTGAGGGCTTTGGTTTTTCTTCCAAGCAAGATGGAGCCACTGGAGGGTTTGGAGTGGAAAGAGTCACATGGTCTGACTTACAGCTTAAGAATCACTCAGGCTGTAGACAGAGAACAGACGGAAGCAGGTAACAGAAAAAACAAGGAGACCAGGAAGTCATGACAATGATAAAGGCGGGAGACCCTGTGCCTTGGAGTGCCAGTGGAGGCAGCGACAACTAGGTGTATTTCATGGTAGAGACAGACAGGGTTCAGCATTTGGAAGCGGGTTGAGAGAGAGAGAGAAGTCAGGGTTTTTTGCCTCTGCAGCTGGAAGAACAGAGTTTCTGTCAACTGACACTTGGGTGGAACGGGTGTGGGTGGAAGGTTCCGAAACGCTGTTTGCACACGTCTAGTTGGAGATGTCAGTTAGACATCCCAGTAGAGATTGTAAGGAGGTACTCGGAGATAATGAAGCCAGAGCCCCAGGGGGAAGCTGGGACTGGAGGTGTAAATGTGGGTGTTCATGCTTAAAGCCATGAGACTGGATGAGGTCACCTACGGAGAGCGTATTGCCAGAAAAGAGAAGTCACAGTCCGAGGAATGGCCCTCTGAGGTCAGCCCTGCCCAGTCTCTGCTTCTGCTGCAGGAAGGCGATAGTCTCGTGTTGGAGGAATCGGTCCCCTTTCACCTGGTGCCACATGGCTGATGTGTTACAGGTGTGAGGATAGAGGGGGTAACACTGTGTCCTGGAAATAGGTCCTCAGTGGAGACCAAACATCACCCGAAGGAAACAAGGAAACACCTTTAGCATCCCTTTGCTCTGTGCTCCTAGTTCAGTTGGGGATTTAAAATATTAATAGCAGCCTGGAGGGCAAGCTTCTCCATCCTCGTCCTGGTTTGCCAAGTGCCCATGGTCTTCTCCTATGGTATTCTCCTCATCTGTCTGCTAGTCCAGTCCAGGACACTCTGCTGTCCCAGAAGAGTGCCTGGTCCCCTGGACAAGCAGAGCATCCTTTCACACTGAGCCATACCCGGGGGCTGGGGGCAAGGTGGCCTCCGAGGCAGCAGGAGCTGGGAGAGGAGTTGTCCTGCATGTTTTATCCATTAGCTGAAAGTCTTCCATGTCTTCCATTCTCCTTATAATGAATTGTCAGAGGAGCAGGGCCCCTGGTAGAAAGTTTACAAAAAACCTTACAGGATTTGAAAGTTTGAACAAAGAGAAGAAATGGCTGTCTGGGGCCGTGGCAGGCTCCAGTCAGAACCTCTTTGCCTCGATGGTCATGATTTCTAAAACTGGTTTACAAGGGAAATGAAGAAGAGTATCGGGGAGGAAGCTTTTGAAATGCTTTCCAGTTTTCTCGCCTCCTTGGCTTTACTGTCACCATCCTGGCTCCTTAGGACTCGTCTGAGGGAGTCCCAGCCAAGAAAAGCACCTCCTGAGAGGAGGAAAATTGGAAAAACAATAGCAGCGGGGGTGGTGTTTGTTGACCTCAACTTTCCACTGCCCGTCTCACTTTCCAGAGTCTTCCAGCCTTTCCTCACTTGAGCGGCCCTTCTTTTCAATGATTCTAACATAAACTTGACTTCCCTACCCACTCCCTCCCACTCACAGCTTGGTCTTTTGTTTGTCTTCTCTTTTCCTCTTTGTGGGAAAGCAGCAGTGGACAGACACAGCTATCCCATGCTCTCCTGAGGTCTCCTCCAGCTGGCGCCTCTCTGAAGACCTCTCATCCTCCTCTCCTGGCTCGCACAGTCACTAGAGACTCTACTGTCTGCTTTTTGACCTGAGAGGGAAAGTGGTCCAAGGAGCCCATTACCTGAAAAATGAGGGCGGTGTTTATGCAGCTGGATGCCCACCTACTTCCCTCTCAGTCAGCTCTGGGAACTTGGCACATGGCAGTGAAAATGAGGGAATTTGAGATCTCTGGAGAAATGAAAAGACAGACCCTCTCTTACCCTTAGCCAAGATCCTAGAACACAAAACTTGAATTACAATTTGCTTTCTGTCTGTTGTAACTGTTTGGTGTAGTTAAACTCCACATGCGTGCATGCTCAGTTGCTTCAGTCATTTCTGACTCTTGACAGGCTCCTCTGTCCTTGGGATTCTCCAGGCAAGAATACTGAAGTGTGTTGCTGTGCCCTCCTCCAGGGGATCTTCCTGACCCAGGGATTGAACTGGCGTCTCTTTTGTCTCTTGCATTGGCAGGCAAATTCTTTACCACTAGTGCCACCTGGGAAGTCCTAGCTAAGCTCCACATACAAACACTAAGTCAGCAGAAAGGGGGTACCTTTCTTGAACTTCTTCCCATAGTGTTCAGTATAAGATATCAGGCAAGCATTAAAAATAACCTTTTGTGCTTAACAAAAATTAGCAAAGACACTGATAGGACTAGGTACCTTTTCTACTCTAAAGATTTCCCTCATAGTTCCTTCATCCAAAATTTTCCTTTGCTCCTTTATTTATTCAGTATACTTTTACTGAATGACTCCTGTGTCACAGTCTTACTACTGTGTCCCAGAAAGAATTGAAAATAAGGCAGATGACTCTTACAGTAAAAGTGATGGGAGAGGCAGATAAATGAACAGATACATCCAAATCATTATGCATTTAAATAAGTGCTAGGAGATCTTTGTGGGCTACTAGCCCAGAGGGTGAGGTTTGAAGAACTACAGGTTAAACCAAAATAAAAGCAAGTTGCATTTTCTAATGACTTACTTTTACATGCAACTTAGGAAATATTCTTTGGAGAGTCACAGCAGAATTTTCAAATGGAATTGCTTCCCCGGGAACTAGGACAGCAGCAATACCCATGATCTCATGAAGGCAGATCGTATCTCCTAAAATGCCTTTCAAATGATGTGGCTTTGCCTCTCTGAGAGAGGCAACCAAAGGAACAACCCAATCAGCCACAGACACTGCTAATCATCTACCCAACAGCTGTTCTCAACTTGCCTGTCCTCTCATTCATCATCTGATGTAATATCTGAAGAGGTCTTAGTGACATTGTCCCTGAGGTCTAAACTCACTACAAGTGTTCGTTGATCAGCTGTGTTCGATTTTTTGTGACCCTGTGGACAGTAGCCTGCCAGGCTACATGGAATTTTCCAGGCAAGAATAGTGGAGTGGGTTGCCATTCCTTTCTCCAGGGATCTTCCTGACTCAGGGATTGAACCCAGATCTCCTGCATTGCAGGCAGATTCTCTACTGTCTGAGCCACCAAAGAAGGTGGCTCACTCCTGGGCCCCTACTTGGATGAAACATGTATCATGCCATCTTTGTGATAGAGATGATATGAAGGTCCCAAGGAAGTGATGTGGGTTGACACTTTTTCTTCTCATCTTGCTTTTCTGGACCTAGAGAATGAAATCAATACTATAGACTTCTGCTATCTCAGTTCCTCTTAAAAGGACCCGAGCCACCACTTCTCTCCATGGCAACCTGGCCAGGTAACCATTTTCCTATTTTCATATTCCTTGAGAGCTTGCAATGTTTTGCCTGGTTGATGGGGATGAGTAATCCTATTTTCCAGAAACCCATAAATCTGATTGCCTTCCCCAAGTCTTTTTATTTCTGGAAAGAGTAGGGAGATGATTCTATGGTAAGTCAGGGTAAGAAAGCCAACCTAAAGTTTTCCTCCATTAGAGTAGGGCAATGGCCTCTATCTCCATTCAAAAAGATGCATCATTTTTCTACCCTTTTCCTTGTCCTTAAAACTGTCCCACCAGCTCAAACCACATCTCTACTCCCTCTTGCCCTCAGATCCTAACAAATAGTACCCGCTGATATTTGAACAATTTCACTATGACCCTACCTTGCTGTTCTAAACCTGCTTCTATTTGAATCCCATCCAACCTGATTCTACAAGTTCAGTCTCTAGCCTTTATCTGGCTCCTCCAGAGAATGTGTTATTCTTCCATGACTCTGTTTACCTGCTTACCTTTATGTTTGAACACCACCCCCCTGCTTTCATTCTAGCCAGAGCTCTATACCTGACCTCACTTGACACAAAGCCCATCAGTCCAGTCCTACCCCAGCTCTTTTTGTTTATTCTATTAATACATCAGCACCACCAGGTGTGAACTTACATGGGTGGTGCTTTCTCTGACAACACACACCAAGCTGAGCACAAGAGGGATGTTGCTGTGGTTGGGTCCTGCTTGTAAAGTTTTTTCCTGAATGTGTTTGCAGGCCTTCTACTTCTCCCCTCATCTCAATGGTCTCCTTGTTATGTAGGCTGCCTCCTAGTCCTGTCCTGGGGAACGCCCCCCCTACTAGCTAACTTGCTCCTTAACCTGCAAGCTCTGCATCTCAGATGCAACCTAACACTTTCCTTCCTGACCTTGTGCGGTGGGCTTTTGTGCTCAGCATCCTTTGTTAGAGAGAAAACACTCCTCTCTTCTTTTCCCCTCTGTCTCTTATCTCTCTCCCTATTGATGCTTAGTAACAGGGGTCTTGTCCAACTTTAGTTGCAAGAGGAGGAGAACAATTGTACGATTCAAATTTAAATCTCTCTGACTTCAGAATTTGACCAGTACAAGTCTGCCTCTATTGGTGAAAACTGGGTCGAAATGGTTGGAGTAGGGTTGGGCTGAGAAGCTCTGTGGTTGAAATAAATGAGAAAGAGCCCACTAAGTACTGTAGACGACACAGCAGCCAGTGGCTGGTTCACCTGGAAAGGCCACTGGGGCTGGTTCTCCACTATGGAGTTAACTTTGTGTTTGGATAGAAGCACCTCTTTCTCTTTCCTTCTCAACTATAACTTCATCTAGAACCTGCTGCTGAATCACAATACTTCTAGGGATAAGTTACCATCTGAACAACTGTCTTATGAAGAATCATCTCTGGGCAGTGATTATGCAGTTATGAAATATTCATTGCAAGGACTGATGCTTCAGCTTCAACTGACGCTGAAGCTCCAATACTTTGGCCACCTGAGGCGAAGAGCTGACTCATTGGAAATGACCCTGATGCTTGGAAAGATTGAAGGGAAGAGGAGAAGCGGATGACATAAGATGAGGTGGTTGGATGGCATCACCGACTCAATAGACATGAGTTTAAGCGAACTCTAGGAGATGGTGAAGGACAAGGAAGCCTGGTGTGCTGCAGTCCATGGGGTTGCAAAGAGTCAGACATGACTTAGCAACTGAACAACAAACTACCTCATAGAATACACTGCACTATAATCGAAGGAATTTTTTCTGGACATGGGTAAGTAAAACTTTTTTTCTTCCAGGTTTATTGACATGTAACTGACATGCAACACATAAAAAGTCAAGAGGTAGAGCATAATGATTGGAATGACATACATCTCTAAACAATTGTCACAATAAATTTAGTGAGCATCCATCATCTCATACAGATACAAAATTAAAGAAATAAAAAAAAAATTCCTTCTTTTTAATGAGAACTCCTGGGATTTACTCTCAACTTTCATATGTAACATATGGCAATGTTAATTATATTAATCGTGACTACCTTCATCCAAATTCCCTTCTCCCCAACTCCTGCCTCTGGTAACTAGAAGTCAGATCTCTTTTTCTATGATTTTGTTTGTTTGGTTTTGAAGTATAATTGTCCTCCAACACTGTATTAGTTCCTGTTACATGATACAGTGATTCAATATTTCTAAATTCTCCTTTCAAAATAATTACCATGATGTCTAGTTACAATCTGTCACCATACAAAGATATTACCTAATTACTGACTATATTTCCCACACCATACATTTCATACTGATGACTCATTTATTCTTCAAGAGGGAGTTTGCAGTTCTTAATCCGCCTCACCTATTTCTCTTCTCCCGCAAACCCCTCCGCTCTGGTGACTACCTATTTGTTCTCTGCATGAATGACTGTTTCTGTTTTGTTATGTTTGCTCATTTGTTTTGGTTTTTAGATTCCACGGATAAGTGAAATCATACCGTATCTTTGTCTGATTTATTTGCCTAATACCCTCTAGGTCTATCTGTGTTTTCACAAGTGGAAAGATTTCATTATGTTTTATCACTAGGTAATATTCCATTGTAGGTACATACACCACATTTTCTTAACCCATTCACCTATCAGTGAGCACTTCGGTTGCTTGCGTATCTTGGCAATTGTAAATAATGCTGCAACGAATGCATGTATTAGATACATGTATCTTTAATTAAAGATGTATATTTAATTAGAATGAGTGTATCTTTTCTAATTAAAGTTTTCATCTTCATTAGCTAGATATCCAGGAGTGGAATTGCTGGATCAAATGATAGTTCTATTTTTAATTTTTTAAGGAATTTTCATACTGTTCTCTATAGGGCTTGCACTAATTTATATTTCCACCAACAGGATATAAGTGTTCTCTTTTCTCTACATCCTTGCCAATACCTGTTATTTGTTGTTTTTTTGATAAGAGTCATTCTGACAAGTTCGAGGTGATATCTCATTGTGGTTAAGATTTGCATTCCCTGATGGTTAGTGATGTTGAGCACTTTTTCATGTGCCTGTTGGCCATCTCTCTGTCTTCTTTGGAAAAATGTCTATTGAGATCTTTCGCCCACTTTTTAAATCAGGTTGTTTGGTTTTTTCATGTTGAGTTGTGTGAGTTCTTTGTATATTTTGGGTATTAACTCCTTATTTGATACCTCATTTGCAAGTATCTCATCCTGTTCAGTAGACGGCCTTTCAGGTTGTTGATCCTTTCCTTCTCTGTGCAGAAGCTTTTTATTTTGTTTCGTGCTGTTTGTTTGGGCTTCCCAGGTGGCCAAAGTGGTGAAGACCCACCTGCCAATGCAGGAGCCTTAAGACACATGGGTTCGATACCTGGATGGGGAGGATCCCCTGGAGGAGGGTATGGCACTCCAGTATTCTTTTTTAATTTATTTATTTTAATTGGAGGTTAGTTACTTTACAATATTGTATTGGTTTTGCCATACATCAACAGGAATCCGCCACGGGTATACACGTGTTCCCCATCCTGAACCCCCCTCCCACCTCCCTCCCCATACCATCACTCCAGTATTCTCGCCTGGAGAATCCCACGGACAGAGGAATCTGGTGGGCTGCAGTCCATAGGGTCACAAAGAGTCGGACGTGACTGAAGCAACTTAGCACGCATGCACAGTACCATTTGTTTATTTTTCCTTTATTTTGCTTGCTTGAGGAAACAGATTCAAAAATATATTACAAAACCAATATTGCTCAAATAGCACACTGTCTATGTTTTTTCCTAGAATTTTTGTGATTTTAGGTCTTACATTTAAGTCTTCAGTCCATTTTGAATTTATTTTTGTGTGTGGTTTGAGAACGTTATCCAATTTGGATTTTTTTTTGCATGGAGCTGTCCAGCTCTCTGAACACCCTTAATTGAAGAGGCTGCCTTTCCCCCATTGTATATTTTTACCTCCTTTGTCATACATTAATTGCCCATAGAAGTGTAGATTCATTTCTGGGCTTGCTATTATGTCCCATTGATCTATGTGTCCATTTTCTGTTTGTGTGCCAACACAATGCTATTTTGATTATTCTAGTTTCATTTGTTGTTGTTATTCAGTCACTCAGTCATATCTGACTCTTTGCGACCCCATGGACTGCAGCACACCAGGCTTCCCTGTCCTTCACCATCTTCCGGACTATACTTGCTCATAGTATAGTCTGAAATCAGGGAGCATGATGCCTCCCACTTTCTTCTTTCTCAAGATCGTTTTGATTATTTGGGGTCTTTTGTATTTCCATACAAATTTTAGAATTGTTTGTTCCAGTTCTATGAAAAAAGCCATTGGTATTTTGATAAGGATTGGGGAGCCTGGCGGGCTGCCGTCTATGGGGTCACACAGAGTCGGACACGACTGAAGTGACTTAGCAGCAGCAGCAGCAGCAACAGCAGCAGCAGCATTGAATCTGTGATTGCTTTGGGTAGTATGATCACTTTAATAAAATTAATTCTTTAAACCCATGGGCATGGTATATCTTTCCATCTGTTTCTGTCATCTGCTATTTCTTTCATCAGTGCTTTCCAAGTACAAGTCTTCTATTTCCTTTTTTATTCTTTTTGATGTGATGAGAAATGGGATTGTTTCCCAATCTCTTATGTTTTATTGTTAGTGTATAGAAATGCAACAGATTTCTACATATTACTTTTGTATCCTGCAACTTTACTGATTTCATTGATGAGTTCTAGTAGTATTTTGGTGACATTTTTAGGCTTTTCTGGTATGGTATCATGTCATCTGCAAAGAATGACAGTATACTTAATCCCTTCCAATTTGGACACCTTTTATTTCTTTTTCTTCCCTGATTGCCATATCTAGGACTTCAAATAATATGTTAAATAAAAGTGATGAGAATGGGCATTGTTGTCTTTGTCCTGATCTTAAAGGAAATGCTTTTAGCTTTTCACCATAGAACATAATGTTAGCTGGGCTTGTCATATATGGCTTATATTATGTTGAGGTATATTTCCTCTATAACCACTTTGTTGAGGGTTTTCTTTAATCATAAATAGGTGCTGAATTTTGTCAAAAATTTTTACACATGTATTGAAATGATCATGTGATTTTTATTCTTCAGTTCAGTTCAGTTCAGTCACTCAGTCATGTCCGATTCTTTGTGACCCCATGGACTGCAGCACGCCAGGCCTCCCTGTCCATCACCAACTCCCGGAGTCCACCCAAACTCATGTCCATTGAGTCAGTGATGCCATCCAACCATCTCATCCTCTGTCGTCCCCGTCTCCTCCCATCTTCCATCTTTCCCAGCATCAGGATCTTTTCCAATAAGTCAGTTCTTCACGTCAGGTGGCCAAAGTATTGGAGTTTCAGCTTCAGCATCAGTTCTTCCAATGAACACTCAGGACTGATCTCCTTTAGGATGGACTGGTTGGTCTTTAGTTTGTCTCTACTTAATTTATTTCTGCTCTAATCTTTACTATGGGCTTTCCTGGTGGCTCAGTGGTAAAAAAAAAAATCCTCTTGCCTATGCAGGACACGTGGTTTGATTCCTGGGTCGGGAAGATCCTCTGGAGAAGGAAATGACAACCCACTCCAGTATTTTTGCCTGGGAAATCCCATGGACAGAAGAGCCTTGCAGGCTACAGTCCATGGAGTTGCAAAAGAGTTGGACACAACTTAAGAACTAAATAACAACAATCTTTATTATGTCTTTCCTTCTACTAACTTTGGGTTCTGTTTGTTCTTTTTCTAGCTCCCTTAGGTGTAAGGTTAGGTTGTCTGAGAACTTTGTTCTTTCCACCAGCATCCTTGGTGTGGTATGAGCTCTCAAAAATGGCTGCTTCCAGTGCCTGTGTGCCCAGGGTGAGCTCCAGTTGCCTCCTGCCTCTCCTGGAGGCTCTCCAAGATCAGCAGGTGGGTCTGACCAATAAACTCCTTTCAAATAACTGCATCTGCCCTAGGTCTTGCAGCATGTGAGATTTTGTGTGTGCCGTTTTAGAGTGGAATCTTTCTCCTACAGCCCATTGACTTTCCCCAAAGTAAGCCCCTGTGCTGTGCTGTGCTTAATTGCTCAGTCATGTCTAACTCTTTGCCATCCCATAGACTGTAGCCCGCCAGGTTTCTCTGTCCATGGGGATTCTCCAGGCAAGAATATTGGTGTGGGTAGCCTTTCCCTCCTCCGGGGGATCTTCCCAACCCAGGGATTGAACCCAGGTCTCCTACATTGTACGTGGATTCTTCACTGTCTGAACCACCAGGGAAGCCCAAGAATACTAAAGTGGGTAGCCTATCCCTTCTCCAGGGGATCTTCCTGACCCAGGAATTGAACCGGGGTCTCCTGCATTGCAGGCAGGTTCTTTACCAGCTGAGCTGCCAGGGAAGCCCAAAGTAAGCCCCACTGGCCATTAACACCAAAGGTTCTGGGGGCTCATCTTTCCATTGCAGGATCCCCAGGCTGGGGAGCTGGATGTGGAGCTTGGGCTTCTTACTCCTTGGGGAAAATCCTGCCGTTATCATCCTCCTGTTTGTGGGTCACCCACCTAGGCATATGGGTCTTGATTATACTGCTTCTCTGCCCTTTCTACCTGTCTTGTAAGTTCCTTCTTTATGTCTTTATTTGTAGCAGATCTGTCTTGCTAGTCCTCAGATCCTTCTCATCAATGGTTGCTCTATCAATTGTTGTAATATTCATGTGCCTGTGGGAAGTAGAGTCTTCCTACTTTGCCATGTTGCCCACTCTGGTAAGTACCACTTTAAGAAAACCAATTTAAACGATTTCATCTGGGAAAAAAATAGTAAACTAAGTGACTATCTGCTTTTTTTTTTTTTTTGGCTGTGCTTCATGGCTTGTGGGATCTTATTTCCCCAACCAGAGACTAAACCTAGGCCATGGCAGTGAAAACTCAAAGTCCTAACCACTGGACCACCATGGAACTCCAGTGACTGCTTTTAAAATGGGAGCACTGTGTAATTCTTTTAAATCAGAAACAGAACTATTAACTGCTGTAACATTTTCACAATAAAAGTTGATAACTCCAACAAAACAAATGAGTGATTCTGCTAATGGGAAGGTAGAATAGATATAATTTTTACTATTCCTTCCATTAAGTGTGATGAAGATCCTGGATACTACATATAAAACAAGCATAAGGAGCCTCTGAAAAGAGAAGGGAAGAAGATAGATTGGGACACAGAGAACAGAAAATTGGTGAATTCCCTGGGTTTTCTTTTTTCCTCATATATCCTTCAGTTCAGTTCAGTCGCTCAGTCGGGTCCAACTCTTTGCGACCCCATGAATTGCAACATGCCAGGCCTCCCTGTCCATCACCAACTCCCGGAGTTCACCCAAACTCACATGCATCGAATCAGTGATGCCATCCAGCCATCTCATCCTCTGTTGTCCCCTTCTCCTCCTGCCCTCAATCCCTCCCAGAATCAGGGTCTTTTCCAATGAGTCAACTCTTCTCATGAGGTGGCCAAAGTATTGGAGTTTCAGGCTCAGCATCAGTCCTTCCAATGAGCACCCAACTAGTCTTCTTTAGGATGGACTGGTTGGATCTCCTTGCAGTCCAAGGGACTCTCAAGAGTCTTCTCTAACACCACAGTTCAGAAGCATCAATTCTTCAGCTCTCAGCTTTCTTCACAGTCCAACTCTCACATCCATACATGACCACAGGAAAAACCATAGCCTTGACTAGACGGACCTTTGTTGGCAAAGTAATAGCTTTGCTTTTTAATATGCTATCTAGGTTGGTCATAACTTTCCTTCCAAGAAGCAAGCGTCTTTTAATTTCATGGCTGCAATCACCATCTGCAGTGATTTTGGAGCCCAGAAAAATAAAGTCAGCCACTGTTTCCCCATCTATTTGCCATGAAGTGATGGGGCCAGATGCCATGATCTTAGTTTTCTGAATGTTGAGCTTTAAGCCAACTTTTTCACTCTCCTCTTTCACTTTCATCAAGAGGCTCTTTAGTTCCTCTTCACTTTCTGCCATAAGGGTGGTATCATCTGCATATCTGAGGTTATTGATATTTCTCCTGGCAATCTTGATTCCAGCTTGTGCTTCTTCCAGTCCAGCATTTCTCATGATGTACTCTGCATATAAGTTAAATAATCAAGGTGACAATATACAGCCTTGACGTACTCCTTTTCCTATTTGGAACCAGTCTGTTGTTCCATGTCCAGTTCTAACTTTTGCTTCCTGACCTGCATGTAACTGTTGCTTTCTGACCTGCATATAACTATTGCTTCCTGACCTTCTCAAGAAGCAGGTCAGGTGGTCTGGTATTCCCATCTCTTTCAGAATTTCCCACAGTTTATTGTGATTCACACAGTCAAAGGCTTTGGCATAGTCAATAAAGCAGAAATAGATGTTTTTCTGGAACTCTCTTGCTTTTTCCATGATCCAGCGGATGTTGGCAATTTGATCTCTGGTTCCTCTGCCTTTTCTAAAACCAGCTTGAACATCAGGAAGTTCACAGTTCACATATTGCTGAAGCCTGGCTTGGAGAATTTTGAGCATTACTTTACTAGCATGTGAGATGAGTGCAATTGTGCGGTAGTTTGAGCATTCTTTGGCATTGCCTTTCTTTGGGATTGGAATGAAAACTGACCTTTTCCAGTCCTGTGGCCACTGCTGAGTTTTCCAAATTTTCTGGCATATTGAGTGCAGCACTCTCACAGCATCATCTTTCAGGATTTGAAATATATCCTTGGAGTTGATATATAAGCCAGCAAACTGTGAATGCCAATAAGCACTAAAAAAAAAGTCACAATTAAAGTCTGCTCTCAGACTTCCCTGGTGGCTCAGTGGTTAAGAATCTGCCCACTAGTGCAGGGCACTTGAGTTCAATCCCTGGTCTGGGAAGATTCCACTTTTCACAGGGCAACTAGGCCCATGTGCCACAACTACTGAAACTGGCACACTCTAGACCCAGCGCTCCACAACAGGAGAGGTCTGCACACCACAGCTGGACAGCTGCCTCTGCTACTAGAGCACAGTTCACGCACAGCAATGTAGATCCAGTATCAGTTCAGTTCAGTTCAGTTGCTCAGTAGGGTCTGACTCTTTGAGTCCCCATGAATTGCAGCACGCCAGGCCTCCCTGTCCATCACCAACTCCCAGAATTCCCCCAAACTCACGTGCATCGAGTCGGTGATGCCATCCAGCCATCTCATCCTCTGTCGTCCCCTTCTCCTCCTGCCCCCAATCCCTCCCAGCATCAGAGTCTTTTCCAGTGAGTCAACTCTTCCAGTGAGGTGGCCAAAGTATTGGAGTTTCAGCCTCAGCATCAGTCCTTCCAATGAAGACCCAGTATACCTCCCCCTGCCCCAAAACCAAAAAGTCTGCTCTCTGTAGCCAGAGCTGTAGGAAACAGGTAGCCTAGTAAGATTAAGAACTTTTAGATAGTAACATCTTTCCTCTAGCCAAACAGCACAGAAAAGGCTATGGCCCCATCCATACTCATTCCAGCAAAGACCTGGTGGGGAACATAAATTCCACCTCCACCAGGCTTACAGCTACCCCAGCACTGCAACCCTATCTCCGCCACACCTCACCACCAGGGCGATGTTTTAAAAAAGCTAGGTTGGACATGTCTATGCAGAAGATCCCAGGAAATACACAAAAACCTCCTAGAATCAAGAATTATGTTCAGCAAGATCATTGGATACCAAATAAGCATATAAAAGTCAATTGTATTTCTATATACTAACAATGAAGATGTTGATATCAAACTTTTAAATATATAACCATTTACAATTGTTCAAAAAAAACTAAGCACTTGGATGTAAACTTAAAAAGCCATGTACAAAACTTGTATGCTGAAAAGCACAAAATGAAAATGAAAGGAATCGAAGGAGACCTAAATAAATAGACATGGATGATGTATTTGTGGACTGGAAAATTCAACATAGTTAAGATGTTAATTCTCTCCAAACTGATATTAAGGTTTAAGTCCATGGAATTCTCCAGGCCAGAATACTGGAGTGGGTAGCCTTTCTCTTCTCCAGGGATCTTCCCAACCCAGGGATCAAACCCAGCTCTCTTGCACTGCAGGCAGATTCTTTACCAGCTGAGCCACAAGGGAAGCCCAAGAATATTGGAGTGGGTAGCCTATCCCTTCTCCAGCGGATCCTCCCAACCCAGGAATTGAACCAGGGTCTCCTTCATTGCAGGCGGATTCTTTACCAACTGAGCTATCAGGGAAGCCCATATTTCTAAATACTAACAATGAATATGTTGATAGCAAAATTTAAAATATTTACAATTGTTCAAAAAAATTAAGCACTTGGATATAAACTTAACAAACCATGTACAAGACTTGTATGCTGAAAAGCACAAAATGCTGATGAAATGAATCAAAGGAAACCTAAATAAATAGACATGGATGCTGTATTTGTGGACTGGAAAATTCAATAGTTAAGATATTAATTCTCTCCAAACTGATATTAAGGTTTAACACATTTTGTGTCAAAATTCCTCCCAAATTTTTGTAAATATAGACAAGATTATTCTAAAATTTATATGGAAGGGCAAAGGAACTAAAGTAGTTTAAAATAACTTTTTAAAAAGAAAAATAAGTGGCAAGAGTTGTTCTACTCCATTTCAAGAGTTATTACCTGGCTACGGTAATGAAGACTGTGATATTGCTGGAAGGACAAGCATACAGATGAATGAGACAGAATACAGAGCCCATAAATAGATCTGCACAGATAGGCTCAGCTGACTTTTGACAAAGATACAAAGCGGTTCAATGAAGCAAGGGTAGTTTTTCTTTTATCAGGTAGGAAGGAACAGTTGGACATTCACAAGCAAAAGAAAGAAATTTTGACTTAAGTCTCATAATTTATCTGACAATTTACTGAAAATGGATAAATGGATTGTGAATTTTTAATGTAAAACATAAAGTATAAAACTTTTTAGGAAAAATATAAATCTTTTTGGATCTAACACTAGGCAGAGTTCTTGCTGCTGCTGCTGCCACTAAGTCGCTTCAGTCGTGTCTGACTCTGTGCGACCCCATAGACGGCAGCCCACCAGGCTCCCCATCCCTGGGGTTCTCCAGGCAAGAACACTGGAGTGGGTTGCCATTTCCTTCTTCAATGCAGGAAAGTGAAAAGTGAAAGTGAAGTCGCTCAGTCGTGTCCGACTCTTAGCGACCCCATGGACTGCAGCCTACCAGGCTCCTCCATCCATGGGATTTTCCAGGCAGAGTTCTTAGATGACACCAAATGCATTATACATAAAAGGAAAAATTGAGAAATTGCACTTTATAAAAAATATACCTTTTTCTTCATTAAAAGCCTTGATAAAAAAGATTAAGATTGGAAGAAATTATTTGTAAATTATATATTTGTAATAAGATTTGGATCCAAAATATTTAAAGAATTCTCAACTCATTATAAGGAAACAAACAAACAAAAAAACCCAATTTAAAAACTGGGCAAACTCTCTGAACAGACATTTCACCCCCCCAAAAAAAAAAAAATCAGATGTCAAAGCCCATCAATTAGACAAAAAGTTTAAATCTGAATAATATCAAATGTCAGATAATAATATGAAAAGATTCTCAGCATCATTAGTCATTGGTGGTGGTTTAGTCGCTAAATCATGTCCTACTCTTGCGACCCCATGGGCTGTAGCCCACCAGGCTCCTCTGTCCGTAGGATTTTCCAGACAAGAATCCTGGACCATGTTGCCATTTCTTTCTATTTCTTTCTCCAGGGATCTTCCCAACCCAGGGATTGAACCCCCATCTCCGGCACTACAGGCAGATTCTTTACTGACTGAGCTACTAGGGAAGCCCCATTAGTCATTAGGACAATGCAAATTGAATCAGAATGAAACACTACCACATTCATATGAGAATGGCTAACGTTTTTTTTAATGACTATACCAAGTGTTGGTAAGAATATAGAAAACTGGAACTCTTATATATGACTGGTGGGGGTTTCCAAAATACTTTGGAAAGAAGTGGAACTGTTTTTTAAAAGTTTAGACAGATCTGACATATGATCAGCCATTTTATTTCTAAGTATTTGTGCATGGTAAGTGAAAGCCTATAATCATACACTGTTGTGCTCAGTCGCATCCAACTCTTTACAACCCCAGTCCAACTCTTTGCTCCTCTGTCCATGGAATTCTCCAGGCAAGAATACTGGAATGGGTTGCCATTTCCTACTCCAGAGGATATCCCGACTCAGGGAGGGAACCAGCAACTCCTGCCCTCAAGCGCACTCTTTACCATTGTGCTGCCTGGAAGCCCATATAATCATATAAAGACCTATCTATGAATGTCCATCACAGCTTTATTTTTTACAGCCCCAAACTGGAAACAACCCAGATGTCCATCAACAGGTAAATGGATAAACAAATTATTTTCAGACAAACTGAAGTATCATTCAGTGATGAAAATAAGTGAATTGTTGATACATATTTCAACATGAAGGAATATACAAAACAATTTTGGTGAATGAAAGAAGTCAGACGAGAAAGAGTGCATAGTGAGTGGTTCCATTTATATAACATTCTAGAAAACACATAAAATAGATCAGTGAATTGGAGGTGGGGAACATATAGGGAGGAACAGGAAAAAGAGATTTAAAAGAGGCATGAGGAAATATTTAAAAGTAATGAACATGTTCATTATTTTGATGGTAGTGAAATTTCATGGCAAATTTATTCATATGTCAAAATTCATCAAATTCTATGCTTTAAAGAGGTACAGTTTTTGCATAACAATTATACAAAGATATATCTATTTAAAAGTTCATGTTAATAAAGTTTTGACGATTGATCACAATTATTACAGAAACATTTATCTCAATTAGTATTTGTTGAGCACCCATCTCATGCAACCAGCTATAATCAAACCAAAACCTAGCAGTAATATAAAGATATGATAATTTTAGATTTATTCCGAAGTCCTAACAATTAAAACAATTGACTGGTTTGAAGGAGTTCGGGTAACTCAAAAAATACTCTTCTTAAGCAAGTACAGAGAGCTTCAATTTTGGGATATAATGGTTATTGATGATTTATTATGATAAAAGACAATAAACAGAAAACAATTTTTTTTAAAGAGGGAAGGAAGACTCCAAAATTAAAGAATAAGCTCTATTTTAAATAGGATTTGGCTTACGAAATCTTCAATTGCACTCAACTTTTGAGAGAAATACTTATCCCATGAAGTAAAAAAAAAAAAAAAATATGTAGAACAAGGTGGTCAAACTCACCCAGAGCAGCAGTTCAGGCTGTCAATTAGCATTATTTGAAAATAATGTTCTTCTTTCAAAATTGTCTTTTCCTAACTTAAAAGTCTTCTTTCTGAAATTTATGAATTAGGTCCCAAAGTCCTCCCCTTGTGAAGAAGTGGATTTGGTCATACATGCTTGGAGTTTCTGTAATGTTTGTTTTGTGGTATCATTCCATAGTAAAGCCTTTTTGTCACTGTTAATAACAGCATCAATATTATTCATAATGTTGATTTTTCTTCAGTCTGAAGCACCAAATGTGTAGTCCTGAAACTGCACTGGTTCAGGATTACTTTGCTTGGTTCTGCCAGGATTTTTTAATCATCTAAGAAGAGAAGGGTTTTCTCTGAATCCATGACAAAACCTTCCCTAGCACTGGCAGGCCGTCTTGTTGCCTTTCGTGCAGCAGTGAGTGCAATGAGCAGTGAGGACGGTTTGGGAGGCCGACGTCCAAAGAGAAGATAGAACCCATCTAAGGTGTTGGGCAACAAAATCTTGAACTAAGATAGTGTTTATGGAAAAAGGAAAGTGGATCCTGGCTGCCGTGTGGAAACAAAAGCATATGTTGGCTCACTTATGTGCACTCGTTCTCTAGACATGCTGGGACCCCAGAGGCTGACAGAGGGAAAGAGAACAAAGCTGGGGCCTGCCAGGCCCAAGACTAGGGCACCAAGACTATAAAACAGGATGGAGTCTGGAGCATCGTTCACAGTCCTGTCTGGTAGAAAAGGCTCCCATGAGCTAATAGGTCAGCATCCATATATATATAAGTGGAGACTCTGGGGGCAGGAAGAGCAAGATTACAGGATTTTCTAGAGCAGGGGTCAGCAAACTATGATCCATATGCCAAATCTGCCCCATGGACCTGTCTTTATAAACAAAACTTTATGGGAACACATATTTGTTCATGCTGCTGCTGCTACAATAGCAGAATTGAGTAATGAAAGAGACTCGAGGTTTACAAAGTAAAAATATGCTCTATTTGGCCCTGTACAGGAAATGTTTGGCAATCCCTGTACTACAAGAGGGCGAGGCTTGGAGTCAGCACTGTGATCCCAGGTGATATGTTTGGCTTGAAGATACACCTGAGGCATGGGCTTAGAGTAACCCATGGTCTAGGCAGGATGTCAAAACCACAACCGAATAGTTTGAAGTTCAGGACCTTAGGTACAGGCAGAAGCCAAGGCAAAAGCTCAGTCCTATTGACCAGACAGACATGGTGGTGATTACGGCAAGAATAAGGTTCAATAGGCTGTGGGATCCAAGCTTACCTTGAGCCATAGAAGATACCAAGTCAAGAAGAGTAACTCCAGTTTCAGTGACCTGCAGATGGCTTTGAACCAGTGGTTAGTTTCAAGTACTCAGTGTTGAGCAGAGCTGGGAAGGCAGAGGCTAACCCAGAGGGAAGGATCTCAAGTCCAGATCATCTGAATCTTTCTGCTAGAAAGTAGGACCATGGTCTGTACTCTCCATTTCCTCTTCAACAAGAAGCTATCACCCTCATCAACCCAACGTGATAAGACAGAAATGTCTCCTGGATTGGGTTGCCAGATTTAGCAAATAAAAGTACAGGATGCTGAGTTCAATTTGAATTTCAGACAAAGAAATAAATTCAATATAAGCATGTCTGAATTATTTCACTGGACATGTTTATGCTAAAAATTGACCCATTATTTGAAATTCAAATTCAACTCAAGTTGTACAGTTTTTCCAACAACATTACTTCCAGGAAACTGGCCATCATTGTGATAAATTATGACTAAACCAAGCAATATTTTGACTCCTGGGATAGCAAGAATTTCTAGTCTTTTTGTTTCTCCTCCAGTCTTTTTTGCCTCCCCACTCTGGTCACATTTAGACTTCTTTCCCACATCTTTCCAACTCCTTTCTACCACTTCCTTTCCACAGACTGTCTAGGAGAGAGGGCCAATTGCATCTCAGCACTTTCAGTAATTCTAACATGGATTCAACTCTCATTGATTAAACAAGGGCTGAAAACTGAGAAAGAAGAAGTCAAGCTTTTTAAAGTGACTCACAGGAAGGAAATCTGGTGAACAGACAGTTAGGTGATTGGCTTCTGACTCATAGGCGCTTTCCTTGTTAGAGATTTGCAGCTCTCTATCACTGTTAGTTTGCTATCAACAAACCACTGAAATTTCTCTGGCAGCACGCAGATCGTTGTCTTAGCAGAAGACTTGGGTTTAGAAGAACGACTTGGCACGTGCTGGTACCAACTGTTGAGTTAAAATGGATGTGTTTTTAAAATTTACACAAAGCCTCTTAGATTAAAAGCAGAGGGCCTTGTAAGGGCCAAGCTCATGGTTTTAAAGCATTAGGCCAGCCCCATGTTGTGTGAAGAGGTTCTTAGGAAAGGTTTGAGAATAGTCAAATCTGTGTGATTTGCTTCATGCTATGGTTACAGTGAATTAAACCTCACCTGCAGGGAAGAGGATGTGGGCTAAGATTGTGCTCAGCGCTGACTTGGGTAATATGTAAAACATGTAGAAAATATCAATCTGATATGAATTTCATTATTTGTCCCATTGGTCATTTCTCTAGCAACCTTTCCTCTGCTGTGGCAGTATTAGAGGTGTTCATCTGGGTCTCCCTTCCAGAAAGAACTTGCTGTTCACTGTAAAAGATGCTGTTAGCTTACAGCCTCCAGCTATCGATGCCTTAAGATCCACCACACCTTTACAGCCAGGGTCATGCTTCTCATGGGGCAGTCCCCTAGCCAATGATTGAGCCCGGAGTAGGTACCAGACCTGGCTGATTCTCTTCAACATAGGACTCCTCTGATGAGCAACCTTTGCTCTGAAATCCCTCATTGGGTTGGCCAAAATGACTCAGATCTGCATCATGGTCTGAGGCTGTCCCTGTCCAACCCTACTTTCTCTCTCTTTTATCTTCACAAGTGTCACTCAAAACTCTTGCAATCTTAATTCTGTCTCAGTATTGGCTTCCCAAGTTTGAGCAAGCTCCAGGAGTTGGGGATGGACAGGGAAGCCTGGTGTGCTGCAGTCCATGGGGTCACAAAGAGTTGGACATGACTGAGTGACTGAATTGATTGAGGGTGCTCTTGACCCAACCATCCTGGCCCCAGGAAAGTGGGTGGAACTGACACTTTAGCAAGGAAAAAGATATCTCTATGGTACATTCTTACCCAAAAAGAAGAGGGGGAAAGGGCATACTCATTCCTGTCCCGCAGAGCACAGGAGTGAGAAGAGAAGTGGAGACAAGATAAGACCCTCACACATCATAGTCTTGCTTGCCTCTTCCTTGGGGTCAATGCTTTTATGGGGAAAGAACTATGAAAACATTCAGAAAGGTATGCACGGACTAAAAAATCTTATAGCAAGTGACCTACTTTCCCACACACAGAGTAGAAGAGGCTGAATGCAACCAGGAGAATCCCATCATGTGTCTGGCACCACTACTCACGTGGCTGGAGTGGGACAGTGTATTATCAGCGAATGAAGGGGCCTTGGTAAACAGCAATGTGCTATATGCCTGTATGGCCAGGTGCCCTGGTGAAGGTCAGCAAGGTTCAAGATGGGTCACTGGAAACTCAGGAGACCTGAAGTTGGAAAGTGGGGGCCCTTGAGATCAAGTGATCTGATTTAAGGAGGCAATGGCAGTGTGAATGTCCCATGGGTAAGTGTATCCATTGCTTGTCAACAAACAAGCTAGACTGGGAACACCCAGGGGGCATTGGCACAGGGCCCAACACCTAAACGCAGGCATGCCCCTCAGACCAGCAGTCACATGCTGATTCCCACACCCATGGTCACGTGGTAATGACACCGCCACCAACCAAAGACCCAGGTGCTAACCTCAGGGATTTCAGAGAGGCCAAGATATTCCTGCTGATCATGTAAGTCTAGTCTCTTCCTCCACATTACATGGGGTCAGGGAGATACAAGGGAGATGTGATGAGTTATGGAAAACAAAGGAGCTGCATGCATTGGCAGGCTGAGTGTGTGTGAATCACTCAGTGACCCCACTGCACTCGAATACAGTGTTTTACTTTTTGAATTTTAGTCCAAGATACGGAGTTAACGGGGAAGAAGGGGGACAGTGTCAGACTTAGTATCTCTAAGTCATTATCTGAACAGCAGCTTCCTGCCAAGAACCCCCAGGGGCTGGATAAATTACAGCATCCACATATGGGGAACGTTGGTTTCTCTCTAGATCACATTTTCCAAGGGATGGGAGATAATCTACTGGTGATAGCCAAGATGATTTTAGGTTGTGTGGGAATACCTTTCATTAACTCTGAATCACACCCAAAGCATCCCATTTCCAGCTTCCCTCCATCCTCCTGATCATGTAAGAGGAAGTTTGGGCACTTATCTCGAACCTCCCCAACATTTGCCAGTTCCACTTTTTAATAGAGTGAGACCAGATTTCAGATTCAGAGTACCAGCCCTTCTCTACCCTCCATCTAATTGCCCATGAAGCAGCCACAGTGATCCTTAAACAGAAAGCAAATCACACCACTTCTCTGCTGAAGACCTTCCCATGTCTCCTCATTTCACTTGGAGGAAAAGCCTAAACCTTTTTCAGCAGCCCCCAAAGCCCCACCTGATCTGACACATCACACTCCAGCCTCATGCCCTCTCCTCCCCACCACCCCACCACCCTTACCCGGCTCCAGCCAAGGGCAGCCTCCTGATTGGGCTCAGGATGCTCTTTGCCCAGATACCAGCCCAGCTCAAGTCTTTGCCTGCCACAACTTGACTCAGAACTGATTCTGTAGTGAGGACTCCCTCGGTTTTCCCTCCTGAATTGCAGCTTCCATCCAGGTTCCTGGTCCTCACCCTGCTTTATGTCTCTGTGTGTGTGTGATACGTTTTACGTATTCATCATGTTTTGTTGTAATTTTGTCATTTGAAAAAACAAATCTGTCATTTTTATTTCCTGCCTCTCTCACTTGAATGTAAACGCCATGAAGTCCGGAATTTCTGCCTGTTTTATTTACTGCCCTATCCCCAAAATCTGAAACAGGACCTGGTATGTAGTGGACGCTCACTCAATATTTCCTGAATGAATAAATGAATTTTTGGCTCATTCCTATTCGATATCATCACTATCATAATTTCCCTTTGTCACACCTTCCTTTTAATTCTCCTCCCTTTCCTAGCAAAGCAAACACAAACACGCACACAGCAAAAAAAAAAACAAAACCCTGCAGGATACTAATAATGCCCCCTCCTCAACTTCATGGAAGTTCTAATAATCATGTATATATATTTTATTTACACACACATATATAATACATACATTATTTTATATGTATTTATATTTTATCTATCTACACACACATTATATTTTCCTTTAAGATGGGAGATTTGGGGTGTGGAGTGCCAAGGGAAAAGAATTTGGGGAATTCTTCAGCCGCTGACCTCTGTCCTGCTCCCAGCTCCCTGTCTATGCTCCCCTCTGGCCCTGGCCAGCCACCCTCCCCTCAGAGTCCCGCCTGGTGAGTTCTGCTCCCCAGCAGCCTGCAGCATTTGGGCTGAGATGCTTGGAGCGCGCAGGTTCAGCTTGTCCGGGATCCTCATAGACTGGGGAGCACAAGACACACATGCACCAGGCTGCTGCTTTTGAAGGCCAGCACTGGCGTGTGACTTGAATCAGGAACCGGCATCTAGAAGTCCGGAATGGAGAGCGAGCTGGGTGGAAGAAGCAGCAAGCCTAGTTCCCCACCGCTGGCTGGTTCTGTTTGCTCTGTTTCCTCTCGTCACCACAGCACCTCGTGGGGTTACCAAGGAGATAGCAGAGAACAGACCCGGCTGAGACGCGGGGCCGTGGGCGGCAGCAGACGGTCACTGAGGACAACGCCCTCGTCCTAGGCCCCGCCCCCCTCCCACGCAGGAGCTGGAATTCGAGGGGCTGCTTTGGGAATTCAAACCAGAGCTTGCCCACACCTACTCTCTGGTCCTCCGTGCCTCTCTGAGGAGGAGGATCTGCAGGCTTGGATCCTGCTGCTGGATCTGCTGGCTCTTCTGAGCCCTGGGCGTGTATTTGTGTTGTAAGAAAACACCTGGGTTTTCTCAAGGGGCGGAAGAAATCGGCGGCTGAGCTATTCTGCTCTCGCGTGGATGAAAGGCTGTGAGATGAGGCTGTTGATCACCACAGAGGCCCCGGACAGCTGCACGGAGACGTGTCAGGAGCCAGGCCCCGAGACCGAGATTCCTCCTCTGAACTAGCCTGTCTTCAGCACGACTAAGTGATAGCATGGGGACATCCACACCAAGCTTTGAGAAGGAACAATGCCTTCTAACCGCTAGCTCTGATGAAGAGCTGGCCCCATTTGTACATGCCAGTGCCTAAATGAGACCATGTTTGGATTTGACAAGTCTTTAGGAATATCCGGTAATTGCGGTAATTCCGTAATTCATGCTGCTAGACGTACGTCTATGGGGTCGCACAGAGTCGGACACGACTGAAGCGACTTAGTAGCAGCAGCACCAGACGTACCTGGTGCTTTCATCTTTACAAAGCTTGTGTCCATTCTCAGTCTTCCACCCACGAGGGGGGCTTGAATTTTCTGCTAACATAAATGTAGCAGGAAAGTGTTTCAAATGAAGATCTCACCCCAGACATGGGGTGTTTCCCTCTCGCTCCTGGTAGACGAGTTCCTTAAACAGGAGTCTCACGAGTCTGAGGCCTGAAACCACAGAGCTTACTGATGTAGCTGCAAACTGCAACTCAGCCAGAAAGAGAAAAGTCGAGTAGAGAAAGCACATTGCATTGGAGGACCTTAGCATGTCTCTCACAGGCGGACTATTTACATGTGTTCCCCTCACGGCCTCCATAGCAACTGGCAGAGATGCAAAAATGCTTCGTCAGTATTTGCTACAGGGTGAGAAGAGAGCGCTGGAGATCCTCTTTCTCCTAGCAGGCAGGGCTATTTCCATCTCCTGGCTTCGTGACTTCTCCCAGCAGCCACTTGGCAGGACAGTTTCAAACAGCAGGGAGTCTGTGAATCAATCCAATCAGCATTTGAGCCTTTCAGGATAGACGGACCTCATCTCCTGCTCCCTCTTGCAGGCAATTATGTATGGAGTCAGGAAGGAATTTTGCTATTAAGAAGTCTCAATAATAAGGAGCTGAGAGGTTGTAGTTTCCAGCTTTTAACCACATTTAAGGCGTGACTCCATTTTCCTTATAGTTTCCCAGTGCACATCACTGCCTAATTCTCCCCAGAGAATCGAAATTGCTTTGTGATGTATATGTATCAGTCATGTGAGCTAAGGCTCAGAGCCAGCAAACAGTGTCTTTCTCAGAAACCTTCCTCCCCAACCCCCTTTCCCATGTTGCATGTTTAAGTGATAGCTTCCACCCTTCTACCTCCCATGCTCGCGGGCTGCTTATTCAGGAATGTGGGCTCCGCAGTCACCTTGCTGTGATGAAAACTGTAATTCAACTCCCCACATGTGCCCCAGAATATTTTGTCTCCAGCGTTTCAGTTTGTGACTTATACCATGTGATTTATGTGCTGTTGGTCAGTGCATCGTGTGTCAAAACCTTCTAAGTGCTTTGGGAGAAAGAGCAATCAGAGAATCTCTGATATTCAAAGATCTTACAGTCTAGTTTAGCTCTTATGTAGCATTCAACCCAGCATTACACTCTCAACATGAGACCAGCACATCTATTAAGGCCCATAGGAAAAGCTGAGCCCCTATGCAATTGTCCCTGGTGGGGCTGGATTCATGGCTGAGTGACTGGTGCCATCGACCAAGATTGATGCTCAGAAGGACTTGCTTGGGGTTTAATGTCCTAACACTGCCATCTTACAAGTCTTAATTTGTCTTTGAGCTTGCATTTTCTGAGTGAAGTCTGTTGGGACAATGGAGCTCAGCTCACTATCCCAGCTCACTGTCTGCTTCCTGTAGAAGCAGATGCAGGAAGGATGGTGGCTGGGTGGCACCCCATGGCATCTTGGCGGGGAGCATGGCAGTGCTGTCCCTTCCCGAGGCTGGCAGTGCCACAGTGCATTTGACTGGGTGGGGGCCTCTCAGTCATTCGCATCGGTGTACCCAGTATGCGCTGGGGGTTATAATCCTTTGAGGGGGGCGCTGTGGGTTGAGGTGGCAGGCAGTGGGAATTGAAGACTGACTGCCCTGCTGCCTTCTCCTTTCATACTTGAGCGCCACAGTTTATGTAGCCAGACCAAATGAACTTTAGCAACTCCCTCCTTTTGATCCAAGCAGGTCTTGAACAGCTGTCATGAACAAAGCTCGTATAAGCCAATCCTGATTGTATGGATGTGAGAGATGGACTATAAAGAAAGCTGAGTACAGAAGAATTGATGCTTTTGAACTGTGGTGTTGGAGAAGACTCTTGAGAGTCCCTTGGACTGCAAGGAGATCCAATTAGTCCATCCTAAGGGAGCTCAGTCCTGGGTGTTCATTGGAAGGACTGATGTTAAAGCCGAAACTCCAATACTTTGGTCACCTCATGTGAAGAGTTGACTTATTTGAAAAGACCCTGATGCTGGGAAAGATTGAAGGCAGGAGGAGAAGGGGATGACAGAATATGAGATGGTTGGATGGCATCACTGACTCAATGTACATGGGTTTGGGTGGACTCTGGGAGTTGGTGATGGACAGGGAGGCCTGGCATGCTGCGGTTCATGGGGTCACAAAGAGTCAGACACAACTGAACGACTGAATTGAACTGAATCTGATTTCCCATCAGTTCAGTGAAAAACAAATTATATTCCGTTCCTCAGAACCCATGTCAACCATAAAAATACCAAAATTGTGGAAGTGAGATGTGAGAAATATGAAGTCACCTCCTAAACGTATCTAACATATTTGATGAACTTAATATACTCAAAATAATCATGATTTTTAGAATCGACTAAATTTAGTTTTTGCAAGCATTTGTTTATTATGGTGAAATAAGCACAATGTAAAATTTACATCATAAATGTGCCTTCTGGGAGATTTTCCTACAGAGACTAAATTGACTGAATTTCTGTTCTCTAAATTCAGACAGACATGTTAAGTGTTGAAAAGTGTCATGCTGATGATTTCTTTCAATGCTTTTCCAGCTTTGGAAAGGAGATTCCCCTTAGAGGTATACGTTTAGCAAAATAAGATCTTGTAAATTTTCCTCTTCTTGCGCTCAACAGGAAGCTGATGGCATAGGAGGCTGGCTGGTCCATGCTGACACCATTCATTGGGTATCTGCTATGATGTGAGCTGAACCCTGGGCCCTGGGCAACATGGAAGATGTAGAGAAAAAATAAGATGGTCTCTGCCTCTAGGAAGCATGTGAGACCTTCAGCTAGGGAAGAGAGAGAAATCTGTAGCTGCTGAAGGGAGCTGGCTAAGAGCTCATGGGCAGCTGGAAGGTCTTCATGGCTCACTCCACTCAGAGCACCATGTTGTCAGGAGAAGGCTACTTGGCCCAGGCTGAGCAAGTGGAACCTTGGTCTACTTGTGAACAAGGCTTGATGACTCACAGGCCATTGGGAGTTGCTGTCCACAGCTTGACACATTTTGAGCCTGGACACATTTGAGCCTTTGTGTTCTCTCTCTAGCACAGGAATTGCTTTTAGAAAAGCACCATTTCTTGGGTCAGCATGGAGATTACCCTGTGGAAGACCCTGGGTATGTGAACTATTACTGACAAATATTATTGAGGGTTTGTTTTATGTGAGAAAACACACCAGATTCCAGGCGTATAGACCCTGCTTTCAAGGTCTCATGGTAGATTAGAAGAGATACAGATGTGCACACATGACCAAAGTGTGCCTGGACATTGGGCTTGGGGATATACTTAGTTGCTTCAGTTGTGTCTGACTCTTTGCAACCCCATGGACTGTAGCCAACCAGGCTCCTCTGTTCGTGGGATTCTCCAGGCAAGAATACTGGAGTGGGTTGCCATCTCCTTCTTCAGGGCATCTTCCCAACCCAGGGATTTAACCTGTCTCCTGCATCTCCTGCATTGCAGGTGGCTATCCACTGAGCCACCTGGGAAAGTGACAATCAAAAGACCTAATATGAAATCTTGGCTCTGACCAGCTGACTCTGTGACTTTAGCCACATCCTGTAATTTCTCTGGGCTTTGGTTTCTTTATTTGCAAAAGGGATTTGTGGCTGAGAGAAGAAAAATTGTCTGTTTGGTCTCCAAGTTGCCTTTCTGTTTTAAAATTTCCTGTCTCTTTGAACCTCCTAGAAATAATCTGTGCTCCATAGGCAAGATTCTCTCTTGTACTGATTTTCTAGGTCTTCTGTAACAGAGCACCACAGACTGAGTTGTCTAAGTAACACAAATGTGTTGTCTCACGGTTCTGGAGACTGGGGTCTGAGATCAAGTGGTTAGCAAGATAGTTCTTTCTGAAAATTGGAATAATCTGTTTCATGCCTCTTCCTTAGTTTCTGGAGGTTTGCTGGAAATTTTTGACATTCCTTGGCTTATACAGTTCTGTCTTCATGATCTTCTGGTGTTCTCCCAAGGACATCTATGTCCAAATTTCTTTTTTATAAGGACACCAGTCTTATTGGCTTGGGTCATATACCTCAGCATAGCCTCATTTTTAACTGTATCATCTCATGTTAGCTAAGTACATCTGCAATAACCCTGTTTCCAAAAGAAGTCACATTCTGAGGGGTAGGAATTCAGTGTATGAATTGTGGGAGGGGGGTTAGACAAAATTCAACTCATATTAGCCTGTTATATTCATTTCTACCTTGAAACCTTTGGTCCATCCTTATTCAGGTGGTAAATCTTTTTCATCTTAGTTATCAGCTCTGATCAGTTTGAGTGATCACCTGAAATGTTGAGTAGAGAAGAATTATGAATTGACATCTAGGATTAATGGGAAAGGTGACGAGAACTAGCTCAGATTCTTTTTATGGGTAGAGGATATAAGGAATAGGGTTTTGGCATGTGCCTGCTCACACAAGGAGGAGACGATTTAAACATCTTGCTGCTCATCCCTGAAGCAAAGACCTCACCAAAAAGTCAAGACAAGAACTGCTTTTTTTTCAGATCTCTCCGCTTGAGATGATATTCAAAGAGAGATTGCCAACTTGCAGTCTTGCTGCATTTAATCATCCTCTCAGGGCCTTTCAGCCCAGCCCATGAAGATGATTTAATCATCAACAGGACTCAACTATTCCATAATGAGAGTGAAGGGAATTAAACTTTTAGGAAGACATGATCAGTCTGGACTTTCTGAATGTTTTCTGAAACCAGATCGGAAGAACCAAAAACAAACCCTCAGTCCCACTCTTGACACCTATAGCATCAAAACCACCAGATGATGGCAGCTGCTATAGAAATCTAAGCAAGTGTGGGAATGCCTGCCTTGAGCTGCAAGCTTGGTACAGGAGCCAAAAGATGGGCAATGACAGGAAGCCAGTGTCTGTGTCAGTGTGGCTACAAAAGAAGTACTTTTCAAGACGAAAAGGAGACCTTCTGTGGACCTTGAAAGCAGCTTGGACTATCCAGGGAAGCCTTGATTTTTGTTTCAACTGCTGAGTTCCCTGACGAAAACTTGGGAGACTGGGCAAGGCCAAAGCCTGTTCACCACCAGAAAATATTTTGATGGAGGGCTTTGTATTTAAGATATTCATTTGAAGTATGAGTGCCACTGATTTGAAACTTTTCCCCTCGTATAAGGGGTCAGGATCACACACCAGGCACTGTTTCAAATGTATCCCACTAGTGAAAGGTGGAGAAGGCAATGGCACCCCACTCCAGTACTCTTGCCTGGAAAATCCCATGGACAGAGGAGCCTGGTAGGCTGCAGTCCATGGGGTCAGGAAGATTTGGACACGACTGAGTGACTTCACTTTCCCTTTTCACTTTCATGCATTGGAGAAGGAAATGGCAACCCACTCCAGTGTTCTTGCCTGGAGAATCCCAGGGACAGCGGAGCCTGGTGGGCTGCCGTCTGTGGGGTCACACAGAGTCGGACACGACTGAAGCAACTTAGTAGTAGTAGTAGTAGTAGTAGTAGTGAAAGATACATCCTCTTCTTGTTCAAATGCTACATTTCTGTTTGTCCCTATTTGACCACGGCCCTTATCATGAGACTATGCCAGGCAAGTCTGTTGGAAGTAAGTCAGAGACACCTGAAAGGGAGCTGGATCTTCCAGCCACAGCCATCCTAGTTGAACTATCCCAGTCACCTAGCAAACTGGTCAGAGGCACATAAGTGAGTCCAGCCAACATTAACCAAGCCCAACACAGACCAGCAAAACCACCCAGCTGACCTGTAGACTTGTGAGAAACAAGGACCGTTTGTTATTTTAAGCCATTAAACATTGAAGGGTTCTGTTACATAGCAATAACTAGCTGCTACACACCGTTTCCCACATATAGGGGCAAAGAGGGAGGTTGATAGACTAGGCAGAAGCTGTGTCCACTGTGGGAATTCAGCTGTGACTAGGAAACTGGGAAGCTGATGAGGCAGGTCCATTAGAAGGCTATTTGCATAAGATACCTCCCAGAAGAGAATTCATCTGGAGGGATGAACAAGTCAAGCAGAAAAACTTGGTTTGGAAACAATGACGTTAGTCATCAGAGGCTGAGAAAATCCACCAGGTTCTGTTATTCTAATGGGTCTTCTGACTTAAGGTCGATGAATTCTTGTTTGACATTTTTGGTTGAGGGTACAGCTTCCCAGCTTCGGGATCAGTGTAGAAACTTATAAAGCTAAAGCAACCTGGGAAGAACATGTGAACAAAGCACAAATTTGGTACCCAGGAGATTCCAGCACCTTAGTAAAAGATAAGAGCAAAGATAGGGTACCCAGAAGATGACTGAGTCACATCTGTCTAAATAATTACATTAATCCATTATTTCATTCACTATGTGTTCAACAAACATTGAGGGCTATCCGGATCACACTGTGTTAGGTTATATTCAGTTCAGTTCAGTTCAGTCGCTCAGTCATGTCCAACTCTTTGCAACCCCATGAATTGCAGCACGCCAGGCCTCCCCGTCCATCACCAACTCCTGGAGTTCACTCAAACTCATGCCCGTCGAATCGGTGATGCCATCCAGCCATCTCATCCCTTCTCCTCCTGCCCCCAATCCCTCCCAGCATCAGGGTCTTTTCCAATGAGTCAGCTCTTCGCATTAGGTGGCCAAAGTATTGGAGTTTCAGCTTCAGCATCAGCCCTTCCAATGAACACCCAGGACTGATCTCCTTTAGGATGGACTGGTTCTGGATCTCCTTGCAGTCCAACGGACTCTCAAGAGTCTTCTCCAGCACCACAGTTCAAAAGCATCAATTCTTCTGTGCTCAGCTTTCTTCACAGTCCAACTCTCACATCCATACATGACCACTGGAAAAACCACAGCCTTGACTAGACAGACCTTTGTTGACAAAGTAATATCTCTGTTTTTGAATATCCTATCTAGGTTGGTCATAACTTTCCTTCCAAGGAGTAAGTGTCTTTTAATTTCATGGCTGCAATCACCATCTGCAATGATTTTGGAGCCCCCCAAAATAAAGTCTGACACCGTTTCCACTATTTCCCCATCTATTTGCCATGAAGTGATGGGACCAGATGCCATGATCTTAGTTTTCTGAATGTTGAGCTTTAAGCCAACCTTTTCCTTCTCTTCTTTCACTTTCATCAAGAGGCTTTTTAGTTCCTCTTCACTTTCTGCCATAAGGGTGGTGTCATCTGCGGAGAGACAAATGCTTTTATAAGGTGGGGTCTTACCCACGAAGAGCCCACGGCCTGGTCCACATTTAAAAATAGGTTTTATCTTACATGTTTCAATGCCATTCTCCCAAATCTTCCCACCGTCTCCCTCTCCCACAGAGTCCATAAGACTATTCTATACATCAGTGTCTCTTTTGCTGTCTCGTACACAGGGTTATTGTTACCATCTTTCTAAATTCCATATATATGCGTTATTATACTGTATTGGTGTTTTTCCTTCTGGCTTACTTCACTCTGTATAATAGGCTCCAGTTTCATCCATCTCATTAGAACTGATTTAATGTATTCTTTTTAATGAAACATGTAAAATATCATGTATGAAACGAGATGCCAGTCCAAGTTCGATGCACGATACTGGATGCTTGGGGCTAGTGCACTGGGACGACCCAGAGGGATGGTATGGAGAGGGAGGAAGGAGGAGGGTTCAGGATGGGGAACACATGTATACCTGTGGCGGATTCATTTTGACATTTGGCAAAACTAATACAATTATGTAAAGTTTAAAAATAAAATAAAATTAAAAAAAAATAAATAAATAAAAAGAAAAAAAAATAAAAATAAAAATAGGTTTTATCTTATGTGTTCTGATTGGTAATGGCTGCCTGGAACACACTCTTGAGGCATTTGAGAGTCCAGATCCTGATTCAGAGGAGTGCTGTGATTGACTAGCAATGTCTTCTCTGGCCACATATTTGTAACCCCAGTGAACTAATTTTAAGTCCTGGCTTCACATTTACTCAAAGATCCATGAACTAGGCTTCTTGCATGTATTATATGTGAAATTCGTCTCTCACTGCCTCTTCCTGCCTTGGCTGAGTGACAAAGAGCTGTACCGATACTAAGGAAGGTGATTCTAGGTTGGCATTCTCTTTTGACAAAGGAGCGGGATATTTTCTCTGTATCTCTTTTAGTTCTCCTCTGTAAGTGAGAAACATAATCCTCAGGAGGTGGGTGGGGTAGAACAGAGTATGGAGGGAAACTCATGTACAGTGACGAAAAGACTCCACCATCTCCAGCAGACTGATAAAGGGTTTGGGGGGTGAGGAGACCATGACCCAACTTTGAAAAGAAGCACTGATCTAGTACTAACCCATCCTGACTTGGCATCATAGGGACAAGGAAATAAAGACAATCCAAACACTCAGGTTTCTTGTATTTATCTAGTTTGAATGCGGTTAATCTGCTGACAGGCTTGGCAAGCCTGCACGTCCTGGACAGGGCTGGGCAGTGCTCCCAATGGGCATTTAATGAACACCGTGGAGACTTGTCAGTAGCTCCCCTGGGGAATCCAGGCTGAATTGGAGCCCATACTGGACAACTATGGAGAGACAAACGATTTTAAATTCACCACTCGCCCTGTTCCTGAAGGTCTGTTCACTTTGTGAGCCATGTAGAACTCAAAAGGCTGAGTATTTAACAAAGACTTAATCAAATTTGGCTTTTGTCATCTGTAGGACCTGTTCTCATGTCTGTGTTCTGCCTTCTCTACTGGTGTGACTTTGGTCAACCCTCAGGGTCTTCATTTGAAAAACAAGGATAAGAATACTTATCTTGGGGATTTAGTGAAGATAGAACAAGTTTGTAAAGTGCTCAGGAATGCCTGGCATATAGTTAGTGCTCAATAAATGACAGTTATGATTATTAGCAATTAAGTTCTGGACTCTTTGGGAGCATCACCCACCATCATCCCCTTTCTGTCTTCTCGTTTCTACTTACAAGCAGTATTGGGCTCTAACTCCCCATGGACAGAAGCTCTGAGTGCAGACCCCCCATAAGCTTGGATGTCCCATCAGCTGTCCTGCAGCCTGGCCTCAAGTTGCCCTGCAAACACAGGCCATGTGGGGTTCACATGATCCCCAAAGGAGGTGCTGTTTTCTCAGCAGCTCCACTCCCATTTCTAGGCTGCATTGACTGTGTCTCTGCAGACAAAGCCCAGTGTGTTTGTGAGGCTCTGGCCATTGTGACACTGAGTAATGAGAGGGCTGGGCAAGGGAAGAGGACAAGAAGCTGCTGAACCCAAGCCAACAGTGCTCCTGGTTGCGTTCACCCAGCTGTGGACAGCGCCTGCCGCCCAGTGGGAGGGTTTCAACACCAGAAGCTGCAGGCCCAGCCGAAACCCCCTGTAATACTGCCCCGCTGGGTCCCCTGGCCTGGCTGGGGTGGTGGGAATAAGTTTTAGGGGGAAGGGATACTGGGTAGTTCGATAGGGAGGTGGGAAAGACGCCCTCTGGTTCTTGCTTTCTGAGCTTCCCCTTCTTTACTCAACAGGAACACAGAGAAGATACCCACTGTGGGACGAGTGGGAGGAGCACAGGACTTGGAGAGACAGCTTAGCTTCAACACTGCCTTCCAGGCATATGCTTGCACAAGTCCCGTCATCTCTCCTGCAGCCTCAACTTTCATATCTGTAAGATGGGACTGTCACAAAGTTGACACAAGGGTCATGTGAGATGATGCATGTCTCAGTCTTTTATTTTTTTTAAATAAGGATTTATTTATTTGTGACTGTACTGGGTCTTCACTGCTGTGCACAGGCTTTCTCTAGTTGTGGCAAGTGGGGGCTACTCTTTGTTGAGGTGTGCAGGCTCTAGGCAGGCAGGCTTCAGGAGCTGCAGTGCTTTGACTCCCTGGTTGCAGCTCATGGGCTCTAGAGTGCTGGCTCAGCAGTTGTGGTGCAGGGGCTTATTTGCTCCATGGCATGCGGGATCCTCCTGGACCAGGGATTGAATCTGTCGCCTGCACTGGCAGGTAGATTCTTACCCACTGGCCACCAGGGAGGCCCTGTCGCAGCCTTTTTCAGGCAGGCAGTTAAGTGCACAAATATTTCTTTGGCGTGTCTTTCTGTGCCTTTTTTTTTTTTTTCTGTCCTGCCTCCTTCCTATCTTCATTTCTTTCTTTTTTTATCCAGGCTTATTCCTGAGGCCAGGGATTTTCAAACATTTCCACCAAAATGCCCCTAACAACCAAAAAGGGCAAAAAAAGATTTAGCCTGAAGTACCCAATACGGTGTGAAATTTCTTTGGCATCTCCTGTTTATTTCTAAGAGTGCTGTGGCTCTCGTGTTTGGCTCCATGTGGAGCAGTTATGGTTCTTGGCTGGAAACACAGAGCCGGTTCTTAGTAGCTCAGGCAGAATAGGAAGTGAAGAGCAACTGTGGATTTTGTAGGCAAAAGAGAGAGTCGAGTTCTCCCCGTAGAGGAAATATGCTCAAACCACCTCTCTGGGGCTGCCCCAGTGAATCCCCAAGTAGCATCAACCTTAAACACAGACATCACAGCTGCCAGACAGAGTTGCTCGCTCTGAGTACATGGGGAAGTGGGTACCGAGGCTCCCCCACTGCTGTGTACGTGGAAATTGGTGTCTCTGTTAGAACGCTGCCACAATTTGGCTTGAGTCCACATCCTCAGAGGCTTTCTGCCAAGTTAAGGTCTTGTATGAGTGTCTGTGGGCTTTCCAGGTGGCAACGGAAAGATCCTGCCTGCCAATGCAGGAGATGTAAGAGATGGGGGTTCAATCCCTGGGTCTGAAAGATCCCCTGGAGGAGGGCATGGCAACCCACTCCAGTATTCTTGCCTGAAGAATCCCATGGGCAGAGGAGTCTGGCTAGCTACAGTCCAGAGGGTCGCAGAGTCCGACATGAACTGAAGCAACTTGGCACACACGCGTGCATGAGTGTCTGGGCTTCCCTGGTGGCTCAGTAGTAAAGAATCTGCCTGCAATGCAAGAGATGCTGTTTCAATCCCTTGGGTTAGGAAGATCCTCTGGAGAAAGAAATGGCAACCCACTTCAGTATTCTTGCCTGGAAAATCCCATGGACAATGAAGCCTGGCAGGCTATAGTCCATGGGGTTGCAAAAGAGTTGTTGCTCAGTTGCTCAACTGTGTCCGACTCTGCGACCTCATGGACGGCAGCATGCCAGGCTTCCCTGTCCTTCACCATCTCCCAGAGCTTGCTCAAACTCATGTCCATTGAGTCGGTGATGCCATCCAACCATCTCATCCTCTGCTGTCCTCTTCTCCTCCTGCCGTCAATCTTTCCCGGCATCAGGGTCTTTTCTAATGAGTCAGCTCTTCAAATCAGGTGGCCAAAGTATTGGAGCTTCAGCTTTAGCATCAGCCCTTCCAGAGAATATTCAGGATTGATTTCCTTTAGGATTGACTGGTTTGATCTCCTTGCAGCCCAAGGTACTTTCAAGAGTCTTCTCCAACACCACAGTTCAAAAGCATAATTTCTTTGACACTCAGCCTTCTTTATGGTCCAACTCTCACATCCATACATGACTACTGGAAAAACCACAGCTTTGACCATATAGACCTTTGTCGGCAAAGTGATGTCTCTGCTTTTAATATGCTGTCTAGGCTTGTCATTGCTTTTCTTCCAAGGAGCAAGCATAGGTGTTCCAGTTTAAAATGTCGGGCCTTAGACCCTCCAAAAGCGTTCCCTAGCCACGTCAAATGCAGCCAGCTTTGTTACTGTCATATTGGACCAATGGAGCTGATCCCCTTTGACTGCACTGGTCACAGTCCCACTGTGAGGATCACCTGATGTTGATTGATCACCTGATCAGTTGATCACCTGATCAATTGATGTTGATTTCCGTGGTTCTCTTCTGCACTTAGCTCCTATCTGGTGAAGCTAATTCAGGCCCACTCAGCTCACCTCATGTGCAGTTTTATTCACAGTAAAGCACCAAGCCCCTCCCTGATCCTGGTCCATAATTCCTGTTGGAAATGGAACCCATTGAGAGAAAGTGGTGAGAGGACTGTGGCTCTTTTTCTTTGGAACTTAGACTTTTCTTACTTATACATCCCTAAATCTCAGTATCTTCCTCAGCAGAAAGCCACAAGGCTGTTGATGAGTCTTTGAAACAAAACACTTTTCAAATTTCCCCATGGCTGAAGGTAGCAGGATTGATGCCATGGAGGTTCATGTCGTCTCTGCAAAATGCAGGCTGACGTTCTCCTGAAGACGTTGTTTGGAACCGATTCTCTCTTGAAAAACCCTCTGCAAGGAGTGGACTCAGAAGCTACTGGCCAGATTTCAAATATGTACATGCAGAATGAGAGATATTTTTCCAGTTGGTCACTAGAAATAGAGCCTGGGCGAGAGCCCTAAAATTGGAAAGTACATTTCATAGCACTTTTTAATCTCCTAAAAATAGAAAAGTAACTTTGCTGTGCAGGAGGCGGGACAGAGGCCCTCGCCCAGGAAGGATGAATGCTGCCCTGTCTTGACCCGATGAGACTCGCTTCCCTGCTTGGGGAGGAGCCCCATATCCTGAGATCTGACTTCAAAATCCTGAACCCACACCCTCCACCCACTGCTCCCCAGCTGTGCTGTATTCCACACGAGAGGTGTGACCTTCCATCTCTCACCATCCTGCCCAGAGCCATGTACTAGGTTCCAAAGCTTGCCTTTGGCATGGATCTGGGGTCATCGATAGTAGGTGTGCCAGCTCCAAGAAAAACCAACGTGTTGGAGGCAGTAGGTAGATACTGAATTTGGTGCTGGTATATTTGCTGAATGGACTTGGATACGGGTCCATATATTCTCAGGGAACTCTGAAATGTGACTTGTGTTTCCTAGAGCACACCAGACATGGTGGCAAAAATGGGATGCTGCTGACAGCAATAAATCGCACTTCACTGGTCTCACCTGCTGTTACACGCTCCAGTTTTCCTTAAAGTGTCGCTCAAGTGTTCCTGACCTTTCTTGGGGCTCTATCAGATGTTGTCAGAAAGAAGCCCTTGTTTCTGTTTGGTGCCTGCCATTGTCCTCCTGTCCACCTCTGGCCTCTTCCAGTGGAGTCCCACGCTCATGATTCTTCAGCCAACAGCCACTGCGAGAATGGACATGCCCAAGATTTCCTCCGTCCACTCAAGGCCACTGCTCGGTCCCTTGCCCCTGGAACTCATTTCTTCCCAGGCTTTTATCCCTGGAACCCTTGCACTGAGTCCCTGGGAGGCTGGGTGCGCTGATGTGGCCAAGTGATATCACCTTACTGGATCCAGAATCATGCTGCCATTGCCGTGATGACTGCTTTATTATCAGGCCAAGCGTCTCTCTCCAGGTTCCAGTTCCAGCTCTGCAGCCAACTTACTGAGTGATCTTGAGCAAAGCAACTAATCTCTCTGGGTTTCAATACACTTACCTGTAAAACCTGGGAGACATGCCCGCTTGTGTCTATGTGTGTTAGTTGCTCTGAACATAGTGTCCAACTCTTTTCGACTCCGTGGACTGTAGCCCACAAGGCTCCTCTCTTCGTGAGATTCTCCAGGCAAGAATACTGGAGTGGATTGCCATTTCCTTCTCCAGAGGATCTTCCTGACCCAGGGATCAACCCTGGGTCTCCTGCATTGAAGGCAGATTCTTTACCGTATGAGCTATAGGGAAACCTAAAATCCTTTCTATTTTAGGATTTGATGACCCTTTAGAGGCACAGTGCTTTAGCAACCAACTCCAAGAAGGTATTAGCTCCCTCTATGAGTCAATCCATGGCCATGCTTTGTAATAAGGAATTTCTCTTTTCCTTCCTCTCTCTGACAACAAACAGGACTTTCTACTCATCATGCTATTTAAAACCTTCCAGTAGCTTCCTGTCATAAGTAGAAAAACTCCAGACTTGGTGGCACCCTATGTTGGTGACATCACCTCATACTTTTTCCCACTCTTGTTTAATATACTCCAGATGCAGTGGCCTTCATTTCACCCTTGAGACATTCTGTGCCCTTTATTCCAAGGTGTTCGCACGTGTTCATCTTTCTATCTGGAATGCTCTTCTCCCAGGCCACCCATGACTGGTCCCTTCTCATCGTTCAGGTTCTCAGAGTGCCTGGCTTAACATCTTCTATCTGCCTCCCACCTGGCCCCCTCACCAAGCTTGTCCCCATCATAGTCCAAAGGTCAAATCTGTCCACACCTGTTTATTCACAGCTTGCCTCCGGCTGCCTTTGTGTTGCATCACCAGAGTTGAGGACTGTGTGTGTGGCAGCGACAGAGGACACACGGTCCATAAGGCTGAAGCTGCGTACCATCTGGCCCTTGTCAGGAAGAGCTTGCCAGGTGCTGCTGTCCCTGTAGCCTCCTTCACCCTCAGCACCCATCAGTATCTGAATTGATGAATCAGTCTGCTTCCTTGCTTTTCCTTTTTCTCCCCGCACCTAGAATGTACGTGCCATCCAAGTCCACGGACTCATCTGTCTTGATCTGAGTGTCTTCATTATTTCTTAGCACAGTGCCTGACGCAGAGCCAGTGAGTAACGGTAGCCCAGATGGAGCTGGGTCTATTTGCTTTTGCTTTATTGCCACAACAGTGAAATTCAGTACGAATTCTAAGATAAGTCCCCCGCACCTCCGTGGTTACTTTCACACCCCTCTACCCACTGCCAAGCTCTCCTCTGCTCCCACCTCTTATCCCTACTTCTTCCCTTTCTTAATCCCTCTTTGATACTCCCAGCTGCCAGCATCCTTTTGCTTTTCACTCTGCGTGCATTTTAGCCTAGTCCTCAACCCTCTGGGAACCCAGCAGCCCTTCAGGGTACAGCCCATTGTGAGGAGGTCAACGGAGAGCAACACCACATTCCTCCCAGATAGTTCTGGGTGCTGCTGTGAGGGGTGATGTTTTGAGGTGTCTCAGAGACTCAGGCACACTTTTGAGAGTGCTTCATACCTTCATACCAAGGAGAGCTTTACTATTCAGGGCTATTTGAAAAATGAATCCAGGTTCTCAGGGAATGAAACTCAGGAGCCCAGAGAAGTTTAATCCAAGAAGCTCTGGATGTCAGGTGTGGAGGAGCTTTCTAGAATCATCTGGCGCTTCCCAAGTTTCTCCACCAAACCCCACTCAGTGGCCAGTAAGAGTGATGCATGTCCCCCAGCAAGGAATGGAAGTGTCACTTCAATGTAACCTCCCAAAATTCATTTTATTTCAGCAACTTATTGGGACACTGTATTCTGTTTCATGCTGGATTTTTAAAGAAAGGATTATTTTGAAATCTTCAAGCAAAAATCCTGACCCACATCACCCCATGGCTTTATTCATCCCTAATACTCCCTGGTCTGTGCCCTCAGCCCTGCAGGTACTGATAAGTATGTAGCTTGGTAAGTATGGAAACGAATCTGATGTGTCCTTTAACAGATGAGGAAACTGAGGACTTGGCAGAGATGGTGGGAGCCTCCTAACCTTTAAACCAGCTCCCTTTCTACCTTCTTGGGAGGAGTAGCTCATCTGCGGTGGGATGAGATGTGCTGAGTGGCCTCCGTGTGCCCTTCCAGGTCCATGGCCACCCTTCTCCCCATGCTCTGTGACCCTGGAGGCTGATATGTACAAGCTTCATCCTTGTCTCTCTTGCCTTCTGACTTCTCATCAGTGGCCAATGGCAGACAAGTTCAAGGAGAGAGTGGCCAGGGTGATTATTTCCCCAGTTACCTCCCTGCCAGGCCTCAGGTTGGCAATGGCTGTGCTCCCAACAGAAGCCAGCTCCCCATTACAGCCAGAGAGACCCCACTGGGGTCTGGGAACTATTCCATTCTTCTCCTCTTTAGACCTAGGGGTGGTGGCCGCTTCTTTACTTGCCAACCCCAGATAGCTTCACTACCCCAGCCGCACATTTGTCTATAGTGCCTTCATTCCATTCTCTTCAATCCCCTGTTAGAGTGTCCTTTGTTTCCTGCCAGGACACTTCTAGTAAATGGTACCAGAAACAGCCCCTCAAAATGAGATTCTGGGACTGGGCTGCTGACACATTTATTAAGTACACATATAAGTATCAGGTGTATGAGTGTGCTGAGGCTGGGGGGAACTGATTATTGTGGCTTGCAGCGTCCTCACAATTACTTAAATCATTACCGGTCGTGGCAGGGGATGGACTGGAACACGCAGGGAGGAGGTTATGATTTGAGGTCAGTGGCTGTCCTTCTTAGCTGCTCTGGTGACAATGGCGATTGTTTGGACTGTAGTACAGGCTGGCTACCTCTGGAGATCTTAAAGTGTGTTCACAGAAAAAGTAAATTAAAACATCCCACTGGGAAATTTGACCATCCCACTGAGAATGCAGAAAGATAAGCAGCAGGCCTCAGTGGTCTGGAAGACACAATGCCCTGTCTAAGCAAATGGCTCAGACCCCCATGGCCCTTACTCTTTCTCTTTGCAGCCATGCTTATGGCTCCAACAGAAGGTTCTCACAGCTAAAGAAGAAAAGATGATGACAGGCCAGACGTCTAGGTGGATCTACACAGCATCCTGGCACCAACAAGAAGCAGATGGCACTCCTTATAGACCTGCTCAGGGGTGGCCCTAAAAGATAGTGGTGATGGAAAATTCGAGTAGTTATAACTTTTGGCAGTGCAAAGACTTTGGCTCTTGCCAGATTACAAGACTGGTGACAAGGCGGTCTGGGGAGAGGTGGATCTCTGGGAATGGGTACAAAGGGTAAAGACATCTGTGTCCTGTGAATACACTCACCAAGGGCATTTACTGCACACAAAGTTCCAAACAAGCAAATACACAAGACAGTCTGTCTGAGGAATGTGAGTCCTTTTTCCAGATGACCCTGTGTTTGCTGCACAGGCAGAGTGGTCATGGCAGCAGGGGTAGCTGGCATAATGGGTCCAACATAGATGTTCCCTTACCAAAGCTGCGTGAGCTATCACCATTGCTAAGACCACCCTGCCAAGACAAAGGGAGCCGATATAAGCCTCTAAAGTGGGACCATTCCTCGCGGGACTGACAGCTACCTGGCTGCAGGGTAATTACATTGGACCCCTTTTATTATGGAGAAAGCCAGGTTTTGTCCTCATGGGAGAAGATACCCATTTCATTTATAGAATTTGCTTTCTGTACCCACAATGGTTTTGCCATCACTATCATTTAGGAATATGTAAAGAGCTTTACCTATTACCATGATGTTTCACACAATATTGATTCAAGTATGGAACTCATTTTATAAAAACAAACATATAACCTGGGGCTCAAATACAGAATTCACTAGTGTTTCCATATACCCTATCGTCCAGAAAGAGCTAACTGGGTATCTATTACAAATTATTAGCTGTCTATTACAAATTAGCTATCTATTACAAGTTATCCCTATACTTATTTTAAAACAACAAACATTATATCCCAGTTTCTTGATGGGTCCAGAATATAAGCATGGCTTAGTGGGGTACCTCCGACTTAGGGTTGCTTACAAGGTGCAATCAAGATAAAGCCAGGGATGTCGTCTTCTCAAGTCTTGACTAGAGGAGGAGTCACTCACTCACACGACTGCTGGCAGGCTTCAGGTCCTGGCTGGCTGTTGGCCAGAGACATCAGTTTCTTGCCATGTGGACCTCATCAGACAGCGGCTCACAACTCAGCAGCTGGACTCCATCAGGACAAGCAAACAGACAGCGAGATAAAGCCTGCAAGACAGAAGCCAGAATCTTTGTAATCTAATCTTAGACGTGGCAGCCATCACTTTTACTATATTCTATTCAGTGAAGCAAGTGACTAAGTGCAGCTCACATTCAATAGGAGGAAAATATACAGGGGCATCAATACCTGGAAACAAGGACTTTATGACTTCATGCCATCATTTATTTTGTGCCTCCTTGAGATATCAAATCCAATTCTCCCACTTTCCCTATAAATCCAGTGTGTGTGCGTGCTTGTGTGTATTATTTTAGCTCACTGAGAGACCCTCCTGCCTCCATCTCATTGAGCTCTACTGCTTACAGTCAGTCTAGAAGTCCCTCTCTCTCTTGGAAATCTCCCTTCCCTGAAGATAAAAGAGGGAGAGGTCAACACAGTGCCATGATTATACATGATACTAGATAAATATTTGCTTCCACATGCCAGCTCAAAGCCAAGTATTCAATTTCTTCTCACCCAAACAATCTCCCCGCTTCCTGTTCCTACAGAGTGTCTTGGTTGAATTGCATAACTAAGCAAACTCCATCTGAATCTATTGAAAAAACAAAGAAGAGTCATCAAGTATAAAGGCCTACACATCTTTGGGCTTCCCTGGTAGCTCAGCTGGTAAAGAATTCTCCTGCAATGCAGGAGACCCTGGTTCAATTCCTGGGTTGGGAAGATCCCCTGGAGAAGGGATAGGCTAGGCTACCCACTTCAGTATTGATGGGCTTCCCTGGTGGCTCAGATGGTAAAGAATCTGCTTGCAATGCAGGAGACCTGGGTTCGCTCCCTGGGTTGGGAAGATCCCCTGGAGGAGGGTGTGGCAACCCACTTCAGTATTCTTGCCTGGAGAATCTCCATGGACAGAGGAGCCTGACAGGCTCCATGGGGTCACAAAGAGTCAGACATGACTGAGTGACAAAGCAAAGCACAAACATCTTCATTTCAACTCAGTTATATACTCAACTATTGAGTGGTTAGCATTTTCCAGGGATGACACCACTGGTTGTTGTTATTGAGGGAATTTAAAAAGTCTGGACCAAGAGTTCTCAGAGTGTGGTCCCAGAAGCAGCAGCAGCAGCAGCCTCATTTAGGGATGTATTACAAATGAAAATTCCCAGACTGTACCTGGGACCCAAGTGAATCAGAAACTCTGGGGATGGGAACCAGAAATATGTATTTGAACAAGTTTCTCATGTGTTTTGGTGCATGCTCAATGTAGAGAACATTTGCTCTAGAATGATGGCTTTTAATTCTGGTTGCCCTCAGTATCACCTGGGATGCTCTTTCAAAATAGCAAAGACAGGTTCCACCACTGACCAGTTGAATCACAACCTCTGGGGGTGAGACCTGAGCCCTGGAAGATTTTTAAAGCTTCTCAGTTACTTCTGTTGAGCAGCCAAGTTTGGGAACCTTTGATCTAAAGGCCCACATTCAGTATAGTCATGGATTGTAAATAATGAATGCAAATCAAACTGGGATAGCATTTTAGAATAAAGAGACTAAAAAATGCTATAGATAAGTAAAGAGTAACCTGAAATAATGCTGGATGCTATAGCAGATACACTTCCAAAACACTGGTGCCATAACATTTATTTCTTATTCTTGCAACAGCCTAGTGCAAGGTCTGCAGTTCTCTGATTCATGCAGCCACTCAAGAGACCCAGCTCCTTCCATCTTGCGGCTCCATCCTCCTCTAGGTCCTTAGAGTCCATCCCATTCAGCAGGTGGATGAGGAAGAAGAGTAAGGATCTCAGGTTGTGTGGCCCTCTTCAAACTTCATGGGAGGGTGTGAACCCAGAAAGAAGAATCTGAGAGGGCTTTAGCAGGCAGTCCAGTGGCATCGTTGTGATTTTCTGCAAGGGACTGTCATCAAATATCTTGAACAAATGAATTGCAAGTTTGTAGGAAACATATGAACTTTGCATTCCCATTAGTTATATATGGACTTCCCATGCTTTTCCAAAAAAAGGCAAATAAAGAAGTTATATAGCTGGATCCCCTAGTTGGATAACTTGAATACAGAAAAAGCATGAACATTTTGAGGACACAGTGAAAATAGCAGGTTTTGAGGAGAAAGTCACAATAAAGGAAAGAGGAGGAGGAGACTGTTAGAACCTTCCGGAGGTCTTGAAGAAAGTAATTTTACAAGTCTAAATATATCTGAGATGTTTAGGATAGGAAGATGACCAGACAACTATGCCTGTGACTGTTTCCCTACACACGTTATGTATATTCAAGCAAGCTCTCCATATGTTGTGGGGTGTGCCCTTTCTCAGTTATGATAAGCACTCGGCATCAGAATATGCTGGAGAGGTTGCATGAGCTGCCTTCTGGGTCATGTAGTGGCAAGTTAAGGGCAGCCATGATGAGCTGTGAGTGGTTAGGAAAAGGCAGTGGTTCTTTGGGAGCTGAGAGAGTTATTTACAAAGCTTGGGGTATTTTAGGCAAACCATGCTAAAACCTGACTTTTTCAAACATGCGCCAACAGAGGTTTCAAATTTGGCCAGAAATGATGGTTCTTGGTTCTAGGGCAAGTTAACTACATCTCCTGGAATTAGGTTTTTAAAGTGTACTTCTATTCATTGATTCAAGAAAGGCACATGGAGAAGCTAATGTTTGCCAGAAACTGTCATGCCCTGGGGATGCAGCTGTGATCAGCACAGAATGTGCATTCTCTGCCTTCTCTGAGCTTGCACCTCATAGGGACAGTGTATGAATAACTGACTCTCACAGTGCAGTGTGATAAGTCTTTTGTGGGATCCTAGAGAATGCTCAAGGTAGTAATGACCTAGTCTTTGGAGGAAAGCACGTATTGTGCTTTTTATAATATTTATATTTATAATTGTGCTTGACTGTAAATAACCGACTCCTCCTCACCTTAACCTCTTCCCAGGAAGGGGGGAAATGGTGGCTTTAACAATTAAGAACTTATTATTTCCAGAAGCAGGTGGTCCAGAGTTACATGACAGCTCAAAGATGACATCAGGGCTTTTGCTCAGTCATTCTCAGCATATGGATTGTGTCCTCATAGTTGCAAAATGGGTTTTAAAATTCTAGGCAGTGGTTCCCCATTCCAGGTAGTATGTGGAGGAAGATCAGATGGCAAAATGCCAGAGGAACCTGTTGGGAGGTTTCCAGAGTCTCGGTCCAGCACCTTCTTATCTTTTTGGCCAAAGCTGTGTCCTGTAGCTACTCTAGATGCTAGAGTCATAAGAAATGTAGCTTTTGGCTCAAAACTCTGCCTCATCAGGCTCAGGTGGACTTGTGTTCATCAGGAAGAAGCCAAAGTAGCTACAGGGGAGGTGATTCCAGCAACCTGTCCTGGGGGCTGGAGTAGGTGAAGGAAGCAGGCGCCATGTCGTGGCCTTGATGGGTTTTGTGTGTGTGTTTGGAGCTCTTAGCACTCTGGCAGTTTCAGGTGAGCACAAGGCTCGAGCGGGTAAGGAGACCTGCTGAAGGCTGGATTCTCCCCCGCTTCTCCCTATCTGGGGCAGAACCACCTGCCGCAGGCCTGACGTGCTCTGCATTGGAGGCAACAGGGAACCGCATTGCCCTCCCTGCCGCTCACCTTCAGAGAAGACCTAGAAACACAACCATTCCCACGTAAAGCATTTGAGTGTTTTTCCACATCATACTAATTCCTCCCAGCAAACCTGGAGGAAAAGAAAATGTGTGGTCCCAACATAAGGATAAGGAAACAGAAAGCAGAGAGGGTGGGCACTTGCCCAGGGCCACACTGCAGGTTAGCGGCAGACACTGGCCTAAGGCGCAGAGTGTCTGCTTCTCTCCTATCCAGGCCAGATGTGCATGCCCATGAGTGCCCATGTTGAGCGGGGCTGAGCTGAAAGCCTGGCTCAGGTGAGCCGGAGGATCGGAAAAGGAGGACAGATGCACTGGGGCCACAGTCGGTCATGGTGTCCACCAGGAGGGTTGATAGGGTTGAGACAGCCCACAGTCAGAGGCTCCAGGATGGCTTTCCTGGCCTTAGCCTGCCAGGATGGCTCCTCCTTGGACAAGTTCTCCCTTCTCCCCATCAACCCGGATGGTTCTTTTCCCTTCACATGGGGCCTGAGAAAGTTGACCTTCTTCTCTTCGGTCCCTTTTTGCTCTCAATTCCTGCTGAGCCTCCAAGGCTGTGAGCAGGGTTTGGGGGGAGCCGCTCGGAGCAGCCTTGGGATGGAACAGCCCTGGCGGTCCCCTGGCACTTTCCCTTTTCCTCCCTTCTCTCCCAGCCATGGCTCTGGGTGTCTCCTCTGTCCTGTCCACACCTGGCAGCCATGGCCTTACTGTTAGTCGCTAAGAGGAACTTTCACACTTCCACCTGGAGCATGCCTGATCCTTAAGATCAAGCTCTAAGCTGAGTCTCCACAGAGGCTCACGGAGATAGCTGCAGATGAGATAGCTGCAGATGGAGCGTGCTGAGCTGTGTTCCCTGGTCTGCAATGCTCACCTGGCTCCTGCGAGGCCTTCTCAGGACTCTGGACTCAGTGTCTCCTCCCCTGTCTCAGGTTCACCAGCCTTAGAGGATCCCTCTCCAGGGCCCATGGGTCTCAAAGCATCAACCCCCACTACAATGTACTACCCATGCATGTCTTCCTCCTCCCTCCCCTCACATTGTGTGTGTGCTTAGTCATTCAGTCATGTCCGACTCTTTGCGACCCCATGGACTGCAGCCTGCCAAGTTCCTCTGTCCATGGCAAGAATACTAGAGTGGGTTGCCATCCCCTTCTCCAGGGGATCTTCCTGACCTAGGGATCGAACCCAGGTCTTCTGCATTGCAGGCAGATTCTTTACCATCTGAGCCATGAGGGAAGCCCCTTGCATTCTCCAGATCTAAACAGTGCTTGGCAACTGTAAGTCCTCTACATATACTGGATGAATCAAGGATGCATTATGGTACAGCCCATTTTGAAAGCATGTGGAAAAAACCTTTGTCACATCCTTGAGGTGCCTTATCCTGAAGAAGTTGCTGAGAGAGAAAGAAAGAACCATAGCCCATGTTTGTTGAGCACTTTGTATATGCCAGGCACTGTCACAAGCTCTTTGTAGGTCATTGAATCTTCCCTTTTGCTCCTCAGAAAACAGAGGCATAGTAAGGTTTAGTAAGTTGCTCAAGGTCCCACAGCCAGGAAGTGGTGGAGGTATTTCAACTGTGGAGCTCAAGTGATTAACCCTTTAGCACATGTGCTGCATTTTTAGTGCCAGCTCCCCACCCTCCCAGCCAAGCCAGAGCCTTCATGTGGATCAATTAGACAAAAAGGCAAGACACAGCCTGCCCAGCCCTTGCCACTCCTCTCTGCCCCAGTGCTAATGCGGGAGTGAGAGGTCGGAGGGAGGGCTGGGGCCCGGGTGGGAAGGAGAGCTGGGGAGACTTCCACAGAATAGGTGCGTCCTCCGCAGCACTCACGGCTGAGAAACCGGGGCTGTTCCTCCTCCGAGATCCCGCCAGATCGGGGCAGGGAGCAGTGGCTGGGTGGAGACCCAAGCAGGCTGAGAAAGGCGCCGCAGCGTCCCCATCACCCGAGGAGAAAGGTGACTCCTGTTTATCAATAAGGCTGGGCTGGGAACAGGTCTCAATAGCTCAGCCCTCTGGCTTGGGGACCAGAGCCGGTTGCTTCCTCCCAGTGGAGGTAGGAACTAGAACCACCCAGGCAGGCATGAACATCCAAGGTGCTCCCACAGTCTCTGACATGCCACCATTGGCGAGAGATTTGGAAGTGTTTTTCCCTTCGTTTCCTTTCAAGATAAATGTTTATGTCATCTTAGAACTTGTTGAGAAAAGCATACAGGTTCCTTATCTCAGTTGCATCTTCCAGGATGGGTGTGAAGCCTGAAGGCTTATGAGAGTTATTGGAGAACCCAAGTGATGCAGCTGTTTGTCTCCCACACAGAGTCTCTGGGTCCCACTTCTGATTGGCTGCAGAACCTGGGTGGCTCACCTACCCTCCCATTGCCTCAGCTCTCTGCCCGAAAATGGGGTGACGATTGTACCTATCCATAGAACTGTCAGAATTAAATAAGTGACCTATGTGATTGGCACCACGCAGCGGCCTCTGACACACGGCAAGCAGTAATGTAAGCATCAGCTGTTATCATTATCCCATTTTACAGGTGAGGGAAACTGAGGCTCAGAGAGGTGAAGTGACTTTCCCCGGGTCACATAGCCAGTTGGTGGCAGAATGAAGATCCAGTCTCTGTAACTTGCTCTTCCAGCTCCAAGCCTGACGATCCACAGTGAGGAGGGTACCCCCTCCATCATCCTGCCAAAACAGCAATATTCCTTGTCTTTGGGACAGGACCAGAGGTACCCGGTGGGGAATATTAAAAAGATGATGGGAAGAGAGGAATACTTGTTCACATTCTTCTGTGTACCACACTGTTCAGATTGGGGATTGGCAAACCTTTTTCTTTCCAGGGTCAGGCTCAGATAGTAAACAGTCTTTGTGCGCCATCTGTTCTCTGCTGTAACTACTCAATCTCTGCTGTCGGAGCTCAAAAGCAGCCACAGGAAAGACGCAAATAAAAATGCATGGCTGTGTTCCCATAAACCTTTATTTATGAACACTGCAATTTGAATTTCATATAATTTTCATCTATTATGAAATAGTACTCTTCTTTTTATTTTTTCCAGCCATTTGAAGATGTAGAAACCATTCTTGGCTTGAGGGCCACACAAAAACAAGTGGTATGCCAGGTACCCGAGGGCAGTGTGCTGACCACAGAGGTAGAGAGGCTGAGAGTGAGTGAATGCTGTCAGTACCGCTGAGACTCATTTTACAAGAGAGGAAGCTGAGACTCTGGGAACTTCCTAACAGGCCCAGGAAACAGGCTGAGCCCGAGCTCTCAGACTTGGTTGTTTGGGTCCCCTCTGCATTTGTCACCACTGTGTGGAGACGTGGTAAGACCCACTCTTTACGGGACAAGAGAAGCTGTCCTCGTGGAGGTGCCACTTTGGTATATGAGGGCATTTCCTCTGGTACTTGGGCCCTTTAAGGAAGCGTCAATTAGCTGATATCTAAGGACTGATGCTGAAGCTGAAGCTCCAATACTTTGGCCACCTGATGCGAAGAGCTGACTCGTTGGAAAAGACTCTGATGCAGGGAAAGATTGAGGGCAGGAGGAGAAGGGGCCGACAGAGGATGAGATGGTTGGATAGCATCATCGACCCAATGCACATGAATTTGAGCAAACTCTGGGAGAAAGCGAAGGACGGGGAAGCCTGGCTTGCTGCAGTCCGTGGGGTCTCAAACGATCGGACATGACTTAGGGACTGAACAACAGCAGCAACAAGGAGGTAGGAGGCCCCAGCCAGGGCCCTGGGCGAGCACCATAGTCCTGACTTGGCATGTGGCACAGGGACAGTGTTCTATCTAAACAAAATAATCTCTGAGCTCCATGGCACTTGTGACAAGACCCACCACTTCTGGAGCTGTACTCAGCAAGATGGAGGTTGGGAGGGCTCCCTGGCAGGTAGCCCTCACGGGCTAACCCAGAAAGGTGGCTTGGTCTTCAGGACATCGGCGTTGTAGGGGCAAGTGGTAACAGAATGTGAGTGAGAGATGCGTGTCTACAAGACAAAACTGCCATGAGGTTTCCTGGAAGGTGTGGCTGAGACTGAAAGGGTTTCCCAGAGGCCATCTGGCCTTTGTCTGGCTCTGGAGAGCGGGGAAGAGCCAGACAAAGGCCAGATAATTTTCCACGCATGAGGCCTTGGGCACGTGCGCTGCAGAGCCAGCTGAGAGGCTGGGGTCTGGAGCCGGCCCTTCCTGCCCGGTGCACACCGGGGGACCCCGGGGGTGCCCTGAGCTGGAGCTGCTGCTCCAGCTGAGCAGAGCCTCACCATGCCTGTTGCCCTCAGGCCCGAGCTTGCTTAGTCTTCCCCAGAGAAGAAAACGGCCCCACCTTGTGCAATAGGTACAGCCTGTTCTGGAATCTTCCACAAGCCAAGCCTGACTGAGTGTGGTCCCCAGTCATGGGGACCTGGGCACTTGGCTGTTTATTGTGTATCCTTTTAATATTGTTGTAATAGAAATAAACACTCTCACAGCAAGAAAATAGAAAAATATGGATAACACAAGAGACAAATGAAAAACATTCACAACCCTGCCTCCCAGAGGTAAGTCTGTTTTACTTTTCCTTCCAGTCTTTTTACTGTGCGTCCACATGTGTGCGCAGGCGCTGCTCATCTAAATGAGACCGTAGGAGGAGTTCTGCTTGGGGAATTCGATTCTTCTTCATTTTACACTGGAGGGTGAGCACGTTTCCCTGTCCAAATACATTTTTCTTTGCCAGTACATTTGCCCACCATCTCTGTTCAGCAAGCCTTTTTTTCAAAGGTGTGGGGCACTTGGGTTGGGGTCACAGATTCCAACTGGACCCCAGGATCCGGCCCTTTTTAGGTAAGGGTGCCGGGGCGGGCTCTATGGTTTTGAGTAATGGAAAAGCCCCAGGCTCGTTGTTTTCAGCAAGAGTTCCTGCCCCAGCCCTGCACTGACTCATTGGGCCATCTTAGACTCGTCAGTTCACCCCTCTGGGCCTCAGTTTCTTTGCCTATAAAACGGGACGGTTGGATTAAGGGCTTTGCCAGCTCTAATGTTCCATGACTAAGCACCTGGAGACTCCCCAGATTCCAGAACTCTCTGGAAGCAATGGCTGCTGAGGGGAAGCTGCTGCTTCTTGGTGAGTAAGCCAGAGTCTGAGCCCCGACGGGCTGAATTAGGGGGTCTCCATCTGGAGGATCTGAGAGCCCCGCCCTGGGGTAGCCAGCGCCCTGTGCGGTGGTTCACAGGGCTGGGTTCCCTCCATCTGCTGACTCCCCACCCATGTGGAGAGGGAAGCAGCTGCTCCAGGGCCAGCACTGACCTCACAGCTCCCTCCTTTCTTGGTCATGGTATTCATAGCTGGAACCAGCTGCCAACAGCTGCTGGTTACATTTTGAAATCTAAACCACGTGACTGGGCAGGAAGTATGGCCCAAGCTGGTGCTGGGGCCACGCTGCAGAGCTGCTGGGATCTGGGAAGGGCCTAGGGAAGGGTTCTTGGGTGGGCAGGCCCTCCCACCTCCTCTTTCCCACCTTCCTCCCCCTCTCTTCCTTTCTTCCTGGAGCAGCAGCTGGCTTTGGTCAATTAGGTTTGTGGAGATCCTGCCTGTGAAACTTGGAGGCCAAGGCAGCTGCTGCATGGAGGCTTCAAAGGGGCAGGAATATTGTAAAAGATAAGCTGCAGAATCCTTCTCCAGGAGGCATGGCTGTTTGCCTTCCACATTCTCTTGTAGAAATAATAGCAGTAACAACAATCATAGCAACATTGCTACTATGTAATGAGTGTTTGCTTCTCCTGGCTGGGAGCCAAATGTTTACTTGCTTCCTCTTACAATAGGAAGTCCTCATTAGATATAGTTTTCCAGAGTGAGGTTCTGCTATTATTATCCCCATTTTACAGATGAGGACATTAAAACTCAGAGATTAAGCAATTTGCCCAAGGCTGCCCAGCAAATGCAATGGGACTCAGGACTGTCTGACCCCACCCTTCAACTTCCTTGAACTTCATGCCTACATTGGTCAGGATCCTCCCAGCATAGCTTCAGGATTTTCTTTCTATGCAGAGATTTCCAGAGACTTCAGAATTCTATTGGTCTTGGACATCCGTGTACCAGGTCCTGTACTCACAAGGGTGTACCCTGCTGCTGCTGCTGCTAAGTTGCTTCACTCGTGTCGGACTCTGTGTGACCCCATAAACGGCAGCCCACCAGATTCCCTGTCCCTGGGATTCTCCAGGCAAGAACACTGGAGTGGGTTGCCATTTCCTTCTCCAATGCATGAAAGTGAAAAGTGAAACGGAAGTCGATTAGTTGTGTCTGACTCTTCGTGACCCCATGGACTGCAGCCTACCAGGCTCCTCCATCTGTGGGATTTTCCAGGCAGGAGTATTGGAGCGGGGTGCCGTTGCCTTCTCCAGGGTGTACCCTAGATGTGTGATATTTGGTCCCCAGTGTAGAAGTTTAAAATGTCATTGATAAGACAGGGGTGGACCTAGGATGTGTGCTGCGTGTTACGTGTGAAGTTGCTTTAGTCGTGTCCGACTCTTTGCAACCCCATGGATGATAGCCTGCCAGGCTCCTCTGTCCTTGGATTCTCCAGGCAAAAATGCTGGATTTGGTAGCCATCCCCTTCTCTGGAGGATCTTTTCAACTGAGGGATTGAATTCAGGTGTCCCACATAGCAGGCAGATTCTTTACCATCTGAGCTACCAGGAAAACCCAGTCCCAGGATACACTTCTCTTTTTCATGGCATCATGGAAAGAACCCCTGTTTTAGAGATATGCCAGCTGCAGTTTGAATCCTACCTCTGCCACTTACCAGCTGTGTTGCTCTGGGCAAGTCTCTTATGCTTTCTGTGCCTCAGCTCCTCATCTATGAAATCCAATTATAGGTTGACTCTCAAGGATTAAAGAGACTGTAGGTAGAGTACCATCACATGTGTGCAGGGTTGTTCAGTCGTGCCGACTCTGCGACCCCATGGACGGCAGCCTGCCAGATTCCTCTGTCCATGGGTATTCTCTATTTTCATCTACCATCACATAGTAGATGCTTAAGTATTAGTTCTTGTAATGACTGAAAGAAGAGTGTCTGGAGTCAGATGGCCTGGGTTTTATCCTACCTTATCTGCTTACCAGTTACATGACCTTCAATTGTATACTTTTACCACTGTGGTTCCCAGATTCTTCCTCTACTGAATGGGGATAAAAATAGGACTGTTGTAAGGAATAAATGAATGCATACATATGTATCAGAACAACAATAGGCATCTTAGCAAATATTAACTAAGTACATTAGGAAATATTGACACATATTAACTTGCTCAATACATGCTCATTTTATTAATTATTCTGGCTTTATTATTACCATTATTTTGTTTAATATTTATATTTTGTTTATATATTTTGTTTTTATATTTATATAAAATATTAACATTATTTTGTTATATTAACATATTTGTTTTGTTTTTATATTGTGTTAAACAAGTTGCCTGGAGGGCTGCAGTCCATGGGGTCGCTGAGGGTCGGACACGACTGAGCGACTTCACTTTCACTTTTCACTTTCATACATTGGAGAAGGAAATGGCAACCCACTCCAGTGTTCTTGTCTGGAGAATCCCAGGGACAGGGGAGCCTGGTGGGCTGCCGTCTATGGGGTCACACAGAGTCGGACACGACTGAAGCTACTTAGCAGCAGCAGCAAACAAGTTAACATTGTTTTGTTTTTATATTTTTTGTTTTATATTTTATATTTATTTTGTTTTTATATTAACATTATTTTGTTTTATAATGGATGGTTTTACATAAATCATCCATGTGATTTACAGACTCAAAATCCCCTCACTGACTCTCCTGGATGACCGTATTTCTGTTCATGGCCCTACACATTAAAATCATCCAAATTTACAACTGCAGAATCATTGAAAAGTTTTCTTTCCCTGCTTACCATCATCCTGTTGGTTCTTCATGGAATGTTTCTTCCATCAAAACTCTCCTTTCCACTCCCACTGGCTTCATACCTCATCAGTCACCTCCACCTGCTGTGAATGAGTCGAGCTCTGCTCTCCTGGGAGCCACTTTTGATGCAGGGAGAAGATGACCATGGTGGCAATGGGCACATGGTTCTTCCTCATCCATTCCCCTCTGCTTGGCTATTTCCAATCAACACACCCACATAATCAGATCTGAACTTAGATCTGACTACTCCCTTGCTGGAAGAACAGTCAATGATTCCCCATGTCTTTTATTTTACATACAGATTCCTGAGGCTGAGATTGAAGATTTTCCACAGTCTGGTCCAAACCTGCCAGGAGTCACTGTTGTTGACTGTCTACCTTGAGTGTTGATTATGCAATGACTTTACACCCATTCATAGGAGTTCCTCTGTCATTGACTGTTTCAGGATTGTGCAGTCCTAAGCCACGTCTAGTCAAGGCTATGGTTTTTCCTGTGGTCATGTATGGATGTGAAATTTGGACTATAAACAAAGCTGAGTACCGAAGAATTGATGCTTTTGAACTGTGGTGTTGGAGAAGACTCTTGAGAGTCCCTTGGATTTCAAGGAGATCCAACCAGTCCATTCTAAAGGAGATCAGCCCTGGGTGTTCTTTGGAAGGAATGATGCTAAAGCTGAAACTCCAGTACTTTGGCCACCTCATGAGAAAAGTTGACTCATTGGAAAAGACTGATGCTGGGAGGGATTGGGGGCAGGAGTAGAAGGGGATGACGGAGGATGAGGTGGCTGGATGGCATCACAGACTCGATGGACGTGAGTTTGAGTCAACTCTGGGATTTGGTGATGGACAGGGAGGCCTGGCGTGCTATGATTCATGGGGTCACAAAGAGTCAGACACGACTGAGTGACTGAACTGAACTGAAGCCACTTCATATCACTGAGATGTGAAGAGAGATTTGCTCAGGGCTTCGTGGAAAAGAGAAATGTCTTCTCCCTCTCTCCTCTTCAACATGAACAACCTATTCCCTGGATTCAGCTGGCAGCCATTTTGTAGCCATGAGGATGGCCACCTTGAGGGCAGCGTCAACACAGAGCAGAAGAGAAAAGAAAAGAACTGAGAAACAGTCATGGAGCCCTGGCCAAACTACTTCTGGAGTTGCCCTACCTTGAACTTCCTGCCTCTCAGCCGAAAGTGGCAATGATGTTTGCTACTTCCAAGCCTGGCCCCTAAAGTGACCCATGCAATTTCCTTGCCCTCTCTCATATCTTGCTGTCTGGTTGAATGCAGAAGTTCCACTGGAAGACCCTCCAGGGGCCTTAAGGCAGGGTTCCATAATCCCTGGGCCACAGACCTCTTAGGAACTGGACCGTACAGCAAGAGGTGAGCGGCAAGCAGGCAAGAGACCAAAACTTCATCTGTATTTACAGCCGCTCCCCTTCACTTGCTTTACTGCCTGAGCTCCTCCTGTCAGATCAGCGGAAGCACTGGAGTCTCACAGGAGTGCAAACCCTACTGTGAACTGCATATGCAAGAGATCTAGGTTGCATGCTTCTTACAAGAATCAATCTGAAACCAGCCCCCGCGCCCTGACCCTCCTGGTCTGTGAAAAAACTGTCTCCCATGAAGAACCAGTCCCCGGGGCCAAAAAAGATTGGAGACTACTGCCTCAAGGCATAGCAAAGCCACCAGATACAAGAAACCTGGATCTCTGAGTCACCACTTGGAGGAGAACTGCCCAGGAATGCTATCCCACCAAGAACATCTGCACTGAAGCTTATATAAGAAAGATATTGTTTTATTGTGTTAAGCCACTAAAATGTTGAGATTATTTGCTGGTTAACCAGTCGTGCCTGAAATGGATGGTTGGTGGTTTAGTCGCTAACTCATGTCCAACTCTTGCGACCCCATGGACTGTAGCCCTCCAGGCTGCTCTGTCCATAGGATTTCTTGGGCAAGAATCCTGAAGTGGGTTGCCATTTCCTTCTCCAGGGGATCTTCCCACCCCAGGAACTGAATCCGGGTCTCTTGCATTGCAGGCAGAGTCTCAACCAACTGAGCTACAAGGGAAGTCGATACGGATGGGTTTAATAAAATCTTGGGCATACGTAGATGACACTTCTATCAAAATGATCAGCAGGTAAGAAAACCTTTACCTGATGACCAGGAGGACAGCAAGTAGAGAACTTTACAGGGGACTGGGTCACCCAACTGAGAGTGATGGTTAACTCCATTTCCTAATGTTGGCTGCAAAAATCACCCACTAGGCAGCGGGTGGGCAGTCTCTGAACACTGACTCTACTACTGTTCTTGGGGTCCCACCTGGTTCTATTCTATAATGGCCCTTCTTCTAGGTCCCAAAGACCACCTCCCTGATAATGTTCCTCTGACCCTCCTCCCTCTTCTGCCATTCATTTTGATAGATGTTACCAAATCAGCATCCCACAAAAAGTAAGTCCTTTTGAAGTCCCATCAACTGTTCATGTGGTGAGGGTGAGTGCCTATTTTACTCTGTACTATCCAGCACTGCAAACTTTAATTTAAAAAATTTTATCATGGTCAGTCAGTAGTTCAGTCACTCAGTCGTGTCCAACTCTTTGCGACCCCATGAACCGCAGCACACCAGGCCTCCCTGTCCATCACCAACTCCTGGAGTCCACCCAAACCCATGTATATTGAGTCAGTGATGCCATCCAACTATCTCATCCTCTGTCATCCCCTTCTCCTCCTGCCCTCAATCTTTCCCAGCATCAAGGTCTTTTCAAATGAGTCAGCTCTTCATATCAGGTGGCCAAAGTATTGGGAGTTTCAGCTTCAGCATCAGTCCTTCCAATGAATATTCAGGACTGATTTCCTTTAGGATGGACTGGTTGGATCTCCTTGCAGTCCAAGGGACTCTCAAGAGTCTTCTCCAACACCACAGTTCAAAAGCATCAATTCTTTGGTGCTCAGCTTTCTTCACAGTCCAACTCTCACATCCATACATGACCACTGGAAAAACCATAGCCTTGACTAGACTGACTTTTGTTGACAAAGTAATGTCTCTGCTTTTCAATATGCTGTCTAGGTTGGTCATAACTTTCCTTCCAAGGAGTAAGTGTCTCTTAATTTCATGGCTGCAATCACCATCTGCCGTGATTTTGGAAAAAAGTGTTTAACATAAATTTTATCACCTTAATGGTTTATAAATGTTCAGCTCCATGGCATTTAGTGCTTTTGTTGTTGTTGTTGGTTGCTAAGTCATGTCTGACACTTGTGACCCCCATGGACTGTAGCCTGTCAGGCTCCCATGTCCATGGGATTTCCCAGGCAAGAAGTGCCTTTACATTGTTAAATAACCAGTCTCCAGAACTTTTTCCATCTTGCCGAACTTCAACTCTTTACCTACTAAACAACAACTGTCCCTTTTCCCCTCCCTCCAGCCCCGGGCAACCACCGTTCTGCTCTGTTTCTATCAATTTGACTACTCTAGTTACCTCACGGAATAAGCGGAATCACACAGTATTTGTCCTTCTGTGACTGGTTTATTTCACTCCGCATAATGTCTTCAGAATTCATTCATATCATAGCATATGACAGCCTGCCTTTCTTCTCAAGACTGAAAAAACGTCTCATTATCTGTACATACCCCATTTTGCATCTCCTTTCATCAAGTGGACTTTTTTGGACTACTTCCACTTTTCAGCTGTTGTAAATGATGCTGCTATGAACACGGGTGTGCAAACATCTCTTCCAGATCTTGCTTTCAGTTCTTCTGTTTATACAAACCAGGAGTGGAATCTCTAGTTCATACGGTAATTCTACTTTAAATTCTTTGAAGAACCACCACACCATTTTCCATAATGGCTGCATTATTTTTCCTTCCCATCAACAGGGTGTCAGGATGGCAATGCCTCCACATCCTTGCCAACACTTGTTATGGTAACCATCTTAGTGGGTTTAAGGTGACATCTCACTGTTATTTTGATTTGCATTTCCCTAGTGATTAGTGACACTGAGCATCCTTGCGTATGTTCATTGCTTTACTTTGCTTTAACTTTTTATTTCCATTTTTTTTCATTCTATTTGGAGACCAAAGAGGAACTTTCATCCCAATGGTGAGATGTTTCCACTCTCCAGACTTATAAGGACTACCCTAACTTTGCAAACAACCGCTCAAGTCTGTGATGAATTGCCCCTCAGTGGTGGCAGGAAAAGTTCACACCCGTGATTGTCACGCTCATCAGACGCAAGATTTACACAGCGCTTTGTACTTTACACCATATCTCACTGGATCATCACAGCAGCTTTGCAGCCTTGTGGGTGCAGAGGGCAGATGAGGAAATTGAGGTTCAGAGATGAGAACAGAAAAATAGAACGGAATCAGTTCTTTAAAATCATAACCACCAAAACAAAGCACAACAGACACGGCTGGCTGCCTAGCCAACTAATCTCTAGGCCCACCCGTGTTGCTGCAAGTTGTTCAATATTTTCACATGGAGGAATGTCAGCTAAAAATACCCCTGGCCTGTCTGACCATCCTTTACCCTCTCTCTCTTTTGCCAGTGAGTTTGGAGAAAACCTGAATATTCTCCACTCAGCTCCTCCCTCTTCTCTTCTTTCAGACCCTGCGGCGAGGGGCCATTCTGGGTTTTCATCCACTCTGTGGCAAATGGGGGAAGCCTGAAGGTTTTTTGGAGGGATGTTACAAGTTCTTTTCAGGCAGCAGTATTAGAAAGCTCTCTCTGGCCACATATTTAGAACATTTTTGTTTCTTCAGCTTTTCCTAGTAATAAAGCTGTTGACTTGATCTCCATCTGTCTACTGAATGTATTTTTTCTTTGGTTCTGAACTCAGGAAGGAAGATTATTTTTTTTTAACTCTTTATTTCTTATTGGAGTATGGCCAACCAGCAATGTTGTGATAGTCTCAAGTGGACAGCAAAGGGACTCAGTCATACATACACATGTGTTTATTCTTCCCCAAACTCCCCTCCCAGCCAGGCTGCCACATTACATTGAGCAGAGTTCCACCCACTATACAGTAGGACCTTGTTGGTTATTCATTTTAAATGTAGCAGAGTATACATGTCCACCCCAAACTCCCTAACTATCCCTTCCCCCCATTCTTCCCTCTTGTCAACCATAAATTCATTCTCTAAGTCTGTGAGTGAGAGGCACTATTCACTGGACCACTAAACCTTAACCCAAAACCACAAAATCAAAATTATCAAGTATTTAATTTAATACAAAACTTCACATCATGGCTACTGCTCCTGTTGTATATTTCCTGCTGGATATGGAGGGACAGGTGATGCCTGATATGATCTGCAGTATGGTTTCCAAAATTAAGAGGGTCAAGGGCCCACAGAGGCTTTTGCTGCTGCAGCTAGGTCACTTCTGCTGCTGCTGCTGCTAAGTCGCTTCAGTCGTGTCTGACTCTGTGTGACCTCATAGACGGCAGCCCACCAGGCTCCCCCGTCCCTGGGATTCTCCAGGCCAGAACACTGGAGTGGGGTGCCATTTCCTTCTCCAATGCATGAAAGTGAAGAGTGAAAGTGAAGTCGCTCAGTCGTGTCTGACTCTTCGAGACCCCATGGACTGCAGCCCACCAGACTCTTCTGTCCATGGGATTCTCCAGGCCAGAACACTGGAGTGGGTTGCCATGCCCTCCTCCAGGGGGATGTTCCCAACCCAGGGATGGAACCTGCTTCCCTTCTGTCTCTTGCATTGGCAGGCAGATACCACTAGCACCACCTGGGAAGCCTACGAAGGCCTTAAAAGAAATCAAGTAAGCACTGAGATGTGACTAAAGTCTCAGATTCAGAACAGACAGGAGATGTGGGTAAGGAGCAGGTAGCAGCGTTGAGAGGTACGTATGAAGTAAGAAGTTCTAAAATGATTTGACCTGTTGGATGATTGCAAACCCGGCTGTGTTTTCCTCTAAGAAAATGTTCTAGGTTTCAACCACATGATACTGAGTCAGCTGAGTCTAAAAGTACAGAAAAAAATAGTGTCAAAAGAAGTTACAGCAGCAGTGACACCAGGACTAGCTAGGGTTAGTCGCTCAGTCGTGTCCAGCTCTTTGCGACCCCGCGGACTGTAGCCCTTCAGGCCCCTCTGACCATGGAATTCTCCAGGCAAGGATACTGGAGTGGGTTGCCATGCCCTTCTCCAGGAAATCTTCCCAACCCAGGGATCAAACCAGGGTCTCCTGTACTGCACGCAGATTCTTTACCATCTGAGCCACCTGGGAAGCCCAGTACTAGCTAAGATGTGTGGAATATATGTTACTTCACTTTATTCAGTCTTCACCACAACCCTATGGATTAAGCACTATATTAGCTTTGTTTCACATTTGAGGAAATTGAGGCTTAGAGAAATTAAGTAGTTTGCCCAAGGTCACATGGCTGCTGCTGCTACTGCTACTAATTCCCATTCCTGATAAATTTTCTGAGGAAAGAATTTGATGGAAGCAAAAAGCAACCGGCATAAAATCTCTACTAGAATGCTTTATATAATTACAACCAGAGGAAGCAACTTACATGTACATCAGCAGGGTAATAGTTTAATAAATTATGCTGCATCTAATCAATGGAATGCTGCTGCTACTGCTGCTGCTAAGTCATGTCAGTCGTGTACGACTCTGTGTGACCCCATAGACGGCAGCCCAGCAGGCTCCTCTGTCCCTGGGATTCTCCAGGCAAGAATACTGAAGTGGGTTGCCATTGCCTTCTCCAAGAGGAATGCTAGGAAATAGTAATTCTGGAACTTGTATTAAAAAATGAGCATTAGGAACTCTGCTCAATGTTACGTGGCAGCCTGGACGGGAGGAGGGTGCTGGGGGAGAACGGATACACGTATATGTACGGCTGAGTCCCTTCACAGTTCACTTGAATCTAATCACAACACTGTTAATTGGATATACTCCAATAAAAAATAAAAAGTCTAAAAACACCACTAAAGAATACAGTGCTAAGGGAACAAAGCAGAAAATCAAACAGTGTCAACACCATGATGACAAACAGTATAGGAAAAAAAAAAAATCTGAGCACATGTAATCAAAACTGGAAAGATGTATCAAAAACAAAAATAACTTTTAATACCAAGTGTAACTGAATCTTTTTTCCAATTCCAAAATTATTTTCAACGTTGCAGAAGCATTACCTGTCAGTAAGAGCAGAACAGAGCTGCGTGGGGCACTGCAGGCGGGCTCGTGCGTCAGCCAGTTTGTTGATGGGGAGAAGGGTCCCTGGGAATTCTGGGGAGAGCTTGATGTGGCTCTTCATGAGCCCCCAGCCAACCTGTATGTATTAGCCTGCTTCCAAGTGTCCTTTGAACTTAAGGCAGATGCTGAAATCCTGAGCACAATTTCTCTGTAAGCATCCCACAGGGAAGGACAACTTTGGCCCTGGCTCCAGACGGCTAGAATCTCGAAGCTCCACCAGTGGGGAGGTTTTGCAGACTTGCCTCGGGTGCTGGTGATATCACCGAAACGTGGGTGGAGAAAGGCATGGGGCAGGACGGGAGAGGAGGTGAAGACCTTTACAACCATGAACTTTCCTAGAGGAAATGAGATGCAGATGAGTAGAGGGCAGGAAGGAGAGAAACAAACGATGAGGTAAGAGACTTTCTTGAATGTTGAAACAGAAAAAGGCAGTCTAGTTACCCAGTTTCCTCAGTCAACAGAGGCCTTTATTGTGATGCAATGAACAAGGGCTTTGACATTAGACCAGGTTCTATCACTGGCTCCACTGCTGTGTGACCACAGGCAAGTTACTTAACCTCTCTGATCCTCAGATTCTTTAAGTGGCAATGTCATTCCTACAATACAGAATTCAGTGAGACATTCTGAGGTCTCCCTTGTCCCAGTGCCTACCCCATAACATAGATGGAACTTTCTTGGTCCTCCATCTCTCTCCCTATGGAGATGGGGACGGAGTAGCATTTTTTGTGCCCCCATGTTTATCCTACGAGCTAACACCCTGCCATTCTTTCTCCCCAGCAAAGGACCAGAGAAACCCATCCCTGCCTCCTGAGGGGAGAGAGAGGTGTAAAACAGGGATGTCCTGAGGGCTGCACCCCAGAGCCACGCTCTGCTCTGAAGATGAGTTTCCAGATTGCGTGTGATGAGAATGGAAACACACGAAAGATCTAAATCAGGCAGCCAGGGGCTGACACTCTGTGGGTGGGGGGAGATAAAGGGACAAAACCCAGCTGAGGCGCTGGCAGATGGGCAGACCAAAGTGGTGAGAGCAAGGGAGAAGTTTTAAGACAAGACGTAAATGTGGTTGGTAGGAGGGGGAGCCAGTCAAGAGGCCGGAATGAAGGGAGACAGGGGAGAGGATGAACAGTGAGGATGTGAGGAGGGCAGGGGGAGAGTGAAAGGGAGACAAGTCAGAGGAAAACAGAGCTTGAAAGACAGAGCAAGAGTGAGAAATATGAAACACGCCTGAGAAACTGATAGAATGCTCACCCTCCATGTGCATCCCAGAGATGTCACCCACCTGTGCCCAGCACAGGGGCTCCGTGAATACAGTGTGGAGGGGATCACAGTCCTGGAGAGTATCTCCACGAAATGAGGCAATGGAAATGCCACTGTTTGTTGATTTGTTGGTGGAGATACATGATCCCCTGTCCTGGGGATCCCCCTCCTCCACAAGGCTAAGCCAGAATAAAGAAAGTTTTCCACCCTGAATAAGGGCAAGCCAGGTCTTGCTAGTGCCAGCCATCACTGACTGGCATGGCCCCATCTGGCCTGGAAAAGGGGAACTGGTTGCTACTGAGAAGTCAGATTCGGTACAACTGGAACAAAAGCCAACCATGTCTTAGGTACAGTCTCTTTCCGGATTTTCCCTCTGGTTTTTCTTGAGTATTCAGAGTTCTCATGCCCTCGTCCACATCCACCTGGCCAAATTGGCCAGGAAGAATGATCTTCTCAATTCATTGACCCAGGTCACAAGAGTGACTGATAAGGCTGTAAAAGTTTAGGTGGTAGATGCTGGGGCATCAGCTGGCTGGCACCAGAGGGGCTGCCTGGACCTTCTCCAAGGATGTCACCTGGTGGTCCTGCCTCTTGCTTCTCAGGTTTGATACCCTCACCTGCATCCCTTTCCAGAGGCCACCTGTCTGGACCACTCAGCAGTTCTAAGCCTGAGCCAGATCCCCGCCACAGCGCCATCCCACAGACTGGGATGTGTGGTAGAGACTGCCCTCAGGACCAGGCATTTCCTAGATGAGGGGAAGCCACTCTGTATGTTTGTGTGTATATGTGTGTGTTTGTGTGTGTGCATCTTTGAAGACACCAGTTATGTTCAATGCATCTTAATATGTTTTTAAATTAACTTTTATTGGCGTATGATTGCTTTACACTGTTGTGTCAGTTTCTACTGTACAGCAAAGTGAATCAGCTATAGGTATACATATATCCCTTCTTTTTTGGATTTCCTTCCCATTTATGGGACTTCCCTGGTGGCTCAGATGGTAAAGAATCTGCCTGCAATGCGGGAGACCTGGGTTTGAGACCTGGGTTTGAGACCTGGGTTCTATCCCTGGGTTGGGAAGATCCCCTGACAAAGGAAATGGCAACCCACTCCAGTCTTCTTGCCTGGAGAATTCCATGGACAGAGGAGCCTGGCGGGCTACAGTCCATGGGGTCGCAGAGTCCGACATGACTGAGCAACTAACACTTTCACAAACACTTAGGTCATCACAGAAATATGTTTTTAAAGTATGACTGTTGTTTGATTCCAAAGTAATGTATATATTTTATAATGCATATACAAACATGTAGTGGAGACAATTTTAAACAACTCATAATGTAATAATAGTATTGTGGTTATGTTATTTTAAAGAGCTCTTATTTTTTAGAGTCACATATTGAAATATTTACAGATAAAAAGACACGATGTCTGGGATTTGCTTCAAAATACTCCAGTGGTGAGGAAGGAAGTAGGAAGTGCAGACAGATAAAATGAACCACGAGTTGACAATTGCTGAAGCTGGGTGATCGGTACTTTTCTCACTACCTGTTTATCTATTTTTATAATTGAAATTCTTCATAATTAAAAGTGTTTTTTTTTTTTTTTAAGATTTCCATCTTCCTTTTGTGCCATGTATATCCTTCCATTAAACTCTCATTGCCTTATTTGGAAAAAGGTCACCAATAATCTCACCCCATATACTTCTAGTCCTCTTTTAATACAAAGATATACACAGAGAGAAAGTGTACTCTTTGGGGATGTGTAACAAATGTGTTGAAAATAAGACCTTATTTATTTGGTAAATATTAATACTTGCACACTGTACTTACTTTTTTATTGAAGTATAGTTGATTTATAATATTATATTAGTTTCTGGGGTACAACAAAGTGATTCAGTTACATTTGTATATGTATAAACACATTACCTGCTTTACATGTAGTAGTTTGTATCTGCTAATCCCAAACTCCTAAGAGATCCCTCCTGCACCCCTTTTCCCCTTTGGTAACCATCGGTTTGTTCTCTATGTCTGTGGGTCTGTTTCTGTTTTGTAAGTAAGCTCATTTGTGTCATATTTTAGATTCTACATATAAGTGATTATCATATGGTATTTGTATTTCCCTTTCTTAGTTCACTTAGTATGATAATCTCTAGGTCCATTCATGTTGCTGCAAATGACATAATTTCATTCTCTTTTATGACCAAGTTGGACTCCATTGTGTGTGTATATATTTTATAATGCATATACAAACATGTGGTGGAGACAGTTTTAAATTGTCTTTCAGAATTCTTTATCCATCTTTATCCATTCGTCTTCAGATGGACTTTTAGGTTGCTTCCATGTCCTGGATATTGCAAATAATACTGCTATGAAGATTGGGGTGCGTGTATCTTTTTGAATTAATAGTTTTCTCCAAATATATGCCCAAAATTGAGACTAGGAAGTTTTGATCATATCTGTTGACTCTTTGCAACCCCATGGACTGCAGCATGCCAGGCTTCCCCATCCATCACCAACTCCCGGTGCTTGCTCAAACACAGGTCCATTGAGTTGGTGATGCCATCCAACCATCTTGTCCTCTGTCATCCCTTCTCCTTCTGCTGTCAATCTTTCCCAGTATCAGTGTCTTCCAGTGAGTCAGTGCTTCACATCAGGTGGCCAAAGTATTGGAGCTTCAGCTTCAGCATAAGTCCTTCCAGTGAATATTCAGGACTGATTTCCTTTAAGATGGACTGGTTGGATGTCAAACTGGTTGGACTCCTTGCAGCCCAAGGGACTCTCAAGAGTCTTCTCCAAAGCCTTGGTTCAAAAGCATCAATTCTTTAGCACTCAGCCTTCTTTATGGTCCAACTCTCACATCCATATGTGACTACTGGAAAAACCATAGCTTTGACTAGACAGACCTTTGTCAGCAAAGCAATGTCTCTGCCTTTTAATATGCTGTCTAGGTTGGTCATAGCTTTTCTTCCAAGGAGCAAGCATCTTTTAATTTCATGGCTGCAGTCACCATCTGCAGTGATTTGGGAGCCCCCCAAAATAAAGTCTCTCACTGTTTCCATTGTTTCCCCATCTATTTGCCATGAAGTGATGGGACCAGATGCTATAATCTTAGTTTTCTGAGGGTTGAGTTTTAAGCCAGTTTCTTCACTCTCCCCTTTAACTTTCATCAAGAGGTCCTTTAGTTCCTGTTTGCTTTCTGGCACAAGGGTGGTGTCATCTGCATATCTGAAGTTATTGATATATCTCCTGGCAATCTTGATTCCAGCTTGTGCTTCATCCAGACCAGCATTTCTCATGATGCACTCTGCATATAAGTTAAATAAGCAACGTGACAGTGTACAGCCTTGACATACTGCTTTCCCAATTTGGAACCAGTCCGTTGTTCCATGTCCAGTTCTAACTGTTGCTTCTTGACCTGCATACAGATTTCTCAGGAGGCAGGTAAGGTATTCCCATCTCTTGAAGAATTTTCCAGTTTGTTGTGATCCACACAGTCAAAGGTTTTAGCATAGTAAATAAAATAAAAGTAGATGTTTTTCTGTAATTTTCTTGCTTTTTCTATGATCAAACGGATGTTGACAATTTGATCTCTGGTTTTTCTGCCTTTTCTAAATCCAGCTTGAACATCAGAAAGTTCTTGGCTTACATACTGTTGAAGCCTAGCTTGGAGAATTTTGAGCATTACTTTACTAGCATGTGAGATGAGTGCAATTGTGCAGTAGTTTGAGCATTCTTTGGCATTGCCTTTCTTTGGGATTGGAATGAAAACTGACCTTTTCCAGTCCTGTGGAGACTGCTGAGTTTTCCAAATTTGCTGGCATATTGAGTGAAGCACTTTCACAGCATCATCTTTCAGGATTTGAAATAGCTCAGCTGGAATTCCATCATCTCCACTAGCTTTGTTCATAGTGATTCTTCCAAAAGCCCATTTCACTTTGCACTCCAGGATGCCTGGCTCCAGGTGAGTGATCACACCATTGTGGATATCTGGGTCTTTAAGATTTTTTTTGTATAGTTCTTCTGTGTATTCTTGCCACCTCTTCTTAATATCTTCTGCTTCTGTTAGGTCTATACCATTTCTGTCCTTTATTGTGCCCATCTTTGCCTGATATGTTCCCTTGGTATGTCTAATTGGGCATATGGTGATTCTATTTTTACTTTTTGATGAGCTTCCATACTGTTTATCATGGTGACTGCACAAATTTACATTTTTACCAACAGTGTAGGAGGGTTCCCTTTTTTCCACACTCTCCAGAAATCGATGGCCATTCTGAAAGTGTGAGATGGTACCTCATTGTAGTTTTGATTTGCATTTCCCTTTGCCAACAAGGGTCCGTCTAGTCAAGTCTATGGTTTTTCCTGTGGTCATGTATGGATGTGAGAGTTGGACTGTGAAGAAGGCTGAGCACCGAAGAATTGATGCTTTTGAACCGTGGTGTTGGAGAAGACTCTTGAGAGTCCCTTGGACTGCAAGGAGATCCAATCAGTCCATTCTGAAGGAGATCAGCCCTGGGTGTTCTTTGGAAGGAATGATGCTAAAGCTGAAACTCCAGTACTTTGGCCACCTCATGCGAAGAGTTGACTCATTGGAAAAGACTCTGATGCTAGTAGGGATTGGGGGCAGGAGGAGAAGGGGATGACAGAGGATGAGATGGCTGGATGGCATCACCGACTCGATGGACGTGAGTCTGAGTGAACTCCGGGAGTTGGTGATGGACAGGGAGGACTGGCGTGCTTCGATTCATGGGGTCGCAAAGAGTCGGACACGACTGAGCGACCGAACTGAACTGAATAATTATTGAGGCTGAGCATATTTTCATGTGCCTATTGATTATCTGTGTCTTCTTGGAGAAGTGTTTATTTAGGTCTTCTGCCATTTTTTGATTGAGTTGTTTGGGTTTTTTTATTGTTATTGTTGTTGTTGAGTTGTATGAGCTGTTTGTGTATTTTAGAGATGAATCCTTTGTCAATCACATCCTTTGGCAAATATTTTCTCCCAGTCTGTAGGTTGTCTAGACAACTTTGCTTACTGTATTTCAAGGATTTCAAAATTATATTTTGTAGTAACTTTGTGAGACATTTCTTAAAAATTTAAGCCAATGACATTTTGGTGATGCTGTTACTGCAGCATAACCACAATTGCACTCATCTCACACACTAGTAAAGTAATGCTCAAAATTCTACAAGCTAGGCTTCAGCAATACGTGAACTGTGAACTTCCAGATGTTCAAGCTGGTTTTAGAAAAGGCAGAGGAACCAGAGATCAAATTGCCAACATCCTCTGGATCATCGAAAAAGCAAGAGAGTTCCAGAAAAACATCTATTTCTGCTTTATTGACTATGCCAAAGCCTTTGACTGTGTGAATCACAATAAACTGTGGAAAATTCTGAAAGAGATGGGAGTACCAGACCACCTGACCTGCCTCTTGAGAAACATATATGCAGGTCAAGAAGCAACAGTTAGAACTGGACATGGAATAACAGACTGGTTCCAAATAGGAAAAGGAGTACGTCAAGGCTGTATATTGTCACCCTGCTTATTTAACTTATATGCAGAGTACATCGTGAGAAACGCTGGGCTGGCAGAAGCACAAGCTGGAATCAAGATTGCCAGGAGATATATCAATAACTTCAGATATGCAGATGACACCACTCTTATGGCAGAAAGTGAAGAGGAACTCAAAAGCCTCTTGATGAAAGTCAAAGAGGAGAGTGAAAAAGTTGGCTTAAAACTCAACATTCAGAAAACTAAGATCATGGCATCTGGTCCCATCACTTCATGGGAAATAGATGGGGAAACAGTGGAAACAATGGCTGACTTTATTTTTGTGGGCTCCAAAATCACTGCAGATGGTGATTGCGGCCATGAAATTAAAAAATGCTTGCTCCTTGGAAGGAAAGTTATGACCAACCTTGATAGCATATTCAAAAGCAGAGACATTACTTTGCCAACAAAGGTCCATCTAGTCAAGGCTGTGGTTTTTCCAGTAGTCATGTATTGATGTGAGAATTAGACTGTGAAGAAAGCTGAGTGCTGAAGAATTGATGTTTTGACCTGTGATGTTGGAGAAGACTCTTGAGAGTCCCTTGGACTGCAAGGAGATCCAACCAGTCCATTCTGAAGGAGATCAGTCCTGGGTGTTCTTTGGAAGGAATGATGCTAAAGCTGAAACTCCAGTACTTTGGCCACCTGATGTGAAGAGTTGACTCATTGGAAAAGACTCTGATGCTGGGAGGGATTGGGGGCAGGAGGAGAAGGGGAAGACAGAGGATGAGATGGCTGGATGGCATCACCGACTCAATGGACGTGAGTTTGAATGAACTCTGGGAGTTGGTGATGGACAGGGAAGCCTGGCGTGCTGGAATTCATGGGGTTGCAAAGAGTCGGACACGACTGAGCAACTGAGCTGAACTGAACCCACATTATCCTGACTAATACAACTTAGTATTCCATCCTCATCAGAGATGACAAATACTTATTAGTATTACCTTTGTCCCATCCTAGAGACTTGATAAATACTATTAACACATCACTGACCTCTTACCCATTGATCTGTAAGGCCTCAGATTCTTTCTCATCATGGTGATTTAAGCCATCATTACTAGTTATTGGAGCAGAAAAAATGAAGGGAAATCCACCAAAAATCATCCTACTACAATCAGCATAAAATCCAATTTTTTTTTTACCATAGCTTGCCAGGTCACATACAAGTTAGAACTTACCCCCCTCTAGAATCTCATTTCCTAACCACTTATTTGTCATTCACTCCACTCCAGCCACACTGGTCTTTCTGTTCCTCAAACACACTGAGAATATTCTCATCTCAAACCTTTATATTTTCTGTGCCTGCTTTTTTGAAAACTTTTTTCTCATATTTTTGCAAGTTTGGGTCGTATGTCACCTGTTCAAGGAGAACTTCCTATTCACCTGTTGAACTTACCTTGCATTCTCCATTCACCTCCTCAATGATAGGAAAGTCCTGTTGTATTTCTAGTCCTGAGTAGTTCCTGGTCCATGGAGGTACTTAGTAAACATTTCTTAAAGTAAGGCAGGCAGTTAATTTGCCAGCCCCAACATGGACTATAATCTTTTTGATGGGAGAGACTAGGTCTGGTTCATTTTGAGTTTTTCCTTCATGTTTAGTCCATCTAATGCCTCCAGTAGAAATCTCTTAAATTTCTGATTGATTGAGAATTAGAAGGCTTGCATTTCCCTCCATATCCTGGTGGATTCATATCTGTGCCTTTTTTTCCCTTCCACCTCACATACACACACTTGAGATTCCTGCTCTTTTCTCTCTCCTACCCACTCCCCTACTACATCCTCTCCCAGTGAAATTAAGTTCGAGTCTCTTTCTCCCCCACGCAGTGCCTTCCAAAGCAGCAGCCTCCTGTGGCAGAGGAGCAGCGGCAGGCAATAAGATGGGTTTGGGCCTGACCTCGTGTTTCCAAGCTACTTGTTGTTGTTTAGTTGCTAAGTCTTGTCTGACTCTTTTTGCAACCCCTTGGACTGTAACCTGCCAGGCTCCTCAGTCTGTGGGGTTTCCCAGGCAAGAATAGTGGAGTGGGTTGCCATTTCCTTCTCCAGGGGACCTTCTTGACCCAGGGATCAAACCTACATCTCCTGCATTGGCAGGTGGATTCTTTACCCCTGAGCCACCAGGGAAGCCCCTATTCTCTTTTCTGTAGGAGCCTGGCTGAGACTTGGCTGGAGCCTCACTCCTGTGCATTGTAGCCCAGAAGTTTTACCCTTTGGGTGTTTTGAAGAGAAACAGCTGTTACCATCTGCCAGCTGAAATGTTTTGCCTTTGAAATAGACTGTGAGGCATGTTCAGGCAGAAAGGGGCTTTTGGGAGAAGGTCTGGGAAAACAGGACTCAGAAGACCTGCCACGCATTTGGAGTTCTGTGCAACTGTGGGCAACTCATCAGCGATTCTAGAGTCTCTAACAGTGAGAAGAATTCATTGTACTCTCTCAGGATAATTGGATGATGGGGGTTTTGGTGGGGGGTGGTGAAGGTGAGGCCAGATTATGAAAAGGGCATGGAATTTAGAATCAGAAACCCTGATATTTAGAGTCATAAGTCCTAAAGGCCCAGTAGGGGGCACATCTCAGCCATTTAAGCCCTTGTTTTGTTACTGCTGTTCAGTTGCTAAGTTGTGTCCAACACTTTGCAGCCCCATGGACTGCAGCACACAAGGTTTCCTTGCCCTTCACTATCTCCCAGAATTTGCTCAAACTCATGCCCACTGAGGTGGTGATACCATCCAAACATCTTGTCCTCTGTTGTCCCCCTTCTTCTCTTGCCCTCAATCTTTGTCAGCATCAGGGTCTTTTCCAATGAGTCAGTTCTTCCTTCCAGGTGGCCAAAGTATTGGAGCTTGAGCTTTAGCATCAGTCCTCCCAGTGAACATTCAGGGTCATTTCCTTCAGGATTGACCAGTTTGATCAAAAACCCCTGTTTAGTCTTTTGTAAAACAGACAGCCAGCCTCCTATATTCATCAAGTATTCTTGGTTGCAACAGAAGCCAGCTAGCACTAACACAAACACAAGAAAGGGGATTTGTGAAAGGATATCAGGACACATCACACAAGTCATGGGTAAGAATGCAGTCAGATGTCAAGAATGGACTAGAACAAGGAACAAAAAGTGTCAGAACTGAGGTTTTTCTGCCTTTCTCCCAGCTTTTGCCTGCTTCTCCTTTCGTTTCTCCATCCACATGGAGGTACGTGGCTACCCCACGGCTTCCAAGTATGTGTTTACGGGCTCAGCCCTACTCCAATCCCAAGCTTCTAGAAGAGAGACTATGACCGGCCCGACTTGCATCAGGTGTCTGGCACCTGATCCAGTCAGGCATGGGCATGGCAGGTAGGGGTCACACAGTAAGATTATGGCCACCGTGGGAGGCTGCCTTTAAGGGTCTAGACACAACATTGAGAGAAAGAATTGTGACTTGTGAGTTGGGCCAGCAAACCAAAAAGTGTCTTATGAGGAGTATGATCACTGAATAAACCTCCAGGTGCTATAAACAGAGAATGGTGTTTATTTCTAGGAAGGACAGACAGCTATCTCATAATGATATTCTAATGAATGAAGACATTTGTTGTTGTTCAGTTGCTAAGTTGTATCTGACTCATTGTGACCCCATGGACTGCAGCACACAGGCTCTTCTCTCCTCCACTATCTTCCAGAGTTTACTCAAATTCATGTCCATTGAGTCGGTGATGCTATCTAACCATCTCATCCTCTGCCACCCCTTCTCCTTTTGACTTCAGCCTTTCCCAGCCTCAAGGTCTTTTCCAATGAGTCAGCTCTTTGATTCAGATGGCCAAAGTATTGGAGCTTCAGTTTCAGCAACAGTCCTTCCAGTGAATATTCAGGACTGATTTCCTTTAGGATTGACTGGTTTGATCTTCTTGCTGACCAAGGGATTCTCAAAATTCTGCTCCAGCACCACAATTCAAAAGCATCAATTCTTCAGCATTCAGTCTTCTTTATGGTTCAACTCTCACATCCATACATGACCACTGGGTAAACCATAGCTTTGACTATATGGACCTTTGTTGGCAAAGTGATATCTCTACTTTTTAATATGTTGTCTAGCTTTGTTATAACTTTGCTTCCAAGGAACATGGAAGGAAAATTTAATTTCATGGCAGCAGTCACTGTCCACAGTGATTTTGGAGCCCAAGAAAGTGAAATCTGTCACTGTTTTCACTTTTTCCCATTCTATTTGCCATTAAGTGATGGGGCCAGTTGCCATGATCTTAGTTTTTTGAATGTTGAGTTTTAAGCCAGCTTTTTTACTCTCCTCTTTCACCCTCATCAAGAAGCTCTTTAGTTCCTCTTCACTTTCTGCATAACTGAGGTTGTTGACATTTCTGCTGGCAATCTTGGTTCCAGCTTGTGCTTCATCCAGCCTGGCATTTTGCATGATGTACTCTGCATATAAGTTAAATAGGCAGGGTGACAATATACAGCCTTGATGTACTCCTTTCCCAGTTTTGAACCAGTCTGTTGTTCCATGTCTGGTTCTAACTTGCTTCTTGACCCACTTACTGTTTTCTCAGGAGAGAGATAAGATCGTCTGGTACTCTTATCTCTTTAAGAATTTTCCACAGTTTGTTGTGATCCACACAGTCAAAGGCTTTAGTGCAATCAATGAAGCAGTGCATGGGTGCTCAGTTGATTCAGTTGTGCCTGACTCTTTGCGACCCCACGGACTGTAGCCCACCAGGCTCCCCTGTCCATGGGATTTTCCCAGCAAGAATACTACAGTGGGTTGCCATGTCTTCCTCCAGGGGAACTTCCAGACACAGGGATCGAACCCAAGTCTCCTGTGGCTCCTCCATTATAGGCGGTAGATGGTTTTTCTGGAAATCCCTTGCTTTCTCCACGATCCAATGAATGTTGGCAATTTGATCTCTGGTTCCTCTGCCCCTTTGAAAACCAGCTTGTACATCTGGAAGTCCTATGCAAATCTAGAATTTTCTAGTAAGTAAGCAAAACTTTAGTTTATATACTTAAGTTGCCTCATTCTTAAACAATAAGGTTCTACTGTATGCTACAGGGAACTATATTCATTATCCTGTGATGTATTATAATGGAAAAGAAAATGAAAAATGTGTATATGAATAGCTGAGTCATTTTGCTATACAGCAGAAATTAACCACAATATTGTAAATCAGCTATACTTCAATAAAGTTTAAAATTAATAAAATTGTCTCATTCTAAGAGCCTAATTTTTCAGTGAGCTGTGAGAATCAATATTCTCTATATTTTACTTTGGTAAACTCCTCTCCAACTCAATGGACATGAGTTTGGGTAAACTCCAGGAGTTGGTGATGGACAGGGAGGCTGGCGTGCTGCGGTCCATGAGGTCGCAAAGAGTCGGACACGACTGAGCGACTGAACTGAACTGAACTGAAACTCCTCTCTACCTCCCCAACTCTCACAAAAGCTTCTGAAGGAAACCTTCCTTCCTAAAAGAGACTGACTGGAATAAAATTGAGTGAAAAGTAATTAAGACTCCACTAGTTTAGTCTTAGTGTTTTTGCTATCAATAGATCAAGAATCAGAATGAGATAAAACTTTCCTATCTGTATATCTCTTAATGGCAAAAGAGGCTTCTTTTAAGTAAAATGAAGATTAGGCCTTGGATTAGTCACCTAACATTCTTGAACCTTGGCTTCCTTCTCTGTAAAACAGGAACGCACTTTTCATAGGGCTGTCGGGATAACTAAATGGCGTACAGTTTAGGATACGCTAAGCACTGGTGTCTAGCTGCGAGGTCTATGATGATGAGGCTGAGGTAGCAGCAGCACAGATGATGGTGATATGGGTAGGCAGTGATAATGATGATGTAGCGGTGGTGGTGGTTACATAATAGTGGGGCGAGTGGTAGTGACAGGAGTGGTGACTGGTGGTGATGACTAATTATGATAGAATCAAAAATGTTTGAATTTTGCTCTGCACCTAATAGTCACATGGTCACATAGCAAAGGGATGAAGAGAACAATTTTCAGATTACCCCAAGGATATCAGCCACCATTGCATTTCAATTACAGGTATGACCAACATACATCATGCTTAAATGTCCATTGATGAAGACCCCCTTAAAGACTTTCCAGAGATGTTTAACTAACAATCCGCATGATGTGGAGAGAAGATGAATAGGTAAGAATTTTACTTATTCCACACTTAAAAGGAATATAATTATATTTCTTTTAAATAATTGTGCAGACAATATACATTCTCCCTTGTCTTCCTCCTAATTAGGCTACTACCTGAGGTCACATACCATTCATTCAAATCTCATTTTTGACAGTTCACATTTCTAAATTAGTTTCTATCCAGCTGAGGGATTTGGTCCAACGGCACACCCTTTTAACTTCCAAAGGCATGTATCAACCTCATTTTGCAACTGACATGGACCTACCTAGACTCCAGAGGCACCCTGTCCCCTTCATTTTCAGGATGCACTGGCTACTTCGGTTGCCATACTTTGAAAGCCTTAGTAATCCTAAAGGCTCAGCTCCATAGTCACACTCGGTTAACTCAAGACCAGTTAGTCATGCAACTTCATCTATTTATCTTGAAGACTGCATCCCAAACGACCAATATACTGGGACTTCACTAGTAATTATTTCACAAGAGCTTTTTCATTGCTGCTCATGGGAATGTGTGGAATTCACACTGGGAGGGTGATCTAAGAATGGATTTATTTTTTGAGTGAAAGCTGAACCAGAATGACACTTTTTCTTTACTTTGCCAAACTGCTCCATCTCTGGGAGAAAAGAACTGGTTGTTATCCCTTTAAAAGAGCCCAGTGGCCTGCTATGTTCATAATCCTCAAATCCCATGATTCAGTTTCCATCTCCCAGCCTTACTCCACACAGGCCTGCTAACATTTGGTTTAGATCTGACTTTTCTTTGCTCAAGAACACCACAATTTATTATTAGTCAGTAATAATAGCCAGCAGGCCCCAATATTTTAGGAAGGAAAATAAACAAAGTCTAGTCTGCCAGAGGGAACTATGCTCCGGCTGTCCTGGGTCTGCTGAAAGTGGTCGTCCAGAAAGACACTGCTGCCTGCCTATGTCTCAAAAGTGTCAGGTTGTTTAAATGCTTCTACCTGTTGGATCATGTGATTCCTGAAGTCACCCTATAAAGTGTGTTGGGAGGGAAAAGAACGATAGTATTTTTGCATTTATGTCGTGTTTATTTACTGAGCGCAGCACCAACGCTAGAGACAGCAATTACCAGGCATCGGAACTGAGTTAGTCCTGGGACCCAAGGCAGACATGATCCTCTCCCTAGACAGCTTAGGGGTTGGTGGATCATAGTTTCCCATCATGAGGCAGGGATCCCAGGAAAGAGTCCTGATGCCTTATTTCAATTACTTCTCATCACTGTGATAACATTCTTATTAACGTCAATGGGATGAGAATTTGTGTTATTTGTGGACAGGATAACCAAAACTCCCAAAGGTTAAGATACCCGAATAAAGTCACCGCCTGATAAGCGGGAGAGCCGAGGCTCAGACTGGGGTTTCCTCATCCAAGGCTGCTGACTGCATCCTGGATTCTTCCCAAATAGTGTAATCTCACGTCAACCCAGATCAATTCAAGCTCTCTTTGTCACTTTCCCATGTCTCATAGTTTGGCTTAGAAAAGTATCCCCTGCAGTAGACACTGACCACCTAAAAATAGCAATTTTGAGGATTTAAGCTTTACAGAGGCTCAGAGAAGAGTAGGGAAAGTCCTGGTGAGGCCAGTAGTGTGGGCAGAGTAGAGGAGGGGAGTCGGGGGTGGAAAGGGAGTGGGGTTTGCTCTGAGAGGTGTTCCAGGAATTCCCAAGGGGTGGCCCTGACTTAGTAAGTCACCAGGTCAGTTTGAAATGAGTCGTTTGTGGCATGGGGGCAAACAACCTCAGTCCAGCACTGAATTATCGGGAAGCAGGCTGGCAAAAGATCTCCCCTGGGAGAAGAATCCTAATTACGATGCCTGAGAATTTGCATGCCCCTCTACAGTTTGCAAAACAGTTTCGTACCCGTTTTTTCCTTTGCTGATTGTTTACTGCACAAGAGGGGACCAGGGTTCAAGATGACCCAGTCTAGTGGTTTTTAATATTTGCGTGAAGTAAAATTCTTTGTCAAAATGAAATTCACTCAGCAGTCTAGTGTATAACATTGATGCCAGAGGGAGCTCTGTGGCTGGGATGGGGACTCTAGTTGGGGGAGGCATGCTGCTGCTGCTGCTAAGTCGCTTCAGTCATGTCGGACTCTGTGAGACCCCATAGATGGCAGCCCACCAGGCTCCTCTGTCCCAGGGATTCTCCAGGCAAGAATTCTGGAGTGGGTTGCCATTTCCTTCTCCAAGGCATGCATGCATGCTAAGTTGCTTTAGTCATGTCCAACTCTGCAACACTATGGACAGCAGCCCACCAGCCTCCTCTGTCCCAGGGATTCTCCAGGCAAGAATACTGGAGTGGGTTGCCATTTCCTTCTCCCGTAGGGGGAGGCATAGCCCACACCTAAGCCTTTGCTTTGATCCCTGTGTTTCTGCGGAGTCTCCAAGGAAATACCTAGTTCCATGGAACAGAAAGACAAACATGTTTCCAGTGTTTCTAGTGACTACAAATACCCAGTCCACTTTTCCCTTCTTCTCCAAAACAAAACAAACAAGGAAAAAAGCTGAAAACCCTGGAGGTGACACAAGACAGCCAAGGTCATTCCTTGTCCAGTGTTCTTTCCATGAAACTCACCAGGGCTGGTGTCTCACGTGATTAGAGCCTGAAGATCTGCCTGGAAGCCAGTTTGCCCCCAGTTGCTGAAGGAAAGTGTCCTCTTGGTCACAGATGGCTCGGTCAAGTCAGCTACTACTGTAGCGTTTATCAGTGTACCTGTTGGTCAAGTGGGGCTCTTTGTTTCAGACGGGCCACCCCTTGAGACGTGGAATGTCAGCCACTGAGCAGCTGGGGAACAGTAAGTCCAGCGATCTTTCAGCTCCAAATACTCTCCCTGAAAATGCAAGAACAGCCCCTAGTCAAGCAGGCTCTTCCCAACTCAAAACTCACACTGAACTACATAGCATTTGTTCTAAATGTTTGTCTCCCTGCAAGTTCATATGTTGAAATCTTAACTCCCACTGTGAGACTATTAGGAGGTGGGGCTTTTGAGAGGTAGTTTAGGTCATGTGAGTGGAGCTCCCGTGAATGGGATTAGTGCCTTTATAAGCAGATGCACACAAGAGAGCTTGTCCTCTCTCTCCCCCTCCATCCCCTTCTCTCCCTCTTGTGAGGACAGGACAGGACAGAGAAGATGACTCTCTGCAAACCAGAAGAGTGTTCTCACCAGAACCGGACCGTACTGGCACCCTGATGGTGGACTTCTCAGCCTCCAGAACTGTGAGAAATAAATCGGTCATTTAAGCCAGCCAGTCCATAGTACTTCATTATGGCAGCCTGAACTAAAGCAGTGGGGATGGCTGCACAATTTCGTGAGTGCATGAAAAGCTACTTAATGGCTAAAATGTTAAATTTTCTATTAGGTGTATTTTAGTACAACAACAGAACAGCAAAGTAAACTTTCATTGACTTCCTGTTTCTTAGGGATCAAGCTCCAAACTTCCTAGTATAATTTACAAACTGGACCCTGCTTACCCCCTAGCCTCATATCTTGCTGTCCTCCTTCAACCTTTTTATCTGATCAAATGTTCCAATTGCTCTCCCAAATAAAAAAGTGATTACTTTGCCTTAAAAATGCTGGCAAGGCTCTTTCAGGGTCTTGTCACAGTTTCGGGTAACCTCTATCATATTCTGTGTGTCTCACCAGGCAAGAATTCCATTCAGATTTACTTTCAGTAGTCCAAGTTAGCAACAAATGCTACATTTGCTTTTCAAATATTGCATCACAATGTTACAGATAGATATGGAATTATAATGCAAAGTATGGTTTTTCAAACTCAAAATGAGGAATATGACAATCTCCTCCCTTTTCTGAGATTTGCTGAGTAGAACAGATTAGAATAGAAAGTGGATTAACATTCACATAGATAGGAATATAAATGGGAGCAAGAAAGAAGGGATTGATGTGTGGGTGGGTGAGAGGAGGGGTAAAATGATGAAAGGATATGTAGATGATGGATGGATGGGTGGATAGATGATGTGTGAGTACATGTATGAACAGATATGTGGGTATGGATGGATAGAGGGGAGAATAGTATACAGATGGATGTGAATTTACAAAGAGATGTGAAAAGATTAAGAATAGATGGATGAGAAGTTCTATGGGAGGGTGGTTGGAAAAAAATGTGGTTGATGGATGGGTAGACGAAAGGATATGTAGCTGGATAAATGGCTGGAGGCTGGGTGCATGTGAGTGCATACTGATGGACAGGAGGGTAGACAGATGTGTGAGCCCTGGAGAGACATAAGATAAAATGGGTAGATAGAGGAATCCGTGGGTGTTTGGGAGGATGAGTGAGAGTGTGAGTAAGCCAAGGAGGAATGGATGGATGGAACTAGGTGCCAGCCTGGGACCGGAAGATGATGCACAGGTCAGTAGAGCCAAATACCAGCCCCGTGGCTGGCTAGCTTAGCTTTCCCTAAGCAGTCCTGGTAAGAATCAAAAGTCCACCCGAAGCGTGTTAATGAACTCCCTTCTCTTTCAAGGGAAGGTCGATGAGCTCTTCGTCCCCTGGAAGAATCGCAAGCTCCCGACCATGGGCAGGGAAAAACCACACTTCCACTGTTCCAGCCCCTCTCCCAGAATATCCAGCTGCCTGTGAAACCCACAGAGAAGAGTTCCCCAGCCTGAGTCAAAAGAGAAACTTCGTGGAGGGGAGAGGCCAGAAGCTGAACCCAAAGGGGCGAGGTTTCAGGACTCAGTCATTCCCTCCTGCGTCCAAAGGCTGCGCTCCCAGCCGCCAGGAGAGAAAAGTCGGTGCGTCCTGGGTGCACGGGGACCCCTCGGCCCTCCGGGGTGCGCGCCCAGGCACCCCGCTTTATTATCTCGGGGGAGAACGGGGCGGGGGCGGAGGGGCCAGGGCTAAGGAGAGCTGGTACGTCTTTAAACTTCTGCCGGCTGCTTAGTCCCAGCCCCTTCGCTTGGGTGTGTCCTCCCTCGCTCCCTCCCTCTTAGGTCACTCTCTCAACCCTCGAATAAAAACTGCACCCAACTTCCGAGGCGCCCTTATTGCCAGCCGGACCCCAGCCTCCGACAGGTTCGGGCGCCCTGCTTGCCCCGTGCTCCGCCGGCCCCCGCCCAGCGCCCGGCCCCTCCGGCTCCACTCCGCTCGCTCGGTCGGTCGCTCCGACGCCATGGACACGTTTTGGTGGCGCGCAGCCTGGGGACTCTGCCTCGTGCAGCTGAGCCTGGCGCAGATCGGTGAGTGCCCGCCCGGACGGGAGGGAGTGGCCCGGACCCAGCCGTGCGGGCTCCGTTGGCCCTGGGGGGTCGGGGTCAAATGGGCGGTGAGCGGCTGGGATTTGGCGAAGGAGGACCGGGCGAGGATTTGCGCTAAGCTCTTGGAGAGCCTGTCGGTGGGAAGCACCGTTTTGTGGAACGGCGAAGAGAAAGAGCGCAGAAAAGTTGGCGCTGTTTGGGCAGCAGGCTGTTGGCGCGCGGTTTGGGGTGGGGTGGTTGGAGCCGGTGGAGCACAAGGCAGAAAGGAGCTGTACTCCTGGGTGCGCGCAGCCTGTGTCTGGACTAACAGACTCCTGTGCCCAAGGGCGCTTGAAGCCAGGCTGCGCAGGGCAGGGACAGGGGCTGGGGTAGGGACAGGGGTGTTGGCGAGGTGGCCATAGAGGTGGGCACTGTTGCCATGTGTGAGGGTTGGTGGCAACAAGCTTTCCAGAAGGGGGTCCCGCGTTCCTGTGGCTCTCCCTTTTCACCTAGGTTCTAAAGCTCTTACAGTTGGCTCCAGTCACGAACAATTTTAACGCTTGTGGGAACTTGAACCTTCTCTGTGACAAGGTTCTGGGTCGCCACGAGGTGCCAGCCTGGGGCAGGGAGTGTGAGTAGGATAGGCAGTGACTCGGCCAGCTGCTCCATCCTGGCAACCTCCTGCAGGCTGCCAATCAGTTAGGGGAAATCCAGACAGTCATGTGGCTCCCAATGGGTGCCTGGCAGCCTCGGAGCAGGACAGGGAAGCAGTCTCCTGGGTGGCATCAGGGATCCTCGAGCCGGTATCCCATCCCCACAGGGTCGGTGCCTCTCAGGGGCTGTCGAGGGGGTGGCTGCGTGTGAGGTATTCTGGCAAGGCTGAACTCCCAGCATTCCTTTTCTTTGTCTTTATATGTACAGATAATTACATGGCTGATTTGCTTATCGCTAGCAAAATTAATTTTTCTTTTAAGAAGTGCCAGATGGGTCATTAAGACAGCTCAACCTATGGTTAATTCTACTCAGCAAGTGTTTATTAAACCCAGCTCTGGGGGTACCAGGAAAGTAAGAGACTCAGTCCTACCGGGATACTTTAGACTGAGGATAAGTAAGGGTCTAGGATTTAGATTCCTGAATCAGAAAAATAATAATTAATAATAATAATTAACAGTAATCACAATGGCAGCACCAGCCACCATTTACTATACATTTGGGCTGGGCCAGGCACTGTGCTAAATTCTTTACATGCGTTATCTCGTTTTACCCTCAACGATGGCCCACTGAGAAGTGTCCTGTCGTTAGCCCTGTTTTGCAGGAGGGCAACAAACCGAAGCTCAGAGAGGTTAAGTGACTTGTCTGTGTTCACACAGTCAGAAGACTGCTGGTTCTGTGAACCAAGCTTCTTTGCCTGTTGCTTAGTTAGCACTGGTTAAGCGGCATGTATGACATGGACAAACTCAGAAAGGATTTTGTGGAAGGAGGTGGTGGACCAGAGGCTTTAGAGGAGGCTTTCAAAGGGGAACTGGAGCTCCAAGGATCTCTTGAAAGGCAGAAAGACTTGGGATGGGAGAGAGGAGGGAAAGATTTCAGGGAGAGCTGTGAGCCTGGCCTCAGGGAAGAGGAACCAGGCTGGTGTCTCTCTCTCTCTCTCGCCTATAGGGAAGTCCATTTATATGTTACCTCCCTGGGGCATCTTCTGCTTTGCTTCTGAGGATTCTGACTCCTGACTCCTTCCATCCTGTAGCCCAAATTCTTCTAAAGGGCCCCATCCCCCGATATTTGGTACTGTCCTGACCCTTGAAGTTCCTGCCTTCCCCCTAGATGGGCAGGCTTACTCCTGCTCTGGGTTTCCGTGGTCTCTTTGGGCAGCGTCATTTGGAGGAAGCGCAAAAAAATGCCAGTAGCAATAGCTGTCTGGGCCCAGGCTTTCATGCGCTTATCAAGCTATTTGGAAGGAACTGAGGCTTGGAAAGGAGATGTGACTTAACAGTGGGCTCGGGCTGGGCCGGCAGAGACAGGAAGGACAAAGAGGAGGCGGGGAGACTCTTCTGGTGCCCCACCAGCAAAGGCGGTGGGCTCCGGAGGACAATGTGGACATTTCGGCAAGTGGCAAGGATTTGGGGAGGAAGAAGGGGTTTGATCTTCATGCTGAAAAGCAAGAAGTAGAGACATGGCCAAATACAGTTAAGCAGCATTGGACCCAAACTCTAAGTTGGAGAACAGATATGTTGAACCAGGTTTCACACATGGAAGGAAGAAAGTAGCCCTGGGTAAAGAGCAGTGAAGTGAGCCTTCTGTACCTGTCTGCCTCCTGTCCTCTGTGGGTGAGAGGTCCTTGCTAGAGAATTGTGCCCCTGGTGTTTAGAAAGAGGGGTGCAGCTAAGAGCTCTGGGGCTTTGGGGCTGGCTGGCACCACTCTGATCCCTCTGAGCATTAGAGACCCCTCTTTCTGGGAGTTAAACTTTTGGCTGTGTTTTCCTGGGTGAAGCAGCAGCAAAGCCAACCTCCATTACCCCTGAGGTTGGTTAGCATCAGTTAATTCAGTTGCTCCCCAAATACACAATGGACATCTTCCTTCCTGCAAAGGCACAGTGCCAAGTAGGTGTGTTTGAGTCTTGCAGCCAGTAGAAAAAGTTTCCGTTCTTTTTCCAGTTTGGCCCACGCAATTTGGAGAGGCTGCTGGGCAGTGTGAAATTCTTAGTTTATGACAGAACCCTTTCCACTCATTCAAGAAATATTTCTTGACTCACTATTGTAGACTCAGAGATGGGGACTCCAAGAATCATTTAGAAAAACCCTTTCTTTTTCCCAAGGAGGAAACAGATCCCCCAAAGAGAGAAAGGTGACTTCCCCTCTCTCAGGCTGAGTGTTAGCACAGGACACTTTCCAAACCTCAGGTCTCTGAAATACCTTAATCCTCCAGGTCTGAGCCCCACCTCCACTACTTACAGTGGGTGGGGAATGTGTGGTCTACAGAGGTAGCAACACACCTTAAATTGCTGTCTTTAAACGCTCAATACAATTTTATATTTTCCTCGACAATATATCCAGTTTGAGTTTAATGTAAGAATAAAGATGATAAATTTCTTTTTTATCGAGCCTCTGAACTGTCCAGTGTCTCCTGGAGTGTTGCTGGATCCCTCTCAGTTAGCAGCATCCCAGCTTGAAAAGCCTGACACTCGGTTCCTCTACGAAGTAGGGACCTAAATCTGCAGGAAATACCATTTACTGAGCACTGACCCTGGTGGTTCAGTGGTAAAGAATCCGCCAGCAAGGCAAGAGACGCAGGAGATGTGGGTTCAATCTCTGGCTCAGAAAGATCCCCTGGAGGGGGAAATGTCAACCCACTCCAGTATTGTTGCCTGGAAAATCCCATGGACAGAGGAGCCTGGAGGGCTTCACAGTTCATGGGGTCACAAAGAGTCGGACGCAACTGAGCACACACGCACACAACTTCATACGAGGCATTCAGCCATGGGCTTTGAACAGGTTATCCAATATAAGCTTCGCAACAGCCCTGTGTATGTTTAGCAATCTTTTCATTCCATTTTCCAGATAAAGAAGTTGAGAGGCTCAGGGAGATGGAATGACTTGCCCGAGGACACACAGCTAGTATGAGTGATGGAGTTGGGGTCCTCTGTTGTCCCACATCCTCTGTGTTAGCCTCCAGCGCCTGTGTTCCTTTGATTCGGTATTTCCCTCTGGAGGACTCTGGAAATTGTGTGAGGCCAGCAAACATGAAGCCTGGGATGAGTGACTTTCCTCTTCCCCGGCAGGCTGAGAACTCTTGGCTGCCCTGCTCTGCCCTGGCCTGTCTCTCTCCAGTCCTGGCCACAGCTGTCGAGAGATGCCAACCTAGCTATTTGTTACTAAAATAAGTAAATTCCCTTATCAGAGTCCAGCTGCCCTTCTAGACATGCTCTCATTTGCAGGCTTGGAAAAAAGGGAGAGGCTGTTCCTTGTCTAAGAGACAAGTCAGGGCAAGGCTTTCTGCCTGGAAACAAAAAAAAGGGTGGGGGGGCTTGCAGAGGCTCTGACCCTGCAAGCATTCTAGGTGCAATGGCCCAGGAAGCCCCCTTGTTACATGCTCAGTGGAAACCCTCAGCGGTTAGCAGCTTGTGTGTGCCCCAGTGAGGGGGAGTGTCGAGGACCCTGGTGATGGGCTGATACGGTTCTCTAGAAAAGGCAAGGATCTTGAACGGAACATCGGTGTTGGGTGTGAGGTGACACGTGGCCACTCAAGTGAGATTTCAGCTTGGCCTTGAGTGTCAGACGGTTCCAGGTGAAGAGGAGGTTGTGGGAGGGAAGCGGGCCTCCCCCGGCCACCCATCCTGGCTGGGATGGGGGCTGAGTTACAGGCTACTCTTGTCTTTCCCTCCATTTTAGTTGACTCCACCAAGAGACTGAAAGGGAAGTGGGTCTTGTGAAAGAATGAACTGAAGCAGGTGGCAAATCCCGCCAGACCAAGTGGAGTTCTCAAAGGGGATCTTTTCTGCTTCAGAGAGAATGTCTGAGGGGTTGCACAGCCAGATGCTGATGACTCAATTTCCTTTGTGTCTTTGCTTCAGTGGGAAACACACCAGTGTTCTCTAGACTCGCCAGGGGAGGCTGATGCCTCCAACCTTAAATTGGAACGCCACTCTTAATCCCTTAGCAAGTTGATATTTTTCTTAAAAAGTGTGCTCCCTCGAAGCTGCCCAGCAAGGATTTGGGAAGCCAGCCCGATCTGCCAGAGTGTTTTCTTAAGTGTGTGGTTGTGGGATCTGGCTTGGCATGGACACAGCAGTTGGGAACTCTGGATTTTCCAGGAGGGTCAGGATTTCAAACATGCATATATTCTACCAGTTGAAGTCCAATGTATATTTTGACTTAATATAGATTTTTTTTCTACAAAGAACTGCATGACTTTGTGTGGTTAGAAGTCAGAAACTTGCATGGATTTTCGCATAAGTGAAAATCAAATCTCCACAGCTCATGAATCAGCCTAATTAAATTACTATCCAATTAAATTGCTATCTGGTTCAGAAAATTTATACTTTGGAGAGGAACATTTGTGCCCCTCTGCTCTCTCTTTCTTGATCATCCCAATATGTGAAGCCCCAAGAAAAATGACATACTGGGTTTTTGCTTGCTAGGTGTGGACATATACATGGTGGGTGTGCCCATAGGTGTGTAAGTATCTGATCGCATGTGTCTACCCATAATGTGGTATTGCTGGTCAGTCGTTAAGTTTGTATAAGGTGTCTTGGGAGAGCAGGACTGTATCCAAGAACCTTAAGGTTCTACATGGGAACACCTTACCAAGGAGTGACAGCCTGCCCAACTAGGACCACAAGACTGACAGCCTTGCCGAGCTAAGGCACAGCCAGGAGGCCTGGGGGACTCAGTGATGGGGAAGAAGAGGGGGCTGTGTGCACAAGAGAAGATTTGAGCATCTGAAGAAGCGGTAATAAGCCCAGGCCGTGTGTATTTCTGTTGCCCTGCCATTCATTTACCCACTCTTGAGCAAGTTCATTAACTGGGCAATATATCCAGCAAAAGCTCACACACTTGCTGCCCATTTGGTGCACCAAGCAGTCTTGAGAACTCATGGTCTACAGGGCACAGTCCTCGCTCTCAAGTAGCTTGTGGTCGAGTGGACGGTTTCCTGGATAGCAGCTGATGGTGCATCTCTGGTATATTCACACTCTAGATTCTGAAAGTGCACGCCTGCCACCGCCACCACCCCGCCCCCTGGCCAGGTGTGACAGCCTATATAGCCTCCAGACATGGCCAAACGGGGGGGTGGTGATAAAGTCACCCCCAGCTGAGAATCCCTGGCGTCACTGAATGGTGGCCAACCTCGTCTCTGACAAGGAGATATCTGGTCTCCATAGGTCCCCAGTTAATTAGCCTAAAAACTGCACAGGGAAATTAAGATCAATAAGCATATTTATTTTCTGGGGCCAAGAGGTGCTCATGACTTTCACACTTCTCATTGGCGGAAAACCCCAGACCAGATAGATCTTCTCTTATCTCTCTTCTGCAGTGTTGTGGGGGGCCCCCCTGACATCAGGGATGGAATCGCATTCATTTTTGTAGTCTCAGAACCCAGTCCTGGCCCATATTTGTTATCTGTTACTGTGGAACTGAAATGAATATTTAGAATATAGAAATTACTACATCCAGGTATATGAAGACATGCTGCACAGTCTACCTAAGATGCAGAGGCCTCTATCTGTACATAATAGTGGTGATGGGGACTGCCTCCAGGACAAGGCTGAGATGAGCGCTTGGCTGGACAGTGGCCCACCACAGGACTCGTTTTTGGTCTGCCCAAGTAGGGAGATCACCCATCTATTTGCGGCTTTGGTGGCTGCTTGCCGTGACTGGGGACGTCTGTCTAAGGACAGGATGACTCACTTCTTGGGCCAAGGAGGGAGTGGGAGTTAGGCCGGATGATGACACCCAGTCCCATATTGAAACCTCAAAATAAAACACTCTTGGGCAGTGGCCCACTTGGAACGCTGGCTTATTTTGGAGATGCTAATCTGATGCTGGACTTCTTGGGTGAGAGACCCACACTCTCCCTCCAACACTGCCCCCTTCCAATTTCTGGAAGGTGTTAGCAGCTGGCAGAGAAGTGGAAGAACTTCCCAGAAGATCCTTGCCTTCTCTGTGGGACTCCTGCAGCTACTAAAGGTCTTCAGCAAAGCCTGACGTCTGATGTGGAGGCCAACGGTGCTTTGTCTCCATGGAGCTTGCCACGTGTGACGCTGACCACAAATGGGGCAGGTCCTGCCTACCCATGGCTCATCCACCCCGTGAAACTTGGGGGCAGGATGAAGGGTGAGTGTCAGGGGGGTCCAGAACCTCACAAACCCAGATCTCCCTGAGTTTGGGGGTGCATCGGCTGCCTGGGTGTGTCCTCTTGAGGCAAGAGTCTCTCCTAAGAACAAGTGTGGGCAGATAGGTCCCAGGTGGGTGGGGAAGGGCTGAGTCACCAAGGAGGTGATTTGCAAAACCTAGGTCCCCAAAATCTTTCCCGAGTCTTCAGTTTTTGAGAGTGAATGTTAAGTGCAAAATTCTAGGGAGAGAGAGAATTCACAGAGACCAGTAATTTTGAGACTTTGCCATGGTGTCATGGTGAGTCTCCTTGAGCTGTGCCTGAAAGTTCATCTTTCTAACCCTCAACCTTTCTGGAGAATTAGAGCTCTTGTACATTTCGTGTTTGTTTCTTTGCAGTCAGTTGTATATATTGGAGATACTGTCACTACTGTTGGTAATAATAGCAAACACGGAGTCCTGACCACATGCTGACATCATCCTGTTGTTCCCTCTACTAACATGTTTAATCCATGCACTAACCTTAGGAAGGCGTGCTCGTATTATCCCTCTTTTACATATGAGAAAACAGAGGCATAGAGAATTTGAATAACTTGCCCAAGGCCACGGAGTAAGCAGTAGAGCTGGGTTTCAAGTCCAGGTGGTCTAGCTACAGGGTTCATGTCCTTGCTGACCGCATTGCTCTGCCTTCCTTAGTATATCAAGACATCAGGGTGTCCAGAAACCCAAACAGTGATACCTGCTAGTATGCTTACTGGTTGTCTTCATACCTGCTAGTACACTGCTGGGCAGGATCATAACATCCACAGAGCTGGATTTGCTCTCCGTTTATGTGCATGATGTCAGAGGAGGGGGCTGGAGCTGCAAATATGAAGGAGAAAGAAGTTGTCATGGAAACGTCTTCCCATTCCTACTCTGTGCGGCTCATTCATTCCAGTTCCTGGATAGAAGGTCTGCTTACTTCCATATGGGATGTGGAGTGGGGGAAGTTGAGGAAGGAGTAGGATTCAGGGGGTGGTGAACCGAGTCATTTGTTCAGTATCACTTCATACTTGTTCCCTGGATGGTGGATGAACGCTGCTGACTGATGGCTCCGTCGTCTAGGACCTTGGCTCATGACAGGATAAAGTTGGGAGAGGAGCCAGTCGAACAGCAGTGAAAACGTTTGCCCTCAGCTTAAGGGTCCTTAATGCCAGGACCTTCTCTACCAGCTCGAATTGGAGACAGAAGGATAGACTCTGAGAGCGAAGAGTGTCAGGCAGCAGGCCATGCTCACCCTGGGCACATGAAATCGGGCCAAAACTAGACATTTACTCTGCCCTTCTTCCCAGCTCCAGTGCAGACCTGTGGCTTGGCTGCTGTTTGGCCCAGCAGGTAGCCTTTGCATGGGAGAGGGCACGTAGCATTTCTTCTGGGTGCTCTCCCAGAAAGGGGGAAGCCAAGGCCCCTGAGACCTCCAACTCAGCCTGTAGGTAGGCAGCTGGGCCTTTGGCCCGGGAGCAGCGACTCCTCACAGAACCCCGTCTGTTTCAATTTCAGTACATCTCTTTGCACTTGAGTAGGTCTGCAATGCCTTCTAGAAGAAACCACACATCAATAGTGGATCTAGGCAGCATCTTGTACTTCCTCTCTCAGAGAGAACCCACCAGGATATTAGAGTGGGGATGATAAGGCCTCTTCACAAGTGTTGACCATTATGGAACTTGAGATGCCAGGGAGAAAGGAACAATTCCATGCAGCTCAGACCTGGTCTCTTGCCTCTGGCTTGGAAGATCATTTCTATCCAGGCCCCTGGCTCCAAAAGTATCAAATGGCATAAATACTGTATGCCAGTTACGAATGTTGCCATTGTTGCATGTGTCCAGTTCATGAAACAGATTCCAACAGAGCTGAGCATCATCTTATAGTCTATAGCAGACCAGCTGACGTCACTGAGTCAGCCCCTCAGCCACCAGCGAGTTTCAGGGCCACACTTCCCTACAAGGGGAGGACAAGGGTGTAGGTACCCACAAGAAAGCTGGTCACATAGACATAAAGCAGAGTTTGGAGAGACAAGTAATACTGCCATAGAAATCTCCTGCCCAGAACTTCATCTTTGTAGTGGATTCTCTGTGATAGAATTAGTTATCTTCCCAAGGTCAACCTTAGAGGTCAGACTCATCCCTCTAGACCAGCAGTCCCCAACCTTTTGGGCACCAGGAGCCAGTCTTATGGGCAGCAATTTTTCCATGGACAGGGCGGGAGATGGTTTTAGTTTTACCCACTGCTCACCTCCTGCTGTGCAGCCTGGTTCCTAACAGGCTGCAGACCAAAACTGGTCCATGGCCCGGGGGTTGGAGACCTTTGCTCTAGACTTCCTCAAGTGACTTTTGCTTTGCCCTTTTGTCTACTAGTTGTCTCTCCCTGATGATTCATGAAAAGCCCACGAGCATATTTCTATCTAAAAAATTCAAAGGATGCTGCTGAGCTATATTATGGCCTCTGTTCTCTTTCACAGGTGAGTCTGTAAGCTCCTTAGGGAAAAGCTTCTGTTTTATGTACATTATGTACGATTTTGTATCCTTGAGGTTCCCATCTGTCAGTTTCTCAGTTATAGTAGACCTTCAATAAATGCTGGACTGAATGAATGAAAGTTCTAGATTTGGCTAGCAAAGCCATCTTTATCATTTACCTTTTGTGATTTTCATAGGTTCTGGCTAATGTTTTTTCATCTTTTTAAATCTTTCTGATATACAGAAACCTGTTATTTTTTTTCTCGTGCTTCCTATACTGATCCTCACATCTCCTTGACATCATTTTACTCTGCATTCGCTCTAATTTGAGTGTGTCTTTCTTCGAGTTTGACGTATCAGGCAAACCAGGAGAAGTTTAGAGCTCACTGGGTTTTGTCCATAGACCAAGGATCTTAATTTCCTAGAGGTCTGTCTGCCTCTCAGCCCCAACACTGCCAAATCTAACCTCACGCAGAACCCAAGCCTCAAAATCATGTTCCAGTGACACTTAGAGAAAAGAGGTGGGCTTCTTGGTCACTATGTTAAAAGGAAAAAAGGGAGGAGTTCTTTCTTTCAGTGATTTAAAGACCTCTGTACTGAACCAGCTGTTCCGTGTGGTAGGATGGGAATGAGAAGGTTGGCTTTGGAGGAGGGCTGTGTGGAAGGAGGAGGGGCTGTGGAACAGGTTGATTCTCCTCCCGGCCCCATTGGAGCAGCGTGAGCCCCAGTGGCTGCACACATTAAGCGTCTAGGACAATGTTCAGTACCCAGTGTCCGGAGCTCGGGTCTAGCACACAGAAGGCGCCTCAAGTATAGAAATGCCTGTAATTCTTCAGCACCTCTCTGTAACTGATTGACTGTGATTCAGAGCCAATCATTTTACGCCAATTTGCCTCCAATTTTCCATGTGTCAGATGAGACAGCAGGCTTCTAGTTGATCTGTGCAGTCCTTTCCCAGCCTCACATTCTGTAAGCCCACCATTCTGCAGGCCCATGAACACCTAAGCCTCATGAAAGTTAATGCAAGGAATAACACGCTATGATACAGTCCCTTCCCCGCCCCCACAACTGCCCCCCAACGCACAAAAGTGATGCCTGGTTTGTGTTAAATACCAGAAGTGAATTATTAGTCCATACCAGAAACAACAAGCATATGGACCGAGTTACACTAAATGCCAGTTGGCTGGATGGACTCCTGGGCCAAGGTGCTCTGCTCAGAGGACTCCTCCAGATCCTTCTGGCCCTCTGCGGGTGAGCAGATGAAGTCTAAGCCAGAGAAGTTAGCAACAGATGTCAGTCCCACGGCTAAAACTGCCCAAAGTCAGTCCTGGGATTAGCCACAGGATCCAGATGCAATAGGGCTTCCCTTGTGGCTCAGCTGGTAAGGGACCCACCTGCAGAAGACCTGGGTTCAGTCCCTGGGTTGGGAAGATTCCCTGGAGAAAGGAACGGCTACTTACTCTGATATTCTGGCCTGGAGAATTCCATGGACTGTATAGTCCATGGGGTCTCAAAGAATCGGACATGACTGAGCGACTTTCACTTCATTTCCAGATGCAATATTCTTTGAACAAACATTGCTTCAAGAGGCTAAAGAAGTCAACCCCTGAAGAAGAGAAAAGATTGTGTCCTTCACTCTCAAAGCTCCATGAACACATTGGATTTCTCAGCTTTCCTCAAGGGATCCCTGTAACATGTTGGTGCAAAATGAACCACAGTATTCAGCCAAAGCAGTGCTTAGAGGATGAGCTGTAGCATCCTAGGGAAAAGAACTAGGATTGCCATGGGAATCTGAAAACAAAACAAAGAAATATATATATACCAAGGTGGTACAGATAGTCTTTTGAGATGGTGAGTTGCTTCTTCTATGGAGAAACTTCCACACTCCTACTAAGATATTTATTTCTTTTCTGTGGAACCAGAGAAACTCTTCCTGCTCAGTGAGGGCAGGATGTGGGGAAGGACGTTAGAAAGACTACATTACTTAGGAGTTTGTCCAGGTGATAAGTTGGGTTTTCCTGGCGTCTTAGATGGTAAAGAATCTGCCTGCAATGCAGGAGACCCAGGTTCGATCCCTGGGTTGGGAAGATCCCCTAGAGAAGGAAATGGCAGCCCGCTCCAGTATTCTTGCATGGAGAATTCCATGGACGCAGGAGCCTGGCAGGCTACAGTCTATGGAGTCTCAGAGAGTCAGACATGACTGAGTGACTAACCCTTCACTTCAAGGTGGTAAGTCAGAGACTAAATGCTCTGTTGGGATTCTGCTCTTCTATCGGTCACTGAAAACCCTGGTCAGATCAGAGTGCATCCTGGGTGCGTCCTGTGTCATATCCATCTAGAATCCACTGACCAGAAGATGAAATACTTCTGAATGGATTCAGTTCTCCTATCATTGACATTGTTCTCAGTAATTGCTGGGTATGGTCCAGTCATCTGTATCTCCAGTCAGTCCCCCAGACACTGCCTTCTAGGAGAAGTGAGAACCACATGTGGCCAGCGGAGGCTCGGCATTTTTCCATTTTAGTTACAGCATGACTGTGGGCAAGGTTCTTTATTAGTTGCCTCTGTTTCTCTGGGTGTAAAATGGGGATAAACCCACTGATTCAAGAAATGCACAAAAAACTATTATGTGATTGTCTTTGTGGAAAGAAGTGAGGGAAGTAGATCTAGTTTCTGTCCTCAGAGAATTTACTGTTTGGTGAAAGAAGAACTAAACAAGTGAAGAAAGTATGTAAGAGAGCAGACATTTCTGTGTTGGCAATTGTGTAGGATGGTTTCACGGAAGCAGTAAAATTTTAGGATGAATTGAGTGTGAGTAAGATGAACAGAGAAAGGAGAGCGACTCAGGAAAGCATAAAGAATGAACTGAAAGTTTAAAGTTGGGGAAATAAGTATGACTTGATTGGGGTCAGTAAGGGGCTCCATGCCCTTTAATTAAGAGACACCATGTTGAAGAACAGTGAAGGATGAGGTTGGACAGATTCCAAGTGATCAAGTGGCACCATCTATGAGATTCCATTCCAGAGACTTAGAAGTTCTCATGACACCCTCTTTAGACAGTGCTAGACAGAGTTCAGAAAAAGGTTAGCTCCAATGTTGGAGCTAACTTTGGCAACTTCTGGCAATTAAAGAGAATCGCAAACAGGCTCTACAGCAGGGCAGCAATAGCAAACAGATTTCAGCTCCTGTATCGTTTCCCATTGACTACTCAAGGCTGCCTGAGAGGCTGTGCTAAGAAGTCAGACCTTGGCTCAGCCACAAAGATTGCATGCGTGTGTGCTAAGTCGCTTCATTCATGTCTGACTCTCTTTGCAACCCTATGGACTGCAGTCCAGCAGGCTCCTCTGACCATGGAATTTATGGACTGCAGCCCACCAGGCTCCTCTCTCCATGGAATTTTCCAGGCAAGAATATTGGTGGTGGTGGTTTAGTCGCTAAGTCAGGCCCGACTCTTGTGACCCCATGGACTGTAGCCTGCCAGGCTCCTCTGTCCATGGGATTTCCTCAGCAAGAATCCTGTAGTGGGTTGCCGTTTCCTTCTCCAGGGGATCTTCCCGACCCAGGGATCGAACCTGGGTCTCCTGCATTGCAGGCTGACTCTACCTTCCCGGCACAGAGATCAAACCCACGTCTCGTATGTCTCCTGCATTGACACTGGGTTCTGTACCACTAGCGCCATCTGGAAGTCCACAGAGAGTGCTGTGGTCAATTAATGATGTCTGTTATGGGCGCAGTATGGAGGATTTGACCCTCCTGTATCACACAGACATCACCACAGTAGAGCAGCAGGCTTTTCTGGTGTACCTTTCTGATAGTGTGTGTAACGCTGGGAGTTTAGCCCACTTAATCTGGTTAAATAGCCATACCATAGACTCAGTCTCCTTCCAGAATGGTATAAATGCAGCCTCTTTCCCAGAGGAGTTTGGTCCCCTGAGCCTTCTCTCCTGATTCATTCACATTCTGTTTTCCCATCAACCCTAGTGAAGTAAGGTGCTCGGAGCCAGGAATCTCCCCTGAACAAGGCCCAGACCTCGTGGCCAAGGGTAGCTTCTCGCATCAACTTCTTCATTTGTAAACTGAGAAGACGAAAATGATTCCTCAGCCATGGGGATGATAGGAGGCATAGCTAACTCATGTTACTTAAAGCCTTTGAAGATGAAAGGGGTATATGTGCATGTTAATTACAACTTTTATCAGCCCTGGAGCCTCTGCATTCTCAGCTGCCACGGGGGGCTCTTCCTTGCCTCCCAGATACAAACAGTAGTAACATTCCATAGGCTGGCCCCGCTGGAGCATCCAAGTCGAGAAGGCTGGATTCTGAACTCTGGCTGGTCAGCCCACTCTGAGCAGCTCCAGTTTTCCCCTGTTCATCCCCAAGGGAAAAAAGCAAGCTCACTGTCTGGGTAGCTAAGATAAGGTAGAACCAGGGGATAAACAAAGGCTCCATCAGGAGTCTATTGGAAATAGCCCCTGGGTGAGATTAGGACACTGCTCTAATTCCCACCGTGTCAAAGCCTAATTGTGTGACCCTGGGCTGCTGGCTTTATCTGTCTAATGTTTCAGTACGCTGTGTGAAATGGCGTGGGGGTAATAATCCATCTGCCTCTCCTAGACCTCTCCACCTTTACCTGCTGGTGTAAAAGTGTTTCGTGCTGGTAGGCAGAAACTTGTGATGTTAGAATAGAAACTACAAGGTTCTGTTATTACCTGAAGTCACTTTCACCTTTATCTCTGTCTCCTGTTGCTGGTTGACCCCAGTCATTGAAATTGTAGTCTTCGGAATGCTCTCCTACGTGCTGCCCTCCTCTCCAGGGCAGCGCTTATCTAGGGCCCTTGGTATGTGCTCAAGTTCTTGATCCTGCCGTTTCCGGAGGCGGGCAGACACAGCCAGCCTGCAGGGGATGGCGGTGCCCTGCCAAGTTGTGTCACAATACCCCTACTGCAGTGACTCAATAAAAGTGCTGGAGGCAAATGAGGGAGGGTTTTCAGAGTCTTTGCTAGGGCTTAGAAGGTGCAAGGCTGAGCTGCATCCTATAGCAGCACTGAATTATGGATCCAAAGACAGAAAAGCGGAGAAAGGGCCCTAAGTGAGAAGTTTTCAGGATCTGGTGACACAAAGCCAATGATGATGGCATGTCAGGATGGGGAAAGGTGCTGGAAGATACAGTCCACCTATTTCTTTTGGATGACTATGGGAAGGCCATCTCGAAGACTGCACATGACTTGCCCAAGGTCACACAGCCAGCTGGAGTCAAAACTCTGGTTTCTGACCCTCCATCCAGTACCCTTTCCATTTCATCCTTTGAGATGATAGGAGAGGGCACTAAACAGGAGGACACGTGGCTGACCAGGGCCGGAAGATTTGGAGGGACAGAGAGGAAGAGAAAATAGGCCTGGGCTTGGGTTTTGTGTGTGCGTGTGTGACACAGTGGGAAATAGGGCAGGTGTTTATACTCTGCTGGGCCCTCACTGCTCTCAGATCTGGTTTCCTATGTAGCACCTTGTGCACGCATACTTGGTGTTTGTTTTGATCCTTTATGACTCAATGAGCCTTTGGAAATCAGAAGGCCCAGCATCGCCTGGCCTGGCTCTTACCTAGCCTCTCTGAGCAGTCAGTGGTTTTCAAACGGTGCATTTGTTTACTCAACATGTATTTACTGAATACCAATATATGCCAGGCACTCTGCCAGGCACTAGGAATACAATCTTAAACAAGAGAGGCACAGTTTCTGCTGTGATGGGACTTATGCTCAAGCTGGGAAGACGCTGTAAACAACTCATTACCCCCTTGTTTAATTACACTTGTGGTCAGAGCTCAGAAGGAAAAGTACAGGAGCTTGTGAGAGCATGTAACAGGGAGACTGCGCCTGATTGAGAGCATCAGAGAAGACTTGTCAATGAATAGCAGTGAGTGTGTTTGCAGGATCCCTGCAGCTCCATGTGGGGGCGTGGGGGTGGGGCCACGTGTTGGACTCCTCAGTCCCACCAGCTCTCAAGTCCAGGGGACATTTTGGTAGGTGAGGTCAGAGCTCCTCATCACAACTCTAGCCACAGCGGCTCCTGTTCTGGCTGCCTCACATAGGGTCCAATGAATAAGAGGGCCAAAACCTCAAGGTTTTATTCCTCAAAATTCTGAAAGCAATAGGTTTGTCCTCCCTGCCCTGCAATAGGCAGTGGTGGGAAGAGAACCATGAGAACCTCCAAGTTGACTCAAACTTTTAGAAGCACATGTTGGGGCAATGAAGGAACCCAAACCCTGGGAGGCAGAAAGTATCATTTTTCCATGGGAGAAAAATTCATAATTTACATAGGTATCTTGAACATTAAGCTTTGGTTTAGGGTCAAATTTGGTCCATTTTATTGGAAGTTTCTTGGTCTTGTTTTGAACACTTTGGTGGCAAGAGTTTGAGGCCAGGGTCTGATTGATGTGTCCCTAGGGGGTGGTTTGTAGGATGACTTCCAGCAGCCATACAGGTGCATTGACTGGGTCCAGGCAGGAGGAGCAGGCAAGAGCCCTAGGATTCAGATGTCCAACTATTTGTCTACAAAGGCCTCATTTTTTTTTTTATCTCTTTGTTGGTGGTAAATACTTGGAGATGACCAGAGTGGACTCTATCAGGAGGGTGAGATAGATGTGGTAAGGAGGAGAGTGAGATAGATGTGGTAAGGAAAAAACAAAAACAACCCCCCCCCCCCCCACAAAGCATCACTGAGAATGCTTTCAGGTAAAAGCCCAGGTGGCACAGTGATAAAGAATCCGCTTGACAATGCAGGAGATGCAGGTTCAATCTGTAGGTCAGGAAGATCCCCTGGAGTAGGAAATTGCAACCCATTCCAGTATTCTTGCCTGGAAAATTCCATGGACAGCGGAGTCTGGAGGGCTACAGTCCATGGGCTGCAAAGAGTCGGACATGTGCACACACACGTGCACAGTGCTAATAGTATTTATCAGTTAGCCATCCAGATGGTCAGTTATAAACAGCTGTGTCTTCTAAACAAGAGCACATTCAGGTTATTCCCCCTCCCAGTGATGGTGATGGCATCCTTTTCCTTTTGTTCAGATGTGCTTTCTTGGGTTGGAGAGATAAGGATGGAGTTATAGCTATCATGATTGAACAAAAGCCACAGCCCATCTATGGATCAAACCATGATGTGTCAGTCCCATGTAATTGCTATCTGTCACATGTTTCTTGGTATATCCACGTCAGTGCATGTCAGCTGGTATCACTGTAAGTAACAGAATGATCAACCCTCATAAATTGTTATCTAGCACAGCAAGAAGTATGGAAACAGGATGATTCCAGAAGCTCAATGATGTTATCAAAGATCAGTTTTCTTCCAGCTTTCCAGTCTGCCCCTCAGAGTGTCTTCTTATAGTTTAGCCTCCTTCATGGTCCCAAGTTGACTCTCACAGTTCCAGGCATCCTATGGAAAAACAAAACAAAAAGCAGTGTCTACCACCAGAAGAAGGAATACTTATTCATAAATATCTCTTCTAAAAAAAAATGGAAGGATGGCTTTTCCAGAAGTCCTTAATTGACTTCCCTTGGAGAAGGAAATGGCAACCCACTCCAGTACTCTTGCCTGGAAAATCCCATGGATGGAGGAGCCTGGTGGGCTACAGTCCATGGAGTCTCAAGGAGTCGGACATGACTGAGCGACTTCACTTTACTTCTCACTGGAAGAATGGGGTGCCATTCCCCGGGAGATCCACACTAACCTGATCACTGGAAAGGAGAACTCTGACCACAGTGCTCGACTTAGACCAGTCATGATCCACCCAAATGAGTTAGGAGTTGGTGGCCTCGTCTTCAATTAGAAGAATTTTATTGCATGGTAACAATGTCTCTTATAATCAATAAGGCTCTAAGGGAGTCGACACAGCTGGTAGAGTTTGATTTGCAATTCTATGTAGGCAAAAGAAAAAAGGCAAGTTCTTGTGTTTTCTAAGTCACACCCTCATGCTTCTCCCGGGAAGACACACCTCACTGACAAGAGTTCACATGGGGGACACACTGCAGTTGGAGGCTTGGATGGTCTGGGTTTATACTCAATCATGATAGCTATAACTTTATCTTTTTCTCTCTCCAATAAAAGCATATCAGGAAATAACCTTAAATCTGTTTTAATTTGCAAGAAATAGTCCATCTTTTGCACACTTGAGCACTTTACTATTAGAAACTCATCATTGCAGCTCATCTCAGCGCTGCTGGAGCTGCACTTTGCTGAGGACCATGGGTCTGTAGTGATCCATTTAAAAAGAATTACTGCGACCTTGGAAGAGCATCTCTTCCTGTAAATTATGAGATGATGACCCCCAAGGGAGAAGGCCGGCTTCCCTTTTCAAAAACTACACTCCTGGAGTGTTTTAATGTGTGTGACGCGTGTTCAGCTCCATTATCTAATCCAGCACTCACATCAACTTCCCGGTTAGCATCATTACACTCCTGTAGAGGAGAGGCATTTAATGACTTTCCCAGGATCACAGAATTAATGCAGATTCAGGATTTGCAGCCTAACTTCTCCACTCTCAGAGTTGATGTTCCTGCAACCACGCCGTGTTGACTCCCCATGGATCAGACTTGCTTCAGGGAAACTAAATTAACTATTGAATTTTGTATGAATAATTGCTCTTTCATAAGCAGAAAAACTCTTTCCAAATATTAATAGTTTCTCTGAGTCCAAAGCTCAAGGGCCCAACATCTTAACATTTTGATTAGTCCAAAGATGGACAGGTGGGTTTTCTGGGCCAGTGTCCTGCCTTCATGCAGTGTGCTCATGAATCTAACAGCATGGAGGGAAACTCAGAATTAAAAAATTTTTTTTCCATTCCTTTTTATCACTTAAGTATCATTAAAGGATTTGTAAGGACTGAATCCAGGGAAGAGAAACCCAGGGGATGTTTAACGTGGACCTCAAGAATGTGATGGTTTCTGACACAGGAAGGGGGCCTTGCTTCTCAAAATCTAATGATGAAAGAGCGAGAGGAAATGGATTCTATCAAACTGAAATGATTTACGCTTTATTATGAGGTGAATTTCCTGACTTTGAGGCCTGCTGACCCTGGCCCGCTAGTTCCCTGTCTGTCCTTCAGTTCTCAGCTGAAATGACAGTGCCTCAGGAAGGCATCTCTTGGGGACAGCAGAGGCCTTGGGAGGAAAGGCTTCCCTTTAAAGGGCAAGCGTTCAGCACCCTGCACTTCTGTTACAACATTTATTGTGCTGTGTTGTTGCTTTGTTGAGTGTTTGTCTTCTTCCCTGGACTATAGTCTATGTCGGGGCAATGGCTTGCTGACCTTTTTCAATGCCCTGGTCTCTCAGTGCCTAGCACAGTGCCCATGGGGGCACTGGATAAAACCTTGTTGAATGAATAGACTTGGAATTGGTCTTCTCTTTTCTGAAGGCCTATATCCACTTTATTGTTTGGTTGGATTTGTGTGATTGTGGCTTACCCTGGTAGATTCAGTCTGTGATGTCCAAATTCAGTTAAAAAAAAAAAACTTTACATATGTATGTATCCATGTATCTATTATGTATCTGTCCGTTCGTCCATCCATGTATCTATCATATATGTCTATCATCTGTATCTGTTGGTGTATGTACCTATCTATCCATGTATGTATCATCTATCTATTTATTGGAGTAAGAGACAAACTTGCTTAGAAAGCAAATGAGGGTCAGCAAACAGACCACATCTTTTCTGCCCCCTCTCTGTGACTGTGCATCACCCCAACTGCCATTCCTCTTGGCTGTCATCACCTAGATATAGTCTCTTGCATGGTTTTCTGCAAAGGCACCAAACAGAGGCTGAATATGTGCAATGTTCAGGATGGCTGTGAAAGACGAGGAGGAAACATGTTCTGCTGAGGGAGAGAAGAGATGAGGAAGGTTTGGGGAGGCAAGCCTTGGCTATTCTAGATTCTTCTTACTGGGGACAGAGGGTGGGGCTCCCCATGGCTCTCTTTTGAAACTTGTTTGGGGGGCAGCTCTGTTTCCTTACATAAAAGCATCATCAGATAATCTCCAGCCTTCCTTAAAGACTGTTTCTCAGGGTAGAGGAAAGGTATCCTATTATCTGTTTGAGCTTCCTGTTATTTGTATTGCCCGGAAAGCTAAAGTCAACATCTACTTCTGTATTCTGCATTGTGTGCATTGTTAAAACCTTTGGAAAACTCATCCGGTTTCTTCTCCAGATGAGCTTCCCAGACTCTATCGAAGACATTTAGAAACAGGCATCTCTTCAAATAGGCCATCAGAAAATAGTCTCTCAAAGTCAGGTTCTCTGTCTTCTTCTAAAGGCTACATTAGAGAATGTTTACTCGTCATCCTTGTAGTTAGTAGGACTGACTGTCAGCTCAGCCTCTGGGCTAAGCACCGAGGTCAGGGATTCATGAGTGGGATCTGAGTCTGGTATCCCACTCTCAGAAAGCACTGTGGGTCCTGGAGTTCAATCTGGGTTTGAGTCCTGCATGCATGCCGAGTTGCGTTAGTCGTGTCCAACTCTTTGCAATCCTGTGGACTGTAGCCCACTAGTCTTCTCTGTCCAAGGGGTTCTCCAGGCGAGAATACTGGAGTGGGTTGCCGTGCCCTCTTCCAGGGGATCTTCCCAACCCAGGATCAAACCTGCATCTCCTGTGGCTCCTGCATAGCAGGCAGAATCTTGACCCCTGAGCCACCCGGAAGCCTGGGTTCGAGTCCTGCCCCTCATCAATTATGTGGCAATTGACAACACTCTGAAGCTCAGTTTTCTTATCTTTAAGGCAGAGTAATAATACCTAGGTGCAGGATTGTGTAAGGACTACCAGATCGTGTGTGGAATAACTGACAGGAAGCAAGCATCCTCAGTGTCATCAGTGTAGTATTAGACCCGGAACCTCTCCCTTCCTCATTCAGCCCAAATTTGTTCCTGCTGCACTTGAGAAATGCTTCCAGCTGCCTTTGGAAGATGTTCATTCCATTTCTGGGCAAATATTAGTCAATAAGATCTCATTTAATTTGGTGGGGAGGGGACACCAGAGTGCTGACACCCACGTGCTTACTGGAACAACTGTTGCCAGGCAGACACGGCAGCCGGGGATGTTCCGGGAAGCTTGGCTATTGCAGAAGCTGGTGAAAGCGAGTCGGCCGACGCGCTCCAGGCCTGTCTTTACTTGCTCGATGACAGGCAGTCTCCGGGGCTGCTTGTCTCAGCAGGATCTGCCTCTTCCTGCCTTCAGTGCTGACAGTTGGCATGAGACTGGAGGAGGAGATGGTATTTCCCTCCCTCTTGGGGAGAAGCGCTCCTTTACAGTGCTATTTCCTGGTCTCAGAGTGTAGAAAGACCCTTAGGGGCAATTTAATGCAGTAGCCTCCTTCTCATTCTGGAAATTTTGAAGTTCCTCAGGGTCCACTTCTTCCCCCAGAAGCCCAGGCTTGGAATTTCCTGGTTGTGGAGGGGCTGGGGCTGGCTGACCAGCTTTTGAATACATGAAGTGCCCACCCCTCAATCATATTGGGATGTTCAATCCTCTTATCTCCCCCAAATACTTTAATTACCTTTAACTGCTTAGTTCTGTTCTCCTCTAAAGAAAGGAAGATCCGGCCCCTCCCAGCCGCGCCTCAGAAGTGACTAAAACTTTGCCTCTTTTAATAGGAGTGTACGGCTTTGTGTCACGTTCTCATCTTGCTTTTAGTTTCTTAAGAGTGTGGTTGCAGACTGCTGTTTGGGCTGAAACAAGACTATCAAAACACAAACAGTTGTTCGTAGTGTTAATACGTTATAAATCAGAACCCAGGGGTCCCCTTGACATCTGGGAGAGCTGGGGCTGGTCATGCAAGATGTTTTTTTTTTTTTTTTTAATCTTCCTGTGGGAGAAGGAAAAAGATTGACATTTACTGAACACTTGTTATGAACCAAACTCAACGCTGATGCTTTCCCGTGAGTTTATTATCTAAGTCCCATAAACCTCTCTTTGAGGTTTGCAGCAAATATCCATTCAGTAAAATGAATGACTGCATTTCCTCAGAGCCATTTTATAGGCTGAGAAACTGAGACTCATAAAGATGAAGTAACTTGCCCAAGAAGTCTCTGCTCTCATGTGGTGGGGCTGGAATTCCATCTTCTTCTAATACCACACCAACGTTCCCACTCAGTCTTATGGGGCCCATCCTATCCTCCCCATCTCCAGAACCGGAGGCCTTAAAGCTTCAAGGCGTCTCCTTTTCCTGAGAATCTGGGTTTTTCTGGCTCCTTGAAAATGAATGGTCTTGAAACAATTTAGTACTACTGAGAGTCATCTTTGGGAAAACAGGTGGAGCGAACCTCCCTCTTCGCTCTCTGCACTGGCAGCGGGACCTGCGAGACCACCAGAGATCAGGGAGTCAATCAAGAGTGGGCGTCTCGACTTCCAGGGGTGCAGGTGGGATCTGCTCAAAAGCATCTCACTGGAGGATTGTCTCACAACTGAAGAATGGTCTGAGTTGGCCCGCGGTGCTGAAATTTGCTACAGGGAGCACTGGGGCTGTTCGTAATAAGTTAGGAGCAGTCTCTCTAAGGGAATCCGCGATCCTGCTGTGCTTCTCTTAATTGAAACCATTCTCTCCCTCTGACTTCAATGGGGCAGGTTCTAGTCTCTGTGGGCCGGAAGGCGTTTAGTTGCTGTAATCGGAGAGCAGGATGCTGGTAACACTCTTGTTTTGTCTATTATTTCTTTTTGTTGGCCGCTCCAGCCTGCTTGACGCAGCCATCACACCACCGCCGCCTTGATTCCAGAGGGAAATACCACAACCCTGCAGGCAAGAGGGAGCCACTCAGGTTTGGAGAACAAGTTTAAAAGAAACATAGACTTGTCCTTCTACAGGCAGAGCATTAGGTTGGCCAAAGGACCTAGAGACTACCAAAACCAACTTCTTCCTGGGGCTGATAAAGAAACTGAAGCCTTACTGATGAGTACTGATGGCTTATTAGTAAGAAGTCACACTCCAGATCCCAGGTCACTGGACTCTAATGTATTTCCCACAAAACTAAAGAAACATCTATTGGGCCCCCATACTATGAATCAGACATCGCAGATACAAAGATGAACAAGGAATGGTCCTAATGGAACCCATTTTGATTCTATGGGTTAGTATCACTTGAGGCAGACTTCTTCCAAGAATAGTGTTTTATAAATAGCGTCTGTCTATCCATCTATCCATTCATCTATCTGACGATTTCTTCCTTTCTTTCTGTTTTTCCCTCTTTCTTCTTCCTTTCCTTCCTATCTGTCAATTGCACATTCTGTATAGAGTGGGGACTTGTGTATCCGAGTAATTAAGCTCCTGACTCCTAACTGGGAGTTTTGAGTGGCTGTTACCGATGATACAGTGAATGGCTGGCCAGTTTATCAAGAATTGTCAGAGCATGAGGCTCTTAGCCTTAAATACGCTTTAATCCTTGAGATGACTGTCTAATATTAATCAAATCCCAGCCACCTTACTAAGCATCAGGTACTTTGCCACCTGTTTCGAGCGCACGTCTTCGTTTACACTTAAAAGCACCCATGAGGGAGTTACTGCCTTTTCTTTACTAAGGAAGAAATGAGGCTGAGAGGTTAAGAAAACACGGTGTGCCCAACATTCCACAGGACCCCAAGCTGGGCTTTTGACTCAAGTCTCTCTAATGTGAAAGACTATGAGCTTGGCTGCTGTACCATCTTACAAACACCATGGGGGTGATTGCTCCATCACCTTAGTAACTGTAAACTCCGAGAGGCTGAAGATGCTGGGAGATTCTTGAAAGCCTTCAGGGCTGGTGCGTGGACTTAGCACAGTTGCAGTCTGATGGGCTGCTCTGTCATGCTGATTTGCCTCCTTCAAGTTCAGGCAAAGACCCAGAATGGGTGTCTGCAGCCCACTTCCATCAACTCTGTACCCAGCTTATGGCTGAAGTGGACACCGAAGCGGGCTCATTCAGTTGCCGTGGCCTTTGCCTTCCAAGTCTCCCATGTTTATCCTAAGCCCGCATTCTAGGGACATCTCGTCATGGACCCTGGAAGGCAAAGATGAATTCCAAATATGATTTAATCTCTCTGTTTGTGTGTAGGTATTTTCTTTTGTCAGGTATCTGATCTCACCAAGAGCCCCATAATAAATAAGGAAAATATACCCAACAGCTTCATAAAAGAGTGGGCCTCAGACCACACAGACTGCCAGAAGAGGCAGCCTGTTTATCTTTTATTTTTGTGTAGTACTATCACCACCCCACACTGCCTTATTTATATTCTCAGCATTTCCCTGTATGACTGTCTTGTTTCCCCACGCTAGTGCGTAAGCTCTTTTAGGGCAGGGACCTTGTCTGTCCTCAGCTGCCAGGGTCGTATCTTCTAGAAGGGGCTTTGAATGTATGCCTTGCACCATGCCCTAGGGAGACCAATAGTGAGCTGAGAGGCACAGATTTCATAGGAAGAGTTCTTGTCATCCTCATCCTAGAGCTTCTAGGATGCCCCTCAGATGTCCATGGTGAAAAGAGTTTAGGCCTTCACCCAGGTGTGGTCTCTTTCCGTGTCCAGTGACCATTTATTTGAAGGAAAATCCAGATCTCATTTTCTTTGACAGCTTGGCAGAAGGGTCATTTGTAACCTTCTCTATTTCCAAGCCTCCTGGCTTTTTTGTGTGGCCATGTTCCTTAAGAGCAGGAAGTTATGTTTGGCCCACTCCGGCGACGCATGAAATGGTAAAGATTTTGGTCCAAACTCTGTGGCTTGAGTCGGATTTAAAAGCTTGTCAGGAATGAGTTCTCTGGAGCCTGGCATTTGCAATCTGGCATCTGTGGTTACAGATGAGATTTCAGAGATTGAAAGCTCAGGAAGAGGTGTGAATTACAAGCTCTTAGCTCACAGGGCAATTGGAACTCTACTGATCCTAGAAACCTCCTGGCCCAGATTTTTAAAAATATCCCCATGATCCAGCGTCTCCCTTTGTAGGGTTTGAAAAATTTGTATTAATCTTTTTTTTTTTTTTTTGTAAATTCTTTTTCCCGAACTTTTTTTTGATTGGAGTGTAATTTCTTTACAATGTTGTGTTAGTTTCTGTTGTACAACTAAGTGAATTAGTTACATGTATACATATATTCCCTCCCTCTTGGACTTCCCTCTGCCCTCCCCCTGCCAATCCCAACCATCTAGGTCATCACAGAGCACAGAGCTGAGCTCCTTGTGTTACACAGAAGCTTCCCAACAGCTATCTATTTTACACATGGTAGTGTATATATGCGGAGAAGGCAATGGCAGCCCACTCCAGTACTCTTGCCTGGAAAATCCCATGGATGGAGGAGCCTGGTGGGCTGCCATCTCTGGGGTCACACAGAGTCAGACACGACTGAAGCGACTTAGCAGCAGCAGCAGCCGTGTATATATGTCGATTCTAATCTCTCAGTTCATCCTTTTCTTCCCTTCTCTGTGTCCATATATCCGTTCTGTATGTCTGCGTCTCTATTCCTGCCTTGCAAATAGGTTCATTGGTACCATTTCTTTCTAGATTCCACATACATGTATTAATATATGATATTTGTTTTTATCTTTCTGACTTACTTCACTCTATATGACAGATTCCAGGTCCATCCACATCTCTACAAAGGACTCAATTTTGTTCCTTTTTATGGCTGAGTAATATTCCAAAAGCATCTGGAGAATGAATAATGGTCAGGTTCTTGAACTGCAAAGGAGACTGTGATTCACATGGGTGTGTACACACCGCTCTTCACTTTAGCATCTGATAGAGGGAGAGAGAGAGAAACATAATCTATGAGAAGAGAGAATGACTGAGTCACAAAAACACGACCTGATGATTTCCAAGCCCTCCTAATTCAAAATCGGTGGAAATCTAGAATTCTCCTTGGTCACTTTGATACTTGTTGTTATAAATACATGCTTTTGTTGCTGCATCAGTTCACTACCGTTGTTTGAAGAGAAAAGGGGCGACCTAAAGGCCTGGTTCTTGTTCTATCTCAATCCATGTAAAGGTGCCAGGCTGCCTGACCCCTTAACAGTGCAAACTTGGACAAATTATTTTCTTCTTTTTGGATATCATAAGAGTCTGTATTCCAAGTACCAAAATTCAAAAATAAGAAAAACAGGTAAAATGTCAACAATTAAATATTAAAGTGCCAATTAATTAAATGTTTAATTTGACATAATTAACTTATAGAGGCAACTTACATTTAATTATACAAATAAATGAATAGGAAAAGAACAAGTTTCTTAACCTCTCTAAACTGTAGTTTTCGTATCTGTAATAAGGTCTGATCAATAATAGTCCTTATATCATACATTTGTTGTGGGAATTAAATGAGACAATCAGTGTGAAGCACTTAGCACACAGTAGGTGCTCCATTCTTGGTAATATGGCAGAGAAGCCCAGCCAGAGGTCCAGCAGTAGGACCTGTCCCAACCACACCCAACAGGGTCCTTGCATTTCCAGCCCCCAGTGTGAGAGTCTTTGTGCCCCAAGCAGAGGCATGTGGCTTTGGTGAACATCTGAACTAACTCATGTCAGAGACCAGGGATAATTCCAGCCTTTGACTTGTGACCATGCCACTTTCACAGTCGAATGTTGAGTCAGTTGTGCTCTGAACCTCACTTGTTTCATCTGCAAAAACGGAGTTGATGATTTGACCTCTCAAAGCTGCTCTGAGGATCCCATGGTAGGACATTGTTACCACACCTAGATTAATGTCTGACACTGAAAAGCAGCTCCATGGATTCCAGAATCTTCTCTTCATCCCTTGAAAGGATGCTGGAAGAGATAGCGTCAAGGAATTCCAGTCCAAGTTGGAGATACCCCAGACTGGGCAGTCCTGCTGGGCTCTGTGGGAATTGGTGCTGGCCTTCTGTTCCCCTCAGCCTGGATGGCTCTACCTTGGAGGGCAGCAGCTTCACCTCAGTTTCTGGATCTGGCAATCCTCTCGAGTCCTTTGCTGATCAGCTCCCATCACTGTAGATTAGGTTTGGAAAGGCAGACTTAGCTATCTTCTCTCCACAGGGTGAACCAGGACCAACCTTTAAGGAGAACTTTACATTGCAAGGCATTTTTATTCTTGAGACTGATGAGAGCATTTTTTTTTTTTAATTACTAAGCTTGGATCACTTGTAAAGCATTTTATACAATGCGTTTCATTTGGGCTGCAGCCTTCAAGCTTCAGAGCCTTGTACTAATGACTTAGCACTCTGACCTTCTGCTTTCACAGCTGTCATAGGGGGTGTCTATCCGTCTTAGTATGCCTTGGAGCCCCCGGCACATAGCACGCCTTGCCAAGCAGTGGTTATCATTGCTATTATGGGCCCCTACTGCAGTGGTTTCCTGAGTGTTCCATGCAGCTTCTTAAAGCATTGTGGAGGGTATCAGGACCTTGGTGGTGTGGGGTGGGGGCTGGGCAAGAACGAGCCGCTGTTGGATCCAGGGTCTTGGGTCTGCCCCTTCATCCTCACTCCAGCTCCCACGGAAGCAGCTCTGCTTTCCTCCATTCTTAAATATTGTGGTTCTACCTAAGACATCATTGGGAGGAGAAGGGAAGGTAAAGTATGAAAACCACCACCCTTCTGTCTGAATGCTGCCACCTTCCCCCTTTGCTGGCTGACACCCAAGATGGAAAGGGCAGAACCACGGATAATCGGGAAAATCAGAATACCTCGAAAATCAGTTGAGGTCTGGATTTTATTCAGATTCTGTAAGACTTAGGAGTCTCTGAATCTCTTGCTCCTTAGTTTCTTCATCTGTAAAATGGGGCCATAGTACCTACCTGATAGGCCTCACAGGGCTGCTTTTGGATGTAGAAATGCTTTGTAATTGGAGCTGGAAAGACCCCGCCATAGTGATATTACTGACACCTGCTTGTGCTTTGATCCACCTGTTCTGCTGGGGTTGGAGCCTATATGCATCTTAATCAATATTCAATTTTTAAAAAGTGTTCAGATGTTCATATCATCCCAGGTGTGCATCTGGCTCCTCCCTGCTTTATCCTACCACCTAGATAGGTGATATAACCTTAACTAGCTCCCCACGCCACCAAAGTATATATAGGCATGAAACAAAGTAGAACCTCTTTTTTTTTTTCTACTTGCAACAGGAAAAACCCCATGTGGGCTCCCGAGATACTTTCTCATTTGTTTTTAACCACATCCTGGGTTTGTGTTAGTCAGCCTGTTAAACAGATATGATCCAAAAAAGAAGAAAACAGAAGAAAATAAAGGTCTTAGGTCCAGAGCTGAGCATTTCTGGTCGCCATGGCAACGTAGGGGTACACGCTGTGGTTTCTCTCCCTCAGCTGTCTTCCCGGAGACTCGTTCATCAAAACCACTGAGCCTCACAGAACTGGGTACCAAGGTGACAGTTCTGGGACACACTCTCCTTGGCCAGAAAGACTGTTGGATCCAGGATCAGGAGTGGGGGCCTAAGCAGACCTTCCCACCCTCTCCTCTCCCCCAGTTCCCATCCTTCCACCAGGAGGCAGGGGTGGGGGCTCTTTCTTTAGACTCTGTACAAACAAGCTAAGAGCTTCATGGGGTTGGTCCTTTGGAGGCCTGGACTGAAGGGTCAGGGTAGTGGCTGAGAGCCCTTGGACTCTCCTCTGACAGAGCGGATGTGATAGGTCCTTGTTGGTTCAGTGTTGGCTGCCATGACAGGCTCCTTGGACAAGAGGCTGAGAGGCCAGGGGATAGAGTCAGGTGCCAAGAAATTGGGGTGCATTTCCCTTCTGAGAGCCAAGAGATGAATAGCTCAGTTGAAAGCCACCCAGGACACATTCTGGAGGAAATTCTCTGGGGATGATGGTGTATGAGTATTTTCTCTGCTCATTAAATCCTCACCCACCTCCAGGGCAATTCCGGGAGAGACTGAGTCACTCAAGACTCATGGTCTGCCCGGGGCAGCCAAAGGCGATTCGGCCACTGAGCGTGATTTTGGCCTGGTTCAGAAGGGGATGCTGAACAATAGACCCTTTCATCAGGCGCCCATCACATGGGCATCAGGGGATGGGGGCGAGAGATGTGGGGCAGCAGGAATGCTGCCAGCCTTCTGGACTGGCAGACCTGGGTGGCAGCAGGGGCTGTAATTGCCAGGAAGACTCCTAGATGGAAACTTCTGGGCTTTGAAGACATTAAACAATCACAGTGAAGAACAGAATGGTTTCTTCGTGTCCCATTGACACTGTGGACTGTGGCCTTTATTGGAACGGCTTGCTCAGGCCTCTTACAAAAGCAAGTTCAGTAGTCAGAGCACTGGACAGGCGATCCAGAATCTAGCAATTATGGACCCCGGAGGGCCTGCTTCTCTCACAACTGGCTAGGGGGGCCATGCTCAGTCATTGTGGATTTTTGTTTCCTCTTGTGTCTCATGAGAATGTGGTTAGCTGCTCCCTATTATCTCGCCTGGCTTTAAACACAGGTGATCCAATTAGCAATAAAGCTTTTTTTTTTTTTTTTAATTGACCTTTTCTCTTCTAGTTCTGATCAGAATCAGTTCGACTAGATTTGTGAGTTGCATAACCTTTTCCAGACGTGAGCTCAGCAAATCAGAAGATAGAAAGAGGATCCTGGCTAACTCATGATAAATAGTATAAAGGTGAAAATGTGGAGAACCCACAGGTGCTTTTGACTTGCATGTGATTGACTCCAGGAGTTTGATGGAGTGAATGGAGTGTCATGCCCCAGCTGGAATGGCCTGGTCTGTTGAAATTTGTAGGCTGGTCATCAGATATGTCAAAATGTCACAGGGACAGCCTGTGGTCTGGCATCCCAGTCCTCGGCCAACCTGTCTTCATTCTGCCCTGCCTGACCTGCGCCAGAGTCCTCAGACTGTAAAGGGCAGAAGAGGCCTGAGGCTGCAGCTGGGGTTGGAGTCTTTGATCTTCAAGGGGATGACGGGAAGAGGACAAGTAGGGTGAGAAAGAGGAAGCCAGCCTTCTGTTGGGGAAAGTCAGCAAACACAGGGACCTCCTTGGCATCTTTGCCTCGGGGAGAGGGTGTAAGTTCCATTAGTGCAGGTTTTCCCACTGACATCTTCCCAAGCTCTTAGGAGAAGGGCCCTACCCTTTTAAGCTTTTGGTCCAGAATCAAGAGACCTGTGATCTTAAAATAATACTTGAGCTTACTAGCTCAGATTCCTCTCTGCAGAGCCCTCTTTTACTTCTCACCTCTCTGCACCTTAAAAACCACGTGAAGAAGAAGTAGATTTCCTGTAGCTTAGCATCTGTCTTAGCATCATGCATGAGGTGCCACTTAACACTGCAGTGTGATCAGCCAGACTGCCCAGTCGGAAATCTATTCTGCTGGCTCCTGGCTCAGGTCATTCCTGTCTTCTCAAAGAATCAGTTACCTTCTGTGTCAAATGGGGATAATAAAAGTGCCTGCCATATACCACCCTGCTGTGAGAATTAAGTGAATTTTTAGATGTAAAATATTAAAAACCTCATATGGGTCCAATTAGGTGCTGGATGAATGTTTGCAGTTATTATCATGGCCCTGGAAAGTGCACGAGTCACTCAGTCGCATGACCTGGCCTTCTCCCAGTCTTCAAGAAGACCAGCTTCCCCAGGCTCACAGCCTACTCTGGTGGGACCAAATCAGGAAAAAAAAATCTCATTCTGCCTTAATGCTGCCTCACCCTTAATGAGGAGATGACGGAAGGGGCCAGGCCCATCTAGGTGGCGCCTGTTGGAAAACACACTAATTCGTTTGGGGCCATCTGGAGAAGTCTGGCTCGGAGAACTGAGTCTCTGGGCACAGCATGACTGCAGATGGTCTCCCGGGGTCTGCACGTGGGGTGCTCCGTGTGTGTGCTCGAGAGGTCTCAGAAGATCTGGCCTCAGAAGGGGCCCTATGACAGGATGCAGAAAGGCCTTGCTCATCTTGGAGAGGATGACTGTGAAGTCCAGACAGACAACACTGGTTACAGAGCTGAAAGTTGGTCTCTGCAACATTTGCTTTCGGGGAAAACAGCATAAGTTCTCAGAAGCAAACGCTTCAAGACATTTGAAATACCTCCTGGGGAATTCTCAAGCAGGGCCAGCTGCTGATTCTCTTAGACACGATGCGGGGAGCAGACCTGAGACGTGTTTTGTTTGTACCTCACACAGTCTGTTTGTCCTGGGGGGAGTGGGGAGCATTTCCTTCCCTCCTTCACTTGTTCCACGTGTGCCTACCTCTGTGGTCCTGCACAGGGTCCTGGGGAGAGACCCTGGGGAGAGATGCAGTCACTGCTCTCAGGAAGCCCACAAGGAAGTCCCAGAATTTTAGAATCCTGGAATTTCTAATTAATGAAGAAACCTTAAAGGAAGATCCCCTGGAAGAGGGCATGGCAACCCACTCCAGTATTTTTGCCTGGAGAATCCCATGGAAAGAGAAGCTTGGTGGGCTATAGTCCATGGAGTTGTAAAGTCACAACTGAGTGACTAACACTTTCACTTGAAAGATAATAATTTCTTACAATTCTTTACCTGTTTCTGTCATAGACATCTTTGAGAAGCTAATGGAAACCCAGCGAAACACCTATACACGTGTACACGCTTGCAACATAGATACGTACATACACACAGAATCTTGCATATAAGTAATTTCACAGGTTTATAGACCCCTGAAAACCCGCTCGTGAAAACTTCTTGTCCCTCAGCCCTACTGGTCAGCTGTGTGACATCCCCTCCCCCACGCTACTCACCTCCTAGGAAAGTCTGGAGATCCTCAGACAATGGCGAGTTGGGTAAAGATTACACAGTGTGGTACTCTCAGAAGAGGCTGCGATTTTCTTCTACTTGTGAAGCGACTGGAGCAAACCAAGAAGCTACTCATCTCAGGCCTTAGGCAAGATTTTGAAATGTGCTGGGGTGATTTTACCAGAAAGATCTATTTTTCTTGATGTGAGTCTTAGTGAAAAATATAGGCAAGATTAATGGTGGTATGGGTCAGCTTTGGTTTATCCAAAAACAAATTTACCTAGAACCCCGCGGAATTGGTGGCATAGCACAGGAGTTGGAACCCTGACTCCCCCACTTGGGTGACTTTGGACACATTATTTAATTTGTTTGTGCCTCAGTTTCTTTCTCTCTAAAATGGGCTTGGCAGTAGTGCCTATTCCATAGCACTTTTGTGAGAATTAATTTAGCTGAAGTAGATCACCCACCTAATGAGTATAAAACACCCATTGGCTCTAATTAAGTGCCAGACATCATACAGAGTGTTTGACATGCTTTGTCTCATTTCACAGTCCCACAAACCCCTATTGCACTGTCATCCCATCAAGGAAAAGGCTGAGTGTCAGAGAGGTTAAGGAACTATCTATCTGTGTAACCCAGAGCTAGTAGCAATGTCAGGACTTGAAGCCAGGGTACATCTTGGGTATATCTCCTCTAAGTTGAACTACAAGGCTTCATTGTGAGTTGGTGCCAGAGAGTGGATTACACAGGTCTCTTGGTGAGCACGTTTTTTGTGGTCTTCCCAACAGGCCACTGATAGAGTTCTTCTCACATGGGCAGTGAGATCCCTGGGTGCCAGGCCCATGGCTCCTCTGTCCTCCTGGCAACCGCATCATAACAAACACTCTTCCTCCTTCAGACGCCACCCTGAATCTGAAAGTGGCCTCCAACCATTAGTGTTACCCATCAGATCTCTCAGAGGGAGGAACATGGGATCATTCCTTTATTTCATGATTTATTGGAGACCAGAGGGCCCAGCGGAAAGCATTCTTGATTCATGTCCAGTTGGACAGGCTTATTGGAGAGATGCATTTGGCCATTTACTGTTAGGCCCTTGAGTTACGGCAGCTCCTCGATCACAGAGATCTCTGTTTATCTAGAGCGATGCCCAGATATCTGGGGAGTTCTGCCTCTCTACAGGTGTTGGCAGTGTGGCCATTGCCATGGACACGGGTGGCTGTCCTGTGATTTGTGGTCCATGGCTACTCATGCCTCAGCCTTGCTCTAACTTAAACCTTGGGGATATTTCTGGCTCTACATGGGGGAGGTTGAGAATGCATAAAATGTTTTGTAAATTGGGTTTAGAAGTAGTGGCCTGGTGGTTAGGCCTGTGGTCTCTTGGTGCCCAGACTGGCTGGGTTTGAATCCTGGCTCCATCGTTATGAGTTCTGTGAACCTGGTCATGTTTCTTCCCTTCTCTATGCCTCAGTTTCTGTATCTGGAAAGTGGGGACAATAATATTACCTACCATATAGTGGGGTTTTACGGATAAAACGAGTTAATACTTGTCAAATGTGTAGAAGAGTGTCTAGCCTATACATCGTAAGTGCACAACATGTGTTAACAGCTATTATTGCTGTTAGTATTACTGATACCCTTTGGGGGTAGTAATTTCTGCTTGTGTAAGTGTTAAGGAAGTGTTGGAAAGTCTTCATACATTTTGAAGACTTAACAGATACACAACCCTGAAAGGCTTGGTCCTTTTTAAGGCACGAGGGACCCAGAGGGGAGGAAATGTGAATACTCTTGACCTGAAATGAAGGTTTTGGAACCGTCTTTGGAATTCCCAGATGGCTGAATGCCATCAGGGCTAGGATGGGACCTTTTTTATGTGTGAGACTAAGATGAATATAAGCTGTGGAATCCTTACATTGCATAGAATTTCTTCATTCATCCAGCAGCCTCTTTTCTGAGATCTACTGCACGCCCTGTTTAATCTTCGCGTTTCTAGGAAGGCTGAAGCTAGATTTTATCCATGCTTTCCTGTCTCGGCTGACCATAAGCACACACGACACACACTATTCTCACGCACACGTAGAGACACCCTCACACTTGCATGTGTGTGTTGTCTATCAAGGGATATTGTTTGCTCCTCCTGGAACTCGAGAGATTTAATTCACAAGTATCAATCTGAATGGTTCCTTTCTCATTTGCATATTCTACATGCCAGGTGGCAAACTCAAATTCATGTTAATAACACAGAAACTGCCATTTAGCTCCGAGCCACTGTCCATGCCTCAGACTTTATATTTAACCTGGGAGTGACGGCAGCCACCCGGCCGCGTGCAAACGGCCACGCCCTGCCTCTCCTGGCATCTGCTGAGATCTCTCCTAACAGTCTCGCCTCCAAGAAGCTGATTGGGAGGCTTTGTTTCTCATTTATAAGCTACACACAGAGAGCCTCCGGAAGGACAGTCACTCAGCGCAACAGTTTCTCTTGGCAAAGATTGGCCAACCGAAGCCAAAGCTGAAAATGTCAGTAAAAACAAACAGGATTTCAAAAGCGCCTTGTCCGTTTCCCTCCTCTGTGCTCCTCTAGCCTCATCAGCCAAGCGTTGTGTGAGTGGCTTCCGAAGGACACCATTAGACCAGAAAGGAAATCCCCCAAACACGTTTGCTCCATCTCACCTAGTTCTGACACTTTTTTAAAAGCACCTACATGCTGATGAAACAAAAGAAAACCACTTGATACTGCCTTATGTCTTTTCAAAGCTCCATTTCTTCTTTTACTATGTTCAGAATCGAGAAAGATTGTGGAGAGGTTTCACAGTTCTCTTATCATCTCGGTTTGCTCTTTGTCAGACACTGTTTTCTCGTGGTTGGAAGCTACTTCCTGCTCAGAAAGGAGAGAGCAGTTGTTGTCCTTACAGTTCCATTAACATTGATCCTCTTTGTCATTAGGTCACAGTTTTTAGGCGTATCCCTCCAGAGTGAAGACTTGCTCTAATGATATGAAAGGATTCCTGAGCACACGGGAGTAAGTGGATCAGAGTGTGGCTTTTGGTGTTAAACAGACCTGAGATGGAATTCCAGCTCTGCCACTTAATTGCTGGGTGACTCTGGGAAGTCATTTCATTTTTCTCAGCTCCAGTTTCTTCACCTATGAATAATATGTATATAACTTACCTATAAGTCACCTCTCAGGGTTCTTGAAAGATGATGCCACACAGAACCCCAAAGAAACTGGGTACCCAGGGACACTGCAATCACAGGCATCCCCACCCTGGCTATCAGCTCGGAAACATATTGCTGAAACAGAACAGCTGGGATTCAGGAAGGCAGCTACAGGCTCTTGAAAGCAATCCTCACTTCCTTGGGCAGCTCACTTTTCCGAGCCTCAGTTTTCTCAATGATGTGTTCAGTCGCTCAGTCGTGTCTCTCTGTGGTCCCATGGACTGTAGCCAGCCAGGCTCCTCTGTCCATGGTATTCCCCAGGCAAGAATACTGGAGTGGGTTGCCGTTTCCTCCTCCAGGAGATCTTCCCAACCTAACGATCGAACTCAGGTCTCTTGTCTCCTGCATTGGCAGGTTCTTTATCACTGGCGCCACCTGGACAGAATGTACAAGTGATGCTACTTTCCTGCATCTTATCTCAGATTTAAGCATGAGGCAGCGATGCATTGACATGCTGCAGCGAAGGTGGAAGGCTCTGGCCAGTAGGGAAGATTATCTGGCTTTGCAATGAGGCTGCTCTAAAACAAAGTTCTTACCCTTTCCAAATTATGGATGCAGAACAATCTAACTGTTCCTTTTCATCCCACAGATCTGAATATAACCTGCCGATATGCAGGTGTATTCCACGTGGAGAAGAATGGTCGCTATAGCATCTCTAAGACTGAGGCTGCCGACCTCTGCAAGGCCTTTAATAGCACGCTGCCCACCATGGCCCAGATGGAGGCGGCCCGGAACATAGGGTTTGAGACCTGCAGGTAAGGGACCAGCACCCGCCTAGGCCCCAACTAAGCCCACTGCGGAAGGCAAGCTGCCTGGGTCCAGGGGGCGGGGCTTAGACCCGGAAGCGTCCTCTCTGACAGCTGAATGGCTGGTTGCCTGAAGAGTCGGCCCCACCCATGAATTTCGGCAAGTCAATCTGGAACCAGTATGATTACTAAAATTTAAGGCCAGCTAAAGACACCTTTGTGAGTCACAGCGGGGTTTCCCAGGGGAGGCTTTAAAGGTCGTAGGTTGGAATCCGCTTGCTTGAAGCTCCTGTCAACAGCGCGTTCTCTGGGCTTTGAAGAAGCCGGCAATATCATTGTCAGAACCACAAGAAATTGAAAAACCAAATAACAGTGTTTAAGATAAGTACGTGCCTGGTGGAGCCTTGACCCTGTAGACTCGGCTGAAGCAGGTTTTTCAAACTATTTTTCTCTCTTTTGATTTTGTTTCTTCTGTGTTGCTCTGATTTGAGAGAAAAGGGCATGAAAATTATTAAGATGTATATTATTACAAGTGATTGCAAAGCAGTGAGAGGGGTTAAGGGAGGCCTCCTGAGCTCCTCCTCCTGGACCTCGCAGTGCTCAGGGAGCAGTCCTCAGGTCCTTCTGCTCCAGGATGTTCACAGCAGGCTCGCCTGTGTGTGCACACTCAGCTGCTTAGTCGTGTCTGACTCTTTGCGACCCCATGGACTGTAGGCTGCCAGGCTGCTCTGTTCATGGAATTTTCCAGGCAAGAGTACTGGAGTGGGTAGCCATTTCCTACCCCAGGGGATTTTCTCAGACAGGGATTGTACCTGCATCTCTTGCATCTCCTGCGTTGGCAGGTGGACTCTTCACCACTGAGCCACTTGGGCAGCCCTCACAGCAGGCATGGCCCTTATTTTCTGAATTTTTTTAATGGCCCTGTGGTAAGTGATGAGCATTAAGAGTGAGCAGTGGTGACCGCTGTGGTGAGGTGTTTGGGTTTGGTTTGTCTTCATGTGAAGAACCCTAGGAAATCTGGACAACTGCCGTCCGAAGTTTCCGCCCTATCCTGCAGCCGCCCCTCTGCACTTCTGCAACGTGACGTTAGGTGACATGGTTCTTTTCTCATTAACACGCTCACATACAAACACAGGCTGCTTTTTAAAAAGTCAAGCTGCAGAACTCTTTTTGGAAACCATTCAGTGTAAGTTAAGTGCATCTATCCCCTGTCCTTGGGTAAGGCACCTGTAGTCTGGGTGGGAACTGAGACTCAGGCTGACGTGGAAAATGAAGCATCTTTTCAGTTTTTTTAATATGGTGACCCCTAGCCACGCTTGGCTAGTGACATCTAATTAAAATTAAATAAAATCAAAACTTTGGCCCTTGGTGGCACTATGTTTCAAGTGCCTAATTAGCCACAAATGCCTGGCAGCTACTTTGTCAGACAACTGAGATTATAGAATGTTTCTATTTCACAGAAAGTTCTGTTGAGCACCTTTGCTCTGAAGCGAAGAGCAGATGTGTGCAGATATCTGCATGTGTTCCAGCAGGGTCTGCTGCTAAGTCACTTCAGTTGTGTCCTACTCTGTGCAACCCCATAGATGGCAGCCCACCAAGGCTCCCCTGTCCCTGGGATTCTCCAGGCAAGAACTCTGGAGTGGGTTGCCATTTCCTTCTCCAGTGCATGAAAGTGAAAAGTGAAAGTGAAGTCCCTCAGTCATGTCCGACCCTCAGACCCCATGGACTGCAGCCTACCAGGCTCCTCCATCCATGGGATTTTCCAGGCAAGATTACTGGAGTGGGGTGCCATTGCCTTCTCCGCAGCAGGGTCTGGGAGAATATAAAAGGAGCAGATAGCTCAGGTAGCTTCTGAACTTGAGGTGTAGGCTGCAGTGCAGGAAAGTTAATTAGCAGGTCCATTTATTCTATTCCTAAGGCTAATTATTTAAATATGGCCCTGACTAGGCCAGTGGCCTAAGAAAGTGGATTTCATAAGCTGAATTTTGATTGTGAAATGCAGGCAAGGCAAACTTATGAAATACGGAAATGTTCTTATATGCTGAGAACAAGGGAAGTTCTTACTGTGCCCAGTGGCCAATTGTCCAGCCCTTAGACGCTGGACAAAGGGCTTCTCAGATGATTCAGTGGTAGAGACTATGCCTGCCAATGCAGGAAACATGAGTTTGATCCCTGGATTGGGAAGATCCCCTAGAGGAAGAAATGGCAACCCACTCCAGTATTCTTGCCTGGACAAGAATGGACAGAGGAGCCTGCAGGCTATAGTCCATGGATTGCAAAGAATTGAACACGACTTATTGACTGAGCACAGCACAGACCCCGGCTCATCCATGTGTATCCCTCTCTTAATCCTCAGACTGCACCAGGAGTTGGTTGTATGACTCCACTTTGCAAAGTAAGCAACTGAGGCTTAGTTCTGCAGCCTATCTGGGCCACATCACTTGCATGGGGAGGAGTCTAGACTCCAGGCCAGCTTCTGAGCCCAGGGCAAGATTTAATGACCCAGCCCTCCTGAAGAACTGAGAGCAAAAGGGAGATGAAACTCTGCTGCATGGATGGATTTGCTGAGTATTTCTTTTCTTCCTGGGAACAGCAACCTACTCATGTAGTACGTGTGCGTGTCTGCTAAGTCGACTCATGTAGTATACACATGTAAGAATTTTAATATCCCTAACTGATGGACAGGGTGACAGGTAAAACCTACAGTGAACACAATGTGGTAAAAACTTAGCAACAGTTTACAGAGGGGATTGTAACTTCTAGAATGTCGGTGTATAAGGACTAGCAGAATGTGATGGGAGTAAAATGGGGAGTGGGCTCGCCAGGAGTTTTACTATTTAAAAAAGGCAAAGAAAAACTGTGCCAAAGAAATCTACCGTTCCACCCATAGCTGGTTCTAAGTGTTGCAAAATGTATTTCCATAATTTCACTCAGGTAGCTATGAATCAGATACCTGCCTTAGGACAGGTGGGAGAGTCTCACAGGTGATGGGAAAACCTTAGCAGCTACTCTCTTCAGTCTGCCCCACCCTGATGAGTTGGGATCCTCAGATACATGGAAACGCGTTAATATTTAATTGTGCCCCTCCCCCCACCAAGCTCAGAAGTCTTTGGAGAAACCAGTCCAGCCATGCAGATGAGGAATTAGTCATGTCAGCTTTTGCAATTTAAACATGATGAGTTCAAGGTGCTTAGAAATTTCAGACTCACAGCCATTTCTGTGGGTCTTGCAGGGCAACGCAGTACATACTGTCGCCTCTGGCAGGAAAGATTGAAGGGATTTGGGCATTGCATTTTCAAAAACCTGCTGGATTTAGTGCTCTCCTTTTCCCTTGCAAATGGTATTTTCTCAGCCCACACCTCATTTTTTGAAGCATTTTAGATTTGAGAGAAATCGTGTGGTAAGTATTCAACCACCAGGATGCTAGTCAGAGGCTGGGTACTATATGTTGTATCTGAAAAGGAGACACGTGTTTCTCCAGCATGCTCCCAGAAACGCCATGATGGGATGGAGGAGTTTAAGCACTTCTCTGACTGTTGCTTCTGGAAAATTCCTGAGCTAATGAGGCTTTGCTATCTACGTAATAATTAGTGGTAAAAGTTGCTCAGTCATGTCTGACTCTTTGCAACCCCATGGACTATACAGTCCATGGAATTCTTCAGGCCAGAATATTGGAGTGGGTAGCCTTTCCCTTCTCCAGGGGAGCTTCCCAACCCAGGGATCGAACCCAGGTCTCCCACATTGCAAGCAAATTCTTTACCAGCTGAGCCACCAGGGAAGCCCAAGAATACTGGAGTGGGTAGCCTATCCCTTCTCCAACAGATCTTCCTAACTCAGGAATTGAACTAGGGTCTCCTGCATTGCAGGTGGATTCTTTACCAACTGAGCTATGAGGGAAGCCCATTAATCATTAGTACTCACATTTTAATGACTATCAATTTACTTCCACTGGCAGTGGAATCATGCCTGAGATGTTCATGGGACAAGAGGCATTGTATCTGGCATATATTAATAAGGTAGCCCAGTTGGTGAAGAATCTGCCTGCAATGCAGCAGACCCAGGTTCAATTCCTGGGTTGGGAAAATCCCCTGGAGAAGGAAATGGCAACCCACTCCAGTATTTTTGCTTGGAGAATTCCATGGACAGAGGAGCCTGGTGGGTTACAGTCCATGGGGTCTCAGAGAATCAGACACGACTGAGTGACTTTTACATGTTTAGAGCAATGAAGTCGGAAATGAGGGAATCGCAGAAAAAGGTGAGACCAGGAAAGAAGAGGAGGATAGATATGGGAAGGATATGGGTTTGCGATTTATGAACTGAGATGAAAAGCCACCTAGTTCCCATCTGATGGGAGCCAGTAGTTTTCCGTATTTTCTGGCAAATAGGAACGTAATGGTGGGCCAGAGTGGATCTCACATGGTAAATACGGGGTCATTTTATCTATGACTTTGGCTTCCCTCTGCTCATTCAAACTGATTGTTGGTCACAGATTTCATTGGCAATGGATCGATTTTTTAAAAAAGATTTTATAGAGCGCCAAGAAAATCACTTTGTCTCCATCAGCCTTGTTGGCCCCTTCACTGTCCCTCTGCTGCTGTTTTTGGCTTTTGTATAACTCCGTTGTTGAAAACTCTGGCATGCCCAGGAAGGAAGTTTTGTACTGCAGAAACGTCCTTGGGTGGGATTTTACGAAGTCCCTAATTACACTGTTGCAGGTGGGTGACCTCTGGTTTTCTTTTGCAGGTACGGGTTCATAGAAGGGCATGTGGTGATTCCCCGGATCCACCCCAATTCCATCTGTGCTGCAAACAACACGGGGGTGTACATCCTCACATCCAACACCTCCCAGTATGACACGTACTGCTTCAATGCCTCAGGTTGGTCCCAAGTGGGTCAGCTTTAAGTCCTGGGTGGCTTTTGGCAGGCCAGCCTTCGGCAGCATGGCTGACAGTCTCAGCTTCAGTGGGGATTCATGCAGCCTCCATTCACATAACAGATGCTTGCTGCATATTTCATCAGTAGTAAAAAAGAGTCCTGTCTCCAGGGTGCTTACCTGCTATGTTGGAGAGGCCAACAGTAAGCAAATACATATGAAACCACTTTGATGAAGTCAGACAGTGACAAGTGTTGTAAAAAAGAAAGCAGAGCAAGGGACTACAGAGTGCTAGGGGCGCTTTTTTTTCTGAGAAGATCATCAGAGAGAGCCCATGAGGAGGTGGGTGTGGGAGAGCCCTGATGGGAGCGAGGGAAGGAAGCCACGGCGTGGTGGACAGCAGTGCACAGCTGGGTTCGTGGGAGCATCAGGGCATGTGCTGACAGTGGCAAGGAGACATAAGAGATGCAGGTTCATCCCTGGGTGGGGAAGATCCCCTGGAGGAGGGCATGGCAACCCACTCCAGTGTTCTTGCCTGGAGAATTCCATGGACAGAGGAGCCTGGTCTGCAGGACTATAGGGTCTGCAGTCTATAGGGTCACAAAGAGTCGGACACGACTAAAGCGACTTAGCAGGCACGAACAGGCCAGTTACCACTGAGACTTTTCTCCCTGTCTTTCTTTTTGCCCATACGGTTGGGCTCATCTTCAGAGAAGGGAGTGAACAGTACTGATGAACCTTCCTCTACTTTGGGGAAGTTAGTTCCATTGAAAAGTTTGAGAAGTCCTGGAGGGTATTGCATGCCAAAGTAGCTGCAGTAAAGCAGTAAAGTTCAAAGCGATGGGTTTCATTTTCTTGTATGCAAATTTACTCAATATGTTAGAGTGCTTTTTATCAATTTTCTATATGTTTTAAAGAAGAGTATTTAGTGATCAGTGACACACATTCAGTATTGTGCTGGGCAGAGTAGAGTGAGAAGGAACCAGAGGCCATCTTTCTTGTCTCCAGAGTTAATCTTGTCGAAGTCATGAGATGAAAAATAAAGGAGCTGGGGAAGAATGTTTATCGAAGGAGAAATACATTCTAAATGTCTTGGATTAGAGTTGGATGATGATGGGGGTGTTAAGTGGGTGACAGATCTTGATAACCTTCTGCTCTGTGCCAGGGATCACTTTGGAAAAGATCCTTGAATCCATCTTAGCCTGAGACTGCTCAGCAGGTGGTCAGTGCCCACTGATGTGATCCTCCTTGAAAACTGGCCACAGGGACCAAAGCCAGCCCCATCTTAGCAGATGCCTTCTATAAGCTTAAAATGTCAGCAGTATTTTTTGTAAAACATGGCCTGTGGTTGACAAATGAAAATACGGCAGACCCTGAAAAGGGTTGATGGTGTTTATTGCCTCTTTTCTCAGTGGTCAGGCCCAGCACTGGTGACTTCTGTGTTAATACAAAAAACTGACCGGAATTAGTTCATTTTTGAAGTTTACTTTCAGTAAAATGCCCATTTCTGTTTGGAAAGGAGAAATTTAGGGGAAGATTCTACATTCATCTGTTTATTTATTCACTCATTTATTCAACAAGCATGCACTGGGGACTCAGGAAGCTGTCTGTCCATCTGTCACTGAGTGATTGGCTAGACTGAATAATTAACATCTTTCTTGGCTATTTTGGTATAGTGGAGGCAAGGTTTATGAGATGCAATGTATCAGGAGGCTCACCTCAGAGTCTTTCTAACAAATCCTTCAGTTCAAGGAAACTCCACAGGCTTGATTCTTTCAGCAGTGTGATGCTCATTAAACAGAATGAAAGGCTGTTCAGTGAGGCCCTGTATCTGACATGGGAACACGAATGTATTGCACATTTGGGTCACCATCCATCTTAGTATGCCTGCCAGATTTGATATTCTTTATAAAAGTTCAGGTGAATTGGAGCATGAAGGGACTCCATTCCAACAAATGCACTAATCATTTGCAAAACTGCCTTATTGGTTTTGACATCCTGCTTCATTCTCTTGCAACTTTATTCCTGGAAATTTCCAGTGCACTACTGTTACCTGCAATTGTCTTTGAATTTGGGGGAGGTTATTCCATCCTTGACATTCAGATCAGATCAGATCAGTCACTCAGTCGTGTCCGACTCTTTGCGACCCCATGAATCGCAGCATGCCAGGCCTCCCTGTCCATCACCAACTCCCGGAGTTCACTGAGACTCACATCCATCGAGTCAGTGATGCCATCCAGCCATCTCATCCTCTGTCGTCCCCTTCTCCTCTTGCCCCCAGTCCCTCCCAGCATCAGAGTCTTTTCCAATGAGTCAACTCTTCTCATGAGGTGGCCAAAGTACTGGAGTTTCAGCTTTAGCATCATTCCTTCCAAAGAAATCCCAGGGCTGGTCTCCTTCAGAATGGACTGGTTGAAGTCATAATCCAAGGCCTTCTTCTGGTTCTGTGTCAGATAACAGTTAAATCAGAAACATCTCACGGGTCAGGTCAGTTTCTGGTGGTGTCCCCAAAAGAGATCCTATAGATCTACTTTGCAGGATCTCCCAGGTTGGCTGTTTGTCCTGATTTTCAAATGAGAGAATCACTGGGAATTTTTTGAAAACAGTATAAGTCTAAAGAAATACTATTATTGTCTCCCATGACCTTCAGATTCCTCAAAAGCAGACAGAAATGTTCATCTTTTGCTCCTTGTTTATTCTGTGATCCGTCATATGTGCTGAGTTAATGCTTAAAATGAATAAAAGAACTGATAGGTCTAAAACTTCCTTTCATTAATTCTTAGGCATTGTCATTCAGGTTTGATAAGAATGTTTCTTGACTTGTTTGTATTTGCAGACCATTTGTGGGGGGGAGTTAATATCTTAGATGTGTTTACCGGAAGAATGGACTATAAGAAAATTATATTGGTGGGTTTTTCCCGCCCCCCCCCCCCCCCATTCATTCAACAAAGATTTTAGTGCCTCTCTAGCCCCATCACACATAAATGTTCTGGCCAAGAAAGATAAAGTTATTGCTCATCTTGTGGAGTTTCCGTATTTCTATGGAGGTGGCAGGGGGTAGGGGATAGGAGATGTGCTATGCACAGCCATCAAGTAAAATGAACAAGACAATTTCAGCTAGTGGTGAGCCAGAAGAGGACATGAGAGAGAACAACTCTGCAGTGGTGATGGGTGTTGGGGGTGGTGAGGGGCTAGCTTAGATTGGATTATGAGGAATGACCTTTCCAAGGAGGTGACTTCTCTTTGAAGAATCTCTCTTCTGAGAAATCTTTTAATCAGCCCTTACAAGAATGGCTATTTTTAAAACCTGCTTTTCTCTAGTTGAGTGTATAAAGCTGCCAGGTGTTTCCATTATGATGTCAAAGGATAGGCCAGTAAAGGGCATCATGCCCTTTATATGTGGGAAAAGATGCTCCTAGGAACTGGGGAGCAAGCAAACCCTGCTTTATTAGACTTGTGTGTTTGTCCAAGTCATAAATACCCAGTGATTTATGGCAGGACATTTAAAATACTTGTGATAATAGGTTTCTTTGTAATAGCAGTTTGCCTGCCTGCTTCCCTCTGTCCATCCATCCTTCCTTCCATCCATCCATCCGTTCACCCATCCATCCATTTATCCATCCATCCATCTACCAACCATCCATCCATTTCTTTGTCCTCTTTGCCAAGAAGCAGTTCTAGAAAAACTAACCTAAGAAGTCAGTTTTCCATTTCATCAGTTAAAGCATGCATGCACACACACACACACACACACGAGTATAAAAACTGTAATACACAACTGAATCCAGCCTTCCTGTAACAGCGAAGCTAGCTCAAAGCTTTCTGAGTTTTTAGAGCTTAACCAAGGTCCAGTTACGGAATAGAGCATTTGGGCAGGAATGGAACCATTGGTTAAAGCATTCTGCAGGCTTCCTACAGTACTCAAGGGATGGCTGGCAGGGGGAAACTGTCAGAGTTTGCTTTCAAAGGGCTTTAGACAGTGCTTTTCAAAGAGCTGCTCTCATAACATTTATGGGTGATCAGGTAGGCCCAACGTACAGTCAGAAATCATTATTCCCAAAGAAGGGAGGAAGTAGAAGATAATTGGAAGGAAGAAGAAAAGGAAGTCAGAAGTGTCTGTGATGATAATAAGCTAAAACAGAAGCCTCAGAAAATATTCTGGGCACCTGGACCAAAGGTGGACAACCTCAGAAGCTGTACAGTTAGAAGCATTTTATTCAGAGTAGGCACGTAGTGGATTAGTTAAATGCATTAACTAATACATTAATAAAAAGACAAAAGATTGGTTTTTTAAAAAAACATTCCTACCAAGTAAGTTCTATGTGGATTATTATAGTCTTTAGAGTTTTATGCTATTCATGTTGATAAGTATTTGATTGCATTTGTCAGCTATATTTTTCTGTTGTTTCTGCAGATAACATTTTTTGCAGTGTTTTCCCTGTTAATTTTATAATAACAAATTTAAAAAATAACTTCTAATGTATGCCTCAGTAAAGAAAGACCATGTGTATCTTACTACCATTGTATCAACCAGCCTTCTATAATGCTTGGTATAGAGCATATACATTTGTTAATGAATGGATATGTTGGTGTGGGGACCTTCCAAAGATATATGAAGTAAAATAAAAGTGAAAAAATGCATCACCAAGGTCAGAGAAGTTCCTAGGTGACTTGGTCAAGTTTAAGAAAATGATCTGGGATAAGTTATAGCAAAAGTCATCCTAGCGAAGAGAAACAAACATCAATTATGCTTCTGTTTTTTAGCGTTCTCATGTCTCTTTTTCTTTTCTACTTCATAGCTCCACCTGGGGAAGACTGTACATCGGTCACGGACCTGCCCAATGCCTTTGAAGGACCAATTACCATAAGTATGTATCTCTTCTAACCTTGGCTGAGTTTTCCCATTCTTGGGGAAAAGATCAGGTGCATTTCTTATGTTTCACATTTGAATGGAATAGCACTCATTTCCCTAAGGCTAACCACAGGGCTACAGTTTACTGTCCCTTTATTGCTGTATGGTTTACCCCAATGCTTTCATTGCTCCTGAAACATCAGTCCCCTGAGAGGTGCTTTCACATTCGTTGGCATCTCTGTGGACACAGCACTGTCATTTACCTGATATTTTTCCTTTATTTAACCCATCATTTTCTACTTAAAAAGCATTAATATAACTCCAAATGGAAAGCCAACACTTCTGGTTATAAGTAAGAGGTAACCTTAGAAATAAATATAAATGTAAGAAAAATTAAATAATGTTCTTAAATTCTAGCTGTTGAAGGCTCTGAGTCTGAGCCATGTTCCCTTTCTCAGAGGCAGGGATTAATACGTGTTAGAGGGAGGGACATTCTGGCCTCCCAAATTTTCTGTTTGATTCAATTGGAGTATTTAAAAATGATAATAAGAGTGCAAACTTCTTAATATGTGTTTCAACGTTATTTACACTATATCGACCTAAAATCTTCCTGATTATCCTGAGAAGTTGACACTGCAGAAAACACAGTATTTCAGCCAGAACTTTCAAACAGGTTAACTTGTTAACTTGATCTGATTGCCTCTGAGCCTCATGTTTTGAGAAGTATGACAGTGATGAGGAGGCTGGATTTCTGCCTCCTAAAAGCCAGACCCCTCGATGTGCAAGGTGACGGGAGTGCTCGTGGTGACAGGGGGACGAAAATCATTCCTGGCCCACGCAGTTCCAGCTCCCCACAGGCAGGAAGTTGCCCCTGCCCTGTACCTGACAGGAGGAAGAGGGGGCCGGCGACTGTGACGTGCTCTGTCTGCGTCGGGCCTGGTGTGAAATCCAAGTTCTTTACAGTCTGGATGATCTGAGCCTCAGTTTTCTCGTTTGAGTAATGAATCAACATATAAGATTTGTCATGAAACTTAAAAAAGATAATCTGATCCATGCCCGGCCCATAGTAGATGCTCAATAAATGCCCCATTTCCTTGGTCCCAACAGATGTTTCTCTCCACATCCAGACCCGTTCAAGTGCGGTCCTATTTCTTGATCAGATCTCCGTCTGTGAGATTATTAGGGTGATGGAGACTTTGGATTTTTTAAAATTTATATTTGATTAATAGTTCCACTTGGACAAGATAGATAAACAGAAGGAATCTTTAGTCCTGCCCATGCCACATAGTAGAAAATCATTTCAGCTAAATGCACACTTGTGCAGTGAGTGACTCATACTTGAAGGCAACACATTTAGAAGAGAACTATGAATGGAAGCCCTTCTCGCTCTTTCTCCTCATGTCATTCTAGTCATTTTCTTGTTTAAACCAAAGATTTTGATCTTTATATTCACTCCTGTGTCCTCATTTCAAGTTGAATTTCACAGATGGCAGCGCCTCTGTCAATATTTCAGCATGCTGCTTTGTTAGCCAGGACTGGGGGTTCATTGAAACTGGAAACATTTTCCACTTAGAAAGAAAATCTAATTCTTCATGGATTTGCATACCTCAGAGGTATGGTTCCAGACCACTGCAATGAAGCGAACATTTCAATAAATTTGGGGGAGTTTCCCAGCACATGTAGAAGTTACATTTACACTATACTATAATCCAAGTGTGCAGTAGCATTGTTTTTTTTTAAAACAAATGTACATGCCTTAATTAATATTTTATTGCTAAAAAATGCTCACCATTATCTGACAACGAAGAGTTTCCACAAAACTTCTGTGTGGAAAACACAGTATCTGTGAAGCTCGATAAACTGAAGTACTAATAAAGAAGTTATGTCTTGTATTCCCTGATGAGACTGATTGCCTCTTTGTCTCCTACTTTCTCAAAATAGATGGAATTAATAGCAACGAATATTACATGTACTTGAGAAGGAAGGATAGGGACCAGGCAGCAGAATTATCATTTATTGAGCACCAGCTCTATTTTGAATACTAGGCTAAGTACTTTCCATACAATGTATCATATAGCGCTTATAACAGAAGATAGTCTCATTCCCATTTTACAGATGATGAAACTGAAGTTCAGAGGGTTGCCTACCTTGTCTAGAGCCACACAAAGCTGGGATTCAAACCTGGGGACATCTAAATACACCCTCTCCCCCACTTTCCCACTTGCAGAGTGTGTGAATGGGCAGGGAGGGTTCACCGTCTTAGTGCATCAGCCACTCTGTCTTCCCCACTAGAGATGTAGTTAGCTGCTGTTTTGCTTAATAAAAAAAAAAGAATAGCTCTGAAGTCACTATAAGATAAGCCACCGTCTTTCCTGTAGTCAGAATCCATCAGCTGTCAGGTTCTGACAGTGGCTCCTCTGTCTTCCAGCTATTGTAAACCGTGATGGCACCCGTTATACCAAGAAAGGCGAATACAGAACTAACCCAGAAGACATCAACCCCAGCGTCGTTAGCCCCAGCAGCCCTCCTGACGATGAGATGAGCAGCGGCTCCCCCAGTGAGAGAAGCACTTCAGGAGGCTACAGCATCTTCCACACGCACCTCCCAACTGTGCACCCGTCCCCAGACCAAGACGGCCCCTGGGTCTCCAGCGAGCCAGAGAATACCTCGGATACCAGTAAGGAGAATGAGTCACTGTGCTTTCCAGTAGCAGTTGGTTCCCAGGGATGTCTCTGGTCTATCTGAGGGACGTGAACTCGTGTGGATAGCGTCTGTCTCTAGAAGGTGGTGACATGATCTGGGGAGGTGGCCTCCTGCAGTTCTCGGTGTGCTATATCATTGACTGCTACCGCTTACAGAAAAAAAAATATTTTTTTCCATCTCTAAGAAGTACCGTACAGGAAATTTTTCAGAAGAACATCCCTTGTTGTCTTGTCCCAGAGAAATGGTGACAGTTGAGACCTGATAACACAAGCTAGTTTCATTTTGGCACATTTCCCTTCTTGTTCTTACCCATTTATGGATAAAATTGTTTCCATAAAGTTGGGATCATAAAATATGCATACCATTTCATCTGCTACTTTTTTTTCAGGTTCATTTTATATGTTTAGGTTTTAACTTGATTTATGTTCATATTGTTAACTGGGTAATAATTGGTCATACTCTCCACTCATGATTTGCTAAACAATTCCTTTGTTTTTGGCCTAAGGGAGTGTATCTGAAGGAGTTATCTGATCAAATTAAATCTACTTACGGGTTTTATATCCCAGCTGGTTGGGGAAGGCTCGTCATACTTGCTTGGTTATGTGGTAACTCATCTTTGGGACTGCTGGAGTGCAGCTATTCAAGCTCTACATGCAGTTTCTTTGGGGTTTGGCCTCGGCGTTTCACTTTCATTGGAAAGTGTTTACATCTTCCTCTGGTCTTCTCTGCTTCCTTCTTTGCTTTTCCCCCTACGGTTTGTTTTAAAACAGGTTTCCAGATTGGCTGTGTTCCTTCTGTGGAGGATTATTCAAACCCAAACAGGCCTTCTGCCTCCTGAGCAGCTTTCCTAGTATGGTGTGGATCTTTTCTCCTGGCTGCGGCTCTTGGGGGGGTGAAATTCTGGTCTCCAGAGAGTGTGGCAGAAATGTCTTGGTTTGCCAGTGCTCAAGACGGGGCCCTTTTCTACTCTTCAGAAGCCAGGGCGATTTGTCAGAGCGCTGTGAGTTAACGTAAGGTCACTTTCTTGATGGTGTTTTAAATTTCTGTTAGCAGCTTGCCGAGGGAGGGGCACAGATAAAGCTGGGATCCGGTCATTCCCCACAGATTCTTTGAAGCATTTCAAACGGCAGATATTTTCAAATTTCCCGTGATTACCCAGATCTCTGGAGACTGCGTTGCAGTATTGTCTGTAATCCTGTGAACAATCCTTCTTTTAAAATTTATTTGTTTTAATTGGAGGATAATTACCTTACAATATTGTGATTTTTTTTTGCCATACATTAATATGAATCGGCATAAGTATAACACATGTGCCCTCCATCCTGAATCCCCCTCCTACCTCCCTCCCCACCCTATCCCTCCAGGTTTGAACAACCCTTCTGGAGAGAAGCTTCTGCAAACCAAGCAGGTGGAGCTGCTAGTTACTTGCTCCTTGCTGAGTCCCCTGCCTTTCTAAAGTAACCACTTAGAAGGTGTTCAGGGAATGCAATTTTAGCAAAAGCAACAATTAGTGGTCTCAGCAGGAAGCAGATCAAGGCAGTCTTAAAGTACCATTTCCCTCCAAAGAAGAAAATCAAGACAAAATGTATCTTGTGGGAACCAGATGAAACTAACATTTAAGCTGCTAACAGCCTATAGAAAATAGTATTTCACATGTGCTTCAGGAAGGGCAATGAGGACATTTTATAAACATTCATGGCACATCCTTTAAGGACCATAGCTTTCCTGCCTTAGTCAGCAAACCTATTTTTGAAGTCCTACTATGTATCAAGCGAATCTAATGCTTGGGACCCAGTGGTAAACACCATTAGAAGGTAATATTGAGGAAAAAGTAAGGATTAGTAACCTCATCTTTCATTCAACCAATATTTGAGGTCTGAGCGACTGGACTGAACTGAACTGAGTCAGACATTGATCTTGTTACTGGGGACTCAGAGGTGGACCTCCCTTCATGGAGCCTGTTTCCTATACAGAAATCAAGGGAATGATTTGGTTAAGTATGTTTACTTAACTAAAACATAGTTTAGCATTTGGGTTGAGGAAAGAATTGTGCTTTTCTCTTTCCAGAACACTTAGCTAAGTTTCAATAGTGTAGGAGGAGACTTATATGTCTAGCAGAGTAAGTCCAGAGCCAGCCTGAGGGTCGCGAGAGTGTTGCAGGATCCAGTGTGGCGATGCTGAATAAATCAGCTCACACGAAGAACGGTGTCAAGGAAAACAAGCAGGTGGAAACTTGAACGTAGCCTGTTCAAGTGGCAGACTCGAGAACATTGGCACTGATAAGTTCCTGAGCAGACCGTATTTTCGAAGCCGAGTGAGGAGAATCCCCAAGCGTCATAGCTACTGGACTGAGAGTTGGGACTTAGCGAGAGGGAGTGATAACAAAACCTCCCTAATGGATGAGGAGGGCAGAGGTCAAGAGGAAGGCTGGCTGAGCACCAAGAAGTGCATCTTTGGCTTGTGTGGTTGATTCCATCCTTAAGGGTCCTCGGTGGGTGGCAATAGGGAGAGCCAGTGAGAACGACCATCTGGGAAGCGTTTGACTTCCAGCAAGCCTTTTATTATAAATGTTGTTTTTGGAAGCGCCTTCCTGGAGGTATGTCGTCAGCCTTTTTGCTGTTGGTGATCTGGAATCGTTTGGAATCCAGAAACTTAAACTAATTCAGGAAGCAGACTCTTGCCTTGGAACACTCTTATCTCCTTGTCTTCTGGGTATAATTACATATACATGTATATTTATTATACGTATAATAACATATAATATAATAATATGTTTATTATTATTTTTGGTCTAGCATGGTCTACTTGTGTGGGGAAGATTGAAAACTCTGCTGGCTAGGCGAGAGCTGTTTACAGTTTCTCCAACTCTCATACACCTCTTTTTCAGAAGACAGAAATAATGCCTATTTCTGTCCTGCTCTTGTATGTTTACTTCCTGTTGGTTTCCGCCGGATGTACTAGAGGGAGAGGGTGGCCAGAATTCTGTACCTTTAATAAAGTTTCTGAGCTAAACATGGGTTGTCTGCAGGTTTTCCAGGAGGATACCCAGGTTTAGCTGGCACATCCGGCGTGAAATTGGCTCCTATCTCTCTAGTCCCTTTTATGCATATGTGTCCTTTGTAGCACAGAACATACTGTGTAAGGAGTTGACACTGAATGTGTATAGAGTTAAAGCTTTTAATCTAGAGCTCATGGGCTTCCAGTAGGCTCAATGATAAGCTGTAAGGTATTCAAGAGCCACCAGAAAAAAATATGCAACACTTTCAAAACATGTATGTATAGGCTCCCTTTTTTGAGGAGAGCAGCCATAACTTATATTAGATTTTCAAAGAAGTATATGACTCAAAATGATTTTTAAAAATCTCAACTGGCTTGGAGGTTTATCCTGATGATTTTTGCCATTCTTCAGGGAAACAGTCTGGACTCAAGTCCAACTTGAGAATCAAGTGGGAGATTTCAAAATTGCAAAATGGCAATTATCCTTCCTCTAGTTTGAAAAGAATCCAGAATTTCTCTAACTTGGGAAGTTTTTGTTTCCTTTCTGAAAACGCATTCTGTATGAGAATTAAAAGTGACAGAAAGTGATAAATGGATTCTTGAGAAATCTTTATCTGATTTCAACACTTGGAATATACACCCTTTGCAAAGTTCCTGCTCAAGTGTAAAGCTTGACTTGAGATTAATGAATGTGGGCGGAACTTGGAAATGCTAGTTGTCATTACAAGCTTCCTCAGGTAAAATGACAAAAAGATCCAAAAGTTACAAGCAAGCACCTCTAAAGATACTCCAAAAATAAATGAATGAAAGCAGCTTTATGAAATGCTACATAGAAGGCTTCCAGTTCATGGCTGGGTCACCTAATCAAGTAGATATAAAATCTCTTTTCCCTCACGGCTTATTAAGTTGCTACTTGATTTTGTTCTGACCCTGTATTCAGGGGGCTTCCTTTGAAGAATGAGTAACACTGTATGGATAAGCATACTGAATTTGCATTTCTGATTGTTGTCCTAAGATTCTAAGAGATTTGGGGAGCCTGGAAAGATAAAATCAGGCCTCAATCTTCTCTAATCTTCATCTATAATATATGCATACATTTTATATAGAGGACTGAGAGTAAAGTTTTTCTGGAAAGACCTCACTAAATGATCTAATTGATCCGGTTTCTTCAACTTTGTACTCAAACCACCATGCAGCAGCTCAGGAGCAATGTAATTGGATATGGTCTTCGTTTGGTAATTCACAGCCCAAGACTCAGGATCAAACAACAGCAGCAGTGACAGGTGAACTGTTACGTCTCTTGCGCCTCTGTTGTCTTGAATGCCAAGCCTTTCAGTATTAAGGGAAAGGACCTCATTATTATGTCAAAATTTCCTACTGATGCTCTGTCACCATCCTTAGGGAGAACAGAATCTGGCACCATTTGATTTAATAGAGAGGCCAGTGGATCTGGGCACACAACTGGATTCTGCTCAATGTCCTACTTGTTTTCCTTCTGGCAACATGCACCTAGAATCAGAATTATTTTTCCTTCAGATCTTTGATTTAGAGATTCAATCAGAACACGTCCTCTTAAAAGAAGTCTATTAAAAAATGCATACTCCTGGTTTCCACTGATCTAATTAACACAGCCAATAATAATAACAGAGGAAAATACTGATTTACAGATGGAAAGTGTAGGCCCCGGACAATTGTTTGGACATCTGCTACCTCAACTGTAAAGTGTAGGAAGTGACCTGTGCCTGATGTAAAAATCTAGGCTTCTAACAAGCTCCCTGGATGTTTGACTATTCATTCTAAGTAGCTATAAAGTGTTTTGACTTAAGAGTTTTTGTGGGAAAAGATTCCAAGTGTGTAACAATGGGATGTTGTTAGCATATCTTCATTTACTAACTTTTGTTGTTGGAGGATATGACCATGTATCAAAATAATTAGAACTTCTTTAATTCAGAAGAAGAGTTATAAAAAAGATCCTTTACAATTGCTTAGCTTATAAGACTAAATAAACTGTATTTTTTATTTTGACAAATATTCCTATAAGGAAAATAGTACTGATATTATGTTATGATTGCATATGATAGTGATTAAGATAACGTTGGAGGGGTGGGGGAGAGATTGAATGCAGAATTTAAATAATGGTATTTTTAAAATGTTTACAAGGTTTATCTTCATCAGACAAATGTTGTGAAGGAAAAGGTCTTGTCAGTACTTCTCCTTGGACCACTTCTGGGCTTTCTTGATAGCTAGAAAAAAGAAGTCTAATTCGCCTTACTATTGTATTTGGGGATTTAATGATGGTTTCAGCCTCTCTGCTTGAACTTTTCTCAGTTTTTGTATCTACTATTTTCTGGCACTAGTGGTGAAGAATTTGCCTGCCATTGCTGGAGACATAAGAGATGTAAGTTCGATCTCTGGGTTGGGAAGATCCCCTGGGGAAGGAAATGTCAACCCAGTCCAGTATTCTCACCTGGGAAATCCCATGGAGAGAGGAGCTTGGTGTCCGTAGGGTCGCAAAGAGCTGGACACTACTGAAGTGACTTAGCACATAGCACTATTTTCCACTATTCTTCTGACGCACATCATGGCTACAGAAATGGCAGTCTTTGGAAGTTTCCAATCAAGACTCTGGCTTCTAGTCTTGTTAATGAGATCATTGGGTCACTTCAGTTTGTCTTTCCTGATTGAGTATTCTATTTTCAAAAACGGAGTCTCAAAATGTTCTGTTCTGCTTTGCAAAATCTAGCATTGATGTACAAGTAACCGTGGGCAACGCTGTTTGGAAATTTGGACTCTAACTGGAGAAAAGTGGAATGGCATCTCTTCCAGGCTTTCACCTCAGCTGCCCCTCTGCCATGTGTCTGATATTGTTGGGGCTATGTCTCTGAGGCTGTGGGCAGATGTATTACACCCTAGATTCTTGGAGGATGATATTGGTTGACCAAGATAGAGGGTAGAAGGTGAATAAGGTCAAGGCTGGAACTCTGAAGAGCTGGATTTTAGAAGCACAGACTGTTACTTGTTCAGTCGCCCAGTTGTGTCTGACTCTTTGCAAGTCCATGGACTGCATCACACCAGGCCTCCCTGTCCCTCACCATCTCCCAGAGTTTGCCCAAGTTCATGTCCATTGCACTGGTGCTGCCATCCAGCCATCTCATCCTCTGACGCCCTCTTCTCCTTCTGCCTTCAATCTTTCCCAGCATCAGCGTCATATGTGGAGAGGATCAATGTCTTGTTCAGTCAACATTTCTAATCATCTGATCTTGTACACAATCTGCAAAATGATCTTTCTGATGGTGAGGAATAGAATACTTTCTGTAAAAGCTCATTGGTGGATAGTTCTGATTATCACCTTTTTATTTCTATTTATGTATTTATCTATTTAGCTGCACAGAGTCTTCCTTGTTTCTCACAGTCTTTCTCTAGTTGCGGCAAGCGGGGGCTACTTTTGGTTGTGGAGCGAGGGCTTCTCATCAGTTTTCTGGTTGTATGCCAAAATAATTTTGGGAACTGCCGTGTAGCCTTCATTTGCGTTCAGAGTTACAGAAATCAAATGCTAGAGAAGATCAAATCTAATAGCTGGGTGAATAGCAAATTGTGAATACAACTGAGGGATTTTTAGAAATGATTGACATGTGTTTAGATTCCAAGGTATTACTGAAGGTGGCTTAACACAACAAATAGGCACGTGTGAAACTTTTTTATTCTGTTCTTGACAGCCTAGCTTTCATGGCATATGCTTAATAATAAATGCATCTGAAAGCATGGGAGAGTTTATCGGCGTTTTTCTCTTTTACTTCTTTGGCAAGGTTATGTCTATATTTATTCTTTTAACTTCCTTGAAAAGAGTATTCCATTGTAAAGATCATACCCAATTGTCTTTAGATCTATACATTAGCTTGAGACCAGAATATAACAATTTGGAGTATAGAAGTCAAATCTCTCACTTCTTTCTTATAATCTTGGGAATTCGATGTATGTTCTGTGCCTGTTTTTCTTCCTTTGTGAAATGGGTCACTTGGCATTCAGCTCAGCTACTAACGCAAGTCACCACAACAGGTACGGATTCAAGTATCATCTCAGCAGGCTGGGAGCCAACTGAAGAAAATGAAGATGAAAGAGACAGACACCCCAGTTATTCTGGATCAGGCATTGGTGATGATGAAGATTTTATCTCCAGCACCAGTAAGAATAATCAATTCCTATAGAACCATCTGTGCCAGGCTTATCGATTAATCTGAATGAAGCCCGATAGGATCTTTCTTGGGAAATAGTTAGTATGAGAAATGAGCATAAGCCTGTGATCACAGGTTAGTTATGCATTGATGAGATTATGAAAGAAGAAACTGATTTTTTTTTTTAATGGAAGCCAAAATATCTTTGGAGGAGACATGGAGGAACTCTTTTATAAAATTCTCAATGCCTCATGTAAATCCTTCCTGTTTTGTTTATTTATGTGTTTATTTATTTATTTATCATGAGCTATAACATGACAGTGCCAATTATTAAAGACAAATAGGGAAGCCATTGGGTCATAGTATCCACGTTTGTGACAGTTATAAAACTCTTTTGAGACTAGAGATGGAAATTGAGCTGAAAGGTCCTTTAAAAAATCAAAAATTGGTCTAATACTCTGCCAGATAACTGAGTTTCCTATACTTACCTGTTCATGAGCTAAGATACTGCTGAACGAGATGAGACTGCTGAAACTGACTCCATCACAGCTCTGCCTTTTTTTTTTTTTTTAAAGAAAAGATGTGCCTTTGGGGTGCTAAGTGAGCTCTCTCAGGTCACCAAAGTCCAGTCTGTCCCATTTGAACCTGAGAGCGTCATCCCCAAAAGTATAGCATCCCAGGAGGAAGGGGTCCAAAAGAATAGCTTAGACCTGAAGGCATTTGAGTATGTGACATTTGAGTATATGACATTTGAGTATATGACATCAGTACAACAACTACTTGAGGTGAACTATATGCTTTATATCTAAGCTGTATTCCTTAGCTGGACACCCCTGCAGAGCTTAGAAACTAACAAGGGAGCTCTCTTAGTAACTTCAGAAAGAATACCGAATACCCTCAAAACACTGGAGCTTTACTATTATACTGTCTGTTGGGTTCAGGATATAGCCGTATCTTCTAGGTTAGGCATCGGGAAAGATGTGGTCTTGATACTTGAGAAACTAAACCCTCTTAAATGGCAAGCCAAACAGATCAACCTGAAAATAAATTGTATGCTCAGGCTCCAGGGGGGAGCTTCCCTTGATATCATTTCGTGTCTGCGGCATATTTTTCCATCTCAGCTCACTTTCCTTCTTGGCACCTATGCGGTTAATTGAGCTGGATGCCCACTTCCTTCTATTGGGGTATGATAACTGCCAGTTTTTCATACTAATTGAGAACGTAGTTCATGATTTTACCTGATTTTATTAACTTGTGAAATAAAATCCAATAGTATTATCATTCTGAAAAGAGTTTTGTATTATTTGGGTATCAAAATAAAGTTTGAAAAAATTAGGATGGATTTGCAAATAACCTTTCCAAAAGACGTTGGTTCTGATTTTGTCATGATTCTTCTGTCGTGTGCATCTCTTCTTCCAGCCCTGTTATGTTTGGGGGTGACAATATCAGGGCAGTGGTGAATGTCTGCTGCTTTTTATTTTAGGGGCGCTGCTGCAATGGTGGTTGGCTACCTATGGTTTTTCCTACTGAATGTATGCATCTTGGTTTTCTTTTCATTGGCTATGAATGGCTTGCTCATGAAATGCTCTGTATTTGATGAGAATTTCTGACGTGTTTGATAAATATTCAGAAATACATAGCTCATCACATGGCTGTTCTAGGTAGATATTCTGCCTTTGAATCGTCATCAGGAAAGCTCTGGCTCCTCAGGGTGTTTCTTTCCCCATCATGCTACTAACGAAGTAAAGTGGTCATCACGGCATAACTTTCAAGCATCTACTCTTCAGCTCGAGCATCTACTGTAAGCACGCCTGTCGGTGTTAGAGATTCCTTGGGTTTTCAAGTGCAGAGGGTTGTTACAGACTGCATGGATGTGCAACGCGTTGATGTCTTTGGTTCTCCTCGGTGGAGGGCTGGTGTTTTCAAAGCTGTCCTTCCTCCTGCTGCAGCTTCTTTGGCTGCTTTCTCCAGGAGATCTCATGTTCTGACCTCCACGTGTTCTCTGACAGAATGCGAAGGACATTGAGATACTTAACAGTATGGCTGAGTCAAGCTGAAGTCACTCTCCACTGTCCCTTCGTTTCTGCTCCACCATCTATACAGCCTGGTATAGATGAATGACTCTGTAGACTACAGAAGGGAGAAATGTACAAAACAAATGGTGAAGGCTCAAGAAATAACATTCTCCTAATTACTTGAATCATCATTGTCACAGTTTCTACCACACCACGGGTTTTTACCCACCCACAAGAGAACCAGAATTGGATCCAAAGGAACCCAGACCATTCGAATCCAGAAGCATCACTTCAGACAACCACAAGGATGACTGGTAATGGGTTATGCATACTTAAAGAATTTTTTTCCCCCTCAAAGTCTTTGGTGCTGCAAATGTCAATCATCAGGACACAGTGGGGAAATTTAGTTAATATTTCATCACAAATTCTTAATGAACTTTCATGAGCTTGAAACTTGATTGAAACTTGAAACTTGAAGCTTGAACTTCCATTCAGCTTGAGTCATTTGTCAATTATATCATCTGGGCATAAGATATTTTACATTGCTTCATTATAAAACTGAACATGTTAAAATAGTTTGCGGGGCTGCCCTTGACAAAATTCTATGCACTTTGGTTTTCTCTTGGGAGAGATTAGCAATATCATGCAAAAGTATTAAGAGTTGATGCTCAGAGGTACTACTTAGACATTGAACCATTAGATGGCACATACTTTAATGAAAAAAAAAAAAAAACAACACACAGAACCATCAAAAACCGGTTGATAAAAAGTCACAATGTATATAACCATCATCACGACAGATGTGGACAGAAGTAGTACCAGTGCTTACGGAGAAAGCTGGACCCAGGAACCACACTCCTCTCGCAGTCACCGTGGGTATCATGATGAAGAGGAGACCCCGCATTCTACAAGCACAAGTAAGAAGGATGGCAATCAGCAGTTCTGGTGTAGTTGAGTAGTGAAGTCACTCCAGAGAGTAGGGAAAAGACATGGGCTACATCTTCTATCTCCACACAGTAATTTCTTTTATCCCCAGAGCATAAAAAGCTGCCAAATCTGCACATGGTTTCTTAGAAATGGGAATTAAAAATACTAACTTGTCAAGTTGCCCAAAAGGCCAAAATGTTTAAAAATATCTAAGATATGGTTTTTTGTGTTAAAGATTCCCAGAGGCTCCATCTGGGGAGTTTGTGTGTTTTTACGAAAATGTCTGAAGGAGAGTGTGTTCTTTCGGTGCTTAGCAGTGGCATGTAAAAGAAAGGGTGACAGGTGCAAGGATCTTGGCAACTCTTTGCTTTCTGTAAAGATCTTTGCGAAATCCAGCTTCTTTTTCACGTTCTGTTTCTCACCCCATTGTAGAAACACCTCCCTTGTCCTCTTGGGAGGAAAGACAGTCACTTAGATGGACTATATTTGAATTCCTTGACTGTTCTTTTTCTGTTTTTAAGCTCAGGGTAATTTGGGGGAAGGCTTTGATGCTGTTTTTACTTATATGCAAACATCTCAGGTTTCCTAAAGCAATTTCAAGTCTTTCTACTGGCCTATGAGGATAGGACAAAAAAGAAGTAAGTATATTCTCTTCTTTTTTTCTCTCTCTCTCAGAGATGCCTATATTTGGTATAAAAGAAGCTTTAATTTAGGATAACAGCTCGTAGCATTATAGAAATTATAGTTCAACCACGGTTCTTATAGCCTTAAACACTCCAAAAGCAAAAAATGTAAGAAACAATCACTAAAAGTCAAAGGAGTTTGGGAATCCATGGTTTGAAGATGTCTTCAGACAAAAAAGAAACTTTCAGACATCAGCTAGGACTGAATACATTAGGACTGAACATCCTGAGCATTGTGACCTTGCCTGGTGGCTTGGACAGTAAAGAATCTACCCACAATGCGGGAGACCTGGGTTTGATTCCTGAGTTGGAAAGATTCCCTGAAGAAGGAAATGGCAACCCACTCCAGTACTCCGATATTGTTGCCTGGAGAATCCCCATGGACAGAGGAGCCTGGTGGGCTTCAGTCCAGGGGGTCGCAAAGAGCTGGAAGCTACTAAGCACAGCACAGAGCATCGTACTGAATACACCCAACAGGCCTGCGTCTCATTATTGACCACAATAGATTTGATATACACATGAGGATTATGGGCTGAGTTAACAAAAAGTCTAATGAAATAAGAAACAGACATAAGAGAAATAAATAAGAAACAGAAATTTCTTCAGAATGGGATTCTGTACCAGTCCCTTTGGGTCCTAATAGTTTATCTTAGAAATTATTAAGACAGTTTGTACCTAAAAGTTTGTATTATTTAAGTGTACTATTTAAGAGGCTGGGAATTAATGAGCCTATTGTCAAAAAGTAGTGGGGGAGGGGGATGAATACTGGAGGGTAGCTGAAAAACAGGACATAACAAAACTTAACACAGAGTGGCAGCTGCTTCAGCAATTCTTTTATGAGGACTTGCAAAACATCAAGTGATTCTGGCTGGCGATTTCTAGGCTTTATCAAAAAAACATCTACAGCTTCTAGAAGAGAGTCAATCTTTGTATTTGCAATGGAAATCCTATAGTCTGCTAACCCATATTTTGAAGACAACAGAGGGTTACTGGCTATTTAAAGGATCATTCTGTTTATAAAGATAGTGGTAGAGTACAGTCTAGTGTGTGCATTTTTTTCTTTTTCTTTTCTTTTCTTTTTGACTTTAATCAGTTTATATTTGGGTTAAATTTTCTTTTTTCTTTTTTTTTTTTTGGTAATTACATCCAGTGTTGTTTCTATCTTCATTATTTGTCAGGAGGTAGTGATTTAATCAGGGGAGGTAAAACTTAAGATTTTTATTTTTTCCCCTCCCTCTGGATAACCTGTTAACTTCAGGAATGTTTTGGCCAATGCAAGGGTAAAATGAGGGCAGTAAGTTTTATTTTTTTAAATGTCTTTGCTGTTGTCAAGTCACACACATTATTTTCTAAAATAATGAAATAAGTTTTACAAGCTGCAAACTGTACTTCAGCCTGGCAAGTTTATACAGTCTCTTTTTCTTTTTTTTATTGAGGTATAGTTGATGTACAGTATTTAACACTCTCATTTTCTTGATGAACAGAACTTCAGTGTTAGTCACAATGGATGAAAATGTCAATGACTTTCTGATTCTTCCCAAAGGCTCCCTGGTACAATTTTATTTCATTCATTTTGTCCTTTTTAAAACTAGACAATTACAACATTGAGTGCTTGAAATTTTAAGCCTGTCACACGCTCTTATAAAGCCAAACACTGGTTAGAAAGGTTTTAGATAATGTCAAACATTGGCTAGAAGAGTTTTCTTCTACTGAATTAAATTTGTTAAAACGTGATTTTGACAATTTTAGAGGCTCCATAGACATAACCTCGTAACATGTCAGTGGAATAACATCTCAATCATTCCCAGCATCTTTCGTGCTGGGCAAATGCACTGCTGGTACATTTCCCAGTGTGTGTGATGTTGAGTCATATGACCACTATTTGAGAAGGCTTCCTTCCTTCCTACTAGGCTGATCTCATCATAGATTGTTATATAATATACTCCTCTCCCTCAAATCACTGAAGACAAGAGGTTAATTTTTTGAATAAACAGTTCTTTCAGGCAGGATATGTGAGGCCATAAACTCTAGTAAAATGAGAATAGTACTAGGAATTCATAGACTGTGATCTAGTTATAACTTTGTGCCGATCTGGCGATGTGATTTTGAGCAAATCACAACTTCTCTGGGCCCCAGTTTTCTCACCTGAAAGGACTAAAGGATTTAGACTAAAGTCTAAAGACTAAAGGCCATCTGATTTCTAATATCCCCTTCAGAGTTACCAGTGGTCTCTCTCTTTCTTGCTGTCCCTTTCTGCCTCCTGTCCCACCTGTATATGTGTTTAAGGTAGAAAGCTATGTTTTGGTAAGGAAAGTAATTGAACAGTAACAGCTCACCATGGACATTCTTCTCACAGCCCAGGCACCCACTACTAGTACAGCAGAAGAAACAGCTACCCAGAAAGAGCAGTGGTTTGAGAGTGGAAGGCCTGGGGAATTTCCCCACACACCAAAAGAAGACTCTCATTCAACAGCAGGGACAACTGGTAATGCATGGGCTCACAGGCAGATTGGGTGAAAATTTCCTCGGGTGTTAAATGCCAGGCATTAAGGACAGTGAACAAGAAAAACTGGAAATAATTGTCACAAGATGTTACAGTCTCTTAATCAATGACCATGCAGTCACATGGTCACAGAGCCAGCCCTTACTTGCTCATAATAAATCACAGAAATGGATACAGACACAGAAAGGAGACACAGAGAATATGTCCTTGCGCGTGTCACTTTCGGATCTAATGTCGGCATCCCCTGGGGAGACTGTAGAAGAGACTCTGATCATATAAAATACTACCTTTTCTTTTGTAAAGGAATCTTCTCCATGATGTGGGTCCAGGCTTTACAACACAGTTCTATAAAATACTGGGCTTGTTAGAAGGCTTTTGGTCAGAAAACCCTCAGTAGTTGAAGAAATGGAGCCAGACATTTTGAGACAAACACCTGTCTGGTGTCATTTAGCCTTTTGTCATGTTTATTTGGAGATTTCTCCTCGAATATACAATAGCTTCTTCTTAAATTAAAAAAAAAAAAAACCCGCCTCTATACTTGAACTGTGGAATTGGGGAGACTGGAGTCAAGTCTTGTCATCTCTTGTCATTTCTAAGCGTTGCATGATAACTTCACTCTGCCAGCTCCTATGCATGTGTGATGGAAGCCTTGAAATGCATCCTGTCTTGTAAAAGAATGTAAATTCCATATCCTTACTTGATAGCAGTGGGAAATATTCCTGTGTTTCCATTTGCAAAATAGGATATAACGCATGATTTTCTTCCGGTGTGTGGCAGCTTCTGGATTCATAGCTGTCAGAGGATGAATTCAGTGACTGGCTATATGATGTGGTTGTTGCCAAGGGTCACTATTGTCATCTTTTCTACCTCTGCGTCTTCATTGGCTCAGAATGAAGCCAAAGCACGTGCTGCATTCTTATGTCACTGGTGCCATAATCTCACTGTTGGGTGGTACTGCTTCTAATGGAGTCCATTCATGCTTTTGAGATGAATGGCATTGACTCTCCTGTCTGTCTGGGGGGTGGGGAAGCTGTTACCTGACTCCTTCCCTGCATCTCTACTGGCCTCACGTGCGTTTCACCGGGATGTGGTTGTCTAGGAATGATCTTGTGTGTTTGGACTCCTGCACTTCCTCCTTCCAGGGATGGTGGCAATGTGGTGTGGGTGAAGAACTATTTCTCCTCCATCTTTACTATAACTTCTCATCTACCCACTAGAGAAGTTATTAGTGCTTTTGCATCCTCTAGTTCACATGCTGATTGCCAGGGAAAATGAGCATGAATGAAACTGTACCTGCTAAAACTTTCTGCATTTATGCAACTTCCCAGCCCTCTAGACCCAGAAGACGGTTTCGTTGTCTTGAGTAGAGAATATAGTCTTAAAAAAAAAAAATCAGTGTATCCCTGGCTAGATGTCAACTAACACTTTGATAATTGCTTAAACTGCATAGTCACAACAGCCTCGACGCACGTCAGCCATCCTCATCAAAGAGTAACAACGCAGAGCCAAGAGGACAGTTCCTGGACTTATGTCTTCGACCCAGTCTCGCATCCAATGGGGCGAGGTCATCAAACAAAAGGAAGGATGGGTAATAATCTCTGAGCTCTTTTATATATTATGTTTTAGAAAGCCACCAAATGGCTGTTTTCCTAGAAGTATCCCTTTGGCTTTAGACCAGTCTGCTTTCCAGAAGAACTTTGTTTCTTCCAAAATTAGTTTTCTTAGTAAGACTGATATGAATATACATCTGAATCTGAAGTCCTGGGCAAGAGCAGAGAATTTGGCAGGAGAGTAAAGAAGGATTAGTCCTAAAATGATGGGAATGGAAGTCATTTTCTCTGAAGAGGAGTAGTCTCAAGATTTCTTTTCCAGGTACTTCCAAGTACAGGGTTTTAAAAAGAATGAAGTGATAGATCCAATGACTATTTCCATTATAGACCCACGATAAAACTTGTCTTTGGTAGAGAAATGTTAGAGGTCAAAAATTCCAAACAAGTAACTAAAAGACTCCGGAAAATTGTGTGAATTACTCCTGGAAATTTAGAAATAAAATACACTACTCAGTGACTTAGGATTTGCACCACCCTTCTCCTCCTTCAGTCGCTCAGTCATGTCCGACTCTTTATGACCCCGTGGACTGTAGCCCACCAGGCTCCTCCATCCATAGGATTCCCCAAGCAAGAATACTGGAGTGGGTTGCTATTTCCTTCTCCAGGGATCTTCCCGACCCAGGGATCGAACCCGGGTCTCCCGCATTGTGGGCATATGCTTTAACCTCTGAGCCACCAGGGAAGCCCTCCATAAATGTTTGTGAATTTAAAGCATGGACAGCTTTTATACAGGATGGAATCATTGTTTTCTTAATTACCATTCTTACTTACCTATTGGAGAAGGAAATGGCAACCCACTCCAGTATTCTCGCCTGGAAAATCCCTTGGGCAGAGGAACCTGGTGGGCTACAGTCCATGGGGGTCGTGGTGAGTCGGACACAACTTAGTGAGTAAACAGCAATTTACCTATACGCAATTCAAAAACAGAATTAAACAAGAGAGAGTGAGAAAAAGACTAGCTGGAGCTTGACAACAGTGGAAGATTATTATTGTATTTGACACAATTTTAAATTTAAAAGAAATGTTTCCTTTATCAGAATCAGGTGACAACTTTCCTGAGAGAATCTGTAAGAATTGGTAGCAAGTGGTGCCCCTCTTTTCCCAGTGTTTGCCAAGAAGAAGAATCCATGTTCTGTTCTAAATCCATGGATAGAATTATGCAATTTTATTAATTTTTTAAAATTTAACAAGATGTCTTGATCACAGACATGTAACATTCCACAAAGGGAGATCAACCAAGAGAACAAATATGGTGATAATGAATTTTCAGTCATAGTTTCAAATATATTTTTTGGATCCAAATTCCCAAGGGTATGCACTGCACAGGACTTATTGAAGCGAGTTCTCAGAATGCAACATAATGTCTCTCAGTATTGAGTTAAGCAAAGTTATCTCCAAAATGAATCCAGTAGTTTCCGTGGTCTCATTTCTCCAGAACATTGTAACTATGTTGTACCCAAATATTAATGATCATATATCCCTTAAAGTATGACTGTATTAAATATCTGCTAATGTAATTATACTTTATGTTCAGTGCATTATGGAGACACGCAGTGTGCAGATAATTCATGGTCCATGTTCTTAAGGTAGAGCTCCCCAGGTGGTGCTGATGGCAAAGAACCCACCTGCCAATGTGAGAGACATAAGAGACGTGAGTTTGATCCCTGGGTCAGAAAGATCCTCTGGAGGAGGAAATGGCAACCCACTTTGTATCCTTGCCTTGAGAATCCCATGGACAGAAGAGTCTGGTAGGCTACAGTCCATACGGTCGCAAAGAATCAGACATGACTGAAGCGACTTAGCAGTCACATGCATGCTCTTAAGGAACTTAAAAGTTAGCTAGGAAAACAGCTTCAAAATAGATCTAACAGTATGAGATAGTAAGTAATAGATGTCAAATGAACATTGCTAGCAATAAACACAAAAGAAATTCTGAGGATCCCTTGGAGAACCTCAGAGAAAGGTAGATTGGATCTGGTTTTTGAAAAATGGGGAAAAAATCTGGTTAGTTAGAGAAAGGAAGTAGGGGGATTTTTTTTTTTTTTAGGAAAAAAACACGTATAAGGAGAGGTTAAAGGAAAGAAAGCCAAGGAAATGAATTTGACAGAGTGAGTGGATCCGTATGTCACAAAGAAAGATGAGTGTGAATGGTGGGGTTGGGGCCATTATGTTGTGCGGCTGAAATGCCGCGTGTAGACCCAAACACATTTTATGCACATGGTGGCTGGAGGCTCTGATGATACCCGTTGTGGAAAACCAAGCCAGTAAAAGAGCTTCACGGCCAATATTGTCTTCATGTTGATGAACAGAAAGGGTTTTCATCAAATTGATGATGTCAAGAACATTATAATTGGCTTCAACCATAGAATGTTGTCACGCCTCTTAAAGGATTCTACTTATAAAAGGAAAGATGAGCAAGAGTGTCTAGAACCATCAGCAGGCTGGACATTTTCTGGGAGAATATCCATTTGGGGTTTTGATTTGGATTAGCCAGACTTTCCTCTTTTTTAGCAATTACTACTACTACTATTATTTTAAAATAATAGAGTCAGCCACATTTTGTTCTGTGAAGACCCTGATGTGCAGTGAAAAGGCTACAGTGTAGATGTGTGTCCCTAATATTCCAGTGTTCCCCTCTGGAGTCATTTGGAACAGATTAAACCTCCCCAGAGGCAGCAGAGTGGGTGGGCTTTGAATCCAAGAACTGGCAATAGCGGTGGTGTTTATGGCTTGTGTGGCCTCTGTTTCACTCGGGACTTGTTATTTCAGCAGAACTGATTTGTGATAGTTATTAGAAACAGTTTCTATAAATAGTTCAGTGAAATTTCTATGTAGTTCAACATTATACATGTTACATTCCAAAGACATCTCCTACGTATGTGTATGGGAAGAAGGATTCATTGATATCCAGGGCTTATTCTTTGCCCTAGAAATCCCCATGGCTTCCATCTAGATGGTATGGGATGCTGATTTGATTTATACTTTGAGTTCATGAAGCAAAAGAGGAGAAAATGAGGGAAGAGGACTGTAACAACATTGTTTTTTTTTTTTGCCATGTCAAGAGGGTGTGACAAAATTGTGCCTGAACCAGTGCACTTTATCTTTTATCCACATGTCAGATCACTGGCTTACCCCGTGTCTCAGCAGTACACAATGCACCTGCCAATTCAGTAGACACAAGAGAGGCGGGTTCGATCCCTGAGTCGGGAAGATCCCTTGGAGGAGGGCATGGCAACCCACTCCAGTATTCTTGCCTGGAGAATTCCATGGACTGAGGAGCCTGGTAGGCTGCAGTCCATGGGGTCTCACAAGACTGAAGCAACTGAGCATGCTGCATGCATAGATCATTTGTATAGAACAGGACAAGTCACACATGGGTTATATGTCTGTCTCTCTGCAAGGCTTAGGAGGCCCATCATGTACTCATTTAGCATTCTTCCAGACTCAGCAAAAAACAACAAAGATTGTAGCTTTCATACCACTCAGCCTTTAAATGAAAGCCAGTTACTTCTTGGGAGGCCCTTTTGGAGAAATGATCATTTATTTCAGTTCTGGAGACGTGAATTAGTATGTGCTTTCTTTCCTCTCATGCAGGTTTGAATGTAAGCATTATTTATCTCTAGACCAGAAATGACCTTCAAATAGCAGTTAGGAAATCAAGCAATAACACTGGTTTAATTCCTTCACATACAGACACCAGCCCTAGTACAACGCTTCAACCTTCTGCAGATCCAAACATGAGTTCCGTGGGAGACTTGGACAGGACAGGACCTCTCTCAATGACAACTCGTAAGGATAAAGACACTCAGCCTCTTGACCTGTATTCTTGCTTCAGCTCTTGCTCTCCTTGGCCCTGATGCAGGGCTTGGTGGTGGTATAGCTCATTCAGTGCTGTGTGGTTCAGCTCAACTCAGAATATCAAATCTGTCCTCCTTGTCTTTGTTTTCTGGGTGGTTCTTTAAATCTGATTATACCTTCATTTGTGGTGGTTTCCTCTTTATGTTAAAAAGGAAAAGGATGTGGGACTCCATTCCACTTGATTTTCCTGCTCTGAGTTAGTGAAATTGAAGACCACAGCTAGGGTAGTGGTATCTCTCTGTTTTAACTGACCAGTTCCTTGTGAGTCCCATCTTTCAATCAAGGCAGAAGAAGGGTAGCATTTTTCAGTGGTTGTGAAAAGATGGTTTGGGGCTAGATAATCTCAGAGAGTAGGGGAATCACATTAGCCTGTAGAGGAGGATCAAGACAATTTTTTGACAATTGACATTGTCAAAATGTGGCAGGGCCCTGGGAATAAAAGAAGAACATTTGCTCATATCTCTTCCTATCACTAAAACATCTGGCAGAAACAATGCTAAACGTCTAGTGGCCTTAACATCCACCATAGGTGCAGGGCTATCCCAGAGATCAACATAAAGTCATTCATAATTTCTTTGCAGAGTATTAAAGAAATCCAGAATTATGAGGGCCTCATTTCACTGCTTGCTAGACATACTGGGCAGAGTCTTTTCATGTGAGCCCTTTCAGGCAAAGGGGAAAAATCAACAAGCATGTGTTCATTGTCAAGAATGTAAATAACCCAGCAACCAGGCTTCAAAGGAGATGCAAATAAGCCTAAAACTGGTCCCTGCCAATGAAGGGTCGTATAGTCCTCCTTTATGCCCCTGTTGACTTGTTCTGTTATGGGGTTTGGGATTTGTTGGCTGTCTTTCTCCTGGTTGTAATATTTACTGGGTAGTGGACATGGTTTAGTGGTATGCTTTATGGTGTGCTTATACCTGTAACTCAGAGGTCAGTCCTTTTCTTAGAAGAACACAAAATAAATTAACTCAGAACAATGAAAACCATTTCAGATATGGGCAACGGTTCAACCAGAAATTGATATGTATCAGTGAGGGCCCTGTATTTGCCCAGACAAGCATTTCCTGGCCTTTCAGTGCATTGATGAGAATCCTCATCCACAAATGAGATCAAAAAGCTAATCATGGAGTGCAGTGGTGACCTAAGTGTTTCCTTGTGTAAATTTGATCTGAGTTACTTGAGCAGGTTATTCTAGATGAACTTCTTCCTCTTCTGTGGTTACAGGTACACTACCTGCTCTGCTGGCGTTTACTTTCCCTGTAGTCACACTTCTTACACACAGTGACATTGCTCTTGGTGGCTGATAGGAGCACCAGGGTTCAAGTGTTCCTTTTGCTTTGTCTCTGTGTTTTCGGGTTTTCCCTGAGTGACAGGAAGCAGTGCTATAATTGGGCCAGGATGATCCAGGGTGGACAAAGTTTTGGCTTAGATTCCATCTTGGCACTTCACCTTGTTTATTATACAGAAAAACAAAACCAGCTAAGGGGCAAAGCAGAATTCTGTTGTGCATTTCTTTCAGTCAGAGGAGAATGGCATGCAAACACCTTGGTATTCCTATGTACCTACCCATCTGACTGTATCAGATCCTCCCTGTCAGCAGATAATGGAGGATTTGTCTCATGGCCCCCAATTAATACTGGACTCATCCCTCATTGAAACAGAGCAGAGTGATACTCACAGCTTCTCTCCATCGCATGGCGGCTTAGAAGAAGACCAAGGCCACTCAACGACTGCTGCTCCAACATCTATCAGTAAGAACTGTAAAGCCCACGTGGCTTCAGCTATTGAGAAAAATCAATCAACCATGTGTGCTTTTGCAGTGTCTTTGGTGGAGGTACATCAGTTGGCTGTTATCATGCTGTCACTCCTGATCAGAAGGTGTGGCTGGTGATGGTTCTCTGACTTTTCTGCTTGGTAGATCTCTTAGCAGCCATTGTCTATTAAATGCAAACTATATTTTCTTAATCTTCAAGTTTGGGTTTCTTAAACCCTAGAGTTAGTGACTTTGTTTAAGAGTAACAGATTGCTGGTGTGTGATTGGGTGGAAAAATCTGAATTATAGCACTCTCTATTTTCCTTGCATTAATAATATTATTTTGCCATTTATCCTCTGGACCACAAATCCCTGGTGCAGGTGACCAAGAAGCAGTTCAAGGAAAGGAAAGAATAATCAAAGCCTCACATCTTTGAAACTTTGCATTTGCTATCCCAACTGCACAGCCTCATTTTACCTTTCAATTCAGTAACATGTTTTTTCCTCTTCATCAGCGGTGGGTTCAATTGAGTAAGAACTCAAGATTATGTAGTACCCGAGTTTCAAGGTAACAGTTCTAGAGGCATAAACTGTATTTGAATAAGCCAGGCAGATGTTGCAATGAATGTCTCTTCTAGATATTAGGACCGCCACTCTCTTCCACGGAACGATGTCCAGATGGTATTGACTGCAAAATATTGATTCTGTTCAATAGGGTGACAAACTGCACCATCTTTTGCTCCATGTTCACAAATAACAAATGAAAAGTTTTTGCAGCATTTGCACATGCTGAAGACAAGCATGTTTTGGGTGGTGATCTTACCAATGTGGGTTTACCGTTGATTCCACCTCCACACAGATAGGAACGATGGCAGAAGAGGTGGAAATCTTCCTGAAGATGCAACTGCTTCAATGGAAGGTTACACTCATTCTCCAGACACAAATGAATACACAACCCTCACCCCAGTGACCCCTACTAAGACTGGGTCCCCTGGAGTTACTGAAGTTACTATTGTTGGAGATTCCACCTCTAAGGCTGATCTTACTTTACCAGGTAATTTGCCCATTTGATATCTGGTTTGCTTTCTCTATAGGAAGAAACAACATATACTTTCATATAGTAAAGAACGTCTTCTCTGTGTAGACTGTAATTAGATTGATTTGTGTCATGGGAATGGCTTTCATCACAGGTCATCATTCTAATGCAGTAGATTTACTTTAGATGAATAATGCTTTTATTTACCTGTGTAATTTCCATTTATTTTTTGTGACTTGGTTGTTATGGTAGAATTTCTTTCTTTGTCTTATTCCTGACCTTCTGATGTATTTAACTGAACCATATGAAATCGACATTTTTGTAAGTAAAAGTAGTCAAGTATCAGTTTCATTTGATTCAGCTAATATATGCTGCTTATGTAAGGTTTTATCCAACTTGTGAATAATTTCCCTATACTAATATCTTTGCTCTGAAATTATTCTTTTATTGGTGATAGATTGGTGAATTTTATTTTTGGTGAAGGGCTTATGGATGGATACCTCTTCTAATTATGGTGTACACTTTAAATTTCATGATTTAATCTACATTATGACTAGCTACCCTTTCTCAGACAGAGAGGCCTGGCGTGCTGCAGTTCATGGGGTCCCAAAGAGTCGGACATGACTGAGCTACTGAATTGAACTGAACTGACCCTTTCTCTTGTAAGAGCAAAGAGTTGATCGAAGATGACTTATTCAATTAAGTTACACGTGGATCTAGCCATCCTTCCCACTTCTACTTTTGTTTCTCTGTTTGCATTAAGAAACTAATATTGAAGAAAAGGGAACTGCAAAATACTTACCCTAGCTAAGAAACTAAAATTGAACTATCTCTTCCTGGTGCCAGATATTTAAGTGTTCTTACTATTCAACCATTAAGGAATATTAAAGATCCGTTATTTTAAACATATACATACATATATATATGTAGTAGCACATGTCTTTTCCTACCCCATACCCCCTCAAATGAACAATAAATCTCATGGGAACTCAATATATAAGGCAGATGACAGGTGTGATGCCATGACTGTTGTGGGACAGAATGCCATGTGCCTGGCCTGTATCTTAGAGCCCACATGCTTGGGCTGCCCATCTCAGGGCTTCAAGGGAAACAGTTTTTAAAAATCCTGACCTCAACAGTATTGGCAGGACAAAGGCCCTTTACACCTGCTGGTTCTTTATTCGGCATGGTGCTGCCCTCAGTTATTAAAAATTCCAAGTAGCCGTGCCAGTATTCTTCTGGAGAAATGAATTTTAGAGCACTGCCTGGTTTCTCTTGGCAAAATAGGGCCCTTTATGCAGCCGAGTGAATTTAAATGGCAATTTTAACAGTTACAGTAGCCTCAAAGGATTACATAGCCTATTTGTTAGTAAATAAAATGCTTTCTACAAAATCGATAGTTACATACCCTGATTCCTTCTGCATTCTGCAGTGGTGCAGACAGATTTTCCATAGTTCTCCATGGATTAAACAATCTATCATCCTTGATTTTCTTCCAGAACACTCAGATAAGGCTAATTTCTTCCCATATATTTTTTTCTCCCTCTTTTGAAAACATCCTTAATTGTGGTGGCTGTGGTCTTGGTGGTGATGGTAGTGGTGAAAAAGATCGTGACGGTGGTGGTGGTGGTGATGGTGGTGGTATTGAGTGCTTTGGTGTCAGCATTTCAGCAAATGCTGTTTTCAGTTTTTCTAACCATCGGCCAAGGAACAATGCAATCTATCTCCTCCATACAATTGTGTAAGAGATTACAGATCGCCTATCTCCACTTTCTCTAAATAAGGACATTGTGAAGATCAGATTACTGTGTATTCCTTAGAGGAATCTTTCGTAATGGGTGACCATAGCCATTTTATGAACCTGTTTCGTTTTGCTTCAAGATTTCATTATAATTTTAGGGAATGTGCAGGCAGGAGGGGGAGGAACCAGAGTTTCCATATTCTGAACCCGAGATTTGACCTGTGGATCCAAATTTTAGCAATTCATGAACTTGTTTCAATGTAAAGCCTTCTGGTGATGGATGTTTGAGAAGATGGGGTTATATTAACTCTTGGTATTGAAAATACAGATTTGTTTTTGGAAAATACGATTTGAAATATATTCTAATAACCAGGTAGCCACCTTAGACACATGTTAGTTATCTCCCCATTTCTTTTTCACTTATTTTCAGACTTTATTTTCTCTAAATTGAATTGAATTTTCTTTTTGAATCCTTACTGACTCAACCCCAAGATACTTTATTGAACAAACAAAACATTTCTCAATTTCCCGCCTCAGAGAAATCTCTTTAAACGTCCCATGCCCTAAGCCACAGAGTACATGCATTCCCAATGATCACATCTATCATAATTCAAAGCATATAATCGTTATGTCAAAGACACATCAAATCCCAACCTCAGACTTGCCAAGACATCATAGTATTTTTGGTAGAGTTACAATTTGGGGGTTTCTACTGAAGCCACACTTCCTATGGTCATCCTTACTGGTCTGTGCTGTCCCAGTTTTTAAAATTTTGATTGACGCTCTAACCCACTCATCAGTAAAGGAAGCAATGACAATAATTCATATCATGGACCCATTCGAAACTCCTTTGTCATTATTTTTGGTTACCTTTAAAAGACTTTGTGATGGGATGTATGAAAATGCACAGGTGAGGAAGCCCAGATGTAACGTAACTGAGCGTATGGAATTGAACTTCCCTCTGTTGCTACTTACAGGAGACTACGGCTCGTCCCGCGACCCCAGTGGAAGATCCTATACAACTCACGCATCTGAATCAGCTGGTGAGTTTGAGCTGCTTTGTCATTTACTGTTACCATCATGGAACCTGCTAATTATTAATGATGTATGAGTCAGTGTCTCCCCAAAAGTGGTTTTTATACATTCTTTGCATGCATCACAGTCACGGAGAGAACTTATCAAACTACACTGCTGGGCCCCATCCTTAAATGTTTCTGCTTCAGGAGGAGTGGAATGAAGCCTGAGCATTTGTATTTCTAGTAATTTCTCTGGTGATGCTGATTCTGCTCAGACACGGACTCCACTTTGAGGATGACTGCTTTTGAGAAAATTCTTCCATCTGAAAAAATCAGGAAGAATTCAGGCAGGTGCTCAGTTTAACACTGCATTTTACCAGGGTGATTAAGAACATAGATTTTGGAGAAAGAATGGCCTGGGTTTGATTCCAGCTCCTTCACATGCCAATGAGGGACCTTGTTAAAAGGATCTGATATTTGATTTCCTAACCAAATAAATTGGGATGATAATAATTGTCACAGGGCATTGTTTTAAAGGGGCATTCCCAGTGGCTCAGTGGGTAAAGAATCTGCCTGCAATGCAGGAGACACAGGAGACTCAGGTTTGATCCTTGGATCAAGAAGATCCCCTGGAGGAGGAAATGGCAATCCACTCCAGTATTTTTGCCAAGAAAATCCCATGGATACAGTCCATGGGGTCACAAAGAGTCAGAAGTGACTGAGCATGCACACCCATGCACACATTGTTTTAAAGACTAAATGATGTATACTTGTAAAGTCTTTAGCATAATTCCCCTGCCCACCGCACATGGCATAATAACTAGCCTTTCCTGAGAATTTACCGTGTGCTGGTGGCATCGTTCTGAACACTATACACGTGTTAGGCTGCACCATCTGAAACTGCCATTTCTGTAGATCAACGGTCAGGTATCGGTGATTCCCCGTATTTCATCTTTTATGTTCTCATTTAATTCTATCAGTAATTATGTTATCCTAGTATTACAAATGAGGAAACTAAGGCTTAGAGAGGCTAAGCAACTTGGCTGAGTTGACTTGGTAGAGTTGAATGGTGAAGCCAGGTTTTAAGCCCAGGGATCTTGTGTTGCCTCTCAGAAGCATGATCTGGAGAAATACCCTGTAATGACCATCATTACTGCCATAATTACTGTAATGATCACACCTCTAGAAAAATCACTCCAGGCAGCAAAAGTCTGCCATGAGGCAGGTTGACTTGTGATCACTAATATTGCTCCCGAAAGGTTCTGCCGTGCTGTCTCACTGTGGTCTCCCTGATTATTGCCAGCCCAGGTGACCCCATGTCAGCCAAGGAACCCCATATGAACTACTGTCCTTCCCTTCCTTCCCAGCTGGGAGTAGGGTTGACTCTAAGCTTGAAGGCTCACACACTTAAAGCAAATATTGAAATGGATATTTACATGGTGGCTTCAGTAATAACCTATCCTGTAAGAGCACAGGGATGTAGAAGCCCAGTAGAAATGCTTCTAAAATAAAGACAGAAGTCCCTGGCTCTCTGGGGGCCTTGGGTGGGGCATTTAACCTTTTCCAGTTTCAATTTGTTAGTGAAAAAGGAGATCAGGACACAGGCCTCTGTTACCTCCTAGAGCTCTTGTGAAGAGCATGCTGTATTAAAAATATGAAAGTGTTTTGAAAATTATATGGAGGTATTACTATAAGGAGGTGCTCTTTAGTTTTTGGGTTTTTTTTTTGGGGGGGGGTGCTCTTTAAAATCAAATGATTTCAGCCACTCCAAGCATGGTCCCTGGACCAGTGGCAGGGACATCACCTAAGAGCTGGCTGGAAATGCGGACTTCCCAGATCACTGAATCAAGAACTGCATTTTATCCAGGCCTACCCTGCCCTACCCCCACTATGCAGTTTGTATGTACTTTCAAGTTTGAGAAGCACTGTTTAGACTTTTTCCTCACAGTGCAAGCCACCTGTGCACATGTCTCAGATTGGATCTCACCTCCCAACTGCATTGTCAAGCATCCCTCTTTGCAGAACTTACTTCCCCAACCAGCCCTACCCCGGCTGGATTCGCAGAGCTCTAGGGTGCAAGACCAGGCCTGCTGGGTCTCATTCGTCTTCTCCGGCTCATTCTTGAAGTAAGAATCAGGTGGGCAGGGGTTAGTCTCTTATGTTTGCCTCCTGAGCAGGTGTGCGTTGTTCAAATGGAAGGTTTCATCTGGTTGTACACACACCCTGATCTTTGCTTTCTGGGAGTGCATTTTATGAAAATCAAAATAAAGAGATGATGACCCATTGATGGCCTCCCGTTCAAATATCAAAGGTTGCTGTGAGTCAGAGACAGACCAGCGAGAGTGGTTTACCTCTTAGGTGGTTATCAAGGCAAAGATCTCTAGTTTAGACAGCTAGTATCCCATGACCTGTTCAGGCAAACACCTGCCAGTAATGACCAAGGCCTCTGGGAGGCAGCTAGAGGAGGCCCCTTGGATTCCTTCTGATTGACAGAAGACACTGTCAAAATGGCCTGCTGAAACAGCCAGATGTCCAGTAGAATTTGTTTTGCTCCATTTTGAGTTTAACTAGTACATTGAATTGCATAAACAGGAGACATTCTACTCAAAATAACCACAGCCATCAAAATTTCAGAGTTCACCATCTACAGTCAGAAATTTGACTCTGAGAAAAGGCTATTTAAGTTCTGCCCATCTTCATGGGGTCACAAAGAGTCGGACACGACTAAGCAACTGACTGATGACAACAACAACATCTTCATTTATTGATTAGCCAAACAGACTTCCTGTTTTTTTTTTTTTTTCTTCCCTGGGAACCCTTCAGGATTCTGCAGTGGGTTCCCATTGGGTAGGGGGAAAGAGTTTATTTTAGTGGGAATTTTTCACATTTTGTTTTGAAACAGTGGAGGAAGCACAACACACACACAGACATACACACACACACACACACACACCAAAGCTTTCATTTGGGTGAGTCTCTTCACAAAATGCCTTAGAAGTTTCATTTAAAACATGATTCCTCCCTCATTGTGATGAACCTCCTGTTCTGATTTGTGAATTCTTTATCCTGCTTCCCTCCAGTTTGGATTCTTTGTCTCCTCATTTGATTTTGTAGCAGCAGAGAATGTTGTCTTCTAAGAAGTGCATGTTTTGGGAATATAGACATATTAGCAGGCGCTCTCCTTAGGGTGATTTTTCACAAAGAGAAGGGACATTGCCCACCCCACCCTACCCCTAATCCTTTTTTTTTTTTTTAATGTTTATGACTATTGAAGACGTTGGATGTAATTTTTAGATTTGCTTTGAACTACCTGAAGCATTTGAATCCCCTGGGGATCTTGTTAAAATGAAGATTCTGAGGTTTGGGATGAAACCTGAGGCTGTGTATTACCAGCAAGCTCCCATGGTGATGTTGCTGGTCTAGGGTAGCAAGGTCTTAAATTAAAAATAGAGAATTGTAATGTTACTGAGTGCAAGATTGTACTGCTTGCTATACAACAGGCCGATAAATCAAGAGATGAGTTGTTGGAGCAAGGATTAGTGACTTTATTCAGAAAGCCAGCAGACAAAGATGGTGGACTAGTGTCCCAAAGAACCATCCTGCTTGAGTTAGAATTCAGGCTTCTTTTATACTAACAGGGACAGAAGTGAAATCAAATTTTTCCTGGTTTCCATCAGGCTTGTTAATTTCTTCCTTCCTACAGTCATTCACAGGTGGGGCTTGTCAGGATACTTCCTATGAACTAGAGCAAGATATTTTAGCTTAATGCTCATTCCCTGGAAGGCAGGGTTCCCAGAGATGGGCCACTATGTATAATTTAAGCTTATAGATAGCATTTCTTTAATGATTAGCTGGTAATATAAACAAAGGTTCTTCCCTATTACAGTAACTGCACACAATTACCATTCTTGTTCGCCTCTTTAAACCTCTGTAAAATTATGACAAAGCAGATTCTATTATTACCCCCATCTTATGAGTGAGAAAACAGACCTGGCGAGGGATCTGCTGAGACTTGTCCCAGCAGATATTACTGGGGAGAGACAGAGGTAGGACTTGAATCCAGGGCTGTCTTGATTTATTTATAGCCTCTTAAACACTGCATAGTTGTACGGCTGAAAATTCTCATACTCTTGTTGAAAAACGACTTTTCTAAAGCTTACCCTGAATCAAACTGAGCTTTTCTGGAGGGATGTTTCTTTCATACAACACAAGATGGATGTCTGTGGGTGGCATCTATAGCTTTGCAGTGGTATAGTCTGTAGAGTTTGGCCTTATGCGTTGCTCAGTAAGAAACTCCTGGTTACACGTTCCAGACTTTGTTGAGAGATGTTGTTTTTTCTCTTTAGGACACTCAAGTGGGAGTGAAGAACATGGGGCAAACACAACCTCAGGTCCTATGCGGAAACCTCAAATTCCAGGTGAGTTTTGAGCTATGAAGGAAAAAAATGCTAAAAGCAGGTCTCTCTGAATGTCACAGAAGGGAAGAATAGACCAGTTGGAAAGCACATTCTCCTACATGTCTACCCTTGAACCTGATGGCTCCTCTTTGTGAGCTAAAGGGTGAATGACCGTACCACAGCCTCTTGAGAAAGAATGAAATCTTTCCTTCTGCTTTGGTCCCATAGATTGGCTGAGCTCATGTTCGGACCTGTCCCTGGTCTGTCCCAAAGAAGTGCCTTGTTAGTTACTAAAGCTCTCTCCCCAAGTGAGTCATCTTCCTGTCCCAGGGGACAGGAACTTGAGGCCAGTTCCCTCTATATTTCCGGGTTTGAGGGTGGATGTGTAACTTTCTCCTCACATTGCAGACGATGGGGAAATACAAGAGTCATGTGTGTTGGGTGGAGTGAAAATATTCTTCTGGTCCCCAAACTACTTTTTCACGAGGGACAATCTTTACTGATTCAGAGAGAAGAAAGTTTCAGAATATGGTGAGAGGGCTGGGCCACCTGGCTCCCTTGAGCATCAAGGTTTAAGGCATTTGAGGCCAATGCTTTCTTTGACTTAGGCTCCAAACTGGACATGTGTAAAGTGGGATTACAATTAAGGAAGGTTTTTCCTAGGGTTGTAAATTATTCTTTTAATTCTCCGCTCTACAGAGATCTCAAGCTGAGCCTCCCTTAGGAAGAGGGAAGAGTGTGGTGTGGCCTATGTCCCCTTGCCTTGACTTACCTGAGCAGAGCATGTGGAGTCGGAGGAGTGGACTAAGGGGGTGGGTGGGATGCAGTTGCTATAATCAGGCAGCAGGATTTTCCCCAGCTCTAGTGAGAGTGAGTGTGGAGCATCTTAGGGCTAGACCCATGGGGAAAGAACAGAAAGGATACCTTTCTGTCAGCCTCCACATCTCCTGACTCAACCTCGCTTCCCAAACTCATCTAACCAGGGAGGGATCAGGCTGAGGCAGTACCGAGCAGGAAATCAGAGGAAAATGAAGATTGTCCAAGAAGAATAGCCAGTGAATGACTTCCCATCTTTCTTGTTCCTTCAGCTTCAGTTCATTGCATGGATATACAATCTACTTTGCTATTGAATTTATTCAGATTGTCAAGTTATATTTTAATCCTACTACAGCTTGGTTTTAAAAACATGTATGTGACATTTTATTGGTTTACAAGTGATACACTAATTATTGGAGGCATTTTCGAAAATACTGCTGAACAAAAGGGTAAAAATATAATTCCCTTGTTACCTCACCATCCAGAGTACCATGGTAATCATTTTCATGTGTGTCTTTTCCATTATTTTTCTATCTGATTTCTATACAAACATGTAATTTGACACACTGATTAGTAAACTCATTCCCAACTGGCTGGTCACAGCTTTTCAGTGTCATTCACTAGTCTTCCTCTGTATCTTAGCACATAGTACAACGGATGGACCCTAATTCATTTAACCAACCCCTTATTGCTGAATAGTAGATGGTTTCCAACTTTTATAAATAGCACAGTAAGAAACGTCTTTATAGCCAAGTCTGAGGTCCTGTATACTTAGAAGTATAACTGATGGATCAAAGGCTGTACATTTTGAAGGATTTTGACAAATTTTGCCAAATGACCCTCCTGACCTCTCCACAGGGATGTCATTTCTGCCACCCACTAGTATATGACCTCCATTTTTGTTCCTTAATAAAATGTAATGCGAATGCTCTCACATAGAAAAGGAATGATACTTTTAAGGAACAGTCTTTTAATTTATTTAATGATATTGCACCAAAGGTATCTACAGGTTTTACAGTTCATTCTATGCTTTTTGGAAATGTGTTTCTCCTGGGGGAACTTGGAAATCTTGACTGATCATAAGGTATGATAAACAGGCCTGTTAGACAAAGACCTATAGCAAAATGGTTCTTCTACTATTAGCTGGCTATTGGCTAGACCTTTGGTTGGACCCATGTGTAGAGCCGACTTTAGCTCTTGTTTGGACCAGGTCAATTTATAAAGTGCATTCCCCAAGCTCATGCATGTCTTTGGCTTCCCACCAGAATGGCTGATCATCTTGGCATCTCTCCTGGCCTTGGCTTTGATTCTCGCGGTTTGCATTGCTGTCAACAGTAGGAGAAGGTAAGGCGATGCTCCTCGGGGCCTTAACTTTGAAAGGGCATCATTTAAACTTAGGCTATAAAACTACTAAGTATAAAATACAAGCCACAATGATACATTGCACAACACAGGGAATATAGCCAATATTTTGTATTAACTTTATATGGAGTGTAATCTATAGAAATGTTGAATTACTATGTTGTATTTGTGAGACTAATAGAATATTGTGAGTCAACTATACTTCAATCAATCAAAAAAAAAAAAAAAGCCATAGGCAATATGTCCTTGCTACTCAGAGTGTAGCCCCTGCAACCAGCAGCCTCTGTGCCCTGGAAGCTTGTCAGAAATGCTACATCTCAAGCCCTACCCCAGCCCCCTGTATCAGAGTCTGTGTTTTGATAAGACCCCAGGGACTCATGTGGACAGTACAGTTTAAGAAGCTCTGCTCTGGTATATTCTTTAGAGAAGGGAGACTGTGATTCTTAGGACATCTGATTTTAAATGGGTCTTTTGTGGGTCTTAATTTTAGGGTATGTGATGAGAGTTGTGCAATATCTCACCAGTAAGACATGAAATAGTATATTCATTCATTGATTCATTGGGCTTCCCTGGTGGCTGAGATGGTGAAAAGTCTGAGATGGTGAAATGCAGGAGACCTGGGTTCAATCCCTGGGTCAGGAAGATCCCTTGAAGGAGGGCATGGCAACTCACTCCAGTATTCTTACTGGGAAAGTCCCGTGGATAGAGGAGTCTGCTGGGTTACAATCCATCTGGTCACAAAGAGTCAAACAGGACTCAGAGACTAACACTTTCACTTTGATTCATTGAACGAATATTTATCAAGTGTCTTCACAGTACCCAAAAATGCTGTATAGAGATTCAAGGATTGGCCCTTTAGCCTGTCTGAGGCCCCTAGAAACCTCTAGAACCCTTATGTAAAGCAGGCATTGGGTTTGTGATTTTGTGGTTGTTTTTTTTTTTTTTTGTAGTGACACTATTTTCTGCTTTCTGAAAGCTGTCAGCAAAAGGATTCAGGTTATGGCCTAGGAAGAGTTCCCTGAGACTTTCCATGGAAAGTCTGAAAATAGACAGTCACCTCTCTAGAACTGGCATGTGGGTTGTTTTCATATCATCAGACATCTCTTCTCTCCCTCCCTCAACCAAGGCCTGTTGTTTTGGAATGATATACCTGCATATACTTGATTGAGCTGTGACCAGCCTCTAGAAATAACGCTGCCTTTAAAATTAAGCAAAGGAAAACAGTAATTCTAACATCAGAGAAAATGAACTTTCACAGGAGTACTCCAGAAATATAGCTCTAAATTTCAAGATACTCAAAGATGCACAATTTTTCTCCAAAAAAAATGCAGAGGAACATCAAACTTTTTGTAAATGTCCCTTTAGGTTTCTTCTTATAAAGCAAAAAAGAATCTTATTTCCAAGTGGGCCACATTTATTGTTTCATTAGATCATCAAACAGGTCAGAAAATCCCCCCTACATTTGGGAAAAGACCTGGAGAAAATTCTAGAATCTTTCTTGTTGGCTTTTGGAAAGCCAAGAAACAGCTAATTCCATTGCCATTTATGGCTCATGCAGTATCTTTCCTTTTTGGAGGAAATAAAATAATGTCATTTTATATTCATGCAAGTTAATGAAAGTGCTTTTTGCTATCTGTAAAACAAAAAGAAATTTAGCCAATTGCATAAGGAACAAAAACTAGGAAAAGAAATCTGAAGGACCTCCTAAAAATCTCCCATGACTAAATGGAAAGAGATTTTTTTTAGTTGAATTTAAATATGACTTAGGGAGCCCTTACAAAGAGTCTTTATACTTTCCTTCAGCCTCTGTGCTTTTTTCGTAGATGACTTTTGTTCAATTAAATATGAGTTTCCTGTTATTGGAAATCAGTCCTTTTATTCCAGGCCCTAAAATGTACCACTTCTGCTCACATATACAGCCTATAAGCTCTGTACATGTCGCCATAGAAACATTGGCCTCAGATGCTCTCAACGTGGGGGAGAACTCAGAGAAGTGTCTCAGCTGTCCCCCGAGCAGCTGGAGTCCCTGCAGTGTGACTGGTTAGCTCGTGTGTCACTTCCCATCATGTCAGCAGCATAAGCAGGCCCCCTTGCTTCCCCACTCCCTCCTCCCAATACCAGTGGTCACTCTGGCAACGGGCAAACAGGGACACACAGGATCCGGTAGAGCAAGCGTCTCACCGGGAGAGTAGCTGCTCGGATGCTCTGAATTACCATGTCCTGATTTGATAATCGAAAACAGATTTGCCACAGAGCTAAAGACTGATTAACGGCTGCAGAGGCCCTGGGATATACACTGTGATTCTAAAGCCAGCAGCCCATTTCTAATCCTCTCAAAAGGCAGAGAGGCCTTTCTACTTGGAGCGTGGCATTCTAGAGGGATACAGAATCCTATTTTCATCAAAGAAAGTTTGTTTGAAAATAAGAGGCCTATACCAGGCATTCACTTATTCAGCAAGTGTCTTTTGAGGGGCATCTGTGACGTCGGCACTACAGAGGAGGAAAAGATAAAAACAAAAAGGGTACCATGCCTTCTCTGCACAAATCTTGAGGTTTTGTGGCAGTATTGGCCTGTTCACTTTGAGTCAGCTACTGTTTATTGCCAACATGCTCTAGGCCAAGCCGTGTTATATGAGTTAGGATTAAAAGATAGATGTGGAAAATCATTAACTACTGAAGTTGAGGTTGGAGAGTTAAACATGGGCTTCCGTGAAGGAGTGATCTGTGAGTTCCATCGTCTTAAAGATGCTGATTTAGGGGTCCTGTAATTTCTCTCGCTTTCCCAGTCCCCGTCATAGCCCACATTATTACCTTTTCTGCTGTTCTTTTTATAACCAGAGTCCTTGAATTGCACCTTTCCAGTGGAAATCAGAACTTTATTCACTCTCTGTGAGAGGTGACAGCTCTTTTAGGAATCAGTTGGATTGGTAGATATTGGATGAGACTGAAGAGAGGAAGTTAGATGCCTTTCTCCTTAAAGAATTTATCGGATTTGTGTGAAGAGGAGAGAGAAAGCTTCACAGAAGAGAAGTGATTAAGGAATGTTTCTGTAGCGATTGTGCAGAAAAGGCCTTTGCCTGCTTGCACGGTCATGGGAATAATCATCCTGTCTCTACATCCCCGAGGGCAGTCATGCCCCCTCAGCCTGGTGTGTCCCCTCCGTAAATCTCCATGACTTAGAAATGTCTTCCTTCTTTTAAGCTGCAGCCTAGTTCACTCTAATCTAAGCTCACCCAAACTCCTTCTGCCCTCTACAACAGAGCTGTCTGGTAGAACTTTCTGTGATGACGGAAGTGTTCCATGTTTTTGCTCATATACAACCATTAACCACTTATGGCTCCTGAGGCTCATAATGTGGCTAGTTCAACTTAAGAAGTGAATTTTTGATTTTATTTCATTTGAATTAGTTTATATCCTATGGCTGGTGTCTACTGGATGGAATGGCAAAGCTCCAACACACTGCAAAATAGATTTCTGCTTTCAGGACTGTCAGGTAGATGAGGCGTAAGATCAGTCTTGTTTTCTGTTTTGTTTTTTTTTGCTATTGATGTTGTTTTTAAGGAAGGGGAGGAGGCCAGAATGATCCCTGTAGTAATGGATTAGAACTGATGACATTAGTATGAACTTAATACAGATGTTTACATATAGAATTATTTATTTATTTTTATCTTTTTGGCCATGGCACGTGGGATCTTGCTTCCCGGTTGGCTCAATGGTAAAGAATCCGCCTGCCAAACTGAAAACACAGGTTCGATTCCTGGGTTGGGAAGATCCCCTGGAGTTGGAAATGACAACCTACTCCAGTGTTATTGCTTGGGAAATTCCATGAGCAGAGGAGCCTGGGGGACTACAGTCCACAGGGTCACAAAGAGTTGGACACGACTGACCGAATAAACAACAACATGTGGGCTCTTAGTTCCCCAACCAGGGATTGTACCTGCAACCCCTGCTTTGGAAGCTCAGAGTCCCAACCACTGGACCACCAGGGAAGTCCCAAAACCAGTTGTTAAGTTACCTTACCCCTTAACTTTTAAGATAAACTCCTCCATGCCCTAAAGAATATATTTCCTGGCTTCTAAACCCCACATAGCCTGCCCACCCACTCCTGGCCAGGCTTCAGACTGACAGCTTCCTCGTTGTGAGGTTACTTGCGTCCTCAGCTAATGCCTGAGATTGAAGAGGAAAGGAGATACAGGCAAGATGTGGTTCAGTAAAGATCTCTGACCTTTAGAGTCAAAAAGTCTAAGTTGTAAATATTAGACTGTAGTTCCTGCCATAACTAGCGGGGTAGCTTTGGGTGATATGCTTGACTTCTTGGACTCAGAAAAGAGATAAGCTGGATCACCTCTGAAGTCCCTTTAGCTCTAATGTTTCTTTTTAAATTCCTGTAACTAATAAGAAAGAAAAAAATGAGAGCTTGCTTTTTAAAAGTACTTATGAATTGCCCAGAGCACCAAATATTGGGCTGAGTTATTTATGAGCATCACCCTGCCCTCCTGAAAGAACTCAGACAGAAAACAGAGACTCATAAATCCAGAGGGAAATGGGGGCAGGATCAAATCCAAGCACAACATTCCTCCACCCTGCAGGTCTAATGTTACCCACTTTCAAAATCAGCTTCATTTAGGGTAATAATGTTAATCCCCACCTCAGCCCCTTGCACAAACATTTATCTTATGATTATAAATCACTTTCCCGCACTGTTTCATCCAACTTCTCAAGTACCCGTTTGATGGATGAATGGAAATTACTTTAATAAGATACCTTTTCTCCAAAGACCATCTGATACAAACTATTGGGTTGGCCACAAAGGTCATTCAGGTTTTTCTGTAAGATGTTATGGGAAAAACAAACAAACTTTTTGGCCAACCCCATATTATATATAACATGGATAAATGACAAGGTCCTACTTTATAGCATAGGCAACTATATTAAATATCCTGTGATAAACCATAATAGAAAAGAACATGAAAAAGAATATATGTATGTGTGTATCAGTTCAGTTCAGTTCAGTCACTCAGTCGTGTCCAACTCTGCAGCCCCATGGACTGTAGCACCCCAGGCCTCCCTGTTCATTACCAACTCCCAGAGTTCACTCAAACTCATGTCCATTGAGTTGGTGATGCCATCCAACCATCTCATCCTCTGTCGTCCCCTTCTCCTCCCCACTTCAGTCTTTCCTAGCATCAGGGTCTTTTCAAACGAGTCAGTTCTTTGCATCAGGAGGCCAAAGTATTGGAGTTTCAGCTTCAGCATCATTCCCTCCAAAGAAATCCCAGGGCTGATCTCCTTCAGAATGGACTGGTTGGATCTCCTTGCAGTCCAAGGGACTCTCAAGAGTCTTCTCCAACACCACAGTTCAAAAGCATCAATTCTTTGGTGCTCAGCTTTCTTTATAGTCCAACTCTCACATCCATAATGACCACTGGAAAAAACCATAGCCTTAACTAGATGGACCTTTGTTGGCAAAGTAATGTCTCTGCTTTTTAATGTGCTGTCTAGGTTGGTCATCTTCCCTGAGTTGGGAATATCCTCTGGAGAAGGAAATGGCAACCCACTCCAGTACTCTTGCCTGGAAAATCCCATGGACAGAGGACCGTGATAGGCTACAGTCCATGGGGTCACAAAAAGCCCGACATGACTGACAAGTGACTTCACAAGGTTGGTCATAACTTTTCTCCCAAGGAGTAAGCGTCTTTTAACTTCATGGCTGCAGTCACCATCTGCAGTGATTTTGGAGCCCAGAAAATAAAGTCTGCCACTGTTTCTCCATCTATTTGTCATAAAGCGATGGGACCAGATGCCGTGATCTTTGCTTTCTGAATGTTAAGCTTTAAGCCAACTTTTTCACTCTCCTTTTTCACTTTCATCACAAGGCTCTTTAGTTCTTCTTCACTTTCTGCCATAAGGGTGGTGTGTGTATAACTGAGGGTTTTCCAGGAGGGGCTAGGGGTAAAGAATCCACCTGCCAAGGCAGGTAGATGTAAGAGATGCAGGTTCAGTCTGTGGCTTGGGAAGGTCTCCTGGAGGAGGGCATGGCAGCCCACTCCAGTATTCTTGCCTGGAAAATCCCATGGACTGAGGAGCCTGGTGGGCTACAGTCCATGGGGTTGAAGAGTCAGACAGGACTGGAGTGACTTAGTACACATGAACGTGTATAACTGAATCACTTTGCTGTGCAGCAGAAAGTAACACAGCATTGTAAATCAACTGTACTACAAAAAAATTAAATTTAAACAAAAAACTGCAAAAGCAAAGACAAATGAGATAACCCTTGGTAATCTGAAAAAAACACAAGCAGCACCCACCTTTGGCCTTTTACAACATCTTCATCGTAAATATACCAAGGGGAGTGGAGGTAGCAGAAGAAACAAACCAAACATTTTACATGGCTCTGGTTACACTAACAATTACAGCAAGTGCTTCTTGAACATTCACTGTGTTTTGGACACCGTTCTAAGTGCTTATCCAAGGCCTCAATTGCCTTACTCTACCTTGTTCAGAATGGTGGTAAACTCACGTATCCAGTGCCAGCCTCTGTTTCAAGGGATTTCCACAGTCTTGTGACGCTGGTGCTCTTAACAGTCTGGTGTTACAGATAAGAGAGCTGAGGCTCAGATAAGTTAAGCGAGTTGCCCGAGGTCACACAGTAGTAAGGCCCTCAAGCCAGGCCTCCCAAGCCCCTGCTCTTGTCTATGTGGATTGCATCTGTATGCCCAGCTCTACAGACCAGCAGAGGTCAAGTGGCCTTCCTCCTGCCCTCATCAAGAGTCATGCCAGAGGATACAGGATCAACCTCATATTCGGGAGGTATAATTTCCACTTCCCCAAACAAGTGATTAAAGTTTATGGCCTTGGCAGTTCCAGAGGGATTGGCCCACGATCATGAATAATAGAAGCTTTGTCTCTACAACTCCAAATATCCAGCGGCAAAGTGAACAATTCCGACTTCATACTTGTTCCAGATCTCCAGATGGTTAGCAGCATGAATAAAGCAAGGGCGGCAGAGCCCAGACTTTAGGTCATAAAAGCCTACATTTGAATATTGACTCTGTCCCTCTTACTGGCTGTGTGACCTCAAGCTCGTTACTAAACCTCCCTGAGCCTCAGTTTCCATTGCTGTATAATGGGAATAACAGCTGCTTTGTGAGATTACTGTAAAGATTACATGAAATTACATGGAAAGTGCCTGACATTCAGGAAGTGTCCAATAAAGGCACACTTCTCTTCACTCCCACTCTATTTGTAGTTGTGAGGGTTTGTACCTTTGCTTTTGTTTAAGCAGCATCTGACTTCTTGATGTGTGGCAGTGATCATGTTACAGGAAAGAGGAAGCATTGCTTCAGGCTGGGGCGGGGGTAAGGCAATGCCCTGACCCAGCAACAAGATCAAGGTCATGCTGTTCTATAGAAGACCTTCTGCATTTGAGTAATGTTATTAAGAAATCTTAAATAGTGAACGACTTGTCCTATAGAGTTAAACTTCCCATATCTAAGGTTACATGGCAATTAGCCAAGGATAAGGGAAAAATCAGTGTGGCCTTATATCTTCCCTGGTGGCTCAGATGGTAAAGAATCTGCCTGCAATGCAGGGTTCAGTCCCTGGGTTGGGAAGATCCCTTGGAGAAGGGAATGGCAACCCACTCCAGCATTCTTGCCTGGAGAATTCCATGGACAGAGGAGCCTGTTGGGCTAGAGTCCATGGAGTTGTAAAGAGTCAGATACGACTGAGCAACTAACACTAACACTATAACTTCTAGAAAAGCGTTGCCTCATTCTTCTTGGTATTTGCAATAATAACCCTGACAACGCCAACAAAGTGTTGACTAGGAGAGGAAGTAACGGGACTTTCTTGAATACACAAATCAGAATGATTTACAGTCGTCCCGTTGATGGTTTATCTAAGCCTGCAGAAACAGCCAGAGTTTAACAGAGGCAAATGTTTCCCTTACATGATATGATGGAACGAGAGTTAGCACTTGGGAGTCAGACACACCAGGGTTTGAATCCCAATTCTCTTAGCACTTGTTGAATAAACTGAGGCAAGTGACGGAATTTTCTGAGCCCAAGATTTCTTTAGCTGTGATGGGGAAGTACAGTGAGCACTGGCTTCCCATAGCTGTGACCACTGATTCTCAGACTCACTTCAGGTAGCCCGTGAGGGTTTGCTAAGTCCCAGACCCTGGTCCCCGCTCCTCGAGTTTTCTGATTCGAGATGTCTGAGGTAGGCCTGAGAATTTGCATTTCTAACAAGTTTACAAGTGATGCTTTGGCTACTGGGTCAAGGACTTTGCTGTGAAAAGTGCTGATTGTTAAAAGTCAGTAGGATGAAATATACTCAGATTATCATAAACCATAGTGATGGTGGCATTAACTGTGACAATGATGACAGAATCATCATACCCATTTCTCTTACAATTTTTTTTTCAATTCTTAGGTGTGGGCAGAAGAAAAAACTGGTGATCAACAATGGGAATGGAACCATGGAGGAGAGAAAGCCCAGCGGACTCAATGGAGAAGCTAGCAAGTCTCAGGAGATGGTGCATTTGGTGAACAAGGGGTCGTCAGAGACCCAAGACCAGTTCATGACGGCAGATGAGACGCGGAACTTGCAGAATGTGGATATGAAGATTGGGGTGTAACACCTACTTCATGACCTTGGAAATAAACCACCATTGGAGACACAACTATTACAGGGAGCTGGGACACTTCACAGATGCAATGTGCTACTGATTGTTTCATTGGGGATCTTTTTTTTTTAGCATAAAATTTTCTATTCCTTTTTTGGGAGTTTTTTGTGTTTTATTTTTCAAAGTCAGATCCAGTTGATAAAAACAGCATTGCTTTCTGAAATGAGGGCCCAGTTAATAATCAGCAAGAATTGGACTGTTCTAGTCCCCACTGAGAAGCGTCTCACCTCCCTGAGGTGTGTGATGGGCAGCTTCTAACAAAAGCCACACGTCCATCTTCCTGACCCTCAATCTTCCTCTTCACCCCACCTGCCAGGGAACAGCCCCCTGCTAAGGACATCCCCAGGGCTAAGAGGGATTGGCACCTGGTAGGAAATTTGAATGGGTCCATATTGCCCTTCCAGCAGCCCAATCCCTGGGCATTTCTTTCAAGTGGGGTTGGGGATGGGGGTGTACTGGTTACACATCCCCTTCTACAGACTCCTTGGAAAATTTTCAGATGCTTCTGGGAAATACCCAAACGGTGAAGCTATTTATCTATAGTAAGCTATTTATCTGTGTTTTTGAAATATGAAACCCTGGAGGTCCTTTGATCAGTGATTTTTTTTTTTTTTTTTGGTTACCTACCTGGTCAGAGGCATAAAGGGGTTTATGCTGATTCATAATAAACACCTGTACTTCTTCCACCTTAACCCTTTGTGCTGTGATCTTTCAGTTTCCTAACCAGCAAAGCCTGGGTCCCAACAGCTCATCAGAAAGAGGCAAGGAGATCCTCCTTGCAAGTCTTCATCTCAGAGCCACAAAGCCCCCGCTCAGGCTCACTCACCCAAATCTCACAGAGGACCAGGGGAGACAGTACTGTTTTATTTCTGAGGTTCCAAAGGCATTCTATCCTGTCCTACAACCAAAATTGTGAGAGGAGGACCTTCAGCTGCTTTTATGTATGAATGGCTGCCTGTTCTTTCCCCGGAAAGGCGGTGAAAAGACACGTTACATGTGCGTGACCTACCATTTGTGATGTTCCATGGTGGTGTCCAAAAACAACACGCAAGTGCCTTCTAACCTTTTGTAATAAAAGGAGAAGCCAATAGAAATGAAGGAGGACAGACAGTAGCCAACAGACTGGCACAAGTAGGGAAAGTGGGGCAGGGAGCAGTGCAGATCCTGTTGGAGGATTTTTATGGCCGTGTTTGTATTATGTTTTTTCAAGCCAGTGGTCTCCATTCAAAGCCATTACTACTCAGGGTTAACTTAAGTGGCTGGAGAATCCCTCAAAAGGTTACAGGGCTTCCCACCTTGGATTCATCACCAAATAAGCAGTTATATGGCCAAATAAGAGAATAATGGCTTTCTCTCCTGCTTGGCAAGTCTTTAGCAGTCTTTATATATAAGTTCAGGAGACTCCGTTGGTCCTAAAACTTCCAAAGGCTGCTGGTAATAGAAAAAATGGAATCTATAAAAATAAACTGGGACCTGCTTCCTTAGGTCCCCAGAAAAAGTAATTTGCCTACACTGATTACAACTGACAATGTTTCCCAGCCCAAATATGAAGAAGGAGGAGGAGAAGGAAGAGAAGGAAAACAACAGTCCCATGTGAATCAGGGCTGGGCTTACACCAAGAGTGGATTCTGAAGAGCATATCAGTATTTTAAGGAGAGTTGCCAGCTTTCTGCTCATTCGGAAACTCGACTCTTCCCCATCCACGCTCACAACCCGCTCCCCATCCTGGTCTTTGAAAGTTTCCTTTCTCTTCTGGGGATATCCTCAGTCAGCTCCATAGTTAGCTGTCTGGCGTTCTTTTTATTTTCAAGCCACTCTGTTGTTACTGCTGCTGTTGTCCAAGTACCCCCACTAGCCAGAGCTCTCCTGGGCTGCTTCAGACCCAGACAGGTTCATGCAGGCTCTTTAACTTAAATGCAACAAACCACGACAGGGGCAGATTCAAGAAAGCCAGACCCAGCTCAACCAACCCTAGATTCTCTTTGGGGTCCTGGACAGTCATACAAGTCTCACAGCTCGGGAAGGTTTTCCACACCTTCTATACATTCCCATCAAGTAGGCTGAAATTTTGTTCAGTAACTCAGTAGTGTCCGACTCTTTGGACCCCATGGACTGCAGCATGCCAGGCCTCCCTGTTCTTCACCGTCTCCCAGAGCTTGCTCAAACTCATGTCCATTGAGTCGGTGATGCTATCCAAGCATCTCATCCTCTGTCGTCCCCTTCTCTTCCTGCCCTCAATCTATCTCAGCATCAGGGTCTTTTCTAATGAGTCGGCTCTTTGCATCAGGTGGCCAAAGTACTGGTGATTCAGCTTCAGCAGCAGCCTTTCCAATGAATATTCAGGATTGAATTCCTTTAGGATGGACTGGTTGGATCTCCTTGCAGTCCAAGGGACTCTCAAGAGTCTTCTCCAATACCACAGTTTAAAAGCATCAATTCCTCAGCACTCAGCCTTTTTATGATTCAGCTCTCACGTCCATACATGACTACTAGAAAAACCGTAGCTTTGACTAGACAGACCTTTGTTGGCAAAGTAACATCTCTGCTTTTTAATACGCTGTCTAGGTTTGTCATTGCTTTTCTTCCGAGAAGCAAGCGTCTTTTAATTTCATGGCTGCAATCACCATCTGCAGGGATTTTTCCATCAAGTAGGCTGAAATAGGAGATTGTTTTCTACTCTCTTTTGGAATTACATATGATCTTCCCTTTCATAATTGTTGTCACCCCTCACTTGGCTATACCTCTGTGTTCTTAGGAAAGGGAAAGGGGAAGTCTAAAACTTTCATCCTAGGATACAATACCCCTGCAACATTGCCTGTGCTCAGGGAATAGAATCTACACCCTGCCACTTGAAATAAGGATGTAACTCCATGCCATTCCTACCAGTAGCTTGCCAGGTGGCCTGGGCTGGGTCTTAAACTGAGTATTATTTGTAAAAGAAAGGGGCCAGCATTTTGTCATTTTGCAGAGCTTAGGAGAGCAAAGCTGATAGTTTTGCAAAGCTGAGGGCTTCAGGTGTAATTTTTCCTGAAAAACTACAAATCTTTTGTGTCTCCTGAGGGCTTCCTTTAAATTAGCATTAGGTGAAAAATAAGATGGGGCAAAAGATACCTTCATATCCATATTTTGCAGATTCTAGCCTGGTAGAGATTTCTCTAGCAGAACCTCTCAAGAAATTTTACATCAAGACCGTGACAACTAGAATCAATTCATGGCCTCCATTCACTCAATATACCAGTACACAGCACGGGAGTAGGAGAAAGAAATCACTAATTTCTCTAGAAAGCAAAATGTACTTAAGAATATCATTCATCCTTTTGTCACAGGAATGTCTTTTTATAAACCACTTGTGTTGAATTTTTCCAAGAATATCTCACTGTTCATGCATGCATGATGGCCATTGTTAAATACTTTGATTTTTTGCAGCACACCCTCAACTCCGATTTTTGTATATTTTTTTAATGACCAATAATAATGAGGAAAGCATGATATATATATTACTCAGCTGGAAGCACTTATTGGAACATATTAAAAGGCTACTATTAAAATGGTTAGTGGGTTAAAAGGGAAATGGACTCAGGAGCCTCTGATTTAAAGGGGTAGGAGGCGTAGGGGGGCAGAGCTGTGACGATTTGGTTGTTTGGGTAATTTAGATGCACAAAGTTAAAGGTTTATGAGGTGACTAGAGCTTCACACTCATTTTTTTCTAAAAAGAAACATTAAATTAATTTCTAACACTTAAAACTCTTCTTTTGGAGAAAGTGTAATTTTCCATTAAAAGTGTGTGGTCCACACATTAAAATTAAATGAGATACTGTAAAGTGTTAATACTTTAAAAGCCAAGAACTACCATTGGCCTTCTAGTTAAAGAAAGGAGAGAAAACATACTCACCTTCCTTCCCTCATGCAAGGCTCTAAAAAGACAATGAAGAGATACTGCAAAAAGATTTAAACCCATGGGGCCAAAGAGGATGGAGGAAGAGTCAATAACAGCAAAAATTTGAAGCTGGAAAGTGATGGTTCATTGATAACTGAGCAAATTTGGAAAAGCTGGATCCCAAGCCAGCAGGGAGGAATTGAGAAGCAACCAGATTTGTGCAGCAGAACTCTCAAAGTCATAAGATTTGGCAGCATTAGCTGTTTCTGGACACTGTGGATAAAGTGAAGTGAAGTCGCTCAGTTGTGTCTGACTCTTTGTGACCCGACCCCACAGACTGTAGCCTACAAGGCTCCTTTGTCCCTGGAATTTTCCAGGCAAGAGTACTGGAGTCGGTTGCCGTTTCCTTCTCCAGAGGATCTTCCCAAGCCAGGGATCGTACCCGGGTCTCCTGCATTGCAGGCAGACGCTTTACCGTCTAAGCCACCAGGGAAGCCCTGGTGGAGAAGGCTGGGCTCAAATTAGGGAGATGGCTAAATGACTAAGTAGTTGAATGACTGTTCTTTCTCCAACTTTTTACACAGTTGACATTAAAAGTATCATTCTGTAAAGTGGAACTGTATGTAAGGAATGTCAGCCTTGCTAGACATTTTCCTCCAACTTGGCTCCCAGAATGCTGGTGGACAAGCATATACAATATGCTCCAGGCAAAACTCAGTCTTCCTGGGGAATTTGATAAACTTCAGAGCAAACCAAAAGGTAGTAACAGGATGGCTTCTCAAGGCTATATATAGCCCAGCAAAGCAATCTACAATGAAGATCTCAAACCCTTCCAGGCGCATGGGGCTCTTAGCTTACTGTGGCTCCCTCCTACCCATGAGACAATTCATGGAGAAGGAAACTTTAAAAATATATATCAGTAATGGTCTCAGTAAGAAAATAAGAGATAATTCTATCTATGAAAGAAGAACTGGTAAAAAAGGAACATTTAGTGAACCCCTAAAAAAGAAACTTTTAAAAATTCAAATTGAAAGCACACACACACAAAAAAACACAACTCAACAGCAAGTTTGGAAATAAAATTGAAGAAATATCCCAGATAACAGTGTGAGGACAAAGCAATGGAAACAGAGGAGAAAAGAAAAGTAGAGAAAATTCTAGAACATCTATCTTACAAATAATAGGAATTACACAAAGAGAAACAGAGGATATAAAGAAGGAATCATTTAAGAAGTAGGTCAAGAAAATTCCTCAGAATTAAAGAGTATGAATACTAGACTAAAAGGATTGAGTGCTTAGCACGAAGGATGAAAACAGATACATGATAAGACATATCATTTAAAAAATTTATAATAGTCAAGGCAAAGAGATTGTCTTATAAGTTTCTGAGGAGGAAAGTGTATATCATAAAGAGGATTGAGAGTAAGAATAGATTTAGACTTCTCAACAGCCACCTTGAGTGAGGACTATGAAACAAGTGCCATAAAAATTCTAAGAGAAATGTTTTCGAGCTAGAATTCGAATGTAGCCAAACCACAAATTAACTGTAAGGGCAGAGTGAAAACATTTCATATCTGCATTATCTCCAAACCTAGTCATCCATTCCCAGGCTACTCCTGAAGGATATACTCCATTAAAGCAAGGGAGTTACTAAGAAAGGGGAAAATATGAGATTCAGAAAGCAAAGTAAAAGAAATTCCTAAAGAGATAATAAAGGGAGACCCTGAGCTGACGCTGTACTGCATGTCTCAGGAACAATCAATCCAAACTAGAATACTGATTAATAAAGGAAGCAATAAATGCCTTGGCTTTGTTGACCTCTAATTAAAAAGGTTATTTTTCAGTTATAGCAGCTAACTACTGAGGCATTTTAAAACCACTCCAAAGCAGAGCAATTTAAAATAACAAACATTGGTTATTTCTCATGAGTCCACCCATTGACCAGGTGCTTCTGGGATCTGGCCAGGGCTCAGCTGAACATGACTGGACTGCTCATGGTTGTACTTAGCAAACAGGTCAGCTAGAAGTTGGCTGATCTACTATGGCTTCATCTAGGATGGGGGGACCATTGGAGGCTCTTTGTGTGTGTTCCTCACACACCTCCAAGGTCTGGCAGGGTTCCAGGTGAGGGCAGTTGCCCACAACACTTCTTGAGGCCAAGAACTTCTCCTCTACCCTAACACTATTATACTATTCACCAAAGCAAGGCACAAGACGAGCCCAGATTTGGACACTGGGAAGCAGATTCTACCTCTTCATGGGAATTGCTGCAAAGTCCTATCACAAAAAACGTAGCTTTGAGGAGATCAATGACCAGGGCCATCAGTACAATCAACCTATGACAGATGTGTTGAAAGATTCTTGTGCTCAAGGGCACCTCTCCTGTTTATGCATAAGATACACACTCCATTTTGACTGTGTTGGCAATAGCATTCTTTTAAAAAGCCATAAACAACTTCATAATTGCTATTCACTGGAAAAGGAAGGAGCCGGATCCTATGTAAAATATAGTTTGGGAGATAGGACAGTAGAAAGAACATGAGCTCTAGAATTAGACAAATCTGAGTTTTAATATCGACTCTACCACTCTACCACTGCTCAACCCTGCTCACACAGCTTAAATGCTTTTAGTCTTAGCTTTCTCATCTGTAAAAAAAAAAGACCACAAACCTTCACAGGCTTGCTGTGAGGGTTGAAGGAGAGAATCGGTACATGGCTGTGGCTGGCATATATCAGGTCCTTAAAAATATTCTTATCTGAATATTAATTCATCTCCCACAGACACACTCTAGGTACTTAATCTCCTTCTTCCTCACCCCCTCCAGTTTTCCAAACTCTAACCGGGTTTTTGTTTTTTTTTTAATTTTTAATTGGATGATGATTACAATATTGTGATGGTTTCTGCCATACATCAACATGAATCAGCCAGTTTTTAAATGTGAGTGACTATTAACTGAGGGTATCTGGACCCAGAATATTTCAGAATCCAAGGCTCTCCTTTAAAGCAAGACTGAAGAGCAGTCCAGGAAGCAGGGTAGCTGCTGTCCTTTGAAGAAATCTCACTATTCAAGCTGTGGTTGCAAATTAACCAGAGCTGGAGCCCCACCCACGGCTTTGATCCTGACCTCCAGGAAGTAGCCTCACCCACCCCCACCTGAACGGAGATCTTTCTTCCCCTCAGAGCACCTTTCCACCGTGTCCACATGTCCCTGAAGCAGGTCTTACTCTGCCATTTTCTTCATTTGCCTGTGGGCCTCTCTTTCATGAGACAAGTGAGTCTCTTGAGGGCAGATTTGGTTTTGTATCTCCAACACACAACGGAAGGCCCAGCCTCATAACAGCCTCAAAAGTTACCATCTGCTGTTCACTTATGGATACCTGGGTTTGCACATCTGTTAGTCTTCCCTGGGTTTCCCCGCTGGTTCTGTGGTAAAGAAACCACCTGCAGTGGGGCTTCCCAGGTGGCGCAGTGGTAGACAATCCGCCTGCGATGCAGGAGATGTGGGCTAGATCCCTGGGTTGGGAAGATCCCCTGGAGAAGGAAATGGCAACCCACTCCAGTATTATTGCCTGGGAAATCCCATGGACAGAGGAGCCTACAGGAGCATGGGAACTGCAGTCCATGGGTTTGCAAAGAGTCAGACACAACTTAGGGACTGACCATACACTCATGAGTCTTCCCTACTACCCATGAAGGGGAATTCTTACCCCATTTGAACAAGTGAGGTACTGGCAGGTACTGAGAAGTTAATGATGTCCCCCAGCTACACAAGTAGGAAGTGGTGGGGCCTGAAATGGAGCCCAACTCCATCCAAAGACTCTGACTTAACCTACTTTATTGCCTGTTGCAGACTTTCGGTAAACTGAACTTGGCAAACTTAAGAGATGGTCTCCAAGTATCACAAACCAGGTCAGCATGCCCTCTCTGTGCCTGTTGGGGCCAAAGGAGGGGTTTGGAAACCACAGGAAGGGTTTGGGGATGACTAAGTGAAGATGCATTTACCATTTTGGCCATAGTGGTAATAGAATTAATTTAGGACACCATAAACAACTTCATGGAAGCTGTCTTTATTGAAAAGTGAAGGAGTCAGACACACGTAAAGGTGATTTTTCCCATGACGCCTGGGGGAAAGGGCCAGGCGAGCAGGCAGTCTGGCTGAGCCATCCTTCTTGCCCAGTTACTGCGCGTCAGCCTCCAGCCTCATCTCATGCCTGTGTTGACATCTGGTCTTCATCACCAGTAGTTTGCCCATCACGGCTCCCCATCACCCGCCTCCTCAATCCCGCCCCCTCAGGTTTCCAGACTGATTGCTTCATCATGTGATGACTACTGTTTTCCAGGAGTCTGGTCCAAACCACTTCCTTCTTCCTAAGTCCTTGAAGAGGAGTGACAAAAATCTCAAGAAAGGCAGCTGAAGTTTAGTTAGAAAATGACGGTCTTTAAAATGAAACAGGGAATTTCCTGGTGGTAACTTCCCAGGTGGCACTCGTGGTAAAGAACCCACCTGTCAGTGCAGGTTGATGTAAGAGAAATGGGTTCAATCCCTGGGTGGGGAAGATCCCCTGGAGGAGGGCATGCCAACCCACTCCAGTATTCTTGCCTGGAGAATCCCACAGACAGAGAAACCTGGTGGGCTACAGTCCATAGGGCCGCACAGAGTCGGACACGACTGAAGTGACTCAGCATGCACACCAGTGGTTAGAATTCCATGATTTCTCTGCAGAGGATGTGAGTTCCATTCTCTGGTTGGGAAACTAAGATCCTGCAAGCTGTACAGTGCAGCCAAAAAGTAAAATAAAATAAAACTGAGTTCAAATCCACCCCCTGCCACTTACTCCCTTTATGACCTTCACAAGTCATTGAATGGCTCTGTGCCTCATTGCCTCATCTGTAACTTGGGAATAGTAATTACCACCAGAAAGACTGCTGGGGGATTAAATAAGATAATGCGTGTAAAATACATGGGATATTGTAGTTGAACACGCATTTCCTGTCTCTTGACATCTTCCAAGTTTTTATTGTGTGAATCCACAGTAGGGACCCAGATAAAATGTGAACCAGGATGCAGGGGAAGTCAGAGGTATTCCAGAATTTTTCAGCCCCTCCCAAACCCTTCTAGGAATTGGGGTCCTAAGAACCTCCCACCCTGAGATGCCCAAATAGAGAAGAAAAGAGGTTCCCCTCCTGTTTTCTAGGGAAGGGTGGAATTATCAAAGCATAGTATTGACAAATCTTACTACACAGAGGCCCTGCCAGAGCCAAGCTTCAGGGTGGCTCTTTCCTGGGGAGAGAGAGGAGACAGGTTGAAATTCCAGGGACCGAGCTCCAGAGATCACAGGCCCTCACCGTGGGAAGTCTTCCACGCAGAAGTGGGGAGACAGGTTTTAATCTGTAAAGGCTTAAGGGCAATTCCAACACAGGCAAGCTTACTGGAGTTCAGGAAGAGCTGCGCTTTTAATTTTCTACTCCTCCCAAGTTTCTTTAAATCTCATTAAGAAATGAAGAAAGAAATGTCAGGAAAAGCAGTCAGAAGGATAAAAATAGAATTAGAAGAAGACAAAGAAGAGCGAGACTTGAACAATTGTTCTGGAAAAAAAAAGGTAGTACCTATTTCTTAAGGACCGTTGGCATTTAGCAATCATAGAAAAAAGAATAGGTGTGTGTGTGTGTGTGTGCTCAATCGTGTCCAAGTGTTTGTGACCCCGTGGACTCTAGCCCACCAGGTTCCTCTGTCCATGGGATTTCCCAGGCAAAAATACTGGAATGGGTTGCCATTTCCTGCTCCAGGGTAATCTTCCTGACCCACGGATTGAACTCAAGTCTCCTGCTTTGGCAGGCAGATTCTTCATGGTCTGAGTTACCTGGGAAGCCCAAGAATAGGTGTAATTGGCCTCAAAAAGTCTCAAGAAGGACAGCATCGCTCCCCCTCATTCTCAGTGAGGTTTGCCGGCTGCACTCCCAGGACAGATTGAATAGGCCACACTTGGCTGCTCTTGTCTTGCGCCCCCAAAGCCACATTCCCTGGGCTCTGGGGTCTGGCACCTTCAGAAGGTCTGGACAGGTTACAGAGTTGTTGGTGATCTGGGGCTCCATCTTAGGACAGCACCAGGCTGAGACTTCTCTCAGCAGACAGACTTTCTGACCCTGTGTTTTACACCTATTTTCTCTTTGGCAGAATTTAGAGATTCATGGAAAAGCTAAGAAAAATCCTGGGTGTTCATCTGGCAAACAAAGGATGAGATCAACGTGAATTCTCCCACCTAGTTTCAGTCTTCTCAGAAACTGAGTATTTTCCCTGTTAAGTCCAACGTCCTTGACGGCCTTTCCTGACCTGTTGATCATGCGCCCCCTAGTGGACACTTCTAAACATCCCTGTGATCCACGTGGAAATTGAATCCAGCCATCTGGTCATAGCAAACACCCTCTTCCAACAACACAAGAGAAGACTCTATACATGGACATCACCAGATGGTCAACACCGAAATCAGATTGATTATATTCTTTGCAGCCAAAGATGGAGAAGCTCTATACAGTTATCAGAAACAAGACTGGGAGCTGACTGTGGCTCAGATCATGAACTCTTTATTGCCAGATTCAGACTTAAATAGAAGAAAGTAGGGAAAATCACTAGACCATTCAGATATGACCTAAATCAAATCCCTTACAGTTATACAGTGGAAGTGAGAAATAGATTCAGGGATTAGATCTGATAAAGTGCCTGAAGAACTATGGATGGAGGTTCGTGACATTGTACAGGAGGCAGTGATCAAGACCATCCCCAAGAAAAAGAAATGCAAAATGACTAAATGGCTGTCTGACGAGGCCTTACAAATAGCTGAGAAAAGAAGAGAAGTGAAAAGCAAAGGAGAAGAGGAAAGATATACCCATTTGAATGCAGAGTGCCAAAGAATAGCAAGGAGAGATAAGAAAGCTTTCCTCAGCGATCTGCAAAGAAATAGAGGAAAACAACAGAATGGGAAAGACTAGAGATCTCTTCAAGAAAATTAGAGATACCAAGGGAACATTTCATGCAAAGATGGGCTCCATAAAGGACAGAAATGGTATGGACCTAACAGAAGCAGAAGATATTAAGAAGAGGTGGCAAGAATACACAGAAGAACTATACAAAAAAGATCTACATGACCCAGATAATCACGATAGTGTGATCACTCACCTAGAGCCAGACATCCTGAAATGCGAAGTCAAGTGGGCCTTAGGAAGCATCACTATGAACAAAGCTAGTGGAGGTGATGGAATTCCAGGTGAGCTATTTCAAATCCTAAAAGATGATGCTGTGAAAGTGCTTCACTCAATATGCCAGCAAATTTGGAAAACTCAGCAGTGGCCACAGGACTGGAAAAGGTCAGTTTTCATTCCAATCCCAAAGAAAGGCAATGCCAAAGAATGTTCAAACTACTGCACAATTGCACTCATCTCACACGTTAGTAAAGTAATGCTCAAAATTCTCCAAGCCAGGCTTCAGCAATATGTGAACCATGAACTTCCAGATGTTCAAGCTGGATTTAGAAAAGGCAGAGGAACCAGAGATCAAATTGCCAACATCTGCTGGATCATCGAAAAAACAAGAGAGTTCCAGAAAAAACATCTACTTCGGCTTTATTGACTATGCCAAAGCCATTGACTGTGTGGATCACAACAAACTGTGGAAAATTCTGAAAGAGATGGGAATACCAGACCACCGGATCTGCCTCCTGAGAAAATCTGTATACAGGTCAAGAAGCAACAGTTAGAACTGGACATGGAACAACAGACTGGTTCCAAATTGGAAAAGGAGTACGTCAAGGCTGTATATTGTCACCCTGCTTATTTAACTTCTATGCAGAGTACATCATGAAAAATGCTGGGCTAGATGAAGCACAAGCTGGAATCAAGATTGCCAGGAGAAATATCAATAACCTCAGATACGCAGATGACATTACCCTTATGATAGAAAGCAAAGAAGAACTAAAGAGCCTCTTGATGAAAGTGAAAGAGGAGAGTGAAAAGTTGGCTTAAAATTCAACATTCAGAAAACCAAGATCATGGCATCTGGTCCCATCACTTCATGGGAAATAGACATGGAAACAGTGTCAGACTTTATTTTTCTGGGCTACAGAATCACTGCCGATGGTGACTGCAACCATGAAATTAAAAGACGCTTGCTCCTTGGAAGAAAGCTATGACAAACCTAAATAGCATATTTAAAAGCAGAGACATTACCAACAAAGGTCTGTCTAGTCAAGGCTATGGTTTTTCCTGTGGTCATGTATGGATGTGAGAGTTGGACCGTGAAGAAAGCTGAGTGCCAAAGAATTGATGCTTTTGAACTGTGGTGTTGGAGAAGACTCTTGAGAGTCCCTTGGACTGCAAGGAGATCTAACCAGTCCATTCTAAAGGAGATCAGCCCTGGGTGTTCTTTGGAAGGAATGATCCTGAAGCTGAAACTCCAATACTTTGGCCACCTGATGTGAAGAACTGATTCATTGGGAAAGACCCTGATGCTGAGAAAGATTGAATGTGGGAGGAGAAGGGGACAACAGAGGATGAGATGGCTGGATGGCATTACTGACTCAATGGACATGAGTTTGAGTGAGCTCCGGGAGTTGGTGATGGACAGGGATGCCTGACATGCTGTAGTCCATGAGGTCACAAAGAGTCAGACACGACTGAGCGACTGAACTGAACTGAACTGAACCTTTCAAAGAACCCACCTTCCAATGCGGGAGACTTAAGAGAGGTGGATTCTTTCCCTGGGTTGGAAAGATCCCCTGGAAGAGGAAATGGCAACCCACTCTGGTATCTTTGCCAGGAAAATACCATGGACAGAGGAGCCTGGCAGGCTACCAGTCCATGGTGTTGCAAAGAGTCGGACACGACTGAAGTGACTTAGCACTAGCACCTGACTTCAGTCCTTGAATCTTCAAAGTAAAACCAGAAAGAAGAAGATGAAGGTGGGAGTCTGTGCACTAAGGCTGTGTGGACTGGAAATGAAACTGGGTTGCCTGGGTGATGGGACCAAGGGTCAGAGTACAGCTGATGGTCTACATTTTCTTTTAAATCACTCCCTTGTGTTTTGAAAAGGATTCAAAGATGCTTAAAGGAGAAGGAAATATTAATTAATTGCCGTTTAGTCATAATACTGAATACCTCCTCCTATGTACTGGGCGTGTGCTGTGTGCTGGGCTTCACGTCTTTGTCTGAGGTACACAGAGAACTGTGGCAGAGGACCCGCTGCTGTGATGGGGGCTGTAGAGGAGGGTATCTGTCTACAGAGGCTGGCACTGACTGTTTATCATCTACCTGACACACTATTTAAAACATGTGGTGTGATGGGAGCAACTTAAGTATCCATCAACAGATAGCAGGATAAAGATGTGGGGGGTGTGTGTGTGTGTGCACACATGCACAAGCACGTGTGTGAATATTACTCAACCATAAAAATGAATGAAATCTTACCATTTGCAGCAACATGGAGGGTATTATGCTTAATGAAGTAAGTCAGGCAGAGAAAAATACTGTATACTTTCATTGATATGTGGACTCTCAAAAATAAAATAAATGATTGACTATAACCAACCAGAAACAGACTCACAGATACAGAGAACAAGCTAATGGTTATCAGTGGGAGGAAGGGTTGGAGGAGGGGCAAATAGGAGAAGGACTAAGAAGTACAAATTACTAGGTATAAAATAAGTAAGACATAAATATATAATGTACAGCCCAACTAATATTTTATAATAACTTTGAATGAAGCAAAGCCTATAAAAATATCAAATCACTTTGTTGTACACCTAAAACTAATTAACATTGTAAATCAACAATGTTTCAATTTGAAATTTTAATTGAATTGAAAAAATGTGTGTGCTTATCTGTTAAGTTATTTAACCTCTCTGGGGCTGTATAGGTCTTAGAATATAGCTTACAGTGTTATCAGAACTAAACAAATTAGCATCTTGAAGGTCTCAGAATAGTGTCTGGCACAGAGCACACATGTGTGCTAAAATAAGGAAACTGAAATAAGACTCACACAGCCATGTGAGATCTAGTACTTTATTATTCTCACTCTGCAGATGGGGAAACGAAGGCATGGGAGCACGGTTGCTCAATTAGTAAGTGGCAGAGCCAGGATGCCAACATGAGCAGCCTGGAGCCAGCGCCTACTTCCCTTCAGTTCAGTTCAGTTGCTCAGTTGTGTCTGACTCTTTGCGACCCCATGGACCACAGCATGCCAGGCCTCCCTGTCCATCACCAACTCCCGGAGCTCACTCAAACTCATGTCCATTGAGTCGGTGATGCCATCCAGCCATCTCACCTCTGTTGCCCACTTCTCCTTGCACATTCAATCTTTCCCAGCATCAGGGTTCTTCCCAATGAGTCAGTTCTTCACATCAGGTGGCCAAAGTACTGGAGTTTCAGCTTTAGCATCAGTCCTTCCAATGAATATTCAGGACTGATTTCCTTTAAGATGGACTGGTTGGATCTTCTTGCAGTCCAAGGGACTCTCAGGAGTCTTCTCCAACACCACAGTTCAAAAGCATCAATTGTTTTGCGCTGAGCTTTCTTTACAGTTCATCTCTCACAATCATACATGACTACTAAAAAAAACATAGCTTTGACTATATGGACTTTTGTTGGTAAAGGTCTGATTTTTAATAATATGCTGTTTAGGTTGGTCATAGCTTTTTTCCAAGGAGCAAGCGTCTTTTAATTTCATGGCTGCAGTCACCATCTGCAGTGATTTTATAGCCCAGAAAAATAAAATCTGCCACTGTTTCCACTGTTTTCATGTCTATTTGTCATGAAGTGATGGGACCAGATGCCATGATCTTAATTTTCTGAATGTTGAATTTTAAGCCAACTTCTTCACTCTCCTCTTTCACTTTCATCAAGAGGCTCTTTAGTTCTTCTTTGCTTTCTATCATAAGGATAATGTCATCTGCATATCTGAGGTTATTGATATTTCTCTCGGCAATCTTGATTCCAGCTTGTGTTTCATCTAGTCCAGCATTTCTCATGATGTACTCTGCATATAAGTTAAATACACAGGGTGACAATATACAGCCTTGATGTACTCCTTTTCCAATTTGGAACCAGTCTGTTGTTCCATGTCCAGTTCTAACTGTTGCTTCTTGACCTGTATACAGATTTCTCAGGAGGCAGGTCCAGTGGTCTGGAATTCCCATCTCTATCAGAATTTTCCACAGTTTGTTGTGATCCACACAGTCAAAGGCTATGGCATAGTCAATAAAGCCGAAGTAGATGTTTTTTCTGGAACTCTCTTGCTTTTTCGATGATCCAACAGATGTTGGCAATTTCCCTTAACTCAATATTTCCCTATTCCTTATTTCCCTCAACTCCTACATATACTGCCTGAACCATCTTTTTTTTAAACTTTTAATTTTATATTGGAGTATAGCTGATGAACGATATTGTGATAGTTTCAGGTGGATAGTAAAGGGACTCAGCCATACATATACTTGTATCCATTCTCCCCTAAACTCCCCTCCCATCCAGGCTGCCACAAAACATTGAGCAGAATTCCTCGTGTTATACAGTAGGACCTTATTGGTTATCTATTTTAAGTATAGCAGAGAGAACCTACGCATCTTTTCAGCAGGAATGATTCTCATTACATCTCTTAAAGATGCTGGCATCAGCATTCACCAGCTAGTAAATGAATTTCAGAATCATCTGGGATTCAAGCAGTCTGTGCCTATTAGTTGGTTCTAAATACAGCACATATTACTTGTCAGTTTGGTGTTTGAGGAAAAAGTCAATCCCATACCAAATTGTGGCTCCTGATTTTGGTTTGGAATTATTCTTTTGACTAAATGAATTTGCTAAAAGAATCTAGACCTCTTCAAAGAAGAGACGGGCTCATTTGGTGTTTTGTCTTGTTTCTTAGAGTTAGCATTTAAAACCCCAAATTTGGAACAGCCTCAGTGGTCCAGTGGTTAAGAATCCACCTTCCAACGCAGGAGGCGAAGGTTTGGTCTCAAGTTGGGGAAGAAGATCCCACGTGCCATGGGAATGCAGCCTTCCAAAAAAAGTTTTTTAAAATACAAAATTAATGGTCTACTCCATTACTATGGAAAGGTAAATAGACAACAAAATATCTGTTTTCTGGAAAACTCTTTATTCCTAGAAGTCTTTCTTTTGCTGGAAATATTTTCTGTCCCCCAAAGTATCCTCCAGTTTATTAACAAATTATACAAATGAGTTAAATATCAAATAACATCAGTGGGACCAGATGAACTGATATTTCCTCATGCCTTCAGAATTTAGGGTAACATGATTTGGATAAGATATTCTCTACTATCCAATATGGCAGAAAGTGAAGAGGAACTAAAAAGCCTCTTGATGAAAGTGAAAGAGATGAGTGAAAAAGTTGGCTTAAAGCTCAACATTCAGAAAACAAAGATCATGGCATCTGGTTCCATCATTTCATGGGACATAGATGGGGAAACAGTGGAAACAGTGTCAGACTTTATTTTGGCAGGCTCCAAAATCACTGTAGATGGTAATTGCAGCCATGAAATTAAAAGACGCTTACTCCTTGGTAGGAAAGTTATGACCAACCTAGATAGCATATTCAAAAGCAGAGACATTACTTTGCCAACAAAGGTCCGTCTAGTCAAGGTTATGGTTTTTCCAGTGGTCATGTATGGATGTGAGAGTTGGACTGTGAAGAAGGCTGAGCACCAAAGAATTGATGCTTTTGAACTGTGTGTTGGAGAAGACTCTTGAGAGTCCCTTGGACTACAAGGAGATCCAACCAGTCCATTCTAAAGGAGATCAGTCCTGGGTGTTCATTGAAAGGACTGATACTAAAGTTGAAACTCCAATACTTTGGCCACCTCATGCGAAGTGTTGAGTCATTGGAAAAGACTCTGATGCTGGGAGGGATTGGGGGCAGGAGGAGAAGGGGACGACAGAGGATGAGATGGCTGGATGGCATCACTGACACAATGGACATGAGTCTCAGTGAACTCCGGGAGTTGGTGATGGACAGGGAGGCCTGGTGTGCTACGATTCATGGGGTCGCAAAGAGTCAGATTCGACTGAGTGACTGAACTAAACTGAACTATCCAGTAAGAGTAAGGTGCCTGAAAAATGACCTCAAAGGCCAGGTTGGTATGAATGCTCTAGAAGCATATTTAGTCCAGCTATTAATTCTTCTAGGGGGAGTGTCAAAATGAATGGAAGAAAATATGTGTTATTTAGGTCAGAACAGGACGTTTCTGAAAGAAATTAATCCTAGAGATGATGAAATATGCCTAATTGGTGGTGCTACTGGTAAAGAACACACTTACCAAAGCAGGAAAGGCATGTTTGATTCCTAGATTGGGAAGATCCTCTGGAGAAGGAAATGGCAACCCATTCCAGTATTCTTGCTTGGAAAATACCATGGACGGAGGAGCCGTGGCGGGCTACGATCCACAGAGTCGCACAGAGTTGGACACGAATGAAGTGACTTCGAACAGCACAATCCAGGAGAAGCCCAGCCACCACCCAGGGTGGCAAACTTTCATCAGGCTTTTCCTCTAACACTTCAGTAACCAGCACCCAGGGCTCACCCCCAGGGGACCCGGAAGACGCAGACACGGAGCCTACCATTGTCTGTGGAGAAGCTATAACTTGAAGTAGGAGAAAAGTAAATGACATTTAACACAGCAGGCTGGGAAAGCTGAGGGAAGCCAAGAAAGCTGAAATCACAGAGATGTGATTATGTCTGTGGGAAGGGGTGGCAAATGCAAGGAGGAAGGGAGGAGACACCAGAGATGGATGGCATTAATGGAGGAGATATGATGACGGATGGGAATTAAGCACATCTCACACTGCCCACTCCAGGAGGAAACACCACCCCCTGCCACCCCCCCGAAACACACACACACATACCAGCTCGAAATGAAAATTAAATCAGTCCACAGTGTCTGGGCATCCTCCCCCTACTGTATTGCTGCAAATATGGAAGTTTTTTGAATCCAGTAGCTGGATTACAACCTTCACAATAAGCTTCCTGTTCCCTGCAGTGTCCTCTGCACTTGCAGGAATGCCCGGCACACAGTAGGTACTCAGTCATGCGTGTTGATCAAATGCACCGGAGAAGCATAGCAAGAGACACATCTTACGTGGCAAAAAATGGAGAGACCTAATTCACTGGCTGCTATTGGAGGTTTTTTCCAGGGTATTTGAATGGGGATATGGAGTCTGGTTATTTTCAATCCAAGTCATAACTTAGAATTAAGCTGTGAATGTATTCCCCAGGCCAGCTGCCGAAGAGTTAGCAGAATGCCACCCAGCTGTCAAAGTGGACCTAACTAGTGAGTGCACTGGCGGTGTATAGAAGAGTTTCTTTTATACAGTGATGCATATAAACAAGGGACGTGGGCATGGGCGGGGGGGCGGCCAAGTCCTAGCCAGGCACTTCCAGTTGGGAAGGGACATGACACACACTATTGTTCCCATTTGAGAACGGAGAGTCCAACTCAGACTTTCTGTTAAAGTCAGCAGATTGAATGTAAGTGTTTTTCTTAATGCTTACACAAGGACTTCCCTGGTCGTCCTGTGGTTAAGAATCCATCTGACTATGAAGCAACATGGGTTTGATCCCTGGTCTGGGACAATCTCATATGCCTTTGAGCAGTTAAGCCCTTGCACCACAACTCCTGAGCCCAGGTCTGTAACTACTGAAGCCCGCGTGCCCTAGAGCCTATGCTCTGGAACAAAACAAGCCTGCAGTGAGAAGCCCTGGCACTGAAACTGGAGCATAGCGACTATAAAAAGCCCTAACAGAGCAACAAAGACCAAGCACAGCCAAAAAAAACCTTACTCAAATGATAGCAAATGCATCAAAAGTTTAGACCAATCCACACAAAAAGACTGAAAGAAGACACTTAAGCAGAAAAAGAGACTTCGACAGATTTTGGAAGACTCAAAGTAAATGGTAAGGGATTCCTGATTCGGGCTGTGTAGGAAGCTCTAACCCGAGGTGTGTGCAGAGCAAGTGTCTCTGGGAAGAGGTCCAGCAGAACCCAGGAGAGCCCTAGGTCTTGAGGCATCACGTGGACACAGTGTGGGTGAGAAATGCAAAAGTGTGACTTAAACTTGCGCTAGGCAAGCTTGGCTAAAAGGACACACCTGTCTTGGGCTTTGAATCTTGAGTAAGTGACACACAGACAAGAGAGCCGCAAAGAGAGAATGATGGCTGTAGGAATGCGGCAGCATGGCCAGCGGTAGAGCTGGTGGTGGAGGTCATGGTGGCAGCATTCTCCCAGCCTCCAACTACCCAAGACAAGAATAGAAAAAGGGGTATCCTTTCCTCCTAATGGACATTAGGTGTGAGTGTGCTCAGTCATGTCTGACTCTGTCACCCCTTGGACTGAAACCCTCCAGGCTCCTCTGTCCATGGAGTTTTCCAGGTAAGAATATTGGAGCAGATTGCCATTTCCTCCTCCAGGGGATCTTCCTGACCCAGGGATTGAACCCATGTGTCTTGCGTCTCCTGCCTTGGCAGGCAGATTCTTTACCACTGTGCCACCTGGGAAGCCCAGTGGACATTATGCCTGAGAGCACCTTATTTAACATATTTGGGCCTCAGTTTCTTCATCTGTTAAATGGGGTTAGTGACGGCACCTATGCCATAGAGTTGTTGTGAGGATATAGATAAAGATATCCATTCCATAGACCAGTGTCTACCACCTAATACAGGTTCAATACATGTTAAACAAGAAACTGCCCATGTGCCCCACTAGGCAGCAGGAACATTCCCCAAAGCAAGAATCCAGCTGGAGAAAGGACAGACTTTCCTTCTGACTTCCATCATTCAGAGGACAGTGAGATGCCCATTCCACTGGGGCAGAGATAAAGGTGTAACAATAGTATTGTTAATTAACAATATTTTTAATTAGTCAATTCATAATTTTTGTTTCCAATAACATAGCTGGTTTAAAAAAAAATCTCATTCCTAATTTGAAATTGGTGCATTTAAAATATAATTTTTTGTGATTGTGAAACTCTGGCCTCAGTCTTCAAAAAACAACTTATTTTAATGCAGCCAAGACTGCCTTTATCTCTGCTGTCTCTCGTCCATTGTGCCTTTGGAAGCCTTTTTTGGCTTCCACAGGGAACAACTGAGTTCCCTTTCCTTCAGGACAGTTAGACATACATCATCCTCAGATCGTTACCGAATCATAAATGATTTTTTTTCCAAATGAGGCTGCCTCAGAGAGGAAACATTTAAGCTGAAACCCAGAGCAGGAAATAAATTTGCCTAATATATCAGGCAGCCGTTAGCAGTACAAACAACTGCAAATTCTCCGTGGCCCCAGATAACCAAACCGAATTGCCCACTGTATGCTGTGTGCCCATTCCAGGTCCCAGACAGACTCTGCCATCAGAGTCACCGAGAGACCCTGACAAATGGCACAGTGACTAAGTCAAATACTTTTATTATCTCCCCAGAGGGAAGGAGAAACTCTAGAAATGTGAAAACATGTAGAGCTGGAAGAAGTTAGCACTTTTCAAACCCAAAAAAATGGAGAGATGCTTTGTGCCCTAAAGGTCAGCTTAGCCTCAGAAACAAAGTCAATTCAAGTACATGGTCATCATGTCGATTGTGAAAACCTCTGCAGAAACTAATGTGGCATCCAGCATAGTCTTTCTATGAACAAAAGGTAGAGAATGTTTGTTCTATGAACAAAAGCAGAAATTGTTTCTGAGTATCCTCTTCATGTGCATCAAAAAAGTATAATGGAAAGAGAAGGGCTTACTAGGAGGTGGAATTAAGGGTCATTGGTGGGGTGTGGGGAATGGACTGGCTTCCAGGGAGCTAGATCAAAACCTAATCAAGAAATTTCTTGGGGGGCCTCTAATGTCTTCCCATCAGGATTTCTGAAATTCTGTGGCTCTAGGTCTTCTGTTTGTCTCCTGTCCAGATGGGAATAATTTAAGGTGACTATAGGGCTTCCCAGGGGCTTCCCTCATGGCTTAGAGGGTAAAGCGTCTGCCTGCAATGCAGGAGACCTGGGTTCAATCCCTGAGTCGGGAAGATCCCCTGGAGAAGGAAGTGGCAACCCACTCCAGTACTCTTGCCTGGAAAATCCCATGGACAAAGGAGCCTGGGAGGCTGCAGTAGTCCATGGGGTCACAAAGAGTCGGACACGACTGAGCGACTTCGCTATGGGGCTTCCCTGCTTGTTTAGACGGTAAAGAATCTGCCTGCAATGCAGAAGACCCAGGTTCGATCCCTGGGTCAGGAAGATCCCCTGGAGAAGGGAATGGAGACCCACTCTAGTATTCTTGCCTGGAGAATTCCATGGACAGAGGAGCCTGATGGGCTACAGTCTATGGAGTTACAGAGAGTCAGATGTTAGTTGTTAGAGCAACTAACACTTTGACTTTCACTTTTCAAAGTGACTAAATTGATCCTATTTCACTATGGGACTATGTTGGTAGGAGGGGTATGGAAGAGAGATTAGGAGCTGCAGAAAACTTGGATTTTTGTTTGTTTGTTTATTGGTTTTCAGGCCAACAGGAGCCACATCTGAACCATATGCAGAAATGTCCACACATCACCCCAAGATACTGGGCTTTGAGCGTGGTGCCACAATTGGGTGAGACTTTGATATGGTCTCCATTGGCCGAGTGGTAAACAGATTTTGCCTTTGGAAAACAAAGTACATCCGATAACAGATGACAAGAGAAGTGGGCCGTAATAATTTGTTAGTGCTGGTCAACAAATGTTTCTCCATCTCCCGCATCCTGAGAATGCAGTGAGACTGCATTGCCTTCTCCCTCGGGGCTGGGTGGGACCCTGTGATCCTTCTGGCTAATAAGTTGGAAGCCGAAGTGACATTTCACTGTTCATGTTGAGGATCTTCCTGGCGCTCTTTCCTCTCTATTATGAGATAGTAGCTGTTTGATCATTGAGGGATTGAGAGTAACTGCAGTGAACAGAGTGACCTCTGTAACCCTAACTATGGTTGAGCCAGTAACTTATCATGCTGAGGCCACCAAGACCTGGGTGCTCTTTGTCACTGCTGTGCAACTCAGACTGCTACAATGAAAGACGGCAGATATAAGACAAACATAAATCACAACCTCTTTGCTTGCAGTCATTATTGATAATCAAACAGGATTCTTCCCTAGTGAGCACAGATGGCAGCTGGGAATCCCCCTCACTCTCAGTTGATCAGAGTTGACACTCTGGATGACACTCATTGGCCTATTGACTTAGCAAATATTTTAAGGAAGAGAAAATGTTCTAACAACCTGGGCCAGCTAAGGACAGGTGTACCTTAGGACTACAGGTATCTTTTGAGATCTTCTCTTTACCAAACATGGGTTTCATGGTTCCTTGGAGCAGTTAAGTAGATGATGCGGACGTTATGTGATGATAAGCATGACCAATCCTCTTTGAATGAATGCCCTAAAGTCTCATGCATAATTGGACTTCCAAATTAGACATTGAGGACTATTGCATTCAGCCCAGAGGTTTAAATGCCATTAAAACAATCAATAATGTGGCAATGTACTCTGCTGGGTTATTAGGGGAAATGGAGCCTGTATAGTGGGAGATATTGAAATCAGAAAGACCTCCAGGCCAGCTTTTTAATTTTTAATTAATTTTGGCTGTGCTGGGTCTTTGTTGCTGCATGGGCTTTTCTCTAGTTGTGGCAAACAGGGGCTACTCTCTAGCTTCGGTTCCCAGACTTCTCACTGCAGAGGCTTTTCTTGTTGTACAGCATGGGCTCCAGGGCTGGCAGGCTTCAGTATTAATAGTTGAGGCTCCTGGGCTCTAGAGCACAGGCTTAGTAGCTGTGGTGCATGGGCTTAAGTTGCCCCACGGCATGTGGGATTTCCCGGATCAGGGATTGAACCCGTCTCTCCTGCATTAGCAGGTGATTCTTCATCACTGAGCCATCAGGGAAGCCCTGAGCCAGCTTCTTCTTAGGTCTATAAGTTTCTCAATCTCTGTTTATGTTACCTGTGAAACAGGGAGGGTGATAGCACCTGCCTCACAGAATTGTTACGAGAAGACAAGCACCCAAGGTCTACAAGAGGCTGCCACGTGTGGAAGGGAAACTGTAGCAGATGCCATAGGTATTCTGCCCAGATGCCCTTCTCAGGTTCATCCACCCATCTCGTAACCGCTGTGTTGACAGCTAACAGCTCATGGCTGCTTCTTCTCTAGTGGATGGCTTTCTGCAGATGAGAGCTGCCTACCCTGCAGGTTCTGCCCACACCTCCCCTACAGGGCCCGCAGTCACTGACTGACTGATACAGGTGCCAAAAACAAGCTTCCTTTCCTCAAGTGGGGACAACACAAGGTTAGACTCTCCCTGAAGCTATCTTCTTGCTCGGTTCTTCCCTTTCCCTCTTCCACTACTCTCCTAGTCTCTTAGGGTTTCCCGAGAAGTACGCCTCAGACACACCCTGTGAACTTGAATCCTGTCTCAGGTTCTGCTTCTAGGGATACCACCTATGATAATAGCTACTATTAATCATAACTATCAGGCTCCTCACTGATTCCCTGGTGGCTCAGATGGTAAAGCGTCTGCCTACAATGCGGGAGACCCAGGTTCGATCCCTGGGCTGGGAAGATCCCCTGGAGAAGGAAATGGCAACCCACTCCAGTATTCTTGCCTGGAAAATCTCATGGATGGAGGAGCCTGGCAGGCTACAGTCCACGGGGTCGCAAAGAGTCAGATGCGACTGAGCGACTTCACTTTCATCAGAGTGTGGCCATGCCCTGAAGCAGCTGCAGACTGAAGAGGGGCGCCATTTTGAGGTGATTCTAACACAGGAATGGATGAGCTCCCCAAACCAAAAGGTTCCACAAAGTTTCTCCCAAGTTCTGTTCTTGACACTGTTAGGGGAGAAAGCGAACATCATTCTTGCAAGAAGACAAGGCAATGGAGAAAAGGATGATGGGAAGAGAAACTGCCTGGAATAGACTCAGCCAAGGGGCTCTGAGGGACCTGCTGGGTTGGCCACATTCCACAGCAACAGCTTTTCTCATGACATTTGTCTCTACTACTACACATAACGCTGCAAGCTTGGGACTCCCCGAGGGCCTTCTATGTGAGGAAAAGGATTGCTTCATTTCTGGATGTCATGTTCTCCTTCCTGTTGGAAGAGCAAGCTCAGGCTTCCATCCCAATGAGAGGCCACTTGGGTAGGGCTGAGATTCAATTCCCGTCCCTGAAGAAATCCAGGGCCTTCCCTCATTGTCAAGAATCAGAGCTTTGGTGAGTAGCAGAAGAAAGTGTAGAGGGGCACCAGGAACAAGAGACTGAAAGGCTCGTGATGTTCATAAAGCTCCTCTAGGAGTAGAGATTATCCCGGGCTGGGTCAGGAGAGGTCATGGTCTAACAATAAAGCCCAGATTTTTGGAAGACCAGCTGAACTCTGTTTTACAGGCTAGTGTCAGTGTGGTATGGCTGAAAAAGAGGCCAAATTGGGAAAGAGAAAGCCAGACTTCTTCCAGCTTAGTCACTAAGAAGCTGTGACTGATAGTGCTAAGGATGGTAACAGTGACGTTGATGATATCTATCATTGACTGAACCCTTAATATGTGCCAAGTACTGTGTTAACTGCTTTATGTAGCATAGGCATGATTAGCCCCATTTCACAGATGAGGAAAGTGAGGCTACATAAACTCTCCAATAGTCCATAGTTGGAAAAGTTACAGAGTCAGGATTTAACCTTGGTTTGCCACTGTATTACCTCTAATTCATTTTAATTATGCTACTGATTTCCTCATCTGCAAAGAAAATGAAAGTGTTAGTTGCTCAGTCATGTCTGACTCTCTGTGACCCCATGGACTGTAGCCCGCCAGGTTCCTCTGTCCATGGAATTCTCCAGGCAAGAATACTGGAGTGAGTAGCCATTCCCTTCTCCATGGTATCTTCCCGACGCAGAGATAGAACGCAGGTCTCCCTCATTGCAGGCAGGTTCTTTACCATCTGAGACACCAGGGAACCCCCCATCTGCAAAAAGACATGGCTAAACTTCAAATATTTTCCCCTGAGGTCCTTTCTAACCTTCCAGTTTGAAATGATTTCTGTCCTCCTTACTAAGAGGTGAGGAAAGTTTGAGATCAGGAGAGTAAGCAACTGGAAAAGAGAAGCTGGGTTCCAGTTGAACTTTTCACTCAGATGAAGGCAGTTTGGAAATTCCTTGGCCCCTCCTTCTGTGAGCAATACATTACCCAGGCCTGGAAAGCATCTGAGAAGTGACAGAAGCCGTTGGAGAATTCCAGGAGAGTCAGCTCATGCAACAAAAGGAGTGTACCGTAGATGACAGCAGTTCTATATTTGTCTTTTTTCCTTCACTAGTGGCCTCTAGATTTTTCCAGACAGTATTTGGAAGGCTGAAATCTGATCACCCTAAATCACAGACAAAAATAGATGTTGGGGTTTTGCGTATTCATTCTGACCCAATCAAGAGTGACAGGGGAAATGCAATAATGTTTTATTTGTCTGCTTATGGAATTCAGAAGAATTTAAAGTCACTGCTTTTATTTTTAAAATTTTATCCGTTTATTTATTTTGGCTGCACTGGGCCTTCGTTGCTGTGCATGGGCTTCCTCTGGTTGTGGCGTGAGTGCTTCTCTTTGCAGTGGCCTCTCTTGCCGTGGAGCATGGGCTTTAGGGCGCATGCCCTTCAGTAGTTGTGCTGCAGGGGCTGAGTCACCCCCCCGCATGTGGAATCTTCCCGGACCAGGGACTGACCCTGTGTCCCCTGCACTTAACCACTGGGCCACCAGGGAAGTCCTAAAATCACTGCTTTTAAATGTTTGAGGGTAAGAACAGTATTTCTATTGGATGGCTTTTGTTCTCTTTAGACTGTTCTTGAACAGGCCGTGGAGGTCAACTAACACTCCTGAACTTCAGCCTCTGTGGCTCAGTTTTTCTTACCATGACATGGGAATTAAAGATGGCCTCTCACTGCCTCAGTAAGAAGATGAATGAACGGAAGTTTAAAAATTACCAGGAAGGAAAGTATTATTTGCTGGGGACTCCACAGTCTTTTATTCTGGCGGGCCCACATCAACTGTGTGGGCATCTCCACCCATGCCTTCCTGTCTGAGCTGAGCGGTGACGAGCAGGGAGAGCACCTCGTGAATGCTTCCTTGGAGGTGCCTAACCCTCCGTTACCTGTGGTTCTTTGAAGTACCGAGTCCTGGCTTCCTGTTTATGTCACCGCGCCTGGAAGGAGAGATGCCCAGAAGGTTCAGGGCTGTAGGTGGTAGCTGCAGAGCCCTTTATGGCTCCACAATCTTCCACTGTGGGGGTACAGAGTGCAGCTAATTGGGCTATTAGTGGTTCTTGGGGTAGGTAGAGATATTTCTTGTGACTTCCTCTAGCTTCTTCCTTCAAACCACTGTTTGCATCATAGCAAGCAACCTGCTGATGTTGGGTGGAGTTGCTGGGTGTAACACATTATTGCTTAAAGAAGAGGTCAAAGGCTGAGCGGGCCCTCTCTGGCTATGTCAGAGCTGTGCTCTCTGACCGTACGTATCATGTGAGCCTGAGGAAAGAAGGCTTCAGCTTTAAATTTAAATTCCTCTTTTAAAATGCTTGTTTTGGACTTCACCAGCTGTCCAGAGGTTAAGACTCCGTGCTTCCACTTCAGGGAGCATAGGTTCAATCTCTGGTCAGGGAAGTTCCACATGCCGCGCAGTGTGGCCACACACACACACACACACACACACATCATATAAAAGGGACTTCCCTGGTGGTCCAGCGGTCAAGACTGCCTTCCAGTGCAGGGAATGGAGGTCCCATCCCTGGTTGAGGAATTAAGATTCCACGTGTGGCCAAAAATTTAAAAATTAAAATACTCTGGTTTTGTCTGCCTCGGTGTTCCTGCCAGTGAGATGGACTCCATTAAATAGCCAGCAGTGTATGAATCACCAAGAGTTCCATCAGTGGTTCACAAATGAGTGCGTTCAAGGAGCCATGGACAAATAAATGGAAGACTTGAAGAGGAACTTTTCAGTCATGCGTGCACACATACACAGACACACAGAGACACACAAAAACACACATTATTTTATTTATTATCTCTAGAAGCACATGTGTCAAAGCCTCCCTAGGTTGTACGCCCAGGGAACATACAGAAACATTCATATCAGCCTTATTTAACATCAGAAAACAACTGGAAATGAGGCAAATATACCCTGGCAGGAAAGTGAGTAGCCAAAATACGGCACATTTCACATACTATGTAATTATACAGAAATGAAAACGAACCACAGCTACTTGTAACAGCATGAATAAACTGAGAAGCATGTTAAGAAGAAAAGAGACGTATTGGAAAAGACTACATGCAATGCAATACCGTTTTTATAAAGCTCAGAAATAAGCAGAGCTTGTGGAGTCATGCATATGTGTGAGATTTATAAAAAACTATTTTTAAAAGTAGAGGAATGATAAACAAAATTTCCAGTAGCAGTTTCCCCTGGGGAGTAAAGCAGCTGAATGGAATAAGGAAGGAGTACAAAGGTCAAGCGAAATACTTGGTGATGTTTTAGTGCCTACACTGGCTTACCGAGTCATAGGATTCTATAGCATGCTGCATTGTAACTTAGATATAGATTACACATGTCCTTTTGTATGTATGAGACATTATGCTAGAATAATCAGATTAAAAAACAAAATTATCTGTAGTCATGATAACTTACCCAGCTGATAGAATTCAAATTTCAGAGTTCAGAAGTTTAGAAAGTATCTACTTCAAACCCTTAATTTTACATATGTCAAAATGACTTCCAAATTGCTAAGGGACTTGACCACATTTGCAGAACCCTTTAGTGACTGTGCGAAGGTCAGAACTCCTGCCTGCTGGTTCCTAACCTATAATCCTTCCTTCCATTCTCAGCCTCCAAAGGATTCTTATTATTTTTCTTCTTCTGCTTCTTCTTCTTTCAATAAGTGAAACCAGTATAGTAAGTGGCCTTACAACCACTGTGGGTGGATTAAACACCTCTGTTCCAGAAGAAAGGGCAAGCAATTAAAACATGGGGATTATAGCCCCTGAACAAGCAAAGTCATGTTTCTTAGGAAGGAGTGGTTGATAATGATCAAATGGCATCCATACTGAAGTGTTAAGCTAACTTAACTCTAATCGGTGGCTCTCTGCTACTTTAAAACAAAACGGCAGCCCAGAAATTTACTGATGAGCATATTTTCTGTAAATAAGATTTTAATAACATTTGAACATGGATGTGATGTACACTTGACTCCAAGAGAATAAAGAAAAGTGTCTTTTCAAAGGAAGTGTCCATTTTCATCAACAATTTAAATTGCTAGCATTGGTGAAAAGTGTGGTGTGTCACATTTAGGTACTTACTTAAAAATCAAATATTTGCCTCCTTATCCTCCCCCAAAAGAATGAGAGACAACAATTCAACTAATCCAAAGTATCCTATTAAATCTGTGGGTTCTCTGAAGTGTGAAAAGAAAACATGTCTTGTTCTCGATGGGGGTCCATTCCTATATGTCTACCTTTCACTGGATGAGAATCTCATTCTGCTGAATGTGACCCTACTCTTGAAGACCATGCATTTTATTTCTACAATGTAGCATTAAATGCTAGTCACTTACTTCCATAGCATTGGTTTTTCCAATACTAGAGAAAAACTTACTGTGTTGGATTTACTGAAAGACTACATGTTTGCATACTATACTTTATGAATAATTTAAGGGTATTTTTTTAATGGCCTAATAGCCATTAGAGCTGTTCATCAGCTCTTTTCAGTTTTATTCCTGGACACCAGGTCAGGTTGCCCTTTCCTGTTTCCTTGAAGTTAGGTAGAGACATGTGACTTGTTCTGGCTATTGATAAATGAGCAGAAGTGAGGCATTATCAATAACCTCAGATATGTAGATGACACCACCCTTATGGGAGAAAGTGAAGAGGAACTAAAAAGCCTCTTGATGAAAGTAAAAGAGGAGAGTGAAAAGTTGGCTTAAAGCTCAACATTCAGAAAACAAAGATCATGGCATCTGGTCCCATCACTTCATGGGAAATAGATGGGGAAACAGTGGAAACAGTGTCAGACTTTATTTTCCTGGGCTCCAAAATCACTGCAGATGGTGACTGCAGCCATGAAATTAAAAGACGCTTACTCCTTGGAAGGAAAGTTATGACCAACCTAGATAGCATATTCAAAAGCAGAGACATTACTTTGCCAACAAAGGTTCGTCTAGTCAAGGCTATGGTTTTTCCAGTGGTCATGTATGGATGTGACAGTTGGACTGTGAAGAAAGCTGAGCACTGAAGAATTGATATTTTTGAACTGTGGTGTTGGAGGAGACTCTTGAGAGTCCCTTGGACTGCAAGGAGACCCAACCAGTCCATTCTGAAGGAGATCAGTCCTGGGTGTTCTTTGGAAGGAATGATGCTCAAGCTGAAACTCCAACACTTTGGCCGCCTCATGCGAAGAGTTGACTCGTTGGAAAAGACTCTGATGCTGGGAGGGATTGGGGGCAGGAGGAGAAGGGGATGACAGAGGATGAGATGGCTGGATGGCATCACTGACTCGATGGACATGAGTTTGAGTGAACTCCGGGAGTTGGTGATGGACAGGGAGGCCTGGTGTGCTGCGATTCATGGGGTCGCAAAGAGTCGGACACGAATGAGCGACTGAACTGAACTGCACTGAACTGAGGCACACTCCATTTGGAAGGGCGGTTTAGGAGTCAGTGTAAAATCTGCCCTGTTCCTTTCTTCTTGCATTTGGTAAAGGCAGAAGCACAAGGAAGAAGTCTCTCTCAGACTCCCTCATTGAGGATGGTGTGGACCAAAGTCCCCCAGACAAACAGTGATGGACATGTCATATGAGTAAGAAATCAACCTTGGTTGCTTTAAGCTCCTGAGTTGTGGGAGATAACCCATACTGGCTGATTCACAAGCGTAATTTTGATTATATGCCATTTTTGTCCAACTCATAACTTTATAGCATAAGATGTAACTCCACTGTATATTTAGGCTTCCTAGAAAATATTAATTTAGACATTGTAGGTTTCAATTCACAAATTTTTCCAAAAGGAACACTGGAGACACTTACTATGTAATAAACACTAGCTTAAAATTGGAATTGAAGGAGAGTCAACAGCCAAGAGAAATTGGAATCCACATTTATTAATGAGAGATATATACATAGAAGTTAAAACACTTAGTGAAATATTGGATTTAAAGATTATTTCCAGTATATAAAGAATATCCAGTTATTTTACACATGTAATGTTACAGTAATCAGTCCACATTGTAAGAAAGCTAAAGGTGAAAGTAAAATACTTCAAATACCCAAAATGTGCTTTGCCAACAAGGCATTTCCTAGTACCATATGTAAGAAACAACCCCCAAATTAGTTGAAATTTTTTATCTTTTTTCATTCATTAAACCCAATGTGCTATAGATGCTCTACATTACATGACTTTAGATCAATGGGGATTGTGAATGTGAGGGAAACAATTACTCTTATCTTTCATTCTGGATACACACAAGAATCTTCAAAGGTAATTCTACCTAAAGGCTAGATTTCTTTCAGTAAGGTTTCCATCCTGAATATGACACAAGTTGAAGAAGCCACATTTTCAAGGAAAAAAAAAATGTGCCTGTTCACACTTACATCCTTTCACCCCAGTCTCTGGAGTAGACACTGAAAATTAACATGCTTTGTGCCCTCAGAGGATCTCCTAAGCTTCACATTTCTTGTGAAAAGAGAGGAACACTCAGTGTTCCCAGCTGCACATGGTCATTTTTCTCTGTCCTTAAAGAAGGAAAAGGGGGTTACAGGAGCTATAGACCTCATAGCATTCAACTCAGTGATAATTAGAATGTGTGTTTGGGAGGCAAGTATATAATTGCATTAGTTAACCTTCTCTTCAAACACTTGAAACACACACAAAGCCTAGGAGCTAGAGGTCCTACTCCCTTCACATATGCGGGATCTGTGCTTCACTAGCTGTTTTTTTTGCAATCCCCCCAAGAGTATACTGACCATGCTTGTGCTTCTCATGCTCTTTCTAGAGACAGCTGTGCAATTTACTACCAGAAGTGTGCTTTCGTGGGATTTTACCTGCATGGCAGTTAGTGAATGCCTTTCCTGTACCCCAACTCAAGAAACCAAGAGGGACAAGGCTCTTCACAACCTTTAAGTCATGAGCATGATGATCGGTATTTGGCAACCAAAGAAGCAGAACTTTAACCTACAGACATAATGCTAACATGCTTATGCTCAGCAGATGAACCTTTCGTCTCTTTGAGCTCAATTTATCAAGCAAATACAAATGTCTTGGCTGCAGATAAATGTCCTTGTTCTAAATCTACCTAGGCCTAGATAATCAAAAGTTCCACAGATGTATTCACTGGGTACTACATAGACATCAGATGACCTTTGACTAAGGATCATGACACATATCCAACACCCCCTTGCCCTGAATCACATATTTACAAAGATACTGGATACACACAGACTTTCAACCAATCATCAGTACAAAGGATTCACAGATAAGTTCTTCACTGATATACATTCCCAAGTCACTTTAAGAAAGAGGAGAAATGATTTACCACTAGCTATCTAAGAAGGAAAAGAAGGATTTTCAAAACATCAATCAACATGTCTACTGCACTTAGATAAACAGCCAAAAATAACATTTAAATTAAATTACAATACATCTATATACCATTTCACTGAAATTACACATAGATATCTACATTATAGCTACACAAAGTGCATAGGCACTTTTCTTCATGCGTGAACCATGTGTTACTGTGTATACACAAGAACTTCATGCTTGACAGCTATCTGTACTTGAAAATCACAGATATAATTGTTGCCAGTTGAGGGCACATCTAATCTGATTGCTTAATGAGGAGTGGATTTAAATACACACCAGTACACTTTCTATGTATCTATTTCCTAAAACATAGCAAAAATACTAGCCCTACAATCATATTATCAGAAACTGTGTTTGGCGGAAGGAAGACCCTTCCTTGTCTTTGCAGTGATTATTGATTTGTCTTTTGGGGAAATTTACATAGATTGCTACTCACCTGAGGACAGAATCTACCTGGGCTGCTTCTGAATAATTTCAGTGAGACTTTAAGCCCCATTGATAAAGTATTGCTTCATAGCTGGTACTAATGTGTTTTATTTTAACCTTAAAAATATGTGCTCAATTCACATAACAATGTGACATTTACTACCAATTTGCTTGGCAAGAATGAACTGCAACAAATCTGTACTGATTGGCTTCCTCACACTCACCCTCAATCTCTGCTATCCGAAGTTTTCCTAAGCTAATTTTCACATAAATTATTAGGAAGGCATGGAGATTATAGAGATGATTCCACTATTAATCATCTTATTTTTCATGTTCTTGGAGAAAAGCAAAATTAGAAAGCTTAGGTGGAATAACCAGATGTGGTATCAAAAATAAAGAGTCAGCACCATTCCTTGAGTTAAAAAGCCTAATTGTTTAAATATTATACATATCCTAACCAGCTAAAGGATTTAACTGACTCTTTGTTCTTAATGGTCATTTTGTTCATTGCATCGCAAAGGACTGAGTTGTTACATTTTTCAAATGTGACTGTATGCTCAGGAAACAATGACAGCTCTAAATTGCTGTAGAAATGTCTTGTGCTTGAATTAGTTGTAATTATACATATGTGGTTATATAGAAAATACCGTAAGAAAATATCTGTCTGCAAAATTACAGATACTAAATAGATCCATTCAGTCTACACTGAGTTCTTTATGGTTTATGAAGAATAGATACAAACCTATATAAAATTATTAAAGGCTAAATCAATATTAAATATACACTATCCAGGACTCTAAATAAGTTTTCTCATGCTTTTTATAAATAACAGCAAAGAAGCCCAGGGATTTGTTTAAATAAGAATGTAAGGTTGGATTGGAGGAATCTGTGAATTTTGGAGAGTACAATACTGATCAGAGGGCAATATATTTTCCTTGGTAACATAAATTTTTACCAGGAAGCCAAAATATGTCTGCTGGCAGCAAGATCAAATTAGATTCACAGTTTGCCAGCTCTCTCCTCGAGCCATAGAAAACAAATAGAAAAACAATATACAAAAATCCTCACAAAAGTATCTTTTTATATACAAATCTCTAGAGTGACCAGATAACCTGGTCTGTCCTGTGCAACATGGAAATGTAATGCTGAGATTTCCTGGGGGAAGGAGTGAAGGTCATTTATGGAAAGATTTGGCTGCCAAAGGATGAGATCCGAGTAAGGAGGAGAACTCTCCTGGGGAAGTAAGAAACCAGAGTACCAGCTTGCTGATCATACATCTCAGAGAACTTGCTACATGGGGGCGAAACCTCAGAGATAGGCTAAACTAACTTCCTGGGCTAGTGTGTGCATTTCTCTCCTACCAAAGGCAACAGACTGTTTTTAGGCAGCTTACATGGTTGCCATGAGAAGAAACAGAACCCCAGAAGGAGTGAGGCTCCCACTGCATCATCTCCACCTCCGCGGGGAAAGATGACAATGGTCATGGTCATAAGTTACGTTCTAACACTCACCCAGGGATGAGGGGTGTCTCTGGAGAAATTGGAGACCTGTTGTTACCTGGGCTCTAGGTCAAGTGCTGACTCTTCAAGGTACAGGGATCTGTTCAGTAGCAGGTTTTATCATCAGCCCCAAAGGGCCCTGTATAACAATCAGAAGGACTTTAAAATATATCGAAATGGATACATGCTCCAGAGGTAAGAGAGTGAGGCAAGGCTGGACATAGGCAAGCTGATCAGTAGTTACTCAGAGTGAATGAAATAACAACTTGAGGGCTTCTCTTACTTTTTCATATGCTCTTATATGGGTCATACTACTTGATGCTCTGGTGTTAGGTCTTCTGCAAGAAAGATTTAAACAAACAGAAACTAACTCTATCCTTTCAGTACTAGCTGTACATCTCTCTGCCCCGCGTTTACAGAGCTGAGGTCTTTGTTAATGAAAATGAAATGTTAATGAAAATGAAAATGTTCGTGGCACAGTAACACAAATCCTATTCCGTATTTAGCAGAAGTTTGGACAAAGAGCAGGGATGCAAACAGCAGCCCATTGCAGTGATACTGGAATGTTCAAGAGATTGTTCAAAGGCCATGGCTGGTCACACGCCCCCTGCAGACAGACCATGCATCTTATTCACTTTAAAAACTCTGAGCATAGAAGAAGATCTAGGATCACCAATACAAGTCCACTCTTGTAAGATAGACCTTCTCCACCTGTGATGGGATGACCACAGTGAAAACAAACCAAGAGGAAATTTTGAAAATGAACTCAATCAAACATCTCTGCAAACCTTTCCAGAGAAAGGACTTGGCTCGATCCCACCCTGTATGTGGATGTGCGTGTCTGAGTACTGGTGGAAAGGAAGGTATTTACAGACAGCTGCTGTTATTGTGTAAGCCTTGCACCAAATTTCATAAGAGTGTTCAAGTTGATTTGCCAAAGGCTCCCAAATTCCCATACTGCGTTGGCAATTAGGACCGTCTGGAGGAAACTGTGTGTTTTGGGTATTCAGTGTGGGCTCTGTTGCTACAGCAGGAATGATGCAAGACCTTGAGGGAGGCCACAGATTCATCCTGGCCCCTCATGGTGACTGGGGCAGCATTTTTCCCTGAGCTGAATGGCTACTTCCACTAGGACAGCACATTAAGTAAAGGACAGTTTTATAAAAGGAGGTTGGTTTGTATTCCCAAACACCAAATGGTAGATGAACATGGCCATCTTCCAAGCTTGTTCTAAGACATCAAATGAAGAGAGAGGCTTGAACTTAATTTCTCCCAAAGGGAATGAGAAAAATCCAAATTGATTATTCTTTATTATGGGCTCCTCTGACTTACAATACAAATAAGTAATGTGTTATAGCAGTAAGTAAGTATCCCAGGCAGAGCTGGTGGTAAAGAACCTGCCTGCCAATGCAGGAGACATAAGAGACGTGGGTTCAATCCCTGGGTGGGGAAGATCCCCTGGAGCAGGGCATGGCAACCCACTCCAGTATTCTTGCCTGGAGACTCCCATGGACAGAGCAGCCTGGTGGGCTATGGTCCATAGGGTTGCAAAGAGTCGGACACAACTGAAGTGACTTAGCATGCACATATAGAAGTAAGCCTCTTAAGAAAAAGAAGTTAAAGCAGAGATAATTATATGGTGGTTTCTTAGGAATGGATGGGCATTTTAATAATTTAATCTAGCCTGTCCTTTTTTTTCCCCCCAATGGTGCTAATGTGTAAAGTGACTAGTGTAAGTTGTATGAATAAAAATGGGCAGAGTCTCAGTCAAATGTTTCTCTTCCTAACTGCATTATTTCTCCTCATCTCTGTTATTTCTGTTATTTCCTAAACTAGCTGTGCTATGAAATTAGATACTACTCAATTAAGATTCCTTGTCATCTGTTCTAAAAGCAACCTTTGCACTAACTTGGATGGTCATTTACTAAACTGAGCAACAATGATCACTGGAATAAGAAGAGAGGAAAAGGAAGAGCGGAAGTTGAATTTTCTTTTCAGAAAAAAATCAAAAGCAACTGATGTCTGAATAGCTTTGCACTCACTTCATCCCAGAGACCAACCTGCCAATACTGCAACCTGTCTGGGTTGGTGCTCAGTGGCCCTTCTTGGTTTTAGACAAAATTACCAGATACTGAGACCATTTATCTTCTTTGACAACTAGATTTATAAAACTCTCACTTCAAAATTCCTTCAGGCCTTTTGCTTTTAACCTTAATCTTTTCAGGCTCCTGGATCATCATATTGTATTCAAACAGCAAGTATTATATAATTGGAAAATCCCACTTGGTCCCTTTCCTTGGCTTGGAATGAATTTATTTGGAGAATAAGCAAAGCCCAACCAGCAACCCATGCGACTGTATGGCCCCAAGCACTGAAGAGTAATGAAGTGGGAATGGCCGCCTCCACTGGGTATAAATTCTGAGCATTTAGTCATCACAGCAGGCAAGAGCTGCTGAGGCTTATCAAGAGTCTGAATGATAGAGAATTCTCTCTGAACATGTGGGTACCTATTTGAATTCACTGCTGAATTTCTAACAGCTACTTGGTTCAGATCATGAAGATCTGCATGCTCTAGATGACTGCCTTAATTCTTTAACGCTCTTTGTATGGAAAACATAGCACAAACAGAACCCTTGATTCAGACAAAAGTGAAATATGGTACCATACCTTTTGCTATTGGGAACAAACTGAAGTGTGGTATTTGCAAAAACACGGCAGGATTGGGTTTCCCTCTGGAGATCCAGTAGGTGAATTGTTGTTACTTAGTCATTAAGTTGTGTCTAACTCTCTTGCAACTCCAAGGACTGTAGTCTGCCAGGCTCCTTCGTGTCCATGGGATTTTCTGCCTGACTCCAAAGTGGCTTCTTGACTAGATATACACTCGCAAATGACATATGTCTCTGTGCACAGGTGGAAATGATCTGAGACTTTCTAATTAACCAGCTGTTGGGATTCCTGACCTTACTGACCAAGAGTACATCTCCCCATAAACTGAATTTCCCCTAACCTTTCTTAGCATCCACCAGTTCAAATCCAAAAACCAGGCATTTTGGCAACCTTTCTTTAGACTTTCCTGAACATCGAAGCTGATGAGTAGTTAAAGAGAAGTCAATATTTATATTTTATGGAACATGGCAATTCTGCAGGCTATGGGTTGTGTTTCCACTCCCAAAAATAAGAATCAAATCTGATAACTACTTGATTCAGAACTTACCATCTAAAGTTTTATATCAAAGATCTGAGTGATTTAGATGATTGCCTTGAATTTCTGGTGCTCTTTTCATGGGAGGCACATCCCCAAAGGTCTAAGATAAAGCTCTGCCTTGAGAGCTACTCCATTCTTTTCACGAATAGGACTTGATTCATTGAATTGCAGTAGGTAATCAAATGATGATGCCACTTGGGTTTTTCAAAGGATATAAAGGAGAAAGGAGAGAATAAAAGTCTACTTGCTTTTCTCCTGAAATGGTTCTGATTCCTAAATATAGTAAATGAGTCCATAAAAAATGATGTTGCCAAAGCCCTGACTTAACAGAACTTACAGGGTACAGTGTGTATATCTAGCCTGCCATGTCTGTGTACAAATGTAACATTTATGCATGATCAAACATGAATGGAGTGTTATAAGCATTCATATTTGTGTTTGACTTGTTAAAATAAATCTGTGCATACAACTGACAAGTTATAATATCCTGTTTAGAAAATGGTTGTTAGAGGTATATTCTGGATCTACTTGTCCTGTTTATGGCACATATGCTGGACAAGGAAACCCCAATGGGCATGGCATGAGAAGAATGAGAGCAGCCTAAAAAACCAGAGGACACAGTCACATGTCAGTTCTACATATACCCTGGGTTTTCAAGCTACTCCTGAATTTGAGAAATTGCTTATTTTTAACTGATTTGTTGAACTTCCAAATAAACCGATTTCCTAAGGATATTCTCATGAAACTTACTGCATACAGTTTCAAACTAGAAAAACCCGCTTTGTTAAGCTGAGCAACTAGTTTCTTCTGAATACACTGTCCCCTTATATATGTATAGGCTAACTCAATAACTAGGAAAAAACTGAAGACAAGCAGTCATGGAAGACTTTCAGGCAGAATCTTTGGAAGACAATCTTGAGACCACTCCTTTGAGCAGCCTGTCAGTATGTTCAAGTGCTAAGCTGGCCTTAAACAACAAAACCACCTGTTCCTAGATGGACAGCTACATCCTTCTCCTCACCATAAAAAATGCCCTCAGAAGCCTGACTTAAAGAGACTCCTTAACAGTTTCACAGTTAAATCCAGGAACCATCCCTATGACCCATGACGTCTACTATAAAGGATGCATTTACCACTACTACATTTCAGCAAGCCCTTGGCCACCCTCTTAACCGTCCATCTAATGAAAATGAAGACCAATGCATTATTTTCTTTTAAAGCAAAGAGCTACTTAATACTGCTCAATAGTGATTGTTATTAAAAAAAAGAAACCAACTAGGGTTAAGAGACAAAACTACTAGACTCTCATGTCTCTTGTGTGTTCCAAAGTTTCCCTACAGGAAAGAGTAAGGTCACAAGGAGTAGGTAATGAAGGGCATGTGATGTCCATACACACCTTCTCCTGTGAAAACTTGGACTCTACAACTATCCATGAATATCTCAGTACACATCTGCTGGCCTCAGATGACCACCCTGCTCCCACATTGGACCAAGGTTTGCAACATTCCTTAGAGTCACCTTACGAAAATACTGTGGGTTATTCAGTAGACAATGATAGTACAGACACTGGAAAACACAGCTTGGAGATGCCTGCAGCATGCAAGGCACTGATGAGTTACTCCAGTATTATATTACGTATCCCCGCAAACTTCCACAGCTTGGAAAAGATTCCGTCTGTGAAGTTCCGTAAAGCCACACTTTTCCCCTACTCTATGGTTCAAGGCTGCCTTGACTTTGCTGTAGAAATGTCACCTTTATAGGATTTCGCACATGTGTTTGTTTTCTGGTTCTTTCCACAGAGAACACTGGGGAGGAAGATGGGTTCTGCTTTCAACTATGCCCTGTAATTGGTTTTAGGTGCTTTGATAAAATATAACAAGAAGCTTTCTACATATTAGATGACGAATCGTGTTTTGGTTTTGCTTTTATCATGAGATTAGTATGAAAAGAGGCACAGCCAACGTAACTGTTTTCCATCTGTGAGGACAGTAAAATGATTAAGTCTTTTAGTCTGATGAGAATATGACAGAAATAATTTGGAGATGAAGATAGAAACCCAAATAAGAATTTTATGGACAAAACATAGATCAAATAATGTCACTTGATTTCACTATCCAAGGTGATGTAACCCAAACACAAATTTGCATCTGGTTAAAATTTGTGTTGACTGTGCTCTCCAAGTATTGTCAATATATACAGCAATTCTATGTAAGCTACACCCTAATCCATTACTGAATTTAGAGCAAGTTATGAAACATACTTTGAAATTCAACAATTATTCCCATAGACTATGTGGGGTAGGGCAGAGACTCAGTGGGTTCCGTAATAGGCTGCTCTTAAGATATGGCTCCAAATGTGACTCTCTTTGAAACATTTAGTCATTCAACTTAAAGACAGAAATTCAACAGAAGAGAAACTGTCAGAGTTCCCTAAGATGGGTACTTTCTTTTCACCAAAAAACACAAGGGCAAACGCTCTAAGACGTTGAAGGGGATTTCTTACAAAGGCTCTAAGAGAATCTCTTGTGTGCTACCAGGTGAGGCTGGGGAACACTGGAAAGAGTAACACACCAAGTGTGTGCTCATTATTCCAAATCCCCAGAATGTGCCACATGCCTTTAGTTGTGTCTCCTGGAAAAGAGAGCACCCACGCTTCTACATCTTGAGAGAAAAGGGAAGCTGGCAAGAATGCGTCTTCAATTCAAACTGATTCCTCCAGCAGCATCCATTCAAACAATAATACAAGTGAGAAAATGAGACATTTACGAAGCATTATTTGGCAATGACACACAGCACCGTGCCTGTCACTGACTCACAACAGATCCTCTAAGCCTCAGCTAATAGATTAAGTAAACAGAAATAGATGTATTTTTTTTCTTTTTAAAGAAAGCTTGTTTATATCCTCTTTTACCATAAGATACGTTGGGGGGTTTATTCAAGAATTTGCTGAGAGTCATATCCTTATTTTTCATGTTTCCAAGGTTCTTCCTCAACACTGCAGTCGGCTGACTTTCCATTGGCTGCCAGAGTTACCTGAAAATAATTATCATCAACATCCAACTTACAGGTCATGAACCAGAAAACCACCCCGGGGGTTATGTGGAGGAGCACCAGACCCAGGTTCTACTACGCAACTTAAATATTAATGTTAGACACTGTTCTTTCCAAATTGATTTTAAGCTGGTCTTGGTTTTCAACAATGACTTGCACACTTTAAAAATGCGTATTTGCCTTGGGGAGGTATCTGAAGCACTAGAGCGACTTTGCAAGTTGGGGAATAAATAACTTGTATGACGCTTTTAGGGTTGTGAGGGGGTCTAATTAGCCATAGACTCACCACACAATAACACAGCCCTTAAAACACAGTGCCCCGTGCTACTCCAGACAACCGCAGAGAAACAAAAAATCCAGAACCAGCATCTAGTTCTACTCATGCACGTGAAAGGTTCGGTTTCAATGAGCCCGGGTGGATTTTATACATGTCCAATTTTAAAATCAGAAGTCATGGTGGTCTGGCTCCACCTTATAAGCTGTCCAGGCTTTAAACGTTGAAAGAAGAAAAGAAGGGAATTAAAAGCCGGGGATCAGTAAACCTAAATTATTTCAATGCAGACATTTATTAATCAACTATAATCACCAGACTGTCCGGATTATGCTTCCTGGGCTCTAAGCAAACTGAACCCTTCCACAAAATGGGAGGTTTCCCCCTCCACATCTAAATCGTTATCCTAGCTTACCTTCCATCTGTCTGTCCTCAACGTCATGTGCAAACTTAAACCCACGACTGATATTCCACATAATGGAGAGACTGGATTTATGGAAGCATTAGGACATGGAGACATGACAAACGGCAGCAATGATTGAAAGAAATCTGACCTTCTTCTTACCCAAGTGGAAGGGAGACACATGCATTATGAACACACAAAACATGCTAGGGACAGAAAACCAAATGCCTTTCATGAACCAAGCAAATGAAAATAAAAACTACTCCTTCCACCAGTCCCCATGAAGCCTCCATTTAAAAAAAAAGACCATGCAAGAAGCAAATGTAAGCATCACATGCAGTTATTCTGGTTAAAATAAAAAACATTGCATAATTTCCAACTACGGTTACAAGGCAAGAGTCTGAAACTGGAGAGGCCAACATGACATCACAATGCTTAAAATGGTTCAAGTTGTGACCAGAGCAGCAGCAAATTTGTTTCCCCTTCGGTGACCTGTCAGGAAAGACTGCCAGGGACAAACTGCCTGGAGCAAGCTGCCTGTTCTCCATGACCTCGGATGGGCCCATTTGCCTTTTAGCAATGAACCAGATCAATAGCTGTGCAGCATCATAAATCTCAGTGTGGTGCCTTTGGAAAACCAGACAGAACCTGGGTGGTGGTGGGGGGGGGTTGTTTTCAAATATTAGGACCTCTGTCTCTAAAGTAGCTGGGACAGCAGTTTTGGGGGGGCATTCCCTTTTTCTGACTGGATTAAAGGAAGTCGGGGCTCCACCACCCCCATCCATTCCACCCGGCTCTTTCCCAACATCTGGGTAATAGAAAAGCCTAAAGGGTAGAGGACTGGTGGAAAGCACTGAGGTCCCCAGCTCAGTTTTTAAAACAGTGGAACAAAACAGACCAGAAAGAGTTTCAAAGGCAGGAGTAAACATAACTCCAATACTCTGGGTAAAGCCTGCGAGTTCATCTCTGTAGCTCTGGCTGCCTCCTCTGTGCATGGGTGTCAACCCAGCGGATTGGTCAAGAACAAGAAGAGTCAGTTGCCTGACCTCACGATCTCCACAGAGCTGAACTCGATCACTTAACTAAAAAATGAAAACAGTGAATACTTATTAAACCAATATGGTCGTTTCATGACCTGCTCAGTTTCATTACTTGATTATCTAAACACTAATTCACCAATGAGTGGTTGGTTCAGTGGTTAATTACCTAGAGAGACTAAGCCACTATCTCTATGGAACAGCCCAGCAAAAAAAAAAAAAAAGGTTATCTGAATTAAAGCATAGGGTCAGGATGCTAAAAGGATACACTCAGTAAATATCTCTGCAGAGCCCGTTGCATCCCTGGCACTGCTTTAGGGCACAGCAGTGATAAATAGGAATACAGTTTCTTTTCTCATGGGCTTATTTCCTAGTGATAGGGAGAGCAGACCAACATTTCCCTTTGGGGGTTGAATTGTTTGCTAAAAAAATGAAAGGAATTTGTCCTGATATGCTTGATGTCCTTTAAGGGAAAAAAAAAAAAAAATCTGGGAAGTCTGAAATCTAAAACTATCCCCACGCTTACAAATCTTCCTCAAAACTTGTCCAGTACAATATTGTTAAGAAGTATGCTGAGATGCTCCAAAAGGGTCACTCCAAAGGTAATTAACTTCCAAGATCCTTCTATTATATAACTGCAAAATTAAAAAATACATATGGTGATTTTATTTTGGTTCATACTACTGTATTTCCTTGTATGGCAGCCATTGGGATCAAGCTGTATCTTTGCTATGTAATTGTACATTCATTTTGCTGTCCTCCAGTGCCTAATTCAGGGCTTTGCAGGTTATGGGCACTCTGTAAAATGTGATTAGTAATCAAAATGTAGGAAGTCATAGGAATAAGATGGGGGTGCTCAATTAAACCCCACAAGGCACACAATAAATACTTGTTAAATATAATAGAGCATAAACCTATTCCATGAAGTACTGACTCTTGTTGACCAAAACTAACGTTTTGATGGAGAATAATCCAGCATATTCATTTAGATGTGGAAAACACTGACTTTCCAGGAGAATGGAGTTTACCATTTAGGTCCATCTTAATTTCCAACAGTTTTAATTGTTTTCACAGAGTTAATTGATTTATGCAATTGCCTCTTGATGAGTGGGATCCCTCCCTAATTTTCATTAGAAAATTTATGCACAATGTAGCTGATACAGAGGGGATGAGCCACTGGACTATGTTATAGTCCAATAAAGAGAATTGCTTCTATGTCATCCTTAGTTGTCTGGCATATATTCGGAATGACCCAGAAACATAGGGAGAAATTAATTTTTAAATGAGATCAACAGGAGTCAAAAAGGTCTCAGAAACCTGTGTTGGGTTCGGATTGTCCTCAACTGCTGTCTAGACCCTCCAAAGTTGACCTTGCTCACCTGCCGGGGTTTCTCCAAGTTTGCTTCACTCTGGTCATGACACTCAGTCTTTGACAATGTCAAGTTAGTTACAATGAAGGCAAGACAGAGCCCATTGAGCTTTAAGACTTAGCATCCAACAGCTTGGAAAAGAGTCCAGAACATCCATGCTTCAGGGATAATGGTGCTGCCAGGCAATGTGTGACATGTTGTGTTTTTTAAAAGACATCTATGGATAATTGTCCTGAAGGAGACAATTGCTTCCCCATTCTTGGAGCAAAGTGGCTTCTAGGTCAAAACTCATGCTCCCATGAAAATAATTAAGAGAATGATAGCTTTGCAAAGTTATGTGGGCATGTTTCTCTTTTTCTTTTTTTTTTAACCAATACATGATATACAGCTAGGAGGAACACTTGTGCTACGTAAATCAAGTGATTCTGGGCATTTCTCTTGATGTTTCACTTGAGGAACAGAATATCTGAAAGTCAGCAAAGCCCTAGAAACCACAAATTCTTGAGCATAATATTCAGACAAAACTGATCAAATTTGCAGAGTAGGTGGACAGGGGAATCAGAATGATTGTTTTGTATCACAGAGACGAAACAAGCAACCATCTGACTCTTTCACTGTTAGACTTACTGATCTCCTGCCATGTTAGACACAGAGTTAGATGATCTGGGACTCATCGAAGCTTGAGTTATATGATTCTTTAGAAAAATAAATGTGATGATAATACATGCAGGGCTTTTGTGTTTGCTTTAAGAAACTGAGCATGCACTATTATATACAGGTCTCGATATCCATGAATGGGAAAGGTACCTTGCACTCATCTACTATGACTGAGTTGTGTGCGGCATAAACACACTGGTTTGAGTTGCTCTCCCTATGGTTCTTCAAGTCATCATAAATGGACTGAGTCTTGGTCATTTCGATATCTTCATGCACTCGGTGCTGAGAGTCAATGGTGTCCAGCTCAGACTTGGAGAGGTGATAGACAATCCCAGCCCCAAAAGAGTCACCCACAACATTGACAGACGTTCTCATTCTGTCCCTGGAGACAAAGAACAGAACACGCTTAGTGAGGAAGCAGTATGATGTGAGGGTTGAGAGGTCAAGGTCTGGACTGGAGAGCCCTGGGGTTGAGTTCTAGCTCTATCTTTCACTCTGGACTTGTGACTGGCCTGGACCAAGTGACTTCACTTTCATGAGCATTGATTTCCTTGTTTGTCAACTGGAGATAACAATCGTACTTCTCTCATAAGCTTGTATGAAAATTAAACGAAATGATGTACATAAATTGCTAGCAAAATGTCTAATGAAATGGTAAGCCCAATAAACAATGGACTCTCTAGAGTCCATGAGAAAAGAAAGGAGGCAGGAAGGAGGAAGAATTAGAGGGAAACAATGTCCAGTAGTCATGTAGTCATGAGAGGTGGACCATAAAGAAGGCAGAGTGCTGAAGAATTGATGCTTTTGAACTGTGGTGCTGGGGATGACTCTTGAGAGTTCCTTGGGTGCAAGGAGATCAAACCAGTCAACCCTAAAGAAAATCAACCCTGAATACTCATTGGAAGGATTGATGCTGAAGCTCCAATACTTGGTTACTTGATGCAAGGAGCTGACTCATTGGAAAAAACCCTGATGCTAGGAAAGATTGAAGGCAGAAGGAGAAGAGGGCGACAGAGAATGAGATGGTTGGATGGCATCACCGACTCAATGGACACGAGTTTGAGGAGGCTCCAGAAGTTGGTGATGGACAGGGAAGCCTGGCATGCTGCAGTTCACGGGGTCTCAAAGAGTCGGACATGACTGAGCAACTGAACCAAACTGAACTGAAAGGCGTGCAGCACCAGTAATCAAGTTTGAATCCTCTTTCTTTCATTTTGCTTCACATTCTGTGTACATGCTAAGTTGCTTCAGTCATATCTGACTCTTTGCAACCCCATGGAATGTAGCCCACCACACTCCTCTGTCCATGGGATTATTCTGGCATGAATACTGGAGTAGGTTGCCATTCCCTTCTCTAGAGGATATTCCAGATCTAGGAATTGAATCCATGTCTCCTGCACTGCAGGCAGATTCTTTACCATCTAAGCCATTCATATATGATGGGAAATTCAACGGACATGAACTTGGGCAAACTCTGGGAGATGGTGAAGGACAGGGAGGCCTGGCATGCTGCAGGCCACGGGTTCACAAAGATTTGGAATGACTTGGTGACTGAACAGCAACAACAACGTCCAGACCTCAGAATTAGTACCCAGACAGCAGCCATTTCTAGTTATGTCCAGCAAGTCCTCTTGATTTAAACTGTTCGAAGAGTCCAGATTACCTCTACTTATTTATTAATTTTTTGTGAAAGAGTAACCACCTATGAATTCCCTCATAATAGAATTTTATCTTTTTTGTAAGGATCTCTGCCCAACACACACATACACACAGACACAGCTGTTGGGTAAGACACCCAGTCACAATTTCCTCCCTGACTAATATGTGTAGTGACGATGTGCCCTGAAAAAAAACCAAAATACTTTCTCTTGCTCTTTCTGTTAATCTGAAAAAAATAAAATCTTCCAGAGGGCCTCTTGAACCAGGAAGGACTGAGAAAAATCCTTCCTCAAATCTGTTTCTCAAGTTCTGACTTGGAAAAAATAGGATGGCTCATAACACTCCCTCTCAAAATGTCAGCATCGGGAAAACTAATTAAGTTCTTAAGAGTAGGTTGTAATCTCTCACCCATAAGTTAAAAACAGTGTGAAGAGTCCTTTTGACCAGATTTGTGAGATACTCAAAGTTCTAAAAAAGAAGGATGCTGGAAAATCACAAAGAAAAGAAAAAGGAGTTTAAGTAAAAATGCTACCGAGACATCTTAGCCCAGCACTTTAGCATTCGATTCAAAATTTAAAAAAAGAAATAAAATGAGGATACCAGAAGTGGTTTAAGGCAAAGTGGAAACCTTAATTGGTTCTTGGAACAAAAGCTTAAAATAAATTCTACCTGCTCTGATCAAATCTATTTCTCATGTAAAGTGAAAGTCACTCAACCATGTCTGACTCTTTGCAACCCCATGGACTGTATGTAGCCTGCCAGGTGCCTCTGTCCATGGAATTCTCCAGGCCAGAATACTGGAGTGGGTAGCTATTCCCTTCTCCAGGGGATCTCCCCAACCCAGGGATCAAACCCATATCTCTTACATTGCAGGAGGATTCTTTATCATCTGAGCCACCAGGGAAGCCCAAGAATACTGGAGTGGGTAATCTATCCCTTCTCCAGGGGATCCTCCCAACCCAGGAATCGAACCCTGGTCTCCTACATTGCAAGTGGATTCTTTACCAGCTCTGTTACCAGGGAAGCCCGGTCATTATGAAGTTGCAGTAGAAGGAGTCTGGCTTGGTTCTCTTGCAAGGAGCTTGGGAGCCAGCCGTCCTTCTGGTTTCGAGCAGGAAGATACTGTCCATGAAAAAAATACAGATCACAGCCCGCTTCAACTCTCAGGGACATCTCTATATCTGAGAAGGTTCTTGCTCTCCCTTCTGTTTAGAGAATCTACCTCAGAGTGATAGTCTTAATATGAATGAAGACTGGGTCTTGAGGTCATCTATAAGTCTCAGGCACTTGACATGGAGATCACTAAGAAGCCCCAATATAAGGAGATGAGATGGAATTATGTAGTAAGAAAAAGCCTGGGACTTCCCAGGTGACACAGTGGATAAGAATTCGCCTGCCAATGCAAGGGACACGGGTTAGATTCCTGGTCTGGGAAGATCCAACATGAACCCAAGAAACTAAGCCCATGAGCCACAGCCACTGAGTCCCAGGGTCTAGAGTCCATGAGCCACAACCACTGAAGGCTGCATGCCTAGAGCCTGTGCTCTGCAACAAGAGAAGCCATGGGATGAGAAATCCATGCAATGAAGTGAATAGTAACCCCCACCCCCTGCAACTAGAGAAAGCCTGCATTCAACAACGAAGACCCAGAGCAACCAAAAAGAAAGAAAGAAAGGAAAAGCTTGGATTCTGGAGGCAAGCTAACTTGGATTCAAATGCCAGCTTTTCCCTTTACTTGTTGGACAACCCTGATCATACATGTTTGTGAGCCTTGGTTGTCTCATCTATAAAATGGAAATAATAATTAAAAAATGTTCCTTACAGAAGGGTTGTTGTGAAGATTAAATAAAATAACATAATTCTTAGAATAGTTCCAGACATTTACTGAGAACTCACAAAATTAATTATTGCATGTTGTATACTTTTACTTCTAATAGAATTATGGTGAAGATTAAATAAGGTAATATCTATAAGGTATATTCCTGTTCAGATAAATGTGAGCTACCATCATTACTGGGCTTCCCTGGCGGCTCAGATGGTAAAGAATCTGCCTGCAATGCAGGAGACCTGGGTTTCATCCCTGGTCTGGGAAGATGTCCTGGAGAAGGGAGTGGCTACCCACTCCATTATACTTGCCTGGAAAATTCCATAGACAGAGGAGACTGGAGGGCTACTGTCCAGGGGGTTGCAGAGTCAGACACAACTGAGTGACTAACACTTTCACTTTCATACTATTACTGTTAATCTTATTAAGTCAATTGTTATACTCTTTTGGCACCTCCTAGGTAGACCATCCAAACATGCCTGCTTAAGTTACTGTCTCCCTTTGAAACATCAACCCTATTTATAGGCCAGTTCCTAAGGCGGCACTCCCAACTAACCAGCTGAGTTATTTATTCCTCAGAGAGTTGTAGTCTACTTTGTCATTTTTCAACTATACTTCCCATCCCTCTTGGCCTATGCTCTGCACTCCTGGTTAACTGTTAATTCTGAAGAGAACTAAAGCCTCCAAGAAGAACGCTCTGAATACCCACTCATCTCATGGCCCAGAAGAATCTGTCTTATTGGCAAATAGAGGGACCAAAGTAATGGTGGTGGTGATGATCACAGTTGTTGTTTAGTTGCTAAGTTGTGTCCAACTAGTTGCCATCCCATGCGACCGGGAAAGCCTGATGATGATGCTGAAATGTGGTGATTCCTCACATTTATATGAATAGGAATACACTTTATAGATATTGCCTTATTTAATCCTCACCATAACTCTATAAGAAGGACTATTATCCAAATTTAAGAGATGGAAACACTGAGGTTGAAAGAGATTACGTGGCTTTTCAAAGTCACACCCCCTTGTAGAGTCACAGAACCAAATCTGGACACAGGCAGTGTGACTCTAGAATCTACTGTCCACCATATGACACAAAGCACTCAGGAGCCAGACAGCCCTGATTGGAAAAATGGCTAAGTTTGAAAATGGTTGCTGCTAAGTCACTTCAGTCGTGTCTGACTCTGTGCGACCCCATAGACGGCAGCCCACCAGGATCCCCGGTCAAGTGGAAACAAGATAAGAATGTGGACTCTAATACTTGCTGAGCTCTTTGTTATTGGGTTGGCCAAAAAGTTCATTTGGGTTTTTCCATACTATCTTATAGAAAGATCTGAATTACTTTTTGACCAACCCAATGGTTTATTGATTCATTCAACAAATACATAATGAGCATTTTAGTGTGTGCACTATGCCAAGTGTCCAAAGAGTAAAGAACAAGAAAAGATCCTTCCTATGCTCTCTTTTCTGTGAAAACTCACACTCTCTTTACTTGTCTGTATCCTCCACTAGAATAAGATAAATATTCTAATAGGAATAAGTACTGGATGTTCTTGGGTTTTGTAGGCAGGGCACTTTATTTACACTGGGGTCTCACCAATGGCTGGAATCGAAGTGTCTTGAGTTAGGCACTAAGGGTGGATCTGAGATGATGAGCTAGAGAGAAGAGAGAACTAATACGTGTGAACTCTAAGAGGTAGGTACTCTCAGGAGCATTCAGGATGGCTAATGAGTACAGTGGGAGTGGAAGGAAAGGACTGACCAAATCACATATGGCCTTATCAGTCAAGTGCAAGGCTTAGGACTTTACCCCAAGTGTGACAGGAAGGGAAGCATCACACTTGTTTCACTATAAAGAATGGCAAGACTGAAAAAGCAGAATCTGTTTAGTAAAGATAGATACAGAGAAGATCTGTAGATCTTCTCTGTGGTAGATACAGAGAAAGATGAACCTGAGAGACAGTTAGATAGCATCACTAACTCAGTGGACATGAATCTGAGCAAACTCTGAGACAGTGAAGGACAGGGAAGCCTGGTGTGTTGCAGTCCATGGGGTCGCAAAGAGTTGGACATGACTTAGCGACTTAACAACAAGAAGCAGGAGACAGAATTACAGGACTTGAGGACTGATTGATTACGGAAAAGAAACAAACAAAAAGAGTCAAGAATTCCTCTCAAGTTTCTGGTTTGGGCAACCAAAGGACAAGGCTACCACATGTAGGGGGCATGACTGGTTGGGAGGAAAAAGATTCTGGTGCCAGAGTAAATGTGAGGACTGCGACCCAGCCAATGGGAAATGTCCCGCAAATGACTGGGAACATGGAGCAAAGGTCAGGACAGATATCTGAGCTGCAGGTAGTGAATGAAGAGTCAACCCCTAAGGAGGCCATGGGTGAGTGCCAAGGCAGGTTCAGTTTATCCTTGGAGAGAAAGTAAAGTGAATCAAGCAGATAATCTAGTCCTGAGGAAGACAAATAATCTAGTCCCTGAGGAAGACAAAATAGTTAAGGAATGGGCAAAGGAATAAGAGCCTGCAAAGGTGGCAGGAATTTAGAAGAGGCTAGGGGAAGCACCCATGACTGCCTGGAGGTCGGGTAAGATGAGGAAAAGAAGTGCCTCTTGGCTTCAGCAATGAAGAGGCCATGATCAACCTGGCAAGGGTAGCTTCAATCCCCAGGCAGGGCCGGAAGCCAGCTCTCCACTGGAAGAAGTTTACATGAGAGGCAAGGAAGAGGGGAACACTGTGCAGAAGCACCTCATTCAAGATGCCTGACTGCGAAGCTGAGGAGACAGAACGGTAGAGGCAGGCAGAAGAGAGAAGTCTGGGTTTGCTTTTGAGGCCACCAGGGGAATATCTGACCGACTGTGGGGAAGTCCGACTCCAGCCAAGAGCGGGATACGGGGGTTTATGGCTCACGTGTGGAAAATTTCTCCACAGACAAATGCTTTCATTTTCTCTCCCAACAGCCCCAATTGTTCATGAAACCCCACTGATCTCAGGAGGTTTTTAGGCTGCTTCGTACAAAGAATTTTAGAGTGATTCCTGTTATTCTCTGGTCTGGATATGGCATGTCCAGACCATGAGAAGGGGAAAGACGTGAGCTTTTAATTGAATGAATTCACAAAATGATATAGCTATTCTTTGGAGTTCCGGGAATGAAAACCAAAATGGGGACTTGATGACGCTCTTTCATGCTGAGGCACTGGGTCGGGTTTCTTGCAAGAAAAAAAATTGCCAAGGTGCTCTCTCTTTCTCCTTCTCTCAGTCTAAATTGTCTGGCAGGAGGATGGTGGGATTGTCTGAAAGTCTTATTCACAGAAGAATAGTCTGGCAGGAAGATGGTGGGATTGTCTGAAAGTCTTATTCACAGAAGAACAGATCCAGGGTCACTCACAATTCAACTTGTGCCTTGTACTGGAGTGAACCCTATGAAACTGCCGTTTTTATAAGTCTAGAAAGGCCAACCACCCACTCCAGTGTTCTTGGGCTTCCCTTGTGGCTCAGCTGGTAAAGAATCCGCCTGCAATGCAGGAGACCTGGTTCAATCCCTGGGTTGGGAAGATCCCCTAGAGAAGGGAAAGTCTACCTACTCCAGTATTCTGGCCTGGAGAATTCCATGAACTGTAAAGTCCATGGGGTCACAAAGAGTCAGACTGAGAGACTTTCACTTTCTTTCAGAAAGGCCAACTATTGGCCATTTCATATGAGCCAGCCTAATACTCATAGAAACAAACCATTGTGTCTGCCTCTCAGGATGTGGGTGCACAATGTGGCAGACAGGTCACCTGAGGCCCCAGACCTTGCAAAGGCTGGCACCATTCTGGGCATCAGAGGGCTCAGACCACATGCGATTAGGGAAGGCAGGAAGGAACCACAGGACACTGAATTTTGGATTTGAGCCTGGATTGCAATCCTGGCTCCAGCAGAGAAGGTTGTTTGGTTTTTCTGCTCAGTTTTCTCATTTGTAAAATATGGAAAGCAGTATCCACTTCCAAGCGTGTTGAAAAGATAACAACGGCTAACCCACAGAAGTGCTCAACCTCTGAGAAGTCTTGGACCAAACTGCCTATAAAAGCCTTCACAGAGCACCTGACCGAAGTTCAGTGCTCAGCCCTAACTGCATCACCACCCTCATCATTGGTCCAAGCACAAAGGGGAGCAAATCACTTCCTCTCTTATTCCTTCATAACGTCTTAGACGTTCCTCCTCTGTACCTACCTCTGTTGGGATTTTCTGACCACATCTGTCCCCATGACCAGACTACAAGCCCTTTCAGAGTGGATACCATGTTGTATTTGTTTATGACACGGGCAGGAGGGGAGGAGGGCTGGAAAGGAGGTAAGCGGGTATGTGAAGGAGGCAGGGTGGGGATGGATCATTGTTTAAGAAGGGGAAGCAGATTAACCCTAGAAAGAGAACTGCCTTCTGTTCACCAAACCTCCGGCTGGCTATTGCAGTGGTAAAAAGTTCGGACACTGGGTGAGATCTAGAAAAAGGAAGAGGGAGACACAGCCCAGATTCCCTTGCAGAGCAAAATGAGAGCAGTGTCTTGAGAACTGAGGAAAGACACAGAGGTGGAGAGTGAGGAGGACCAGCCAGGTAGGCAGAGACTGGAACTAAACAGGTGCAGGAAGAGATTCCCAGGGGTGGGGTACACCAAAGGATGTTTCAAAAAGAAAATAGATGCCTATTATTAAGTTTTTACTTTCCATAAATTATTATTCTGATACAAGAGAAACACGAGATAATAGGGGAAGAAAACAAATTCCCTTCTTCCCTTCTAGACTCTTTGGCTGGTCTAATAATTAAATCTACATAAGAGATTAATGGGAAAATGTAATTTTGTATATGCCTGAGCCTTAATAAAATAGGAGACTCAAAGGCAGTCAGGTAATTGAGGCTTACATGCCATCCTGAGGGAAGGAAGGGGACAAGGGTCTGGGGCTTGAAAGGACAGGAAGACAGCTCACAGGAAGAGCAAATATTTGGTAAACAAATGTTTGCCCGGCCATGCAGATAAGCCTCTCCAGTGAAAAAAGTTCTCTCTGGTAATAGAGTTCTTCCTGGTATAGGCTTCCTTCTAAATCCTTTCAGTCAGTTAAGGAGGAGGAAAAAAGCTTGTCCTTAGTCTGATGGGTCCTGACCACTTTCGGCTTAAAATAAGCCACATGCTAACCAGCATTTTGGGGAGTCTCATATTCTGCTCCTTTTCAAGATGCAGCTGCAAGGAAAAGGAGATTTTTCTTTCTCATTTTATAGCTCTTCTGAGCTTGGCCCCTCCTCTAATCTTTCCATGAGTGTATATATATATATATATATATATATATATATATATATATATTTCTTTTGTAATGCATTAAAATGTGACCTACCTCCACCCCACTCCCTCGATGGGGAATTACACTGCGTTGAGTCAGGAACACTTTGGCAGGGGAGAGAAGGACTTAATCAAAAAGGGTAAGGCTGGCATGCTAAAGGATGACAAAAAAATGAAAGATGAGGTAAGATGCAGAAAAGAGGAGAAGTCAGTGGAAGTAGGAAATTGAAGCAAAAGGCTTAAACATAAACCTGTAGACTCTTCAGAGGTATGGTATGCATAGGAATTGGTTTTCTTTTCCACCAGACACAGAGCAGGGGTTACCTCAGCTAAGTGTGTGTAAATATGCATGTGTGCATGTCTTAAATGAGCTAATGAAAATGTAGATGGGCAAGCCTGGGACACCCAAGGAACAGCCAGATGGTCTGGGTTTAAATCCCACGTCAGCCCTTTAAGACCTACTAAATTGGGATATATTTCTTTGCTCTAAGCCTCAGTTTTCTTAAGTGTAAAACAGGGATAGTATTACTACTGCCTCATAATTTGCTGCAAGTTTTTAAACAAGTCCATGTGACACGTAGAGAACAATGTCTGACACTGAATGTTAGTTATCAGAGTCCGGGGTCCTCTTGATCTCCTTTCATTGAATGGATGCCCCCAATGTCAGCTGGAGCTCAGAAAAGAGTAGAGATGCTCACATACCACAGTCAGGAACTCCTGCTCCCCCTTCTCTACCTCTGCTCTGCTCCATTGCTTCTGGAGCTGAGGTCCCTGGATTGATCATCAGCATCCTCTGGGAATTTGTTAGACAAGCCACTTCTTGGGCCCCTCCCCAGATCTTCTGACTCTCCAGTAGGTTGAGTGCCTACTCACGTTTGAGAACCAAAGCTCTCTTCCCTCTGGGAGGCTAATGGGGGAACTTCAGGGTGCCCCCTGCAGGGTGGAGGCCCCCCTTAGGCTTCCTTATAAGGAAAGAACTCAACTATATCTCCAATGAGCAAACACGTCCCCAGAAACAATCTCATAAGCAGTCCTATGTGATAACCGGGCTGTAGGTCCACCTGGCTTTCCTTTTCCCACCTGTGGTCTGACTCAGTTATTTATCACCTTTCCCTGGTACTGGCTTCCTGGGTGGCGCTGGTGGTAAAGAACCCACATGCAATGTAGGAGACACACTGAGATGTGGGTTCAATCCCTGGGTCGGTCCCTGGCTGGTCTGAGGGCATTGGTGTTTACAATTAATTGATCATAGCCAGGTACAGATTTCTCTGGAGGAGGAAATGGCAACCCATTCCAGTATTTTTGCCTGGAAAATCACATGGACTGAGGAGCCTGGCAGGCTACAGTCCATGGGGTTGCAAAGAGTTGGACACGACTGAGTGACTAAGCAGGCAAGTCTGGTACTGATCCCCCAGTTTTCCTTCCATCCTGACGCCTTCACAGAGAGGGGGGATGTCAGTAAGGATTCATAAACATCTGCCAAGGACTCCTGACGCAAAGGGCTTCTTGGACCCTGGGGGAGGTTCTGATTTTACCAGCCCCTCCCATCCAGTGTTCTAGGACTCGGACACTTGCAGGGCCCAGAATCTTGGTTTTCACCATGACATTTACAGAGCAGCTAAGCCTGCTCATTGAAAATCATCCAGGGCTTGGCAGACAGTAATGTGGCTGGCTGACCTCCAGCAGTTGGCAAACGGCATGGCACACTAAATGTCACTGTGGGCTTTGTTTGGTTCTAAATTGAAAAATTGCTAGAGTTATGAAAGCTTACAAACCTCACAAACCTGGGGAGGAAAAGAAATGTCCTGCTTTTCTTTGTCTCCTGCACAGACTACATCACCAGGGAAAAACCAGAGCCCCCTGCACCCCTCTCTCAACCCATCCCCCTGCCCCACTCACACACTGAAGGGCATCCGACAGCCATGGAGCCCATGACCAAGAGTGTGTTTCCAGAACTCCTCTTGCTGGTGAGAAAGAATGTGGAACCGTTACTAATTCAAAGCAGATCTGACCTAGCTACAGACCCCTGCACACTTTCCCAGGATCCTCTACCCTCCCTTTCTCTTTGCTTCTGAAAAGGAATGTTCATGCTCATTTGTATATAAACATCCATCACCAGCAGATTCCTAGTCTGGGTCTTAAAACTGGAAGGGCATTCAAGGGCACAGGGGTCTAGACTGTGCTTTCAAGCTGGTAGGTTTACTGCTCCCATTGTCCGCATGACACAGTTGAATCCAGAAAGTAAGTACCTAGCCCACGGTCCTACCAGGAGTAAGTGCAGAGTTCAGACCCAGGCCTCTGGCTTTCTCCCCTTGATCACAGAGCCTCTTTCCCTCTGAGATCAGACCCCAGAACTAGAAGCGTGTTCTTCAATCACTCTACCCTTTCCAGCTGCAGCCTGCAATGACGTTTTCTCATATGCAATCTCATCAATAGAGTTAATCCAACCGGATCATCATGTTTTTGCTGTTGTTCAGCCAACTCCCTCCCGCTAGCACGTTTCACCTCCAGAATGAGGACACCTTGCTCTGGGGGCAGGTGTGAGCCTGGGAGCGCCCATTCGCTGACATTTAGGTCAGGAGGAGGCAGGGTCGTGCATGTTTCACGAGCTGACTCTCCTCCAAGAGGCTTGGAAGAAGATGACTGCCAGGAAGCCCAGCCCACAGTGGCCGATCCAAGGAGGCCGGAGGACTTGAAGCCTAAGAGTAGCTGAGACCTTCATTGTACCCTGCTTGTCCCCACTCAACCTCCTTGTTCTGTTTTGTTTTAATCCTGAGAGAGGGGGAAAAAAAACAAGTCAGACAAAAAATTCTCTGGTTAGAATGTAGCACGAGGGGTGCCCCGAATCAGCCTGTTTTTCCCAACCTCTCTGATTCTGGACCCCTTTGCGCCCGTGTGGGGTGGGGTGAAGGGCCCTGACCAGGCCGCACAAGCCACCCTGTGCCTTCGGACCTTTGGTCTCCTCATCTGTGAAACACACCACTGTGCTCTTTATGGATTAGCTGTAAACCAATGTAAAGAGCATGGTGTAAAGACCAGCTCCTTTTCTTCATTCCTGATAAATCAAGCGCATTTTTCCACTTAAATGAATTTGCATTATAATGGGGGGCAGCTTCAGGCCTTGGCAACAAGTCCAAGAAGAGAGTAGGCAATGTGTCTGGAGCAGGCAACGGACCCTAACAACAAAAGTTCAAAGGTCACAGAGGCAGAGGAGGCTAAAGTCACAAGGGAAGCAGCTGGGACTTCAATAGTTTCTTGTGTCATTCTTCATGTGTGGAAAGGCCCCTGGTTGTCACAAAGCAGCTCTGCGTGTCACTTTAGCGTGCAATTATTGAGCTCCTGCTCTGTGCTCTGTCCCCAACAGTTGCCACAACGTCTTTATTTCCACTTTGTCCTCCTCCTAACCAAAACCAACCCCACCTTAGTCTCTCTTATCCTATTTTCTCCAAATCCTTCCACCAACCCCCACCAACCAATCTCAGCTGCCCCCATACCTGCCTTGTTTGGATGGACATCATGAGAAAGCCTGCCCCTTGGGGCCAGCACAGGGCACAGAGAACTACCCCCATTGAAAGAGACGGGCAGGGACAGATAAGATTCATCTCCTGAAAGGCATTTCCAGGGTATTTCTCTGGTGACAGAAGAACCAGTCAGGAAGATCTGTGCCCCTCCTGAGTTGAACAGATTCTGTCTACTTCTCATTTCTAACTAAACCTCAAGAACAGGCAAGTTTTCTGGAAAGACCAGGCTTCCTTCTAACCTTCCACGATGTCCTTCTTCCCTTCGGCCACTTGCATGTTTCTCTCTTCGGAAGGGTGCTTGTAGAGAAGTGGAACTTCTTTAGCATAGAGGAACTCAAGTCCATAAAATGTGGCTTCTGGCTCTTAAAATCTATGTCAATAAATGTCAGAAAAATCGCTACTGGCAGGTAGGGCAATTTTACAAAATTAAGTGTGAACACTTTGGATCTCTGCACTTGTCATTCCGAGGCTCTGACTCTGAAGCCAAGGGCTGGCCCTTGTCATGGAGTGCCAGGACTGGACTGGAAGTATCAGTGTACATCCCATAGAACATCAGAGCCCCAGTAAGGCCTTGGCAAGAATATGCCAGCCTCCTACTGGGGGCCATCTGGATAGACTGACCCACCTTTGGGAACAGATAGTGAGTCTCACACCAGGATAATGTCCTTCACTGGAAAGCAAGCTGTGCTCATGTACACTGTCAAGTTCAAGCATCTCTGCACGGGCTCAAGGCTGTCTACCTTACGTCACCTCTCACCACGCCCTACCTTACACTTTGTGCTCCAACAGTAGCGAACCACTCAGAGGCCTCCACTTTATCTGTCGCCTCTGTGCCTTTGTGCAGGCTTGCCTTGACCAGAATGTCCTACACCCCACCCCGTGCGTACCTGGGTGATGTCTACCTACCTGTTAGGGTCCAGCTTAGGTATCACCACCTTTAGAAACTTGAATGTGGCCATGATTATGAATGCGGTGGCCTCCAAACCCAAGCAGGCCGAGGGTCGAATCTCTATTCATTCTCCCTAAACCTCAGTTTTCTTATTTATAAAATAGAAGCGAAAACATCAACTCTTTAGCGGTGTTAAAGAAAGCTGTGAAGGACTCAGGGTAGCTGACCCATAGTATTCAGTAGCCATTTCCCGTGTTTCCTCATTTCTCCACTCTGCCTTTCCATCCTAGTGTGGGCTGGGTGTCTATCTCTACTATTCTATGTGTGTGCAATTTAGAAATATACATTATTGAAGTATAACTTACATACAATAGAATGTACCCATTTAAGTGTATGTTTTGACGAGTTTCCATTTATGTGAACACCTGTGCATACCTGTGTCTATGGAACATTTCTATCACTCCTAAAGCCTTCTTTGTGCCCTTACTGGTTAATCCTCATGCCTCGATTTCTGGGCCCAGGCAACCATGATCTCTTTTTACTGCTAGAGATCATATTATCTTTTCCAGAGCATCACATAAACGGAATCATACAGTATATATTCTTTTGTGCTTTGTACACTCAGTATAATCAGTTCATTCAGTTTTGAGATCCCCAGCATGCTTCAACAGTAACTTGTCCCTTGTAGCTCTGCTTTTAACTTTGGCTTTTAATTAATTTGCTTCCTCCACTAGACTCTGAATCTCTCAAACATTCTTTTTCTTCTCTGGTTCCCAAAGAGGCACTCAGTAAATGTTAGGGGGAAGAAAGGGGAGAGGAAATGAGAGAGTTGTCATGGGGACTGGCGAAGATCTTGGCGCAACCTTGCATCTTGTCCACCCCTGGGCGGCAGTATTCACATTCCCAGCAGAACCACACACAGACACTTACAGCAGCCAGTCCACAGCCACCAGCAGGCTGATGTCCTCGGTCGGCAGGCCTACAGCCGTCAGAATAAGGAGCATGGTGACCAGCCCAGCACTGGGAATACTGGCTGCACCAACGCTGGCCAGTGTGGCCGTGAGGCTGTGAGAACAAAAAAGGTCAGGTCAAAGGAAGAGAAAGTAGCCTTGCCAAAACCATCACTGGCAGGCAATTTTAAGCTCTAATTTTCCCAGCAGTCATAAAATCCCTTTTTCCTCCCAAGGAATAGAGGAATTTGGAGTACCACGAGCCAGGAAATAGGGTCTATTTGAGTTTTGCTCATCTGATAGAAGCTTACAAATTCATGGATCAGAGTCTTGCCCCCATCATGACATGCAATTCACCAAATATATCACAGGGCTCAAATAAGGTAAGCATGGCTCTAAACGCAGGCAAGGAAATACTAAAGAAGAAAAACAAATCACCCTTAATCCTTCCACAGGAATACCACTGCATTCATTTCTGCTTACGTCTTTATGTCTCTGTGAGAAACAGAGACTTCTAGACTAAGTGGCAAGAGAGTCTGAGGAGGTCATTGCCAACATTAACATGAGAACTCAGAATAGCAAACATCCAGACTCAGTTGAGTGGACATCGGGGAAACAAACTGACAGAATTCCAAATGACATTAAGCTTTAGATGCCTGGACATTTCACCATGGGCTGGGAAGTACATTATTCAGAAAGAGGGTGCCAAGAAAAGATAATAAAACAATGGGAGCCCTTCCTCCCGAAACATCTCATTCCTTGCTTTCCAAGGAATGCCAAGGGCATACCCAGTGCCATTTTGAAGTTGTCTCTGGAAACGAGTTTAATCTAGGGTTCAAGCACCCCGCCTAGACACCAGAGGGCCTCTGTAGTCCAGCAAAGGACAGTGACTTTTTCTCCCTCTATTCTGGATGCTATTTATAAAAGCTGTCATTTATGAATGGACAGCTTATAAAAATATGGATTCCCAATTTGCTTTTCTGACTGCTGAAAAGAAAAAGGGGGCGGCTTTCTCTGTGGTTATATCAAGTTGTTTTTTTTGGTTTTTTCTTTACAGTTTTTATAGAGTTTTTAGAGTAGGTCTTCTGGCTTCAAACAAAGAATCAGACTCCCAAGCTGGGTTGCCAATTGGCGTGTCCATGTACAAAACCCTGGTATTACAGTAAAAAGGAACTTGAATTTACCTAATCTGACACATGAGGAAAGAAAGTTCCCAGGAGGCTTTGTGATTTGCACTGGTTTTTCCATATTGCCATCCTTCCCCCACTTAGGCTTATCACAAAACAGATACTCCCCCTAGGTGGGATTAGAACCCATCTTTGCTTCTACCCTGCCCCAGCAATACAGAGCTGATGTAAGGGTTTAAAGAGCTCCATTTTGGGGGGTGGGGAGCATCCACTTAGGTCATAGAAGATAGTAATTAGTAGTGGTTATCAGAGAAGGTTCTCAAGTTGAACGACCCAGCTTCAAATCCCAATTCTGCCACTTGTTAAGCACGTGACTTTGGGCAACTTACTTAACCTCTCTGTGCCTTGATTCCCTTATCTGTAAAATAAGAGACAACAATGGGGTCGCACTCATGGAGTATGCAGGAGCTCAGAAATTAAGCACTTAGAAGAGGCTGGCACACTGCAAATTCCCCTCCCCCTAATACATGTGAATTCTTATTCTTATTGGGAAATTCGGGCAGGATGAGGCCGCTTTGCGATGAAAACTTCCCTAAAGTCCCAAGAGCTGGCAGGTGGGAATTCTCAGTCATCTCCCCAAGATGGAGAGAACACACCAGGGAAGGGGAACTTCCCAAGTTCCAGCAGTCTCGGCTGAGGCTGTTTTTTTCGCAACCTCAATTGCTTCTGTTCTGTGAGTCACTCTTGCACATCCCTGGGTGCTGTGCCCACATTGTTACCCCTTGGTTGTGTGAGACAAACTTCTGTAAAGAAATCTTCCTGGAAGTTGGTTCTCTTTCTGTTCCTCCATCTGTCACTCCCTGACCTGAACATAGGCGGGGTGTCTATGGAATTCTAAGCCCTGCAATAGCCCCTAGGTGGAGATCTTCCCTCTCTTTATCCCTTCCAGATTTTCACATCATTCTGCTCCTCTGGCTCACTTCTCTGGCTGGTTTTTGGATGTTGTACAAGATACCACACACACATTAATTGCAGCAGAACCTCACAGTAACCCTGTAAGGTACATCTGGCTGTACCATCAATTGGACGGGTGGAGAAACTTAGGGTCACTCAGCTTGAACATGGTCTGCTGGGATTTGAGTACTCGTCTGCTCGATTCCAATGCCATGCTGCCTTTTTATGTCTCTTGATCCCTCCTCACATTGAACTCTGCTACTGCTACTGCTAAGTCACTTCAGTCGTGTCTGACTCTGTGTGACCCCATAGACGGCAGCCTACCAGGCTCCCCTACCCCTGGGATTCTCCAAGCAAGAACATTGGAGTGGGTTGCCATTTCCTTCTCCAATGCATGAAAGTGAAAAGTGAAAGTGAAGTCGCTCAGTCGTGTCCGACTCCTAGCGACCCCATGGACTGCAGCCTACCAGGCTCCTCCACCCATGGAATTTTCCAGGCAGGAGTACTGGAGTGGGGTGCCATTGCCTTCTCCGCACATTGAACTCTAAGACTTAACAAATTTGCTGAGAATTCCTGGCCACTGTTTTGCTACATGCAGGGAACTGAGAAGACGAGAAATGTACTTGGAAGCACAGCAATGAAGCTAGACTTGGCTATTTTCCTCTGACTAAATTGGAACTACATACACTACACATACTATGTAGCAGCCAGGAAACTATCTAACTACATATACTACATATACATATACTACATATGGAGTATATGAACTACATATACTCCTTGGTGGGGGGTGTCTCCCAGAGATAGCCCTTGTGATGTCTACAAACAGCAGAGTTGATTGAACTTGCCAGGGGCACCACTATTAAATATATTTGGCCAACTTTATCCTTTGTCCTGTGAAAATTCTCAGTACTATCATTATTAAAATAAAGGGTAGATTTAAATAATTCAAGCACTATCTCAGTCACCTGGTCCGATCTGCAAGTTCTCATCTAATGATGTGGGCTTGATGGGAAGCATGGTTGCTTCATCAATGAGAGACTTCAGAGACATTAAAAAGCCCCATTTGTCTTTGAATTTTAAAGTAAGGGAGGTTGGTTTGTCTTTGAATTTTAAAGTAAGGGAGGTTGGTTTGTCTTTGAATTTAAAAGGAAGGGAGGTTGGCAGTCCTATACACAATCTGTTAGGACATGACTTAGAAGGCTTGATAATTTGACGTAAAGCATGTTTTCCACTGAGTAACATCATGTTACTCACTATATCACTGTCACATTTTTCTGTCATATGCTAGGAGTACTGTATTTGATTAATAAGCATCAATAATAGTAATAATACTAGTAGCTAAGATTTATTGACAGGTAACTACATATCAGGCATGGTGCTCTAAACCACCCTAGAATACGTGATTATTGTCCTATTGTTTGAAATTGAGGCTCCTTTAGAGTACTGCTATAGACTGAGGTGCATCCTCCCCAAATTCATTTGTTGAAGCCCTAATCTCCAATGTGATGGTACTTGGAGATGGAGCCTCGGTCATGAAGGTAGAGTTCTCATGGTGGGATTAGTGCCCTTGTAAGAGGAGACATAAGAGAACTTGTTGTCTCTCTCCAGGTACCAAGGTAAGGCCATGTGAGTGAACATCTAGAAGGCTGTTACTTGCAAATCTGGAAGAGGACATTCTTCAGGGGCTGAACCCACTGGCACCTTAATCTTGGACTTCCCATCCTCCAGAACTGTAAGAGATAAACACCTTCTGTTTGAGCCAAATAGTCTGTGGTATTTTGTTACACAGCCTGAGCTGACTGAAAAAGTACATACCTCCTAGGATGGTTGTTAGGATTAGATAAATTAATACATACAAGTAGGTGTGATCTTTAAGTCTGCAGAGAAGCGATATGTCTTTAATGACATATTGGAAAAGTATTCTTTCTGAATTTTTAAAAATGATAATTACATAGATAAAATGACTTTAGCAAAAACAAAAAAATTATTATTTATTTGTAATAAAATGTTATGTGCTACATTGAGGAATCTCTTCCTCCAAGTACTTTATCAGTTATGCTGTCATTCCCTGGAATGCTGAAGGGAGCATATTTTAAGAAAAACTGGATCCAGAGTCAGTTGATGCTGGTCCCAGTAACAGCCCTTCTGGCTCATTACTGACAGTATTACAGCTTCAGACTGAAGCCTGTGCTTCTTCATCTATTAAATAAACATAGAAGCAACTGCCATGGAACATCACGTGATGGTTAAAAATCAATTAATATCAAATTTCTGAAGCAATTTCACATAGGTAATACAAACAGAAGACATTAGTGTGAGCCTGCTTCATTCCTCTTCCAATCTTCCCTTTGAGCTTGCCAATAATTCCTCTTCTCGTTTATGTCCTTCACCATCCTTCTACCCGGATAACTGAAACTGAAGTGGCCTCTGTGAAACGGAATTAGTGTGGAAGGGACAAAAAGGTAAACGGTTGTTTCAGTGCTTCACCCCACGCACTTCACTCACCTTACGGTCACAATCTGGCCTCCGTCTAGGACGACGCCATTCATCTGGGCTATAAAGATGGCGGCCACCGCTTCATAAAGGGCCGTACCATCCATGTTAATGGTTGCTCCGACTGGCAGGACAAATCTAGTCACACGCTTATCAATCCCCAGATTTTCTTCCAAGCAGCGGAAGGTGACGGGCAAAGTTCCAGCACTAAGGGATAACAAGAGAGACGAGAGTTATGTCCACTTTAGAGAAGCAGGACGAAGCACGATCTGAAATGCCAACACAAAGCTTTTGTTCTTTGTTCCAATCAAACAATGTGACTTGAAAAAAGCAGCATCTAGAACTAAATTAAAACCCACCGATTTGCCATATAGGCCATTACACAGTATTGAATAGAGTTCTGTACTCCAGTAAAAAATGTTCTAAATCCAAATAAATTTTAATTCTAGCAATAAAGCAAAACAAAAAACAAAACAGAAACAAACAAAAAAACCCTTGATTTGGAGGCTCAAATTCTATCTTATTAAGATGCTAATTAGGCAGCAAAATATTTTTGTTGGTTCTAGTTTTTGAGATCTACTCAGGGCTTCAGTTCTCCTTTCCCTTTGGTCCCTGTTTCCATCTTGGATTAAATATTCAAAACCTGTGTGATTGCCCACATTAATGGGGCTGCAAAATAAAGGTAAGGAAAAGGATCAGCTACTAATAGTAAGACAGAATGAGGAATTTTTGAATGACCCATAATTTTATGCTAGAAACACTGTTTCCAACAAGATTAACTACATGGGTTGTACCCAGCCCTTGGGAATTGCCCTGAGCTGGCTTGCTAATTTTGAGAAAGCTGGAGAAATATGGTAAGCACCATTCAGCAAGAATCCAAGTTTCTAGAAATTCCCTGGGGATCCTCAAAGACATTCCAACTCCCTGATAAATGGTCATTGCCAACTCTAGAGTCTCTCCTATGACTTAGGGCAGAAAAGCTCTGTAGCTAATCAAAGACCCAATGTGGAGTGACTTCACTCCCACTCCTCCCAGGCGTGGGATGCAAATTCATGACCATAGGAATCAATCTCAAAGGCCAGAACTCCTGACATGTTCAGTGTCTTCTAAAAGAGGAGACCTACAAGAGTAAGAGTTGCTGAAAGCCAGACTATTTATTTCCATGTGGATAGAGGTGATGGGAGGGCAAGTGGATTTGCTTCAAAGTTTAATGAATATGGAAAGCAACGCAGAACATTCCAACTGCCATGGGAATACCTTGTGAGCCATTCTCTTTTTTCTTATTCAAACTTGAGCAAACTGACTTGAGAGAAAGCCCTAGTGTGGACGGCACATTTGTCTCTCTTGTCTTTATAGCCTTAGTCATAGTTCCCTTCTACTTGTCAGAATTAGGGCTAGACAAAAACCTTTGCAAAGGTCTCGGTTTCTCAGAGCGGAAGAGGACCATCAGCTTCAGGCATGATAAATAAAACGCAGATTTCAGGACCAACTCAGAACCAAGGACCCTGAAGCTCCAAACTTAGGGTCTCCTAAATCTGCACCTTAACATCCCACAGACCCACAAGCCCTATTAACAACCTTAGAGAAGGCAGAGTCATCTTACTGAACCATTCTTTGTGATTTCAGGTCAGGGGTCTGTCTCATGCCTCCTCTTTGGCTTTAGGTAGGGAAAAGTTATGGATGTTTGGAGACCTCTCATTAAAAAAACCCTAGGAACCCCAGGGAAAAGGTTGGGGTCTGGCCTCATTTACATGCAGGGGTGTCATTGTACCTGGCTTGCTGCCCCAGCTATTTCAAGAGAAGTTAGTGTCCTTTGGCTTCCCTGGTGGCTCAGATGGCAAAGAATCTGCCTGCAAAGCAGGAGACCCAGGTTGGCTCCCTAGGTGGGGAAGATCCCCTGGAAAGGGAATGGCAACCCACTCCAGTATTCTTGCCTAGAGAATTTCATGGACAGAGAAGTCTGGTGGGTACAGTCCATGGGGTCACAAAGAGTCGAATACAAGGGAGCAACTAATATTTTCACTTTCACTTTCACTTCAGTTCAGTCGCTCACTCGTGTCTGACTCTATGTGACCCCATGAATCGAAGCACGCCAGGCCTCCCTGTCCATCAGCAACTCCCGGGATTCACTCAGACTCACGTCCATCAAGTCCATGATGCCATCCAGCCAAATCATCCTCTGTCGTTCCCTTCTCCTCCTGCCCCCAATCCCTCCCAGCATCAGAGTCTTTTCCAACTTTCACTTAATGTCCTTTATTCCTCTCCCACACCCCCAGCCCCTTTCTAAGACCCTTTGACGTCACCAGGACACCACGATTGGTCTGAAATGGCAGCACAGCTGTGGTCTGAAATGGGCAGCTAGATTCTCACTGGTATGAATCTAAGGACACTGCTGGGACGACTGGAATATATCCACTATTATTGCTGCATTCATTTCCCCACACTGTCATCAAAGGGTCTTTAGACAATTCAACAGACTAAGGAACACAATTGGTGAGGCATGAAAATATTCTTAGTGCCACTAGGGAATATGCTTTGTGTCTTAAAAATCCATATGTACCCCATCAGTCCAAATTAGGATTTGAGAATTTTAAGTCTTTCTTGTATTGACAGGCTGACATTCTGACATTGGTTTTTTTTTTTTTTTTTGGCTCCTGCCTCCATGGTCATATGACATTCTTCAAATGTTGCTGATTATAACTGTCTGGTACTCCAGATTTTTCTTTTTTTTATCCAGATTAGTTTTAACAGCAGGCACTGAAGTCAGGGGGATGCAGCGAGATGTGTCCCAGGCCACTCCCACCCCAATCCGGCTGCCCTGATACCAGCCCCTGTGCCTATTGAGAAAATGGGGCTAACCCTCCCCTCTATGTCCCATTCAGGCCAAGGTCCGAGGAGGTAGAAAGTGTATTTAACTGGCTGTCCCTGGGGCTTTTCCCTTGTGGTCATAATGGGAAAGAAACCTTGAGTTAATTCTCAGTACATGACTCCTGCCACAGTGACTTTAAAAAGAAAATAAAAGAAATTCTGCTGCTGCTGCTAAGTCGCTTCAGTTGTGTCCAACTCTGTGCGACCCCGTAGACGGCAGCCCACCAGGCTCCTCCGTCCCTGAGATTCTCCAGGTAAGAACACTGGAGTGGGTTGCCATTTCCTTCTCCAATGCGTGAAAGTGAAAAGTGAAAGTGAAGTCGCTCAGTCGTGTCTGACTCTTAGCGACCCCATGGACTGCAGCCTACCAGGCTCCTCTGTCCATGGGATTTTCTACATCCAGGCAAAAGCCACATTTTAACCAAAGATTAAAACCATATTCTTTTTTCAAACAAAATACAAGGTAAAAGGGGAGAAATGAGTCTAATATTTGTGGTCTTGGTCAGATAACCCAAGAATTTGTCTTTGATTTAGATATAATTTTGGGTTTTCCCTATGATTTTAAGATTTACCTTTGTTGTATAAAGAGACTAGGATAATTGTCTAGTCATTCAAAAGAAAAGATAATATTTTGAGATAGTATAGATATCAAAACCACAATGGCACTGGAAGAAAATATAAAGTAATATTTTACAATCTTTAGTGGAAAAGATATTCCTAAGCAAAGTCAGAATTTTAAATACTAAAGGAAAATATTGATGACTTTGTGCTCAGTCGCTTCAGTCATGTCCAACTCTTTGCAACACTATGGACTGTAGCCCGCCAGGCTTCTCTGTCAGTGGAATTTTCCAGGCAAGAATACTGGAGTGGGTTGCCATGCCCTTCTCCAGGGGATCTTCCTGAGCCAGGGATCAAGCCTGTGTTTCCTGTACTGCAGGGAGAATCTTTTTATCACTGAGCCACCGGGGAAGCTCCACAAATTAAAATCTGCTAGTGATACAAAGCACAGTAAAATTTTAAGACAAATATCAAGTGAAGAGGGGCATTATTTGCAACATATGATACATAAGTTGATATTTTTATACATGAAGAGAGCCGAAAATCAATCAGGAAAGAATACCCCAACAAGAAATTGAGCTCACAAACAATTCACAGGGCAGGGGAGGGGAGAGAAGGATGGTCAAAAAGAACACAAAAAGATGTTTTCCCTCCCCAGTAATCAGAGTAACGCAAACTCAGTGAGATCACTTTTCACCAATAGGTTTGGAAAGTGTTAAAATGACTGCTTTTATGTCCCCAGTTAGTAGGGACATAAACTAACGTACTTTTCCAAATAGTAATCTGGTGATATGCTTCAAAACCATCAAGGTGCTTACCAGCAGATTCAGAAACTCGAAATTTATCCTGAGATCATCAGACATCCTTGCAGAGATGTATTTACAAGGATGCGTGTCACAGCCCTATTCAATATACAAGGCTTAAATATACATTTGGGATGTGGTTGTAATATAGTACATACAGCGTATTATTACGAAGTTGAAAAATAGTAGTAATATAAATATAGTTATAGTAAGAGCTATATCATAACTCTTATGTTGACCAGTGAAAATTTTGTTGTTTTGGGTTTAGTCACTAAGTTGTGGTCCTACTCTTTTGCAATCCCATGAACTGTAGCCCGCTGGGCTTCCGTCCATGGGATTTCCCGGGCAAGAATACTGGAGTGGGTTGCTATTTCCTTCCGCAAGGGATCTTCTCGACCTGCTTTAGCAATGTACAATATCTGCACATAATAAGAAATGGAAATGTGCATAACTGTAAAGATTAACTAAAATGTTACTACTTAGGTATCAGTGGTGATGCCTGTTTTTTCTCCAAACTTTTATTCACTGTCTGAACTTGTCATAATGAGCAAACATCATGCTCGTAACCAGAAAACAAAAATAAAACTAAACCTGATTGTTTTTATTTTTGAAAAAAGTTAACTTTTTCACTAAAAAGACAGGATGTTTATGGATAGAACTCTTTAGCCATAAGAAATTTATAGGACCAAGAAGGAAAAAGGAAATTTTGGAGTGCTTACCTTCATCTTGGGAAACCAAATGCAGAATCTAGATCTCCCAGATTGTATATATTTTCACTTTTTCTGAAACCTTACATTCTACTAGTCCAAACTTCTCATTGATTTGCACGATGGAAATATAATTTGGCTTCCTAGGTATTAGCACTAGGGGCCTATTATGTAACTTAAGAAAAACCTGATGGCCTGCTCAGTAGTTCAGAAGCAGCAGTTTCTCTGTGTCACAGAGTAGCTGCCTTCCTGGCAGAGCATGGTCATGGGCTCTGTAACAAGGACCTGCCAACCTGTGACTCCAGAGATAACACTGAGCTGTGGGTTGCGGAGTTTGTTTGTCTCCCTGCCACCTACTTTATGGCCTCAATCTTTGTTTCTCGAACCAAGGATACATGTGCAGAAATAAAAGCAAATATTGCAGGCGGAGAAAATAAAACTCTCTTAGTCTTGGAAGTTCGACATTGTTTGGTGTTTCTTATGTACTTGTTTTTGTTATTTGTTGGTTTGTTTTTGCTAAATTCAGTCCAAAGTGGTATCCAAGAAAGAAGAGTTTTTGCTTTTTTTGTCTGCATATCTCTGGAGCCCTCGCTGCCTTCTGAGGCACTGGAACTAGGTAACGAAGAAGGAACCAACTCTTAGCCAATATCAAGTCAAATCAATACCAACTGGACTTTCCTCAAAATCAATGGGACTGAATAGTCCATTACAGGTTCAAAGACTTGTTTGATTTCCGGTTTGTTTGAAAAATCTCACCTAATCTACCATTCACCCTGCAAAACCTTTTTCTCTTATTCTTGAAAAATTACTCAATAGAGTGATATGCTGTAATAGCATTTTTCAAATCACAGGTGAGAGAATTTCTTAAATAAAATAGCATCCTGTTACACCCTTTTGGAAAATATTTAAAGCTGAACTAATGCTATATGTGCTTCCCTGGTGGCTCAGATCATAAAGAATCTGCATGCAATGTGGGAGACCCTGGTTCAATCCCTCGGTTGGGAAGATCTCTTAAAGAGGGAATGGCTACCCACTCCAATATTCTTGCCTGGAGAATACCAAGGATAGAGGAGACTGGCAGGCTACAGTCCATGAAGTCACAAAGAATCGGACATGACTGAGCTACTAACACTTTTCCTTAATGCTATATGTGGCAAATTATGCCTAAAGATGAACAGTATGCATTCACCTGGGAAATGTTATATGAGATCATAGTTCCAGGACAGCAGCATACCAGCAAAAAGTTCAGCAGAAAAATCAAAAGTTCCTAAAAGGATCCAAGAATCTACAGTGTTCTACTTTTTCAAAAATATTTTAATAATATGTGAAAAGTGTTCTCATTGAATATTGTGATGGGAAGATTTTGAAAAAGGAGTGGCAAGTTAAAGGAGCGAGCAGAGAGAAATGGTGATTTCTTGTGTTCTCTACCTGGAAGCGGTACCCAGGGCAGTGATCCAAGCTTGGAAAATGCCAGCAAAAAAGGAGAAAGGGTTTTTCCTGGTCACTAGAAAGTAAATCAAGGGGAGAAAGATCCCCCCATGGATGATGAGGCCGACAATCACCGTGATCATGTACATCCCCAGTTGCCTAGCAACCACTTCTAAGTCCTTGATTGCAATGATCTTCCCACAGATTAGGCAGGCAATACCCAGGGGAGAGTACCTGAAAAATAGAAAAGAAAAAGCATGAAAGAGCTGGTGATGGGATTTAGAATTTAAAATCTGGGCCCTCCTAGGTACCATACCCTGAGGAAAACCCTCCACATTTCTGTACAAAGAGTGTTTACAAAAGAGGACCAGGAGATTCAATACATACTATATTTTGCTTCTGACTAGCCACATCATCTGAAATCTTTCCTATGGACCCAGTGGCTCCTGCTCTGATGAAAAATCCCAAGATAAACTTTGTTGCTCAGGTAATTTTTTAGGGCTAGAGGAGACAAGTTTTACCACCTCTTAAGTAAGCACCACGCTTAAAGTTAAGAGACACCCAGGTTACATCTTTACTAATCTTGTTTGACTTCTCTATTCCATATCTCCTTTCTTGAAAACTGAGAATAAATCTAGAGCTTCCAAGAAAAATTATCCGAGTTTCATCAATTTATGAACACTGGTGTTTGTAAATTGTGCTTTGTTTTTGGCTTGGAAGGAATCTAGAGAAAGAGAGAGAGAGCTGCCCAAACAAGAAAATCATATGAGCCAACGAACATGTTTAGAGAAATGTGATTTTATCACTTCCAAGTTTGAAAGTATTTCTTTCCATACTTACTCCAACAAGAATGCTGGCTGCCACTCATCATATTTCAAGCATTATGGGGAGAGATCCACACATTTAATTCTTACCACAACCCTAAAACCAAGATCTCATTATGGCTGTTTGGCAAATGAGGAAATTGAGGTTTGGAAAACTTACATGACTGGCCCAAGATCATGAAACCAGGAAAGAGGAGGAGGAGAATAATCTCAGATCTGTGAAACTCTACCACTGGGGGTTTTCACCTCTACCCACCAAACCACTTCCTTGAAGGAGCAGTTGCAGCTTTTTGTACAGAAGCAAACAATTTGTCACCTATCAATCTATCCTAAGATAAACTTATTTTATATGTCTATATTATTATTATTTTATAGTATGCTTGGAAACAATCTACTATCGTCCTCATTCTTCATTCAGCCAACCATGTTTTTTCTCTCACCTTGGGTATACTTTTCACATTGCTGCTGCTGCTGCTAAGTCGCTTCAGTCGTGTCCGACTCTGTGCGACCCCATAGACGGCAGCCCAGCAGGCTCCCCTGTCCTTGGGATTCTCCAGGCAAGAACACTGGAGTGGGTTGCCATTTCCTTCTCCAATGCATGAAAGTGAAAAGTGAAAGTGAAGTCGCTCAGTCGTGTCCGACTCTTAGCGACCCCATGGACTGCAGCCCACCAGGCTCCTCCGTCCATGGGATTTTCCAGGCAAGAGTACTGTAGTGGGGTGCCATCGCCTTCTCCATCATATGTTTGGCAACACCCCTTTTTCACTGCTTAACCTGCTGGTGTTGGAGCATGAAATTGTTCAGCCTGTGACACTTCTGACTGAAATGAATATGTCTGTGGGAACATTGCTACCTTATTAAGAATTATGAATATATTTGAAAGAAAGACTGTGGGGCAAATGAAGTCAGGCTCCCAGCTGGGGGAGGGGAGTCAGAAAAAAGAGAAGGACAGCGAGCAGATTTGGTGGGTTTTTTTCTATCAGTTGTGTTTGGAGCAAGCAAGCACTTCCTGGATTAAAGCCAAACCATGAGGCGTGGATGAGAGTCATATGCACAATTGCACGAGGTGTGGAGCTTATCCAGCCATTTACCAGCTCTATAACCTTCGTTGATGACTTATTTCCATTTTACAGATGTGCAAGTCAAGGCTTAGAGAGGCTAACTACAACCTCATGGGATTGGTGTGAGAATTAGGTTTGTTTGTTTTTTTTAATGTGGATTTTTTAAGTCTTTACTGAATGTGTCACAATACTGCTTCTGTTTTATGCCTTGGATTTTTGGCCACAAGGCATGTGGTATCTCAGCTCCCCAAGGAAGGAAGGAAGGTGAAGTCGCTCAGTTGTGTCTGACTCTTTGTGACCCCATGGACTGTAGTCTACCAGGCTCCTCCGTCCATGGGATTTTCCAGGCAAGAATACTGGAATGGGTAGCCTTTCCCTTTTCCAGGAGATCTTCCCGACCCAGGGATTGAACCCAGGTCTCCCACGTTGTAGGCAGACATTTTACCATCTGAGCCACCAGGGAAGGGAATCAAACCTGCACCTCTGGCATTGGAAGGCAAAATCCTAATTACTGGTCCACCAGGGAAGTCCGTGATCACATTTTTGAACTTTCATATATGGACACACTATCAGAAGTCCTGCCCCCACCAATCCTTGTCAGCACCATTAGCTCTCCGATTGCTGACACAGGTGTGCATGCTTAGCCGCTCAGTCATGTCCAATTCTTTTCGACCCTGTGAAGTGTAGCCTGCCAGGCTTCTCTGTCCATGGGATTTTTCAGGTGAGAATACTGGAGTGGGTTCCTATTTCCTCCTTCAGGGGATCTTCCCAGCCCAGGAACTGAACCCACAGCTCCTGTGTCTCCTGCATTGCAAGCAGATTCTTTACCCATTGAGCCATGGGGAACCCCCCTGACACAGGGGTCCCTTGCATGTTCTGTTTCCACACATCTGCTCCATGTCCCCTAGTCACCATGCTGAATGAGTCAAGTCCGAGTTAAAAGAGACTTCCTAAGGCTTCCTTGGTGGCTCAGCTGGTAAAGAATCAGCCTGCAAAGTGGAAGAACTGGGTTCGATCCCTGGGTTGGGAAGATCCCCTGGAGAAGGAGTCGGCTACCCACTCCAGTATTCTGGCCTGGAGAATTCCAAGGACAGAGGAGCTTGGCAGGCTACAGTCCCTGGGGTCACAATGAGTCAGACATGACTGAGTGACTTTCACTTTCACTTTCAAGGTATCTCACAGGCTACTGCCACCCGACTACAGGTGATTTTATGAGCAAGCGCTCAAGATCACCACTTAAAGTGATGAAGCAAACAACCAAAGCCGTAAACCAAAGTGCATGAAGAGGCTGAGAACTCTCGTGAGGTTTCTAAAGTCAAGTGATGCCCAGCAGTTTCTAAATCAGAAGGATATGACTACAGAGTTGGGAGAGGGAATGGCTCCCATGCTGCCCTGAAACTGGCTGTATCCTCAGCTCTCGGCAGCATTTTCAAAGCCATTGATTCATCCAGGACTGGCCCGTGGCATCTTTTTCTTACTGTTGCATCACTCTTTCCTTCCTCCGCCCACTTCGCACCTCAGTTCTTGTTATCTTAAGGTTCTCACCAAGGTCTGCTCTCTACTCCACAAACAGGCTCATCCACAGCACTAATGTACTCCGATCTCAGTCTGTGTAACCGCAGACTCCTGCCTCCAAATCACCTGGCCTGCCTGAAACAACATGGATTCCCTAGACCCACCACATAGGGACTGAGTTAGAATTTCCCAGAGCTAGCCACTTTCACTTTTCACTTTCATGCATTGGAGAAGGAAATGGCAACCTACTCCAGTGGTCTTGCCTGGAGAATCCCAGGGATGGGGGAGCCTGGTGGGCTGCCATCTATGGGGTCGCACAGAGTCGGACACGACTGAAGTGACTTAGCAGCAGCAGCAGCAGCAGCCTTGGGGCATTTATACCTCAAACAAGTTCCCCAGGTCATTCTGATGTATCTAGAAATCACTGTTTTCAGCAATAAAACCTGATATGCAATGGCTGAAATACAGATATTCCTTGGTTAGTCTTTGGAAACCATTTCCTTTGTTTAGCTGCAACTTATTCTAGGCTTCCAGTTTTAACCCACTAAAATGATTAACTGGGGACTTTCAAAGACAGGACAGATGGTGGGCCAGATGCTTGGAGTGGATGGAGGTAAGTGGAGGGACTTTCTCAGTCCTGCCCTGAAGTCACTGTGGTTCTGTCCCACATGTTGCCAGTAACAACACTGGTCTACCAGTTTGGGGCAGATTTCAAGAGAACTCAAGAGGTGGAAGAGCTTGTCAATAAAGATAAACATTCCAAAAATTACCCAAGGTGCTGTCTGAATTCAGGGTAAGGAAGAAACACAAATCTCCATTTTCCCAGTTTACTTTGGGAGAGGTTCTGGCTATCCAAAAAGTCACTTTTGCTGAGAGTTACCATATGGGGGTTAGAACTTTTTATCAATACAGAGTGAAAGTCAGTTCATGGAGCCTCCAGGCTCCATTATATCACATTGTTGTTGGCAGAGAAGACATGCTCAAAAGTATTTTGGAAGTGAAAGAATAAATGGACGGATGAGTGGGTGGGTGGATAGGGAGTGGATGGATGGTGGTGGTAGTAGGTTAACTGAGAAGGAGAGTTGAAACAGTGAGGAGAGATTTCACTTCTTACTGTATGTTTCTATGGTGGTGAGATTATGAAAAGTTTTACTTTCTATATGTTTTGCAGATTTTGAAAAAAAGTGTTTTAAAGCATTCTGCAAAAAATGAGGATATGAAAATCACACCGAAATTAAGAGTTTTTCTTTCTTTCTTTTAGGTGATTCAGAGGGCTTTGCAGGCTTTTTAAGGAATTCATGAGCACAGAGAAACAAATGTTATGGATTGAATTGATAATAATGGTAATAACAATATTGTGCCTGCAAGCGTGCTAAGTCACTTTAGTCATGTCTGACTCTTTGTGACCCCATGGACCGTAGCCCACCAGGCTCCTCTGTCCCTGGGATTCTCCAGGCAAGATTACTGGAGTGGGTTGCCATGCCCTCCTCCAGAGGGTCTTTCTGATCCAGGAATTGGACTCACATCTCCTGTGCCTCGTGCAGATAGATTCTTACTGCTGGGCCACCAGTTAAGAGAAAGTCGCTCAGTCATGCCCAGCTCTTTGTGACCCTATAAAGCAATGGCACCCCACTCCAGTACTCTTGCCTGGAAAATCCCATGGATGGAGGAGCCTGGAAGGCTGCAGTACGTGGGGTCGCTGAGGGTTGGACACGACTGAGCGACTTCACTTTCACTTTTCACTTTCATGCACTGGAGAAGGAAATGGCAACCCACTCCAGTGTTCTTGCCTGGAGAATCCCAGGGATGGAGGAGCCTGGTGGGCTGCCATCTATGGGGTCCCACAGAGTCAGACACGACTGAAGCAACTTAGCAGCAGCAGCAGCAGCAGACTATACAGTGAACTATACAGTGAATTGAACTGAAAACTATACAGTCCATGGAATTTTCCAGGCCAGAACACTAGAATGGGTAGCCTTTCCCTTCTCCAGGGGATCTTCCCAACTCAGGGATCAAACCCAGGTCTCCCGCCTTGCAGGCAGATTCTGTACCAGCTGAGCCACAAGAGAAGCCCCCTGAGCCACCAGGGAAGCCCTAATGACAATACTAGTTCATATAAAATGCTTAGACGGGTCCCAGCACACAGGAACTGCTCCACAACTATTTGTCACAATTTCACTCAATTCTCACAGCAACCCTATGATGTGGATTCTATGATCAATCTATCTCACAGGTCAAGATGAGGAGTGTAGAGTGTATCTGACTTACCTAACGTCACTCAGCTCATAAGAGGAGGATCCCAGGTTCAGATAGAAGTTGAGTTTAATAACACTTTTCTATAATTCCCATTACTAAGGCTGTGCAACACTGGGCAAGCTAACCAATGTGCATGGTTTTCTCATTGGGAAAATGAGGTTCACCAAAGTACCTATTTTTGGTAGGTCTTCAGTTCAGTTCAGTCCCTCAGTCGTGTCCGACTCTTTGTGACCCCATGAATTGCAGCATGCCAGGCCTCCCTGTCCATCACCAACTTCGAGAGCCTACTCAAACTCATGTTCATCATGTCCGTGATGCCATCCAATCATCTCATCCTCTGTTGTCCCCTTCTCCTCCTGCCTTCAATCTTTCCCAGCATCAGGGTCTTTTCCAGTGGGTCAGTTCTTCGCATCAGGTGGCCAAAGTATTGGAGTTTCAGCTTCAGTATCAGTCCTTCCAATGAATATTCAGGTTGGATCTCTTTGCAGTCCAAGGGAGTCTCAAGAGTCTTCTCCAACACCACAATTCAAAAGCATTAATTCTTTGGTGCTCAGCTTTCTTTATAGTCCAACTGTCACATCCATACATGACCACTGGAAAAACCATAGCTTTGACTAGACAGACCTTTGTTGGTAAAGTAACGTCTCTGCTTTTTAATATGCTGTCTAGGATGGTCATAACTTTTCTTCAAAGGAGCAAGCATCTTTTAATTTCATGGCTGCATTCACCATCTACAGTGATTTTGGAGCCCCCCAAAATAAAGTCTCTCACTGTTTCCATTGTTTCCCCATCTATTTGCCATGAAGTGATGGAACCAGATGCCATGATCTGAGTTTTCTGAATGTTGAGTTTTAAACCAACTTTTTCACTCTCCTCTTTCACTTTCATCAAGAGGCTCTTCAGTTCTTCTTCGCTTTCTGACATAAGGGGGTTTCATCTGTGTATCTGAGGTTATTGATATTTCTCCTGGCAATCTTGATTCCAGCTTGTGCTTCAACCAGCCCAGCATTTCTCATGATATACTCTGCATATAAGTTAAATAAGCAGGGTAACAATATACAGCCTTGACGTACTCCTTTTCCTATTTGGAACCAGTCTGTTGTTCCATGTCCAGTTCTAACTGCTGCTTCTTGACCAGCATACAGATTTTTCAGCAGGCAGGTCAGGTGGTCTGGCATTCCCATCTCTTTAAGAATTTTCCACAGTTGGTTGTAATCCACACAGTCAAAAGCTTTGGTGTAGTCAATAAAGCAGAAGTAGATGTTTTTCTTGAACTTTCTCACTTTTTTGATGATCCAGCAGATGTTGGCAATTTGATCTCTGGTTCCTCTGCCTTTTCTAAATCCAGCTTGTACATCTGGAAGTTCATGGTTCACGTACTGTTAAAGCCTGGCTTGGAGAATTTTGAGCATTACTTTGCTAGATGAGTACAACTGTGCGGTAGTTTGAGCATTCTTTGGCATTGCCTTTCTTTGGGATTGGAATGAAAACTGACCTTTCCCAGTCCTGTGGCCACTGCTGAGTTTTCCAGATTTGTTGGCATATTGAGTGCAGCACTTTCACTAGGTCTTACTGTGACAAATAAAAGAGTCAATGCATGTAAAATACTGGAACAGTATTAGGCATGTAGCAGGAATTTGGAAAATCTTAGTTATGACCTAAAATAATAATTATAATAATTATTACCTTCTCAATAATAGATACAGGGGAGTAATTGAAAAAGTGCTGAACATATAGCAAGAATTTAGTAATTCTGTTATTAATTTAATATCCTAGTGGCTCAGACAGTAAAGAATCTGCTTGCAATGCAGAAGACACGGGTTCCATCCCTGGGTTGGAAGATCCCCTGGAGAAGGAAATGGCAACCCACTCCATTATTCTTGCCCGAGAAATCTCATGGACAGAGGAGCCTGGCGGGCTACAGTCCATGGGGTTGCAAAGAGTTGGACACAACTGAGTGACTAACATATCACACACTAGCATTGTTAGATTAATAGCAATCTCCTCAGTGATGCTTTGTGCTATTATTACTACTCTTTTCTAAAATTTTTAAACAACTTTTTATTTTACATCAGAGTATAGCCGATTAGTAATGTTGTGAAAGCTTCAGATAGACAGCAAAGGGACTCAACCATACATATGCATATATCCATTCTCCTGCAAACTCCTCTCTCATCCAGGCTGCCACATAACATTGAGAAGAATTCCCTGTGTATCCACTAGGACCTTGTTGGTCATTCATTTAAATACAACAATGTGTATGTGTCTATCCCAAAGTCTCTAACCATCTCTTGCCTCCATTCTTCCCCCTGGGAACCATAAGTTCATTCTCTAAGTCTGTGAGTCTGTTTCTGTTTTGTTCAGTTCAGTTCAGATCAGTCGCTCAGTCGTGTCCGATTTTTTGTGACCCCATGAATCACAGCACGCCAGGCCTCCCTGTCCATCACCAACTCCCAGAGTTCACTCAGACTCACGTCCATTGAGTCAGTGATGCCATCCAGCCATCTCATCCTCTGCTGTTCCCTTCTCCTCCTCCCCCCAATCCCTCCCAGCATCAGAGTCTTTTCCAATGAGTCAGCTCTTCGCATGAGGTAGTCAAAGTCCTGGAGTTTCAGCTTTAGCATCATTCCTTCCAAAGAAATCCCAGGGCTGATCTCCTTCAGGATGGACTGGTTGGATCTCCTTGTAGTCCAAAGGCCTCTCAAGAGTCTTCTCCAATACCACAGTTCAAAAGCATCAATTCTTCGGCGCTCAGCCTTCTTCACAGTCCAACTCTCACATCTATACATGACTGCAGGAAAAACCATAGCCTTGACTAGACGGACCTTTGTTGGCAAAGTAATGTCTCTGCTTTTCAATATGCTATCTAAATAAGTTCAATTGTATCATTTCTTTTTAGATCCCCCATATAAGGGATGTCATATGATATTTCTCCTTTTCTGTCTGACTTACTTCACTCAGCATGACAATCCCTAGATCCAACCATATTACTGCTGCTACAGCTAAGTCACTTCAGTCGTGTCCGACTCTGTGTGACCCCATAGACGGCAGCCCACCAGGCTCCCCCGTCCCTGGGATTCTCCAGGAAAGAACACTGGAGTAGGCTGCCATTTCCTTCTCCAATGCATGAAAGTGAAAAGTGACAGTGAAGTTGCTCAGTCATGTCCAATCCTCAGCGACCCCATGGATTGCAGCCCACCAGATTCCTCCGTCCATGGGATTTTCCAGGCAAGAGTACTGGAGTGGGGTGCCATTGCCTTCTCCGAACCATATTGCTACATATGGCATTATTTCATTCTCCTTAATGGCTAATATTCCATTGTACATATGTACCATATCTTCTTTGCTCATTCACCTGTCAATGGACATTTAGGTTGCTTCCATGTCTTGGCTACTGTAAACAGCGCTGCAATGAACATTGGGATGCATGTATCCTATCGGATCATATTTTTGGGGGGTATATGGCCAGGAGGGGGATTGCAGGGTCATATGGCAGCACTAGTTTGTTATTTAACTATTATTACTGTTCTTACTATTGCATAAAGAAGACTACAAAAGAACTCTGATGATTTAAGCCTTGAGGATGTCAGTTAAGATGTGGTTGGCTGTTTTATCCAGAACCTTCTTATACACATCGTTATCAACTGCTGGCAAGGCAGCTGAAGAATGAAATAAATGTGTAGGATTGACATCTCATGTCATACTACACCCTCCAGACTGCTGGGCTGGATGTGGTAACCAAGCAGCTGTCAGAAACCATTCCATAGGCCTTGCTCCTGACTCACAATTGCTCTTCATCTCCAGGGATATGATGTTAAATCTTTAGGAGTTTTGGTTTCAGTGAGGAGGAAACATTTTGATCCACACCCACTCCATCCCTGGGGAGAAGGGAGGCTACACTTTATCCCATGACTCATTTGATTTCCTAGAAGATTCCTCCTGCTTCAAGGGCTCAGTGGAAATGACATGGCATGGATGAAGGAAGGAATTTTCATACACAACCCACATCATTGGCATCATAGTAAAGAAAACTGAGCTGCATACTTGAGGGTGCTCACTTTGCTAGGAATTCTAGGAAGTAAAGGCAGATCTTTAATGTTTAAAACTAAGAGGCCTGTTCTGCATTGCATATTCAGTTCAGTTCAGTCACTCAGTCATGTGCGACTCTTTGCGACCCCATGAATCACAGCACACCAGGCCTCCCTGTCCATCACCAACTGCTGGAGTCTACCCAAACCCATGTCCATTGAGTCAGTGATGCCATCTAACCATCTCATCCTCTGTCGTCCCCTTCTCCTCCTGCCTTCTATCTTTCCCAACATCAGGGTCTTTTCTAATGAGTCAGCTCTTCGCATCAGGTGGCCAAAGTATTGGACTTTCAGCTTCAACATCAGTCCTTCCAGTGAACACCCAGGACTGATCTCCTTTAGGATGGACTGGTTGAATCTCCTTGCAGTCCAAGGAACTCTCAAGAGTCTTCTCCAACACCACAGTTCAAAAGCATCAATTCTTCAGCTCTCAGCTTTCTTTATAGTCCAACTCTCACACCCATACATGACTACTGGAAAAAACCATAGCTTTGACTAGACAGACCCAAAGCCTTTGACAGTGTGGATCACAATAAACTGCAAAACCCTGAAGGAGATGGGAATACCAGACCATGTGACCTGCCTCTTGAGAAACCTGTATGCAGGTCAGGAAGCAACAGTTAGAACTGGACATGGAACAGACAGGTTCCAAATAGGAAAAGGAGTACGTCAAGGCTGTATATTGTTACCCTGCTTATTTAACTTATATGCAGAGTACATCATGAGAAATGCTGGGCTGGAGGAAGTTTTACATATTACCATTTATTAAACTTTCAGCAAGCTCAGAATGGATTCAAAAGACAAAAGACTATTTTTTTTTGGCCGTGAGTATGTGGGATCTTAGTTCCCCAACCAGGGATCGAACTTACGCCCTCTGCATTGGAAGCATGGTGCCTTAACCACTGGACCACCAGAGAAGTCCTTAAAAGATATTTTAAAATATTTTTACAGCATGACATTGTGTGTGACTTTAAATCTTCACACAAAAGAAATATTTAGAAATCTAGCCTTGCCTGGGAAGTTGAAGAATCAATACAATAATTGAAAAGAACACACTATTGTACGAGAATCTTTTCCGTGTTTCCAAAGTCAATAAAGCAATGATCAGAACAGACCTGAACTATTAACTATGGTTCATGAAATCATGAGGAACATCTTCTTGATCTGAGACCCTGGGGCTTTCAGCTCGCCCACTTGTTCCTGAAGTTTTAGTAGGAATTTACTACAGGCACATCACTGTACTTGGTGATAAAATACAAGTTGAGAACAGATTTTTTCCTTGTAAGGTGGGAAGTAAGGGCCAAGAAAAGGAAGAAGAGATGAAACAGGTGGAATTTCAGGGGAAGGAAAGTGGAGGAGGATTGGGGAGGCAGGTGCAGGGGGCTGGAACAGGCAGAGTGAAGGACTCTGTAACCCAGAATTCCCGTGGCAAACAGAACACAAGTGTTGTTTGGTCTAAGAGTGGTTTTACTTTATTCCCAGGTAGGCATACAGGACCATTGTAGGGATCTGAAATGAATACATGTAAAAATCGTTCTATCTGGTAGATACTGAACACGAGAAATTTCCAGTAACTGGAGGTGATACAGATCCCTTGTGAAGGAGAAGAAGCTTATGCTGTCCTGGGCTACCCTAGACTTCAGAACCACTGACCATAAACACACATGAGATGAAGTGGAGACAACACCACTTACATGATTCAAACAACAAAACCCCCACCCCACGTACACACCAAAGACTTTGATATCAGTATAAACACCAGCTCCTCTTCTCCCTGGCTATATAATCTTAGGCAAGTTAATTCACCTCCATGAACCTCAATTGCCTTTTCTGTCAATTGGGAACCATAATACCATCTTTGCAGGGTTGTGGGGATTACACTTGAGAGGTACGAAGCACTCTCATGACTCTTGGCAGATAAAAGGAAAGCCAGAAAGATCATGATGATCATAACAATGTTAAAGAATCAAGATTTAGCGTCTCTGGACCACAGCTTTCTCTACTGTAAAACTAGAGGGTGGAACCAGATTTCCAAGAGCACTTAATCCTGTGTGATGGCACTTTTTCTTGCATGGCCTGAGAACTGCCTCTTATTTATTTATTTATTCATCATCTGTATGAGTCATGAGAACCCAGATCTAAGAGGCATTTCATTTTGGACACCAGAATACTGGAGAAGTGATTCTTCCACACACCCTGGGTCATGCCACATCCTTGGGATCTTGGCCCTATCTCAGTGCAGTGTATCCTGATATTGCTCAGATTCACTATTACTGATTGATATTTCCAGCTTGTCTGATTTTTGGTTTTTTGGTTTTGTGTGTATGTGTGTGTTCTTTTCCTCCAGGGCAGAGATGGGTGAACTTTTTATGTAAGGGGTCAAACAGTAAACTTTATAGGCTTTGCAGCCTATGCAGTCTTGATCACAACTACTCAACTCTGTCTTTTAGCACAAAAGCAACCCTAGACAATACATGAGCAAATAGGTAGGATGGGTCCCAACAAAACTATTTATGGGCACTGAATATGAATTTTGCATAACCAAGTGTTGTGATTATTAATATTCTGGATTTTTTTTTCAGCAAAATAAAAACATAGAACCCATTCTTAACTCACAGGCCACACAAAACAAATGGCAGATAAGATCTGGCCCACAGGCTTTATAGTTTTCCTGCTCATTATCTATGGAAAGTTCCAAAAAAGAGAGTTCCATTCCTTTTTTTCAAAGTCTTTCCAGAGAAATCTTTCCTTGATTCATGCCTGCTCACTCTTTCCTGCTAGGAGGGTTCAGGGTCCTATGGAGACCCCATGACCACCTCACACCCCCACCACAATGATGTAAGAACAGATCCACTTACCACATGATCATGATCACTAACTTCATTACAATTTCATTCAAAATGTTGAAGAATTCCACCATCAACTTGGCCTGCTCGCCCATCTTCCCCATGGCAATGCCAAAAGCAATGAAAAACCCTATCAGACCTGTTGGGGGAATCACAGAACACAAAAGGACAAATGATAAGATATGTGTTTTCTTCTTGTTCATAACCATCCCCTGTGTATGCAGCCACATTCTCACCACCAGCTACCCTATGAATTAAGCACTAAAAGACAGAAGTATTATGTCCCACACTGAAAATACCTTTCCCCTGCATAATTATGGCTTTCCTGAATATTTTCCACATGAGCAAGTTGAACTATAAGCAGGTTAGGTCCTTGGAGAAAATTAATTCATTTTCATTCCAAACTAAAAAGTATTCTCTTCTCTCTCTCCACCCCACCACTCACTTATGAAGTCATGTGTAAGCAGATTCCATTAGTACATAGATTAATGATGAAAGGCTTGTTGGGACTTGGGGATTATCATGCAAGCCTTGGAGCCAATATTAGAAGAGTAGAGACCAATTAGCCAATTCAGTCTTTGCCAGGGTTATATCTGTATTAGTTTGGTGTTATCCCAAATTAATGCATGGTTGGTATATGTTTCACTCTAGGAAAATCCTAAACATGAAATTATTTTTCTATTGCTTATTTGAGAAGGAGGAAGAAATCTTGAAAAATCAAAGGGAAAGCAATGAGAAATCCAAAACAGCTGGGAAACCCCAGATGACCCAGTTTGTTTGGATTTAACCTGTTATTTATTAATTCATCATCATTTTTTCCATGGTCCAAACGGTTAGAACACTTTCTTTTTTATTGTGTGTGCTTTTTTTTTTTTCAGAATCATAAAACTAGAATATACTCTTTGTTATTTCCTAGACCCTTGGCCCTCTCCTCCTTTTACTTGATGTCACTTGACTTCCATCTAAGTGCAGCCCCACCCCAGCTCCCAGGATAGATCTAATCCCAGGCCAGGAGGGTCTGGGGAACCCTGTCCCCACCTCTTGATGTCAGTGTCAAAATGCACTAAGTCCTGGACCAAGACCAACCGCCAACCTTGGATCTTATTTCTGTGTTGTCTTTGCCTCATTCTCTGAGTATCTGTCCTGGAAACCTGCCTGATATGTTAGTTCCTCCAAGGCAAGACCCAGCTTTCTCTCTCCAGAAAATTCTCTCTGCCATCACTCTCTCTACCCCTCTTCCTCAGCATCTCACCCTGGAGTCTCATCCAGACTCCCCCAGTGTCTGGGGTGTGCTCCATGGCTAACAGATGTCCCCATACTGCCTGTGGGGGGTGGGTGTCTCTGGATTTCTGATAACCAGTCATCATGTGCCCCTCAACTACCAATCTGTGATTGCCAATCTTCGTGCTCCAATGCTAATGACTTGCATGGACTATAAACCAATGTCATTGTTCCCTTGGCAACAGGCCCTTGCTTGCCCATCTGACTTATTTTCTGCCCTGCAGTATGGGCCATCCACTCTTCCTTCTCTCCCCTTCCTCTTCCCTCTCTCCCCTTCCTCTTCCCTACACCTACTCTGTCCCACTTTGGCAGACTTTATTTCTAGCCCCTCCCTATTATATCCAGTTTCCTATAGTGTCCATTTATGTCCACAGTCTTGAGCCATATCAAGGTAAATTATAGCATTATGATTTGATTCTCTTAGAGGAAAATTCTTTCTGTCCAAACTTCTGAATTTACCTTTTCCGTAGTTACCAAAACCATTCACTTCTCATACCAAGTACATATCAACCCAGATTGTTCAACTATCCTTTGCTGGACCTTCTCTTCTTCAGAAAAAAGAATCTAGCACTTGCACTGAAATTCTTAATCCATGATATTTAATATTTCCCCCTTTTCAGCTCTTAGCCAGAAAGATTAACTAGTGACTTACAAGTCAGTTTTGGCCATAAACACAAAGGCTTAATAAGAATTAGTGTGACCTAGAATTAGAGTGACCTAGTTCTGCAGTAACAGAGGAAATCAAATTTAGGCTCATCTCAAACCCACAGAGAGGAGTTTTCTAGGTGTATGGTGAGTGATAGTCTGTGAATATCATGGCTGAGAAAAGCTAGTGTCACATGCTTAATTCCATCTGGAAAATTTAAGAGAAAATACCCAAGGTTTCAAGGTTCCAAAGAACTAGAATAAAATAGCATCCCTGGCAGGGTCAGCAGAAACTGTCCATCTCCATGAGTATAAGAGAGAGAGATGTTGAAAGGAGTAATCTCTCACAGGAGTTGACTTAAGTGGTTGAGATTGAATTGAAGTGAAGCCTAGAGTAGTCTGGAGGTTTGGGGAGTAGAGAAATGAGTCTTTAAAGAAGTGGGAGGCTGGAACCGGAGTTTTTATCTTCACTATTGCAATGCTTGATCCTCGGGACTTTCCAAAGCCAAAAAAACAAGCAAAAACAAAAAAAAAAAAAAAGCCACCATCTCTGCCTTGGAAGACTATGGAAAGAACCTTATTTCAGCCATGATTTATAAATGGGAAGTTTCTCAACAGTCTAACTTCCCTTAGCTTTCCAGGGCCTCAATCTGCACTTAGAAGCCCATGGCCTGCCTGTCATTTCCCTCTGTAAACACTGCCTCATTGAACTCACTCACTGGAACAGCCAGTGTTTTGTTTGAACAAAGCCCTCTTAGACTTGGTCACTGGGATTGAGCGAGTCCTGAATGGTGTTGAAACTCCCCAATACAGCCAAAGGTCATGTGACTTCCCAGAATCCACCAAGACCCTGGAAATGACCACAAAAAGTCTTCTGAATGATTCACTCCAGAGCCCTGACCCCATTACTCATGGCCACAGTACAAAACGGTGGGGCTACATTGACCGTGGGTCGTGGGGGGGTCAAGGGGAGTTGGGAACGCCTGAAAGGGCCCCAGATATCCGGACAGTGGCAAAGAAGAGCCACTCAAGGTTGGATGCGGAGGGTGTTTGCAAATCCTTCTCCTCAGAGGAACTCTCCCACTTTCTCCTTCCTCCTCTCGCCTCCCACTGATTGTCAACAATATTTATTGATCTTCTGTTGCCTGGCAACCTGGTCTGCTTATCTCTTCCCTCACTCTCACTTCCTGCCAGGTCAAAGAAAAAGACACTTTTTAGTGGTGGGGCAATCTTGCTGAGTCAACCATTCTGGATGAGTAAGGAGTACAGTTACCAAATTGAGGGGAAAAAAAGGACTACCAGATGAAATCTGAATTTCAGATAAAGAATGCATTTTTTCAATACAAGTATATCCGGTGCAATATTTGGGACATAACCCTTTAACACTATCTGTTGTTTATCTGAAATTCACATGAAATGGGCACCCTGTATATTAGCTGACACCCCTACCAAAGAGACAAGGGCATTTGATCTCTTAGATGACAAAGCGAGCTCAATCTTTTCTAAAGAGCTCTCATTCAAATCCTTAGAAAGCTCGCTCTGCATGGATCAGCATATTTCTTCCACATAGATTTCCCATTTCTCGTACCTTATAACCAAATGCCCCTCTGTCTTGGCTTGGGGACACCATTCTAGCAGCGGACTGGGTTATGGTGGGGAATGGACCCGGGGGTGGGTGGGGAGTAAACTGAGTGGGGAATATCCTCTGTGGGTTTTTCCTACTGAGCAGCTCACCTTTAATGACGAGAGCAGCTCACATGAGAAAGCACACGGCACGTACCGCTGGGCCCACATGCACAATCTCACTGAATCCTCGCAATGATCTACAAGAGAAATGCCAACTCCATGCCCACTTTATAGATGAATCTTGAGACATAGAGGAATCTGTCCACAATTAGATAATCAGTGAATGGTCCATATGGGATCTAAACAGGATCCAAACTGGTCTAACTGCAGAGTCCAAGAACCCCTGTGATGGCATGCTCAGAAGTTTCCACACTTGGGGAAAGGGCTCCCCGGAATACCAGAAAGTTAAAACAAAAGCTTCTCCTTTTGAGAAGTTCCTTTTAGCACCAATGCAACACTTCCCACTTCTAAAAGCACTGCCTTCTAAAAGACTGTGAGGACTGGGGTGGGACAGCTCCTATGCCTACACAGTCCTGGGACTCACACAAGGGTGGCTAGAAGAGAAAGAAATGAAAGACTCGGATGTGTAACCTCATGAAATGGAGAGTCAGAGAAAGTGACTGGCCAACACCAGGCAGAAAGTCGGGGGAAGTGCCCCGTGAGTGTCAGTCCCTCTCCTTCTCCGACTCCGGTCCCCACACCCCGACGACGTGGTATTGCTCCTGCCTTCTCCCTTGCCCTTCATCTCAGCTCTCAGTCCCAGTTACCCTCAAATCGCTCCCCAGAGAAAGCCTCTTGCTCCACCTACAGGACAGCAGGGCGACTGGCTTTCTGAGAAGGAAACCGGGAAGGCCAGCCGTGGGGCCCCGGCAGAGGTGTCTCCCGCAAGGAGATGAAGACAAGGGTACTCACCTAAGACGTTCATGCCGTCCTTGAACTCCAGGCCCTTCTTGATCACCACCTGGGTCTCCTCCGGAACCTCAGTCACAGTCTCATTCAATAGCGAGAGGACAGCATTGGTGGCATTGCCATCCTCGTCTGATGGGGGGGCCACCAGGACTTTCTTCGTCACTGTTTGGATCTAATGGGATGGAGGAAAAGAACATAAAGATGAGACACTGTTAAAATCACCAAAATCCTAGACAATTATGTGTTTCTAAATTCCTAACATGTCAAAAATAAGAAATGTCATAAACGAGATTATAAAATTGGGGAATATTTTATATGTCTGTGTTTGACAGGGTGATGCCTTAAGGCACAAATACAGGTGAGAAATGGCTGTCCTCATCCCATGGTAGGGACAGGATTTATAACATTCTCTTGTAGTTACTATGAGCAGTATGGTCAGTAATGGGACACAAGCTTTGAGCGGAGGGACGCCTGTCTGCTTCTTTCATTCCCGGGGAGACAATATCAAATATGAGACCCAGTTGGATGACCTGCTGGCCCCCATGACGGGTTCTGGATCTGGCCAGGAATAGGAGGGTCTTGGTGGGGGTCAGATCAGCACCCCATGACCCACACGATTTGCTTCTCTCTGCCTGGTTTCCGTCACATGGAGTCTTCACAGACCCACTTTCACGTGGGCTCCTCCCAGAGCCTGGCTCTGCTGGGGATTTCCATCTGGCTGCCAGATGTGCCAGCCACCAGCAGCCCCCACAGCAGGGAGGTGTGAGGTGGGAAGACAGCCTCTCCTTCCGGGCAATGATACCAAGACTTGCTCCATGTTCCCCAAGCATCTCTGGGCCAACAGTCCCCTAAGAAGCTCTCAAGCTGTTCCTCGACATCTGGGGCAGCCATCCTATTTTCAAAGGTGCCAGGCACTCTGCATGCTGTGAAAATGCAACGTCTGAGCCCAGAGAATCACTACCTCCCTGGGCATGAAAATAGAAGGCGTGCAGAATCCTAGAATGTCAGTGCCGGCACGTAGTAGGCAACAGATGGCTGAAGCCTGAATAGATACGGAAGAGGCATGGAGAAGTCAAGTGACTCGTCAGACGTCATAGAGTTATTGGGACTTCAGCTCAGATGCACTGACCACCCCCGAGTTCTTTCACCACCTGTACTGCCTGCTAAACTATATGGACACAATCCTCCAGCAGCTGAGCCCAAGGGTAAGCAAAGCTGAACAGATCAGCTCTCCTAACTGGGAGAGGGAAATACAGCGTACATGCCCTGGGGCGGGGCAGTGCTCTGTGTTCCAACCTGACAAATTTATATATAAATTTCCCATGCACTTGTGCTGGGAGAGGAGCAGGCCAGCTGAATGTGAGCAGGCAGCTCACAGCCCCCTTGGCCTGGGCAATGATGGCCCAAAGGGAGAATGCAGGGGGGAATCTGAAGGGACACCTCCATGGACAACAGAGTCATGTGCCTGGGGACAAAGTGGGGACCGTAGCCAAATACAGGCCTATTCTGAGAAGGCTAAAAAAGCTAAAGCTCAGGAGTAATGGCCATGTGTGTGCTCAGCCACGTGAGTCTTATCCGACTCTTTGTGGCCCCATGGACCGTAGCCTGCCAGGCTCCTCTGTCCCCAGGACTCTCCAGGCAAGATTACTGGAGTGGGTTGCCATTCCCTTCTCCAGGGGATCTTCCTGATCCAGGGATCAAACCCATGTGTCTTGAGTCTCTTGCATTGGCAGGAGGATTCTTTACCACTAGCGCCACCACAGCCAACGGCCTGAATGAATGGTGGCCTCCAGGATCAGGTGGCCAGGTATACCACATTCATGCGACATCTGTCTACCTCTTATGTCAACAAGAGCCCCTCAAGACTCACAGGGCTGAGTAACCCTAGGACAGAGAGCTAGTAGTTACTAAACCAGGATTCAAAGTGAGTTCTATTGACTCCAAAATACAGCTCCCAAAGAGCACAGGTGAGTGGCTTGAGCTGGAGGCCAGGTGCTAGGGATGCTACCACTGAGATGGGGTTCTCTGCCTTTCTTTCTGGCAATGCCACAGTGGTCTAAGCATTCTCTGTCTTCCAACCCTCTTCAAGACCCTCCTAAGCCATTGGGATTGCGCATGGGTTAAGCTCCCTTTCCTCTGGGCTGCCCGGAGACTGGCCTACGAAATCTGCACCCTCCCTCAGCCTGAGGTAAAATATTCCACATTTTTTTTTTTTCCCGGTAGTCCTAACCCAAAGGGACCATGTCCTTGGGCTTCGCTGGAGGATGAAGAGCTCACTCCTCATGTGAATTTTGCCAGTGGAGGGGTGGATCCAGGGCTGGGCAGGGCAGGGAATGGCCCGATCGTCTATCCTGGTGCTGCCCCCCACCCCCCAGTGCCCTTTGCTCAGAGCAGCAACATGCAGAGATTGCCCATCGACCAGACAGCTCAGGAAGCGTGAGCATGGCTGACACCACAGAACTCTCCTCTAGCTTACATCCACAGCTCTGGGGGCCTGCCTGCTTCTCAGTCCTGCCCCAGTCACTCAGACAAAAGAGGCTCCTTCTTGCATGGAGCATGGTCGTGATTGGGTACTGGAGGGAAGCCCAAATCTGTCCCTCTCCCCTCCCTCCGATACTGCTCCCACCGCAGGTCTCCTACCGGCTTGGCCTCCAGCTGCTCCAGCTCCAGGAAGCTCTTTCCAAAACGTTAAGAATAGACTTGGCACTTGGTTGTGTCCATCGCCCCAAAGCCAGCAAGCTCGTCTTTCTAAACAGGCTGGCTGAGGGGCAGGGGCATTAGAGAGAGGGTACCCAGAAGCACCCCTTCCCTAGCCTGTTTCATTCTTTTTTTTTAATCTGTGACTGCTTGCAGGACAAAGAATGTTTTTATTGTCTTAAATGTATTTATTTATGGCTGCACTGGGTCTTCATTGCTTTCTCTAGTTGTGGTGAGTTGGGGCTCCTCTTCTTTGGGGCGTGAGGGCTTCTCGTGGCCGTGGCTTCTCTTGTTGTGAAGCACGGGCTCTACGTTACGCAGGCTTCAGTAGCTGCAGCACGCGGACTCAGCAGTCACGGCGCATGGGCTCAGCCATGCCGTGGCACACGGAATCTTCCCAGACCAGGGGCCACACCCATGTCCCCTGCACTGGCAGGCGGACTCCCGTCCACCACACCATCAGGGGAGTCCCCTAGTCAGTTTCTGGTCACTCCCCACTCAACTTCTCCTGCCTGGGACGGTTCCTTTAATATAGCTCCTTGCTACAAGTGCAAGTGAGCCTTGCAATGAGCCATCCAAAGTGGCCTTGGAAGGCAGAGACCTTATTCCAGATTCATCCAGAGTGCAGTGGCTCAGCAGTGGGTGGAAATGGCACCTTGAGGGCAGCTGGGAATGCAGACTTCTCTTCTCTGTAACCTGTTTCCTAAATTTATTCTTCTGTGAGTCACTGGAAATGGCTGAAGGAGGTTCCTTGGTTGTAGTTTACTTCCAACCAGGGCTAATGGGAACTGAGGTATATTCTAACCTAAACTAACTTTGGGTCTAGACGGCTGGCTGTCTGTTGAGGGGGGTCTGGGCAGCTGACTCAGTGGATTTACTTGAGAGAGGCTAGGATTTGGGACCCGGGACCCGGGACCCTTTGCTGCCATGCTTGCACCGAGGCAAATGTCTCCTCAAGCAATGGTAAAAAGAAGCTCTCAGGGACTAAAGACAACTGCAGGCATGCACAGTTGAGGCAAATTATGAACAACATAATGCAAAAAGACCCAAAACCCAACTGCCACTTCTGAGGTTTCTGGAACAAAAGCAGGGTACCAGGCATGACCCCTGCACACAGCACCACCAAGGGAGTGGGCAGACCACCCAAGGCACCCTACTGGCCTAACCCCTGGACTACCCTACCCTCACCCAATTTAAGGGACCCGCTTGTCTTGCACCCCTGCACTCCCCCAACCCCTGGCCCCCGCCCCCCCCACACACATTCAGGGACAGAACAAGAGAAGCTGTTACTTGTTCTCACTCCCTCCAGCTGCAGCCTGAGGTCAAATAAAGCCTTGCCTAAATTTCTCATATGACCTCTTATCAATTTCTAGAGTCTAAGAACTCTGGCCAGTAACATACCCAGCAGAATCAACATTTTTAAAAAATTGTGTGTTAAAAAAACAGATATGCGTGTATGCAGTTGGTAGGAGTATATACTGCTACAAATTTTGTAGGACCATTTTTTATAACATGAGCAAATTCAAAATATCAACTCTTTGGCAGGGCATGTTTTGCTTCTAAAATTTATCCTTTAGAAATACTACACAACAACAGAAAAAGAGATGACACTAAAACACTGTTAAACAAGAAAGTAGAATGTAACACTGTATGTATGATGCAATATTCCCAGATTGATATTTTTTTATTCTATACACACATACACAATATATATGTGACAAATATATATATGTATATTTATAGGAGGAAACATGAGTAGCCTAGGGAAGGGACATGGGGACTTGAATTTTTACTTTATGTGCATTCAGAAATTTCTTTAAATTTCTACAATCCTCAAATATTACTTTGTCAATAGTATTAATTTGATGAATACCCAATTACTGGGCCCATTCTGGAGATTCTGATTCTGTAGAACATAAATAAGCATTTTGAAATGGACCACACGTGGTTTTGCTACATTGCTAAGATCGAGAACCACCGGGCACTCTACCGGGCACTCTAGAGGGTTGTGGGCAAGGGTGATAAAAATGTGCCTGTGGATGATACAGAGACAAGAACCAAAAAGAAGAAAAAGAGACAAACAGGAAAAAGGAGAAGAGAGATTCCGGAGCTAAATGCTATTAAAAGTACTGCAAAAGAAATGGAAGTTAAAAAAAAAAAGACTAAGCGACTCCTATCCGAAAATTCTGCCCCAGAGGATCCCCCACACTTAGGCAGAGACATAAATATGAAACAAATTATTGCCCACAGCTGGTTTGCTGAAATAGTCTCAAAGTTATCACCTGCATAACTTAAGAGTTTGGAGAAGCAAGACTATCAGAACTCTGGGTTACCTGCTGAAAACAGGCTTGGACAAGGTTTTCAGGGAAGAGATTCCGAATAAGGTCCAAAAAGGCATCTAAACTGGACACTTCATCGTTCTTCTTCCCAGGCCCCAGTTGCTTCTTGAGTTTGGGGTTCCCTGGGTGGATGGCCAGGACAAGGATGACCCCCAACACCGCAGCAATGATGGTTGTGGACATGTAGTACACCATAGCTCTTGTGCCTAAGCGGCCGCTGGCTTTAGCATCCAGGCCTGACAACCCTGGATAGAAAAAGAAATCCAGAAGGATTAGTTCCGTTATCTTCCTGTTACTTGCCCCTGTCTGCATACCTATAGCTTCCCCAGGTGCTCAGTGGTAAAGAATCCGCCTGCAATGCAGGGGACCTGGGTTTGATCCCAAGGTTGGGAAGATTCCCTGGAGGAGAAAATGGCAACCCACTCCAGTATTCTTGCCTGGAGAATCCCCATGGACAGAGGAGCCTGACGGCCTACAGTCCATGGGGTCGCAAACAGTCGGACACCACTGAAGCTACTTGGCACGCATACCTATAACCAACCCCCGGCTTTGTATTACTCAAATGTATTAATGATTAATTAAACCTCCTTCAACTGAATATTTGGTCAACGCCACAGTTTACGATTCAATTTTCCAAGGATATTTTTGAGGTTCTAGAGGGTGGTGCTAGTGGTAAAGAATCTGCCTGCCAATGCAGGAGACGCAAGAGACACAATTCTATCCCTGTGTCAGGAAGACCCCTTGGAGGAAACAGCAACCCACTCCAGTATTCTTGCCTGGAAAATCCCATGGACAGAGGAGCCTGGTGGGCTGCAGTCCATGGGGGTCATAAGAGTCAGACACGACTGAGCAACTTGATCAGACGCACACAGGGAACTGGGAAGAGTTGGAGAACATCTGGTCCAGGGTTTATAAACGGGTTGGTGACAACATTTTTTTCAGCCTGTGATAGTGAAAGTTGAATGCTCTATTCAATTTTCAATTCTGAGATTATGTCCTTCCCACTTCTTAAGTATTAAGAAATCCTTTCCTTATAAAGTGGTGATGCTGGTACATACTAGGTTTTTTTTGTTTGTTTGTTTGAAGGTCCTCACTTAGGGAAACAAAAGGTTGGTAGCCCTATGTATTCAAAATCTCTTTTGAATACATTGAGCGAGTGAGTGAGTGAAGTCGCTCAGTCATGTCTGACTCTTTGCGACCCCGTGGACTGTAGCCTACCTGGCTCCTCCGTCCATGGGATTCTCCAGGCAAGAATACTGGAGTGGGTTGCCATTTCCTTCTCCAGGGGATCTTCCCATCCCAGAGATCGAACCCATGTCTCCTGAATTACAGGCAGATGCTTTAACCTCTGAGCCATCAGGGAAGCCCCTGATGAATACGGGTCACAAAATCCAAAGTCTGGGAAAATGGAAGTGGTTCTAGCACAGCCCTATCACTCCTCACAGATGAAACCTGATGGAGACCACGTTTTCTGACCTTGTGTAGGGATGTGAGAACACATGCACAGAACACCCAGCATGGGTGGAAGCTCCATCGATATCTCAGAAGCTTCTGTGATGGTTAGCAGAAACTCCAAGCAAGTCACAAAAACTCCAGCCTTCACTGGGTTTTTTTCCAGTAGTTTCTTCAGTTGTTCTACTTCCTGGTTTCAGTTCCTGCTTTTACAGACTGAGACATGCAACATTTACTGGGCATCAGTCTTTTTTGCTATGGAGGAGGAAACTATTATTGACATTAACTTTTCTGAATGAAGCTGACCCATATATGACCTATTTGTCCTTACAGTCAATCTGAAGTCTAACTCTAGCTAATGGAAATGAAACTTCCTTACTGGGTTGGCTAATGTACAATCTATTAAACAGGCATGGAAAACAAATTTCTCTGGTTTCAAAAGGAGCTTTTAAAGTAAAATACAGCTTCATGCAGTCTGAGGCTGAATGCTAAGACCTTCCTGACACTGAGTGCCAACTCTTTCCCTCACTGGATTCATTGGCCAACCAGCTATGAGGCTGTAACAGCTGAATCTCTTGGAGTTACCAGAGCTTCACTACATTCATAAGGTGGACGGTCTAGAACAGATTTCTCAAGATCACCCAGCCTGTTGGTCCCCCAGATGCAAACCAAAGCCCAGCTCTTCATCCCTAACCCAGAGTTTAGTCTCTAAAATTCAATGATTTCAACAACATTTGAGTAATATTTGGTAAGGAGGAAACTACCTGTATAAGCCCAGGGAGGAGAAAAAATAAAATCCTTTCAAATGAAACAACTCTGAACCAAAAAATAAGTAGACATGAACTACACATTAAGGGTATCTTTCTTCTGAAACACTCCAAGAGTTTCATATCTAGTATTTCATTTATCTTTAATAACCACTTCCCTCTACACTCAATTAAATATTAAAGAAAAAACTTCTTTTTCTACATGTTATCTTTGTCAGTTTCTGAACAAATACAATTTAGAAAACGAGAAAAGTGTACATTAAAAATCAACATCTCTAGAGATGATCACTTTTAACATGTGGTTATTTCCTTTTTATCTTTTGTCGCTACACAGACAGATGGACCGACCAAACTCTTTTTCTTAGGGTTGCTTATTTCAGTTTTAGAGTTAGGAAAATCAAGACTCTGAAGAGAAATGACACAGAAGATGATCAGATTCATTGATTCAACCAAATTGAGATTTTATGGTCAGTCCAAAAGCTAGAGGAGTATGACCCACTTTGACCCAGTGCCAGAGAAGTGGTCTTACCTGTGATTAAACTGGAGATAATGAGAGGGAGAATGAGCATTTTCAGCATCCTCATGAGTATATCCCCTGGGAAGGCTATTAACATAACCACATCTGGGTGGATAGGAGATGCCAAGCGAAGAAGTCCTCCACATACTGCCCCCAGGATAACACCTATAAGGAAGGAGAAAAAATATGAATCTATTTTTTGCCCTCATCAAATGAATAGCTCTAGGGATATAGTTGGGAGAAGGCAATGGCACCCCACTCCAGTACTGTTGCCTGGAAAATCCCATGGATGGAGGAGCCTCTAGTAGGCTGCAGTCCATCGGGTCACTAAGAGTTGGACACGACTGAGCGACTTCACTTTCACTTTTCACTTTCATGCATTGGAGAAGGAAATGGCAACCCATTCCAGTGTTCTTGCCTGGAGAATCCCAGGGACGGAGAAGCCTGGTAGGCTGCAGTCCATGGGGTCACACAGAGTCGGACACGACTGAAGCGACTTAGCACCAGCAGCAGCAGCAGGGATATAGTTCAGTAACATTAACTTTTCTCGTACCTCTCTATTATCAGATGATGATTAACACATAACAAAAATACCATTAGAAAAGTGAAGTTAATTTTGTTGACTTGTGAGAAAATGTTTTCTATCTCCAACTCTTTGAAAAGGCCACACTGGAAGAGTCAAGAAGAGCCTTCTGAAGGCTCTGTGGGAAATATAACCTGGCAACTTGATCCCAATTTCTTTAGGATATCATCCACTTGCAGAGTCAGAGATTGTCAGTAGAAATAACCCACAACATCAGATATGATTCTCTTCCCAGCCTAGGCTGGGTACATGCCATGGTGTCTAATATATTTCTTATCTTTTTAACTGAATATCAGACAAAAGGAACATTTATGTGACCAAACTGGCGTTAGTTTTCTTTTTTCTACTTCCAGTCATTTGCCCATGGCTCATCCTCAAAGAGCTTTGTCTTTGACTGCTATGTCCTGATACATAATCTTGAAACGTGTTGATCTTAAGGGAGATCAAGGAGGGTGTCTAAAAATATAAGATTTGGGAGGAAACAATTTGAGCAGAAAAGCTACCAGGAGCCTTTCGCTTTGTATACTCAAGGATTCCACAACAAAACCTTGGATCGCTCCAAACTGGTGGCTCACATAAGCCACCCTTGTGGAAACCACAAATGGGGTCATAAGCATGACTAGAGTCGGGGAGGGAGGCAGGGGCATCCTAGGTACATGGCTATGGGATTAACCCCAGAGATGCAAAGAGAGTATGTAACACGGCCGGAAATCTGATATTTTTTTCTTCCACAAGGGAAGAGCACATTTTTTAAAAACTTACGATGAATGAAATTTCATCCTTTCTGTGGAGGGTAACCCTTGGAAAACCCTACCATGTCTGCGGTTTTCTTCTATTAAGTGAACTGAGCTGGGGCAAATGTCCACTCCCGATGGTAGTCCACTGACACCCAAGATGACTGGCTCAAAGGAGAGGGCGTGAAATGCCATGGTTTCAGCACAAGAAACTGCAATTTCCCCCATTTTCAATAAATCCTGGTTGAAAACCCAAGGCCAAGTCTATGTCAACCGTCACACAAAAGTACAACCAGAGCCTGGGTGAGACCTGAAGCAGAGGAGCAAGGCTTCTGAGGTGGAGCTGGAGCAGGTCAAAGCTTCAGGACAAGCCTCTTCCACACTGACCTTGTTAGCTACCGTGCTAACTGAATCTAAGTTAATGAAGTGCATGGAGAATGTGAATCCTTGGAGTCCTGTTGGTGAGGTTTTGGCAACTGTTGCCTTTATCAAGATGCAGGTACTTCTCTAAATGTGGTATACTGATCATCTGTTTTGGAATCACCTAGAAGGTTTAAGGGGCTTCCCCGGTGGCTTAGTGGTAAAGAATCCGCCTGCCATGCCCAAGGTATAGGAGATGTGGGTTGGATCCCTGGGTGAGGAAGATCCCCTGGAGGAGGGCATGGCAACCCACCCCAGTATTCTTGCCTGGAAAATCCCATGGACAGAGGAGCCTGGCGGGCTACTGTCCCTATTGTCACAAAGGGCTGGACATGAGTGAAGCAACTGAGTGCACGCACACACACACACATATGCACACATGCACAGAAGGTTTAAGATGCAGATTCCAAGGTCTCATGCAAATGGCCCACAGCACAGTCTGTGAGCAGGACCCGGGAATCTGCATGCTCATTTACCCACAGAAACTGGTCGTGCTCACTGGAATCTGAGATCCACTAGAACCCCAAGGAGGAAATCATGGCTGGGGCAGGTGAAAGGGGAAAGAGTCTCATTGAGGCGGCTGTGCCAGGGAAAAGGTGGGGTTAGGCAGCACGTGTGGCTTGCTTTCTGGGTTAGAGTGCCTGCTGCCAGAACCAGCTTCCACACAGAGCCAGGAGAGACCCGGGGCGGAGGAGTGGGTGGGGCCACCTGTCTCCTACCGAACACAGTCAGGGTGAGCAGGAGATTCTTCCCCAGCTTGTCGCACAAGCGCAGCCCCAGATGCCGTGGCTTTGGCTCCTCCGCACTCAGGTGGCTGTCGTGCATCCGTACTTCCACCTGCTTGGGCATGTTGTTGGCACTGAAACAGAAGTAAAGGCAGTGGTTAGAGTCTGCTGGGCACTGCCTCTCTGCAGTTTGAAGGGCTCAGGATGTAGAAGGCAAAACAGCCTCCCCAGGCACAGCTGGGATTCCGGAATCACTGGCAGGGAAGTAAAAAGTCAAAGAAACTCAGGGTGCCCTGGATGATAGTTCACCTGTAAGCAGGACACCAGGACACACCAAATGCCAATGAGCTAAGTGCTTTTATCCCTATTTTCTTGAATCATCGCAGGAAAGGCATTGCACAGGCAGTGGAAGGTTCTTCCAAGAGTCCCATGGTAACTCTCCAAGGCAAGTGTCCCTACCCCATTTCACAGAAAGTAATTTGTCCAGATATGTCTGGTTCCAAAATCTGAGCCCTTTCATTCTTGTATCAAGAACAAAAAGATGACTTTTTAATAATCTAAGGTCAGGAAAGTAACAGCCTGAGTCATTGCTAAATTAAATGCCTCTGAGCTCCAGTCTTCCCCATCCTGGACATGGAAAACTCAGACATGCTAGTAGTCCAAGTTCTACCTTTCTTTTGGAAAAGATGATTTTTCTAGTTTAAAAAAAATTGATTCCATTGTGGTTTTTAAAAGGTCACTTGCATTATCAGGACTCCTCTGAGCTGCCCAAGAGTCATGCTCCTCAGTGTCAAAGAAGCATCTCTCTAAGCAGCCTGTGATCGCCTCCAACTGCAGATGCATCCCAGTCCTCTTCCAGAAAAACCCCACGTGAACCCAAGCTCTGCTAAGTCATCCATCAGAGACTCTGCCAGGACAATGAGTAGATTGTCTCTTTTTTCCAGCTCTGTCACTTCCTGGGCCAAAAAGATTTCAAGTTTAAGCTTGGGGACCAACACAGGGAGGCCAGTTTTTTTTTACTTTGACATCTAAGGACATTTCTGTTAGCTGTCATTTATACTACCATCATGCAACAAACAAAAAAAAGATCTTTAACACCTTGAAAGACAAGTCACAGTCTCTGAATAAACAACTATTTCTGGGGGCGCTAGTGGTAAAGAACCTGCCTGACGATGCAGGTAGACCCTAAGAGATGCCGGTTCAATCCCTGGGTTGGGAAGATCCCCTGGAGGAGGGCATGGCAACCCACTCCAGTATTCTTGCTTGGAAAATCCCATGGTCAGAGGAGCCTGGTGGCCTGTGGTCCACAGGGTAGCAAAGAGCTGGACGCAACTGATTCACCTTAGCACACATGCCTTTCTTCAAGATAAACAGGTATCAGCCTTCCCCAGATATTCCCACCACAGACTGGAGAGACATTCCTTTGAAGTCAACACCAATCTGCAGACCAGTGGTTTGAAATCACTGGTTATACTGGAAATAGTGTGGATTTTGGAATCAGAGAGCCTGGGTTCAAATCATGACTCTATCACTTGCTAGCTGTGTGGTTTATAGAAAGAAGGGCTCGGGACTTCCCTGGTGGTCCAGTGATTAATAATCTGCCTTCCAGCTCAGGGGGAATGTGTTTGACCCCTGGTCGGGGAACTAAGATCCCACGTGCCGTGAGGCAACTAAGTCCACATACCGAAACTAGTGAGCCCAGGGTCTCAACTAGAGAGCCTGTGTACTGCAAACTACAGAGCCCAGGCACTCTGGAGCCTGCAGACCACAGCTGGAGAGAAGCCTGTGTGGCTTCAAGGAAGAGTCCTCATGCCATAACACCTGACATACCCATAAATAAACAAATATTCTCTAAAAAAAAAAAAGAAAAAGGAAAGAAAGGCTCAAGGCCTACCTTGTGGAAGTTAAACATGATGATGTGTGTTAGGCAGCCAGCACGCATGGTCCCTTTCTCCAGGGAATATTCACGACAAGTGTGACATTTAACTTAGGGGACCCATCCAGTTGCACCACCATTCAAGACACCGTTAGGGACTTATAGCCATATGGTTTCCATAATGTAGTGGTTATCACGTTTGCCTAACACGTGAAAAGTCCCCAGTTCAAAACAGGGCAGAAACAATCTTTGGAGAAGGAAATGGCAATCCACTCCAGTACTCTTGCCTGGAAAATCCTGTGGAGGGAGGAGCCTGGTAGGCTATAGTCCATGGGGTTGCAAAGAGTTGGACACGACTGAGTGACTTCTCTTTCTTTCTTTCAAGACACCAAGCTTAGCTTCTGGACTCTCAGAATCAAGACCAGGGACCCAATACAATGTCTTACTTTTTCTTAACAAACTGCTTAATGTACTTGCTTCTAAAATATTTTAAAATTAGGAATAATGTAGCAAGGTCTGGTGGAACACTCAGATGAAAACATTAGTCAAAATAAAAGCATCTTAGTCTTCCTACAGTGGCCTAATTTTCTACTCATCTAGTTAGTTTGCGGGCACCCCCCGACTATCTGGCATGTGTGTATGTTAATGATCATTCAGGCAGTCTAAAGAAAACAGGGCAGGAAGTTCACTGCAAGCAGACAAGGGCTGTCTGACCAGCAAGCAGTAAAGACCATTTCCTCCCATCACCAAATAAAACAGACGGAAAAGTTCTTTTTACAGCACAGCAGGGAAAATGATCAAAACGATCTTTTTAACATAGATGGACCATATTTCCATGCTTGCATTAGGATCTTTTTATAATTTTAAACACTTTTCTAGCCAATAATCTGAAGCTGTAAACCAGGAAATTGCCAATAAAGAATGGCGGCCATACATGTTCTGAAATGGTGAATGCATTCGTTAGCCAGCCCTTGGCAAAATACTCTATGAGCGCCTCAAGAGCGTAATCCCCTGCCTTCTGTTTCATTTGAAGCCCTCCTGCCACTGAAGTTAGAATCATGGTTGGTATTTCAGTGAGACTATCAAGTATTTAAACCAGACATTCTGGCAAGATCCATACGATGTAATGAAAGCGTCAGGCATCAAGACAGCCACATCCAAGGAAAAACACACAAATATTAGGTTAACGTCCACACCCCATCAAGCAGTGTGGTTGGATGCCTGTTGGCCACCCTTCTGAGTCACACAAAATCTCTGTTTAACGATTTGTCTTTTAAGCCACGGCAAAACATCTCTGAAGCCCAGAATCAAAACAGCCACATCAAAGTGGGCAGCATCAAAATCTCATGAACCCACAAGTATTTATTGAGAGGATGCCTGTGACTTTCCCACTTGGAATTAAACACGCACTCCAAGCTCGAAGGAGCTTCTAACATCTGCGTGTAGAAAATCATCGTTAAAGTGCATCAGGACCTCGGCTTGCCTCTGGGGATGCAGGGAGTCCGCCAAGAACTCTTTGTAAAAATCCTTGACAAGTCTAAGTGATCCCTACACCCGCCAAGAACACAAAGAGAGCTTGAAATGGAGAATATTATAGAACATAACATTAAATGGCATGGTACAGCTCAATACGGAGCTGCTTCTAAGCCTTATATATCCTCAGAAGAAGAGACACATCGCTTTGTTTTTATTTTGTATTTACCATTTCTAATCATCTTTAGGGTTGGATAGCATCACCAATTCAATGGACATGAACTTGGGCATACTCAGGGAGACAGTAAGGGACAGGAAGGCCTGGCATACTCCAGTCCATGGGGTAGCAAAGAGTAGGACCCGACTTAGCAGCTGAATAACAGCAATCATTTTTATTCCTTCCTATGGTTGTAAGGTTTTTTCCCTTCTAGTTTTACTGAGATATAAATGACACACAGCACTGTATAAGTTTAAGGTAAGCAGCATAAAGATTTGATTTATATACAACGTGAAGTGATTATCACAGTAAGTTTAGAAAACATCCATCATCTCATATATGTACAAAGTTAAAGAAATAGAAAACACATTTTTCCTTGTGATGAGAACCTTTAGGATTTACTCTCAACAACTTTTATATATAACATACAGCAGTGTTATTATATTTATCATGGTGTACATTACATCCATGGAACAGATACAGTTTTTCATATGACTTTACACACATCCACAGCTATATGGATGCTGGTTACTGAATGTACCTGGTAAAAAGGATAACAAGGATACCTGGTATTTACTGAGGACTCTGTGTGTCAGACATGACAGTCGGTAATGAGTAAGGTATAATCCTTGCCCTTAAGGAGTTCATATGCGGAACGCAAAGTACAGGGTCTGGTACTTGTCTCCTTACATACTGGCCATGATAAGATCCTGTACAGGATACTATGGGACCTGGTAAGAATGGTGCCTAACCTAGCTTTGGGGAAGAAGAAGAAAGTTCAAGAAAGGTTCCCAGGAGGGACTGATACCAGAGCTGGATCTTAAAGGATGGATTTAAACGTCTACATCCTCCACCACTCTTCAAACCCTGAGAGCAGGACTGTGTTCTTTAACACCTGGCCCCAAGCACTTGATAAATGTTTGTTCAAAGAAACTATGAACCAGAAAGCAGCTATACAGGGCACTGTGCTTCCTCCTGGGAACCAGGTCCTTCTACAGTAGCTGGCAGCATACCAGCTAGCAACCCTCTCACCATTCTGCATTTATTCCACAAGTTCCTGTTGGGCATATATTACGGGTCCCATGCTGTTACAGGTGCTAAAATAACACAATAGGCAAAAGAGACAAAGCTCTTGCTCTCGCAGGATATACATTTTAGTGGAGAACAAAGAAATGAATACATATATTTCAAGTGGAGACAACATGCTAGGAAGAGGGTGACATGCAGAAAGAAGACAGAGCTATTTTGCATCAGCTGGTCAGGAAAGGGGAGCTTCTGTGATAAAGGGCATTTGACCAGAAACCTGGAGGAATGAGGGGTCTCCTAAATTAAGAATGCAGTTTGTCTAGAGCTTAGCAAAATAAATGAAATACACACAATTTAGGAATGTATTTGTCCAAACTAGCGCCTGAAGCTCCCGCCAGATGCCAATTCTGGTGTCCACATGTTGGTTTTTAGCACAGACACAGATTCAAACAAAAGTCAAGGCAGTAATGCTACATCTCATTATCATCGTGAATATGGCGGATTTCAATGACTGTCCTAGCTTCAAGAGAAATGAATTCCAGAGAAATGTGAGTTGGACCCAGGAGGAAGGTTGAGGTCACAGCAGCCTGCAGATTTGCTACCCTGGTAATGAACAGGAAGGGCAAGGCCTGATCTAGGTAAGTCTGTTGGATAAACACAGTAAGTTAATCCAAGTACACACACTTATCCTTATATTAATACTCCATTCCTACAACTTGTGGCTATGCAGATGGGACTAGGTAATAAGGATTCTGAAAGCCCAAGTGTGAGGCTTGGTTCTACCAAATCCATCAAGCCTGATGCTCTCCCCAAACTGTTCATCACCTCTGTTTCTACTTGAGTACCTTCTGGATGGAAGATTTAGCAATGCAATTCCTTAACAGAGTACTGGAATGTTCTATAAGCCAGTTCCACCAGATCTCTCTCCACTGCCCAACAAAGTAAGGCCATGTGATGGGAGAGCTTCTTGGATAATCCAGACTTGAACAATGAGCCTATAACTTCTTTCTGCCTTAGCTCCTCCACTGAACTATTTAAACAGCTGTTAATTTTGCAGTCAGTTGCTGGCCTGTTCTTTCTCATGCAAATCCACGTGAGTTCTGTTTCAAAGGCAAGCTCAGCTTAACGTGCAGAACATCCTCTGTGAATCCAAAGGGAGTGTGTAATGGGGCTGGTACTAAGTTTTAAACTGTTCTCAGAACCTGTTATTCATTTGCGTTTGTTTTCCCTCGATCTGCCAAGAGCCTCTAACGATAGGCTCATTAGATGTGATGTGGTGTTGGATACAGATTTCCTGCCTGCACGCTTCTGTGTCAACTTAACTGGCACTGAATTCCCTTTTTCCTCCTACGCTGGTTCAATGAGGTGACAACAGAATGTTCTCCAGGGAACCTAAAAGCAACTGGTGTGTTTTTATCTGGAGGATGTGAGATCTGCCATGAACATCACCCCTCCCACCCTCTGCTGCCCAAATCAAAGACCTCAGAGGTGCAGAAAGACAGTGTCCAGAAACTGCCCTAATGGGAGACACTAGGTTAGACCCTCAAGAATAGCAACAGTGTTTGTTGAGGGGGCTTTCCCCCAAGGTGGCCAAGGTCTTTGGAGAAGAATTCCGGAAATACCAGTGCTGTCAGCTCTGAACACCACAAAACGGTGGTTACAGTTGTGATTGTCCCACATCTGGGAATTCCCTGGCTCCTTAAAGAACACCAGCCCCGTAGGGAAAGGGACGGGAACTCTAATACAGTTGGGAATTTCCAACAACCACTCCCTTCACCCATTCTAGATCCTGTAAGACTGGGTTTAACCATGTCAAGGATGCTCACTAACCAAGAAGTCAGAATCTCTCTGACAGATGCTGTGCCCTCATTGATTCTGAGAATAAATGAAACCTAGAGGTTCACAGCCTCCAAATCTCCTTCAGTCCCTTCTGTTCACTCTGTCTATTTCCTAGATCACATACTTGCTGGAAAAGCTCTGCCAGTGAACACCAGACTTCACAAATGATACATCTTAAGCTTCTTCTTGACTATCGGAGGGTCTGGCTAAGGAGCACAGTTTACAATTATCCCTAATCATGATGGGATTGGACCTAGTAGACAACATGAGATGGGAAGCCAGAAGGTCTGGGTTCTAACTCCAGGGTGCTACTAACTGGCTGTGTCAGAAATAGTATCAGATGGATGTAAATTTCCTTGCTCATAATCAGCAGACAGAAGAGTAAAGCACTACGAAATGACAAAAACACACTCTTGAAATACCAGTGGGGTTTAGGTATCAATTTTGGCAGCTTTTTACATTTTAGGTCCCAGGCTCTTAATTTGTAAAGTAAAAGGGCTGTATCAGAAATTCTCTTATCGTTCTAAAATTCTGTGATTCTCTAATTCTCCTGGAGTGCAAGGTGGTAATTAATAGCCTTCAGTTCCAGAGAGGCAGCCTCCATTCTATTCTATTCAAGACTGAACGAGCTTAGACCTTATGGGTGACTTACAGATAAGAGACAAACCAGTGGTAACAACAACCATTGCTTAATGTCTTTACCTCCATTTCCTCCTTTCTTATCTCTGTTACTTAAGCATGTTTTTCTAGAGTTACTAACACTGAGTTTGGGGTCAAATTCAGTGTATAATTCAGACACAGGAATCATCTTAATACCCTCTCAGGTCTGACCAATTCTTAGTCTAAGCTTCTCAGAGGGGCAGATCAATGTCGTGGAAATATATTCCAACAGGTGAACTGGCATTTGACCAGCCAATTGCCAAATTCACCATTGAATCACTGAAAGGTCACCTATCTCATTCACAGCCAATCAAGATAAAAAAATGATTTTTTTAATTGAATTTTTATCACTTTCCAGGCCAAGGGGCCCAAACTGGCTAATGACTTAAATGGCAAATAGAGTCAGTTGGGACTTCAGGTGTTCTCACACAGGAAGTAGTAGGAGATATATATACAATGGAATATTACTCAGAAAAAGGAACTAATTTGAGTCAGTTATAGTGACATGGATGAATCTAGAGACTGTATACAGAAAGAAGTAAGTCAGAAGGAGAAAAACAAGTATTGCATATTAATGCATATATAGAATCTAGAAAAATGGTCCAGATGAACCTATTTGCAAGGCAGGAATAGATGTGCAGACACAGACAATGGACTTGTGGACACAGGGAGGAGAAGGAGAGAGTGGGATGAACCGAGAGACTAGCAGAGGCAGCCCACTCCAATAGTCCTGCCTGGAGAACCCCCATGGACAGAGGAGCCGGGTGGGCTATAGTCAATGGGGGTGAAAAGAGCCGGACATGACCGAGCGACTCAGCACACACACACATACATTTATACACACACGCACACATACATACACACTACCATATGTAAAATATATAATGGGAAGCAGCTGTATAGAACAGGGAATTCAGCTTGGTGCTCTGTGATGACCTAGAGGGCTAGGATGGGTAGCGGGTGGGGTGGCAGAGAGGCTCAAGAGGGAGGGGATATATGTGTAACTACAGCTGATTCACTTTGTTGTACAGCAGAAACCAACACAACATTATAAAGCACTTATCCTCCAATAAAAAATAAGTTAAAATTTTTTAATTAAAAAAAAAGTACTAGGAGAAAAAAACATAAAGGAATAAATAAAATGACACTCATTCTGCTGAGAACCAAAAGTCAAAAACACTAGCTCTGATTAGCAGCTGACAGAAGGGACCTTGGCAGAATGCAACTACATAATTACATGGTCATCGGATTCTTGGTTAAAATCTACCTTTTCCAGTTATGGCTGGGACAAGGCATTCATTTCATCTCTAGAATCATAACGTTCAACTCACTGGGTCTTTATAGAACCTTCAGTAAGATTTTTTGTTGTTGTTCAGTCGCTAAGTCCTGTCTGACTCTTTGTGACCCCATGGACTGCAGCATACCAGGCTTCCCTCTCCTTCACTATCTCCCGGAGTTTGCTCAAACTCACGTCCATTGAATTGGTAATGCCATCCAACCATCTTTCCTCTGTTGTCCCCTTCTTCTCCTGCCTTAAAATCTTTCCCAGAATCAGGGTCTTTTCCAATGAGCCAGCTCTTTGCATCAGGTGGCCAAAGTATTAGAGCTTCAGCTTCAGCATCAGTCCTTCCAGTAAGTATTCAGGGTTGATTTCCTTTAGGATTGACTGGTTTGATCTCCTTGCTGTCCAAGGGACTCTCAAGAATCTTCTCCAACACCACAGTTTGAAAGCATCAATGCTTTGGTGCCCAACCTTCTTTATGATCCAACTCTCACATCTGTACATGACTACTGAAAAAAAACCATAGCTTTGACTATATGGACCTTTGTTGGCAAAGTGATGTCTCTGCTTTTTAATACACTGTCCAAATTTGTCATAGCTTTTCTTGCAAGGAGCAAGCATCTTTCAATTTCATGGCAGCAGTCACCGTCCAATGTGATTTTGGAGCCAAAGAAAATAGATGGTACTTATGAAAGCACCAACAGTATTTAACGCAAAATCAACATTCTATTTTAGCTTCCTTTCCTTGTCTTAAATGCCTAAAATGGTACAAAATGACCACTCAGATAGCTTAGCTACCAGTATGTCACTATAGCAACAAACGGTATTTGTGCTTTTTACAAAAAGAAAGTACCAGAAGGAGGCCCAAGTGGGTGGGAGTCTGGGAAGTTCCCAGGGCTGTAAGCTCCACACTGTGAACTGGCCTGGATCACCTCTGGAAGAGCATCAGGAGAACATCCTTAAATAAAACCTCTGGACTTCGGTGAGGTCCTCCCCAGGGTAGAGACTTGAGTCAGCCTTGACCCAATGGAATCACCCATTTCCAGAAAGGTTCATCACCCAAAACAGAAATAAGACACCAAGGAACAGTGAATCTCCAGGCCCAAGTGACAGGCTTGGGTGGAGGTGTTTGATCTTCCCAAACTGGGAACTCCTTCTAAAAATAAAGATTGAGCCATGGCCTAGAAACACACTGGCCAGCCCAATCCCCAGGGGCATGTCGATTCTGAAGTAAATGCCACTCCCTCTGGCTCTGGTTCACTGAACAACATGAAAATAAATTTGAAAACTTCATATTAGTCCAATAAAAGGAGGCAATTCATGGGGCATGGGCTCCAGGTTTGAGCCACAGGGAACCTGGCCTCAATTAGTTTGCCTTGAGGCAAACTGTCTCTTCTGCTAAAGTTTCTTCTTCCCCACACTCTCTGACCCAGGCTTTGTAGACTAATCTTAATTTCCTCTTAAAAATTCATCTCTGCTATGACTTCCCTCGGGAAGTCTTTGTTGATTCCCGAGTTTGCTTTTTGGATGTTCTTCCTGCAGCTTATCTCTCTCAAGGTATTTATCACAATTCACTTGTCTTTTTCCCCACTGGACTAGAATTAAGGCAAGATCTTGACTTACTTGATTCTGTCTTCCCCACACTCAGTGTGGTTCCTGGCATATAGTAGACACTCAATCATCGTATGTTTAGAAATGAATGAATGAATGGGTGACTAGATAGAAAAATAGGTTGTAGTCACAGGTTCTGTGTGATACTTCATTCTAGATGGTAGGGTTCTAAAAGACTAAGAAATCTGTGAGGAGGAGAGAAAAGAGAACAGAAGTGCAAACACTCACATTAGAAAAACCAGTGGGAGGTAGGAAGGGCAGGTCAGCACCACTCAAGCACTGGCCCTTCCTTGCTGGTGGTTTTGATCCAGTTGCCCTGCCCAAGCGTGGTGGCCTCACTGCTCCCAGCATTCTCGGGGAATGTGGAGCCATGAACCTCAGCTAATGAGGCCTTCAGGGAAAACTGATGAGGACACAGGAAGATACATTAGGACTGTGGACTTAAAAAATATTCAAAAGCTCAAAGTTGAGAGTTATGTTTTATTTGGTGGGAATTTTTAGAACTTAAGGCTGGGAGACAGCATCTCAAGTAACCCTGAGAGAAGTGCTGAGATGAGGGGAGGAGCCAGCTTGTACAGAAGTTTTGCAAGATAGGACAGGTAGTCTGAACATCAAAGGATTACTATTAATTAAAGGAAGCCAGATATCCCAAATTAAGAAATTTAGCATTTTTCAAATTGATGCTTTTAAACTGTGGTGCTGGAAAAGACTCTTGAGAGTCCCTTGGACAGCAAGGAGATCAAACCAGTCAATCCTAAAGGAAATCATTGGAATATTCATTGCAAGGACTGAGTGTCCTTTGAAAGGACTGATACTGAGGCTGAAGCTGCAATACTTTGGCCACCTGATGCAAAGAGCTGACTCATTGGAAAAGACCCTGATGCTGGGAAAGATTGAAGGCAGGAGGAGAAGGAGGCGGGAGAGGATAAGATAGTTAGATAGCATCACTGACTCAATGACTATGAATTTAAGCAAACTCTGGGAGTTACTGGAGGACAGAGGAACCTGGTATGCTGTGGTCCGTGGGATCATGAAGAGTCCAACACAACTTAACAACTAAACAACAAGAGCTTTTCTATGTTTGGGAAGATGCAAGAGTCTGGGCTCAGTGAAATCATTCCTTTGACATGCACCTCAGCTAGCTGGGGCTGGATTCTGGCATTTTTCACATCCTGAGTTTTTCCAGGGCTTACAGTAGGGAGTGGCTGCGGTCTGATGGCTGCTAGGTAGCAGGTATTCTTTCTTTCCTGAGTTTCCTCAGGGCTCACCACCTCACCATTAGTGGTGGCTGCAACTGCTGGTGACTATGACATCCTTGTTTACTGATACGGCAGGAAATATTCCATTTCTCAGGACTCCATTGCCAAGATCAACATCCCTAAATCTGGATTCTCGAAAATGTGATCCTTCGACCAAAGAGCCTGGACATTTATTCCTTTCCCAATGGGACTCTGACTTCAAGGCACTCCCTTGATTAACAGAGCTCTGGATTTGGCCCGGAGGCCTGGGAAGTTCCTCCTTTGGCCCCAGAAGCTCCCCAAACTGGACCTTCCCAACCAGTCCCCCAGACATGGGAGTGGCTAATATGTTGACTAAGTAGCTTAATGAGCTGCACCGCCTTCAGGCACCAGTAGAAACTGGGTGAGGCATCCAGTAGCTAAGACTTTCTGGGCGTTTTGGTCACACCTCACCATTGCGTCTCTTCAGTGCAGTCTTCTGTGAACACAGTGGTCTGTCTGTTCACAGACCTTTTCTCTCCAGGCAGCCAATCTTGAAACGTGGTGTCAGGAATAAGCAAGAAGGCAAGTCACCATCATGACCATGTAAATGATAGGGGCAGGGAATCAAAAGGCCAGAGGGGTGACGCTTTAGGACTTCTTTAAGGTTTTTCATCGCTCTTCAAAATCACCCACTCCTGGCTCCCAGAGGCCTTGAAAGTCCTCCTCAAGAGAGACCTGCCCCTTTATATCCCTGCAGGAGACCAGATGAAAGCTAGAAATCCAAGGAAAGGCATTCACTGACACCTCAGTGTGAAGGATCTTCTCAGACCTCTCCCAAAGAACAGGACTGGCTGGGGGAAAATCCCTAGACACAGATCCTGACCAAAACCACATCCAGAAGCCAAATAAAAGGAGGGGAGGCCAGAACACTGGATGTGAATTTTGCCCCAGTCAGTTCTGAAGTCACTGAGTTCAAATTCTGTGGCCTCAGCAGGGTTTCTTAAGGCTACCGATATTCTTTTTCTTTTTCTACTTTCCTTTTTTATTTGGAGGCTAGTTTCACATGTGTGTTCAATTTACGAAAATTAATTAAGCTGGTGATTTAAAGTCTATGTGCTTTTTTGTGTGCACCTTAGACTTGAAAAAACACTTTAAGAAGATCCTCTGGAGAAGGAAATTGCAACCCTCTCCAGTATTCTTGCCTGGAGAATCCCATGGACAGAGGAGCCTGGTGGGTTACAGTTCACGGAGCCACAAAGAGTCGGACACAGTTGAGTGACTGAACAGCAGCAACAGCAGCAAAGGTCTTCTTCAGATGAGACAAAATTGGTGGGTAGCCCAGGTTAACCCGAGAGTGATCTCATGGGTCCCAAGAAAGAAATTCCCGGTCTTTATCTGCCTCTTTATCTGTGTTTCCATGCCCATAACTGCAAAGTACTCTCACACAGTTTAACTTCCAAAAGAATGTTCCTTGTAGTCTCTTCTCTTTTCATTCTTCTTTTGAATTATAAATAATAACCAACATTTTATCCATTGAACTTAGTTACTTAGTTAAGTCGCTCAGTCGTGTCCGACCCTTTGCGACCCCATGGACTGTGTAGTCTACTCCGTCCGTGGGATTCTCCAGGCAAGAATACTGGAGTGAGTTGCCATTTCCTTCTCCAGGGGATCTTCCCAACCCAGTGATCGAAGCCAGGTCTCCTGCACTGCAGGCAGATGCTTTAACCTCTGAGCCACCAGGGAAGCCATTGAACTTATAAACACATAAGTTAATAGTAACTTAATAAGGCCTTCCCTGGTGGTCCAGCGGTTAAGAATCTGCCTGCCAAGACCGGGGACATAGGTTCGATCCCTGGTCCAGGAGGATCCCACATGCCGCAGAGCAACTAAATTCGTGCAACCACAACTATTGAGCTGCGCTCTAGAGCCCAAAAGCCACAACCAGAGGGTAATTCTCGGCTCGCCACAGCTAAGGAAAGCCCAGCAGCAGCACTGAAGACCCGTGCAGCCAAAATAAATAAATTAAAAATAGTCACAACTTAACACTTGCATAGTTTACAAAATATTTTCACATCTATTAACTTATTTCTTTATGACGTCCTCTACTGGGAAGGAGTTATTCCATCTCAGACATGGCAATTCTGAAGCTGGCACAAGTTCAGAAGCAGCTGAGCTGGGGCTTGAACCAGGTGGTCTTGCAGCAGAATGAAATCCTGTATTGTACTCTGCCTTTGGGTCTAGGGCCCTTTGGCTACATCCTCACTAGGGATGTCTGCAGAGTGATGGACACAAAAATATTTCCATCTCTGCCCAGGCACTGGCAACTTATGGGACATGCAAGTCTAGCTCCTGGAGAAGGAAATCAGAGAGAGGAGTATGACCCTAGCAGAGAAAAAAGGCAATGTGAGCTCAGGGAACCCATCATCTTGTCACCTGTCCTGGACAATCAATGCTCCTGGGTGCTATTTTTTTTTTTTTTTAAGAAAACACAGACCTCTAAGCCCCATCCCTGACTATCCCAGTTCAGCACTTCGGTTGAGTCCTAGACCTCTGGACTTTTTAGAAAGCATTCAGGTGGCTTTGCTGTTGTCGATCCACAGGCTGATGTCCAGTCAAAATCTGAACTGGTGTGATGAAGGGGAGCTTATGATTTCACACATCTCACCGTCTTGCCACTGGACAGCTTTCACTATTACAAAGCTCCTCCTTTACGATGAGACTAAATTTTCCCTGTGGCTTCTACTCATTGGTTATTTTTCTACCCCATGGAAATCAGTTAATAATAATAATAGTTAGCACCAGGCAACATACTAGACATTTCACATGCATTATCTCACTGACCACTCCAAACACTTTCACGACATAGATACTATTATTGTTCCTTTTCATAGACGAAAAACTGGAGATCAGAGAGGGGAGATCATTTGCCCAAAGCCTGGTAGCTGGCAAGTGACTGAACCGGGATGGGAACCCAGCTCTAGCTGTGTAAGGCGCATGTTCTTAATCATGACACACTTGTAACACCTGAAGCCTAATTCCTTCTCTACCCACCATCTTTCCCATAATTTTCTCTTCCTCAAGTTCCTGAGCACCCTGGTTGCAGCACTTCAAACCACTTACATCCACTTACAATGTACCTCCTAGGCCAGACACAACCCTCCGGGTGGGGTCTGGCCACATCCCTGCCCCCTGAGACAGTCAAGGGCAGGCTTTCTAAAGTCTACCAGAGCTGAGGCTTTGGTCCTGCATTTGAAGAATGAAGGCCAGTAGCTAATCTTACACTTGAGAAAGAACAGATCAAGAGTACTGATAATAAACAGGGACCATTGATTGACTTTTATTGTGTACCAGCATAATAGTACAGATACCGAATCATGCCCACTCTCCCAAAATGTCCATGCCCTAATCCAGGACCCATGAGAATGTCAGTTACATGGCAAAGGGGAATTAAGGTTACTCATTAACTGACCTTGAGATGTAGTTTATTCTGGATTATCCAAGCGAGACATATATCATCACAAGTGCTCTTGTACGTAGAAGGAGGCAGGAGAGAGAGAGAACTAGAGAAATGGCAACACAAGAAAGACTCTGTCTAACATCATTGGCCGTGAGTCAAGGGATGCGTGGACAGCTTCTGGAAGCTGGTAAAGGCAAAAAACCAAGCTCTTCTTTACAGCCTTCAGAAAGAAACACAGTCTTGCTGACGTCTTGATTTTAGACTGTGTGTATATGCTAAGTTGCTTCAGTCATGCCTAACTCTTTGTGACCCCATGGACCATAGCCTGCAAGGCTCCTCTGTCCATGGGATTCTCTAGGCAAGAACACTAGAGTGGGTTGCCATGCCCTGCTCTAGGGGATTTTCCTGACTCAGGAACCGAACACATGTCTCTTACATCTTCTAGGTTGGCAGGCAGGTTCTTTACCACTAGCACCACCAGGGAAGCCTTTAAAACACTTACTTTGTAGTAATTTGTTATAGCAACAATAGAAAAGTAATAGTCCCAGACCATAGGCTAAGTGTCTTATTTGGTGTTTATAGTAAGCTTAAGAGGTAAGATGGCAGACAGTGGGAGTTTCTGATCAATATTCACTCCTCTCCTTCTAGAGTTCTGTTCAGAGAGGCAGCTGGCTTGCCTCTCAGTCTCCCTTCCTGTGATGTAGGCAGACTTCTTCGACATCACCCTTCCTCCCTTCTTCCGCTAGCGAGGGAAGCTCTAGATAAACAAGAGACTAAAGCACCATCTTTCCTTAACCATTAGCCTGTTTCAAAGACTGGTCAACATCCTATCTCTAAATGGTACCCATCATCTGTGAAAATTAATAAAAGGAAACTCACTAGAGTGGAGTTAGGGGACCAGAAGGGAGATCTCTCATGCACAAACCAACAGGAAGAGACATACCTTGCATCTCCAGCAGGGAGAGACACTACCCTGATCAGGAAGAAGAAAGATTTCTGCTTTCCTGGCAACAGTTCAGCCAATGAGAGACTCACAACTCAGCCAATGAGAAGCCACTAGATTTTGAACTCAAAGTTTCCTCTGATGGGCTTTTTGTTTATAGCAGTCCCTCCCAACTTCCTCTTCTCCTCTATAAAAGTCTCCTCTTTTTTTTTAACCAGATTTATACATGTTTCATTATAGTTGCATGTCCCAAATTTCAGTTCTTCACTTCCCCTAAGTAAACCTGTCTCGCTAGTAAAAAATAACTGGCTGTTTCATTGTTTTAGGTTAACACACCCAAAGAAGCACTTCAGGGCCTCCTAGATGACTTGTGTTTTTTCTTACCTTGGTTCCTTCTAATGAGCCGATAAATATATGGCTATTAATCTGTCAGCTTCAAGGAGTTGCAAGTGACTGCAAGGAGATCAAACCAGTTAATCCTAAAGGAAATCAGTCCTGAATATTCATTGGAAAGACTGATGCTGAAGCTGAAACTCCAATATTCTGGCCACCTGATGTGAAGAACTGACTCATTGGAAAAGACCCTGATGCTGGGAAAGATTGAAGGCAGGAGGAGAAGGGGACAACAGAGGATGAGATGGTTGGATGGCATCACCGACTCGATGAGTTTGAGCAAGCTCTGGCAGTTGATGATGAACAGGGAAGCCTGGTGTGCTGCAGTCCATAGGGTCACAAAGAGTCGGACACGACTGAACAACTGAACTGAACTGAATCTGTCAACTAGATATTCAGTCCCTGTTAATTCCACCAGATTGACTGCCCAATCTCCTCTTAACTAGTCTTGTATGTTTATTTTACAAGTGATAAACAGAGCCATTCAATCACCAGGAAAATTCCTTCTTAAGAGAAGAATCTGCATTTCTCAAACTGGTAACTTATTGAGACAGATTGGTTCACAGTGGTCTACATAAATTTGGCAAAGCCCACAAGTGGAATATATCCTTTTTTATGATCCATTCCTCCTCCCCCCCTACTTTTAATAGCTAGATGTATAGTTCATGGTGTTCTAGGACTATATTACTTCTTATATTAAACCTGAAATCTTAAATGACTCTTTGACATTGTTTCTTTGAATAATCCTTTCTTGAGTCCCAATCTACTTTTCATGCCTGTAAGAGCTTGCACTTCATACTTTATCACATTCAAATTGCCTCCTTAACGTTTGAATATCTTCCCCATTAGGCTTTAAACTCTGTGAGGGAAGGCCGTATCTACTCCTGGATCCAATATTTATTAGGTGCTCATTCAGATTTCATTGGGGCTTCCCTGGTAGCTTAGCTGGTTAAGAATCTGCCTGCAATGCAGGAGACCTGGGATCGATCCCTGAATTGGGAAGATCCCCTGGAGGAGGGCGTGGTAACCCACTCCAGTGTTGACTGCAGAATCCCCATGGACAGAGGAGCCTGGTGAGCTACAGTCCATGGGGTCGAAAGAGTCAGACATGACGGAATGACTAAGCACACAAGATTTCATTGAGAGACTAATGATTTGCAGGTACCAGGGGGACCCAAGTCTTTAGGATCTAGGAGGTGACTTTGTCAACAAGTGCCAGATCAGGCACTAAATAAGAGGCTCTTCCTATGGATATGGATTTGGAGAGAAGCACAAACAAAGCACAAGGAAAGAATATACAAAACTCCTCAGCCTTGAAGTCGACCGGAAGCTCAACTAACATCTGATGACCCTGCCAAAAGCAACCAGGGCCTCTAATTACTGAAAGTAGTCATACCTTGACTTTTTATGCACCCTTGAATCATTCCAGTCACAGCTCTTCCGATATCCCTGGAAGGGGTCTGGTATGTTGGCCATTGGACCATCAACGCCATTTCACTCCACACAACTGAAGTGAAAGTTCTTCATCCCAGGTGCTTGGGAAGAAAGGTTCAATCTTGCTCAAACCACTAAAATCTTTCATTTATTTCTGAGTGTGCTTTATTTCCACATCAAGGACTTATCTAGTTGGCTCTTAAATCATGACATCAAAACAAGGATCATGCCTTGTCTTTCCTTGAATCCACTATACAATGGCATGCACAATGCCAGGCACCTAATAGGTGTTCAGTGAAAACTAGTAGATCAAAGTAAGTGCTAGGATAAAATATGATAATAGGGGTTGGATAAGATCTACAGTGTTCCTTGAAATCAGTTCCTGGGACTCCAGGACATCCTAGGGCTTTGAGTTAATACAGAAGTGGCAGGCTTTCTTGCCATGGGCAATTTCGCCTACTTCTTCTACCCAGCCCATCCCTAAGGTCACATTCTGCTGACACTTGGGCCATTGTCCCTTACTTGAGAACAGATCTAACTTCACAGTGCAGTACAGAGAACGGGGAGAAGAGGTTTTACATCACACACCACCTAGCAAACATATAATAAAAGTTCATTGTAATCATCTTTGTCCTTCTTCCTCATACTCCTCCATATTCCTCACTCTCAGTTACCATAGTCCATTGAGCAAAACACAAGCCTGATGGACTGTCCAACAGCTGCCCAACTGTCGTTCTTCAAGCATGCTCCTTTTAGTGGGTCTCTTCCCCATCCCTACACGGTATAACAAGTACTTCCAAAGAGCTCTTTCTTAGACACTAAGAAAATAGTCTTATGTTTTTACACCAAAAATAAAGGAGAGAAGTCACAGAACCCATTCACTCCTTTAGGCAAATATTCCTTTTATTTTTGGCTACGTTCAGTCAGAAGTAACTTTAGCAATGTTAAAGGTAACAATTTGAGAATTAATCCTAAAAATCTCTTTTAATTTGCAGTGATAGATGCCAGCAAATTGTTAACCATTTACATTTTTCTTAACTAAACATCATTGCTCTTTGTTTGGATCTAAAGTACCAAAGGTGTTTGACCACTTTCCTGCCTTTGTAAGTAAAGTCTGAGGAATATGACGAAGCTTAAATGAAATAGGCAAGATTTTCCACTTGGAGAGTATTACAAGAAATGCCAAATACCATTTTTTGAGGTGTTAGTCCACACAACTATCTTTCCCCCAACTTCATTTTTTCCCCACCAATTCTTCCTTTCAGTCTATGGAAGGGCTTATAACACAAGAGTAACACACAGTTGCTGTTACTACTTTTTAAAATTTTAATTATTGAACAATGTTTAAAACCTAATATACTTCATGTCAAAATTCAGATTTCTCTTATCTCTTAGAGTACTAGAAATATCTAGGTATCCTCCAACTTAAATCCTGAGTGATAACAATCAACTAGAACTGAGAAGTGATTGTCCTTTAGACAGACACAAATTTTCTACTCTGCCCCAGTTCCCACCATTGCTCCCTGATGTCAAAGCCCAGTGTCACATACAAAAACAGCTTACACTGCTGTTTTTCCTGAAAGAAATGTTGAGAGGAGCATAAACCACCTCCTGACTTCATTTATACACCTGCCTGGCTCCTGTTAAGTTAGCAATCCCTGTTCCCTGTAGTTCTGTCGCTGTATAGATGAGGACTTTTCCTGCGTGCATAAACGAAATCCCCAAGCAAGCCTGAGTATTTATTGGCCAGGAGTGTGGTTCAGAGTGAATCATGTTGTTACTAAAGATGTCACATAATTTACAACTTTGAACAAAGTTTCCCAGGGGACAAGAGTGAAAAGCAAGTGACCTGTGCCCGCACCTTCCCTGAGAGCAGGTAGAGACAATGCAAGGAAGAACAACTAATGTCAGGCCAGCAGGCTATGGAGGGTGGAGTAGGCTTTACATTGTCTTTTCAGCAGGTCTCCCTGTTATCATGGCCCCAGGATTAGAACCCTCTAGAGCAATGACTCAATATGTGCTAAAATGCTGAGAATGACTTCAGCCTTTTATTTTTTTTTAACAAGTCTACAGTGAGGGGCAGGGTGTGTAGATTTGGTAATTTGAACTCCAGTCTGTACAGTCCGGCTGGACAGCAGTTACTTGCAGCATCTTTTAAGACAGACATTTTGTATAATATGAGAAGTGATTGTTAAGTTATTTTATAGATAAGTAAACAAGATTAAGTAATTTGCCTGCTGTCAAATAGCTAGGAAACGACAGAGCTGGAAATCACAGCATGATCTGTGTTTACTCAAAACCTCTTCCTTTTTACCATAAAAATGGCAGCTGCAAGAACCTGGAACTTTCAAATGAGAATAACATTCTTAGTTACTGAATCATAGACCTGACTTCCAATTGTTCTAAATAGAGTGTGGTGTGATGTGATGTGTGTGTGTGTGTGTGTGTGTGTGTAAGAAAAAGAGATTACTATTTTGCACTTTCTTTTACTTTGCCCTTCGGAAGTAAACTTTTCATTCTCCAGTCTTAACCAACACACCCAACTTCAACCTCATAGCTCATAATTCTTCTGAAATAAATATAAAATTTAGTTATTGAAAGCTACATTCCCCAGTATATTGAGCATATAGGTGGCTTCAGGCCAAATTCTTTCAAGTTTCAGCCGTGGCAACAAGGGTTGCAAAATCAAGACAGCATGATGAAGTCACTGGGAAGTAATTAGCAAGGTCCCAGAGCTTCCATGGCAGTAATCCCTCCTCCTGCCTGTTCTCAGATCATGTTGACGATCCAGACCCAAAGCAGGCCACTTGCCTTAACTCTCTGACTGAAGAAAGTGTTCAGAAAAGAGATTTTAATTTGAGATTTTTCCTCTGAATGATGTAAGGACTCAGAGAAAAGGAACATGGCCTGTCATGAGTTAGCACTAGCCTCCTAGCAACAGTGCAAAGCAAATCTAGTCTCAGATTCCTCCCTTAGAAAATGATGATAAAAATAGGTTTCTTGGCATTCCCCACCTAATTTTCTTTGAAGGTAACCAGATAGGTCAATTCCTCAATTGCATCCTACCGAATAGCTCCTTTTACCCATTGACCTTGGTTATCGATAGCTGTGCACATTATACTACTATAATTTAGACAGCACACCAAGTCTGGGGCAAGTGACTTTCTTTGGTTGATCTTCACAAGTCATTAAGGGAAGACTGCTAATATTCCCATTTTATAGGCAAGAAAACTAACATGCCTAAATTCACCCACAAAGCAGCAGAACCACAGAGCTAAACCTACATCTGTCTAACTCTAAAGCTCGAGTTTTTAAAGACTGTATTTGAGAAACTGGGCAGCCCATGCAAATACTCCATCTTTTGCTCTGCTTTTTGTAACTAACTAGAGTTTAGAGCAGGAGTCAGCAAATCATAGCCCACCAAATGGATCACAAAGCATAAGATAGTTACCATCCGATCTTTACAAAAAAGTTTGCTGACCCTTGCCTTCAGATCAGATCAGATCAGATCAGTCGCTCAGTCGTGGACACGACTTTTTGTTTGCAAGGGTCAGCAAACTTTTTTGTAAAGATCGGAAAAAAAAATTTCTTTTTGTTGATTTATGTAAATTAACTGATTTATAAGGCTGAGTAATGACCATCGGAAATAAATTTGTGGGAAATAAGAGAAGCTACAGAGCTGTGGTTCTACAATAGCCATCTCTTGGATCACTGTGGGGCTGTTTATTGGTTAACCAAACCCCACAGAGGGCTTTGCTAATCATGAAGACTTTGCCCAAAGGGTATGACCCTCTTTTGTTGTCATTCAGTCACTAAATCATGTTCGATTCTTTGTGACCCCATGGGCTGCAGTACACTAGGCTTCCCCATCCTTCACTATATCCCGGAGTTTGCTCAGATTCATGTCTATTGAGTCAGTGATGCGATCTAACCATCTTATCCTCTGCTGCCCCCTTTTCCTATTGCCTTCAGTCTTTCCCAACATCAAAGTCTTTCCAATGAGTCAGCTCTTCTCATCAGGTGGCCAAAGTACTGAGCTTAAGCATCAGTCCTTCCAATGAATATTCAGGGTTGGTTTCCTTTAGGATAGACCAGTTGGATCTCCTTGCAGCCAAGGGACTCTCAAGAGTCTTCTCCCACAGCACAATTCAACCCTCTTAGAGCACAGGGGTCTCTGTAAATGTTGATGGGGGATATCAGGGGAAAGCTTTTATCAGCATATAGCTAAATCGGACACTAGCTGTTTGGATGGCTACCAGCATGCTAAGCCAACAGAAACAGTGACAAAGAGGGAAGTAAGTAAGGCAATGAGTATCTATTCACTTTATTCACTGTTTTCAAAAGCATCAAGAGGTGTTCAGTAATCTTCGTGTAAAACAGACATCTGAGTCATCCCAACAGCAGGCAGTTCCCCTGGGTTATAAAAACATACTGGTCCAGAAGAAGGTCTTTCCACTGGGTCAAGAATGTGCCAAGAGCTGTACTGATACAAGTCACTACATTACTCAGTTTGGATTCACAACCAATGAATACTTATGATCTGAGTCTACTTCTGTTGTAAAATGGACTAGGTGTACCATGTGTCTATAGGGCAGAGTCCTTCAGGACTGCAGGAGAGGGGCCAGAGGTAACAGCTGCAAATTCTGAAAATGCCACCAGTTTGCTATATAAACTTGTACATGAGTCGCCCCTGGTCTGAGCCTAAGATTCATGGCTAAAAGGAGACATTTGCATTGGATACCTCTGTGGTGCCTTCCAGCTCTTTGAGTAGGTGCAGTGGAAGCCCCACTAACAGGGTAGAAACTGTCCTGGAACACATGGCTGACATATTACTCACAATGCATTATGTCTCATTATCCAATTAGTGTTCTCATAATTATTCTCAATGTTATCATTGTCATTATCTTTACTTACAGCCTAAATGCTAATAATAGCCAGTATCTGTTAATTACTTTGTATGTGCAGATGTCATTTGGAATATATGGGAGAAGATCCTGTGCATTCTTTTAGATCAGGGATCACCAAACTCTAGCCATTGACCAAATCCTGCCCACTGCGTTTTTGTAAATAAAGTTTTATCAGAACATGGCTAGGCCCATCATTGTCTATGGTTGCTTTTGCACCACAAGGGCAGAGTTGAGGAGTTGTAGCAGAAACCCTATAATGTTTGTTATCTGGCCCTTCACAGAAACAAAAATTGCTGACCTCTCATTTAGCCCCTCGGAGAAGGCAATGGCACCCCACTCCAGTACTCTTGCCTGGAAAACCCCATGGATGGAGGAGCCTGGTGGGCTACAGTTCATGGGGTCGCACAGAGTCGGACACGACTGAGCAACTTCACTTTCACTTTTCACTTTCATGCACTGGAGAAGGAAATGGCAACCCACTCCAGTGTTCTTGCCTGGAGAATCCCAGGGATGGGGGAGCCTGGTGGGCTGCCGTCTATGGGGTCGCACAGAGTCGGACACGACTGACGCGACTTAGCAGTAGCAGTAGCAGCAACATTTAGTCCCTACTCTGCAAACCTGTTGCTCTTGCCTACCTAGTATCCACATACTATGTTCTTGGTTCTGCCATTTTAACTTCCCTTAGGACACCTCCTTTGGTGACCCTGTGGTTTGGGTGGAGCTGACCCACTGCCCACCTCAGGCCTGACAAATCAAGATACTCCATCCCCAGGACAACAGAGATTCAGAGGTGGGGATGTAAGTTTCAGTCCTAAGACTGAAATTGGAAATTGTGAGAAGGAAAAACTTTTTTTTTTGCAGAGGTTTCTGAGCTGTTAGGATGTAAGTCCAGAGCCAACAAGACCCTGCATGGATATCTGTATTTGAAGACAACAAAAGATGGAAAAAGAACAAGTCCTAATGATAGGATTTTAGCTTCTGGATCCAATGCTGCCTGAAGCTACCTCTGGATTTTTCAGCTAATAAGCCAATACATTCACTTATTAAAGTCAGATTAAGTCAGGCATCTATCACTAGCAAGTAAAACAAAACAACCCTTTGATATAGACAATTATTTTGCCCATGGAGACTTACCTGCCCAAAGTTACATAGCTATTGGGTAGCAAATGGCAGAGGCTAGGACCCAATTCTACATGGGGCTCTTTGAGGAAGAGCCAGATGTAGGAACCAGATGTAGAGTTCTCCAGAAGATCAGATTAGGACAGGAACACAATCAACAGGTTATTTTCCTTTCTCTGAAAAAGGAATCTGCCTAACTGTATCTCTGCTCTCTAGAGAGTAGTTCTTTGGGGATCATCCTGTTTTCTACTTGTGACAAGGCCCAGTAGAGTACTGGTTTCTCTGGTGGTAATTCAGAGGGAGTTGTAGTAAAAAGTGGCGTCTTAGCCATTTCGCAAGCCCATTATTCTTGCCATACTTAAAGGGGGAAAAAATTTGCTGCAGAGAAAACTGACCTTCTGTTAGAGCATATGGTTATCTAGCAATCAACATAGGTAAACAGGAAGTCTCCATGCAGGAAGAAAGGATTATAAATTAGGATCCTTCTCTAGCAAAGGATGAGTCAAAGAGGGCTTTGCTTTTGCTGAAGCAAGGATTCCATGAAATCTCACCCAACTGGATCCATCCACCCACATGTCATTGAAGGGGAGCAGAACATGCCAACCCCAAAATATGCCTCTTTGGCTTAAGGATCATCTTGAGTTGAAGTCAATCAAGATCCAGCAGACTCAGTAAAGCTTTTTGAGCATGATCAGTCTCTCAGTCATGTCTGACTCTTTGCGACCCTATGGGCTAGAGCCCACCAGGCTCCTCTGTCCATAGAATTTTCCAGGCAAGAATACTGGAGTGGGTTGCCATTTCCCATTCCAGGGTATCTTCCCAACCCAGGGACTGAACCCGCATCTCTTGCACCCCCTGCATTGGCAGGCAGACTCTTTACCACTGTGCCAGCTGGGAAGACCTTTTTACCTTCTTCTTAACTGTCTAAAAGAACTTAGAAAGGAGGTCTGTATTTCTGGAAGAAAACTATTACCAGACATAAATTTTTCATCTGAGAGACTTACCAGCATGGCAGGGCAAACATGTATCTACTAAATATCTGCCCTTCTTTTCTTCCTATGAATTGCCTTTCTCCTCTTGAAGCTCTAAACTCCTATCCCTTTTCTTAGCTCAGGATAATATATACGTCTTGATTGCCTGGCTGCCTTTGGGTCTCAGATCTTTGTGGAGTTCCTGTACATATATGCATAAGTAATTAAAAACTGCTTTCCTCCTGTTAATCTGCCTTTTTATTACACAAGCTATGATCCAAGAACCTAGAAGACTAGGGGGAAAATTATCACCTCCTCCTCCAGCATCTCCTTATATTCTCTGAAGAGAAAGACAGACACAAGGAGGAGTATAGAGCAGGATATGGCAACCCCACCTCAGAGAGGTCTCTGGTTGCTGTGTGATTCAGTGCTACACTTTCACCAGCTGGAGGACTTTAGAATGAGGGCTGGACCTCAGACAGGCATCCAGGGGACACACAAGACCTTCTGTCAGGGGTGTAGTGACCCCCAATAAACCAAGATGAGAAAATAAATTTGAGAATTCTAAATAATTTTCAACTACAAGAGTTAAGCATAGGCTGGAATAGAATGATGATTCTATTCTAGCCTATCTGATGAAAAATGATTAGATAGAAAATATACACACTTATTATATATTAGGTTGGTGCAAAAGTAACCATGGTTTTTTGCATTGCTGAAATTTGCCATTTGATATTGGAATAACTTCTTAAACAAATGTGGTTGTGTTATACATCATTTTAATGCACATTTCCTGCTTTATGTTTTTTTGGTTAAGGACTTATTACTTACTGTTTATTATATATTTCTTTTAGACTGTGGAAATGATGTTGGACTAAAAAGTAAATTCAGGCAATTTTCTCATTCGAAATCAAAATGGGTTATATAGCAGTGGAGACAACTCACAATGTCAACAACTTACAATATCAACAACACATTTGGTCCAGGAACTGCTCACCAACATACAGTACAGGGGTGGTTCAAGAAGTTTTGCAAAGAAGGCAAGAGCCTTGAAGATGAGGAGCATAGTGGCCAGCCATCCAAAGTTTACAACAACCAACTGAGAGCCATCATCTAAGCTGATACTCTTACAACTAAATGAGAAGTTGCCAAAGAACTCAACATCAACCATTCTATGGTTGCTTGCCATTTGAAGCAAATTGGAAAGGTGAAAAAGCTCGATAAATGAGTGCCTCATGAGCTAACCACAGATCAAAGAAAAAAAAATCATCGTTCTGAAGTGTCATCTTCTGTTATTCTACACAACAACAATGAACCATTTCTCAATTGGTTTGTGACATGCAATGAAAAGTGGATTTTATACGACAACCAGCAATGACGAGCTCAGTGGCTGGACCAAGAAGAAGCTCCAAAGCACCTCCCAAAGCCAAACTTGCACCAAAAAAAAGGTCATGGTCACTGTTTTGTGGTCTGCTGCCCATCCAATCGACTACAGCTTTCTGAACCCCGGCAAAACCATTATATCTGAGAAGTATGCTCAGCAAATCAATGAGATGCACTGAAACCTGTCAGCAGAATGGGCGCAGTTCTTCTCCGTGACAACACCAACTGCGTGTCGCACAACCAACACTTCAAAACCGAACGACCAAGTTCTGACTCATCCACCGTACTCATCTGACCACTTGCCAACCGACTACCACTCCTTTAACCATCTCGACAACTTTTTGCAGGGGAAAATATTTCCACCATCAGCAGGAGGCAGAAAATGCTTTCCAAGAGTTCCTTGAATTCTGAAGCACAGATTTTTATGCTACATGAATAAACTATTTTTTGTTGGCAAAAATATGTTGATTGTAATGGTTCTTGTTTTGATTAATGAAGATGTGTTTGAGCCTAGTTATAATGATTTAAAATTCATGGTCTGAAACCACAATTATCTTTGCACCAACCTAATACATAAAGATTACAGATAATATTGTTGGTGGATCATGGGGCACTGTTAATAGAGGTGGCCTCTTAGGACAAGAATATGTAAATAGGTATCTCATGTGAGAGGCAGACACTCTTTAGCACAATCTGAATGTTTTTCCACGTGTTTTTATTACTTTCTCAATGTAAGAATTAAAACTAAGAATTACCAAAAATATATTTGCTGAGAAACCCCTCTATTTTCATCTCTCAGTGACCCTAAAAGTTAAACAACCAGAACCCCATTTCCTCAGGCTTCCTGGTTAAGCTTTTTCTTTGAGGCTTGGTGAGCTTTGTCATTGCACACACTCACCCTGGTGTGATCTCCTCTCCACTTCACTTTGAGCAGAGGGAGAAGAAGCAGGGAGACCCAGCCTGTGACTGGCAAGCATGTTACATGGGACCTGCTGCTTCGGTGTCTGCCATAGCTCTGAGGTAAAGACGAAGGGGATGGGCATTAGGGAGCCAAAGTGCCAGCCTCCAGTCCATCTGGGCACAGCCAGGCCCAGGGAGGGTGTCTCTGGCACAGAGATCAAAGAGGTGGCCTTAGCCTGGCCCCCAAGGCACTGAAAGTGCTCAGAACAGTCTGAGCTTCCTATCAGCTTTAAATCAGTAGGCAAAATTTGGCTTCAAGAGAATAGGACATGAAACAGAGTGGTCTAGCATGATTCTGACTTACTCATGCCCCATCTCTCTCTCTCTCTCTCCCTCTCACACACACACACACACACACACACACACACACACACACAGGCTCGTTCTATACACAGAACCTGGGTCTGACTGTACAACCCAGAGCTGGTATCTCCAGCCACGAGTCTCAGCTACTCGCTTTTGTCCCTGAAAGCCTGGGTCTGTTTAGAAGGAAAGAGGATTGCAGAGAAGATTAAATTAGATACAATAACTTCCGCTAAGCATCTGACACAGAATAGCAGTACTGTCCTTTCTTCTTTCTCCCTTCCGGTCAGCTATCTCTGAAATAACACAATGCTTTTGAAAGAATTCAATTGACTGAAAGAGACAACACAAACCCCTGTCAAAATGAACTTTCAGACCTCTTGGAAAACGTGGCTGACACTCTCCAGTGAGACTCGGATCTCTGGACTCTTACATAACAAGTTACATAAGGGGCATCTTATTTCCCTGGTATGCCCTCTGGGATTATGGTGTGCAGGCTAAGAGCACAAGGAAATTATGCAAGCGTAATCCTGGAAAACCAGCAAACAAAACAGGGACCCATTCAAGAAGCAAACCAGCAGTATGTTCCAGCGGCTCTCTCAGAAGCCAGAAACTGCCAAATGTCTTAAAACACAGGTGGAGCACACGCGGTTGCGAGTAGGGGAGAGAATTGTCTAAATATTGTTTAAATAGTACATCAGGGCACCAAACCATGTGAACAGAGGCTGGGACTGTGACAAAGCAAGGTCTCAAAGGTCTCCTGCACCTCTAGCCTGCATATTAACCTCTTCATTGCTGCCTCCCAGGCAGGTGCATGGCATGGCGTGAGGGAATAGGAACTAAAGGTCAGGGCACTCTACCAACAAGCATGAAAGTATTTCAATGTTTATTTGTTTCTTATTGTTTCATCTCCTGGTTTATTAACTAGTCACGGGCCATATTAGTGGCAGAGGTGGCCTCAGTCCTCTAATACTAACTTTAAAAGTATAATTATAACCCAACTATGTACCCCAACATATTTCTTTCCAAAGGATTCTGTGTTTTCAGAGTTATGGAGAACATATAACATAACCAGAAGCTGTGATTCCATAGTGATTTCCAGATTAGAAAATGCTTTATCCCTCCAAGTCACTTTCATATCACTATCAACACACATACGGTAAAAGCTGGTTGTTTTTGCTAAAGATTTCAATATTTTAACTACCAACTGTGTGGTAGTCCTGGAAGAGAAGCATTTCTGGGGTAGTCTTATTAATGAAAATGTTTGAAAATAATGTTAAAAACCCACCAATGCTGGGAGCATCACAAGCAACAGATTCTCAAATACCTTGGAAATCAGAGTATAGCAATGGAAAAGAGCAATTTTGCACATCAAGTTGACAAAATAGTTTAAAATTGTGATATCTAGGATTGGCAAGGATGTAGGAAATTAAACATGGGAATCTAGATTGGTAAGGCGAGTGGAAGGAGGGTTAATGTAGTTTATATCAAAATTAAAAGTAAGCAATGCTCTTTGATCCCCTGGAAATTTTTTTCTTAATATCTGTCCTAGAGAAGCATGCAAGCCTATGCACAAAGATGTATAGTCTTTGCAGATTTTCTTATAATAGTAAAATCTGAGGAATAACCTAAACTCCATCAATATGGGATAGCTAAATAAATTCTGATACACTTTGATGCAATGAAAGACTGCATCTGTTTTAAAGAATGATGTATCACTATTTGGAAAAATATACAGGATATAAATATATAAAAATTGTATACTCACATGTACACTTATAATGCATGGAGAAAAATTCTGGAAAGAGAAGTAAAAACGCTCTCGGGGTTAACTCTGGGAATGGAAGAGGGTTTCAGAGGTGAGTGTGTGTATACATATTTTTGGTAGGCTTTTTTTTAGGTTTTGACTTTTGAAACAATGCTATCCATGAGTCTTGCTCTATAGTTAAAATTTATTTTGAAGAATGGTGAATAAGCCATCTAAAATGCCTGAAAGAGGACAGAATATTTTTTTTTAATACAGGGAAGTATTACCTTTTTAAAACACAAAACTTAGAAGCTGTCCTTTAGAGAGGAGTTATCAGGGAGGTCATAAGCCTGAGTGCTGAATTTACTTCCAAGCTTATCCCATACAGATACTGACTAAAGACAACCTTCTGTCCAAAATGATTCTGAGGTTTATGCCCCCAAAACAAAACAAATAATCTGACGAGAAGAGACCAGAAGGGATATACTTCCTGGAAAAGTGAGTACCTTTTATTTTCTTCTCTAAAATTAGAAGTAAATGGGGCTTCCCTGGTGGTCCAGTGGTTAAGAATCCACCTGCCAGTTGCTGGGGACACAGGTGCAATCCCTGATCCAGGAAGATTCCACTTGCCGTGGGGCAACTAAGCCCGTGCACCACAAGCACTGAAGCCCACGTGCCTAGAGAGAGCCCATGCTCCACAAGAGAAACCACCGCAAGGAGAAGCCCACGCACAGATACGAAGAGTGACCCCGCTCGCTGCAACCAGAGAAAGCCCTCACGCAGCAACAGAGGCCCAGTACAGCCAAAAATAAGTAAATAAATCTTTTAATTTTTTTTTAATTTTTAAAAAATACAATTAGAGGAAAATGCAGAATCTCCTTTCCTAGTCTTAATTCCACTTCCCCTTGGTCAGTAACAGAGGCCGTTGTATCCCATTCACACAGGAGTTCATGCATGAGAAAATACCAGCCCCAAACCGGTCCTGGTCACTTCAGTTCAACCCCTGGGACATCTCCCCCAGAATGTGGTAATAATGATTCTAGGATGGGGCTGCAGCTTGCAAATGAGACTTTCATCATTATCCTGCTCTGACAGATTGTAAGGGCTCAGGTAAGTCACAAAAACCATGCCAATGTGTCTACAATGTCAGTACCCCATTTTCAAAGGGGGGAAACCCATTATCTGTGCCCCAGAATATAACAATTAATAATAATAATAATATCTGTGCACCAAGATCTGACTGCTTCATTTTGAGACACACACACACACACACACACACACACACACACACATGTCCATTGCAGTGCCCACATGCATTTCATAGCAGATGAAATGCTTGAGACCCAAGGTACGTGGCTGAGAAGCAGCCCCACTAATAACTCACACCGCAGTGTTCATAGCGGCACTGTCTGCAGTGGCCAGCACATGAAGGCAGCCTGGGTGTCTATGGATGGATGGACAGATGGACGGATGGAAAAGACGTGGGGTGTGTGTGTTGAGTGCTGGAGGCGGGGGTGGGACAGAGAGCTAGGGATGGATTGTGTGGTATTTCTTGTGTGTGGGGTTTAGAAAAGTGATGCAGGTGAATTTATTTGTGGAACAGAGATAGACTCATGGATATGGAAGGCAAATTTGTGGTTGTTCAGGGAGCAGGAGAGGGACAAATTAGGAGTTTGGGACTGGGCTATACACACCACTGTGTATAGAATGGATAGCCAATGGGGACCTACAGTATAGTATAGAACTATACTCATTGTTTTATAATAACCTATACTGGAAGAGAATGTTAGAAAAAAGGATATATATTTTTAAAATATGTGTGTGTAACTGAACTGCTTTTCTCTGCATCTGAAACTGAAACCAGCACAGAATTGCAGACCAACTATATTTCAACAAAAATTTCTAAAAAAGAACTGACTTCCATCTTCTATCATTTAAAAAAATACATTTGACATCTGAGACCCAAATATAATCAAAGATATTAATTTGTTCATTCACTCATCCATTCAGATGGTACTGAGCGTCTGCTCATCCATTACTGAGCATCTACTCTGGTCTTGGCACTTGAGCATCTACTCTGGTCTTGGCACTTGAGCAGCTACTCTGGTCTTGGCACTTGAGCATCTACTCTGGTCTTGGCACTTGAGCAGCTACTCTGGTCTTGGCACTTGAGCAGCTACTCTGGTCTTGGCACTTGAGCAGCTACTCTGGTCTTGGTACTATTCTACATACCACAGAAAGAGCAGTGAACACCATAGAGGCTTACCCAGAGAGAGATCATAAACAAATAATGTCATACAGTGTAAGTACCACAAACCACTGTGGCAAAACAATGGAGTGATGCAATGGGACCGAGAGTGACGGAGGACCATTTTATATAAGCGGGTCAGGAGGGCACATTCGATCAATGACTTGAAAATAGTCAGGGTGACCATGTGGAAACCCTGGGATATGTATTCTGAGAGTAAAAACAGCAAGTGCCAAGGCCCAGAGGCAGGAGCGAGGTGGTAAATTCTAAAAACAGCAAGGAGGATTTCCTCACCTTCACACAGACAGGCAAATTCCGTCGAGTACATGTTTGATGTGATTGAAGGCGTTTCCCCCTGAAAACGCACATACGTTCTCCTTACAATCCAAGACCCCCAAAGCCTTTTACTCATGGACCCTGGTGAACAACATCTGGTCCTTCTCCAACCACTGAAGATTGTCACTCTGGATACAGCATGGCTCCAAAAGCCTGAGTCATGGCGGCCATCCCTCACGGGGTAAAAGAGACAAAGAGGAGACCACATCCCTTCCTCAGGCAACCTGCAGGTTCTGGGGTATCCAAAGGAATGCAAACCCCTTCCCTCAGCTGTGTGTGCGTGCTCAGTACTGTCTGACTTTTTGTGACCCCATGGCCTGTAGGCCCACCAGGCTCCTCTGGCCATGGAAATCTCCAGGAAAGAACACTGGAATGAGTAGCCATTTCCTTCTCCAGGGGATCTTCCTGACCCAGGGATCGAACCCGAGTCTCCTGCATTGGCAGGCAGATTCTTTACCACTGAGCCACCTGGAAAGCCCATCCCTCAGCTCGGGGGACTAAGACATTAGGCTGGGGCAATGATGAGCGGGATCAACCGTGGGCCTGACAACCGCCCTCTCTATATATGGCAAGGGCTTCTGGGTCCTGAGCTCACTGACTGGGTCCCATTCCCCTGCCCTCTGAGCTGGAAGTGACCCAGGGGCACTTTTCATCTCTAGAAGGTAGTAAGAGGATCGAACCACTCAATGAGGCTTAGCAACTCTGTTTCAGAGAGACAGTAGGTAACTGTCAAATATATCTGGTTTGTCTCTAAGTTGAGTTTTGAATGTCCCAGAATAAAAACTGAATAACAATAATTTAAAAAATAATAAATAGGCAGATTTAAGCAGTGTGAGGAATCCAAGCAACCCACTCCACGATGCCTACTTCTCTGTTTCCCCTGCCAGTTTCTCTCAGGTCCCCACAGGACTCTCAGCGTTAAGACCATCACACCTCATAATTCTTGCTAAATAACAGGGTTCCAATTACAGCTTCACCATAAAACACTTCATAAAATGTATGGACTTGGCTCCTGCTTTTGCAAACACAAGCTGGCCCCCTCCTTCCTCTGCTTAGCACTGCATATACCTTCCCACTTTCAGAGACCTCTGCCCAGGCCTGAGGAACCCCTGCTACCACACTACTCAGCGAATCCTCTCTGCAGGGGAACCCTTGGGTGATTCATTTCTGTTCTCCAAGCAAGTTATGAGAACAGACGACTCTAGGGAGCAAACCATGACACCATCCAGGAAGGTTGGAGCCTCACACTGTGAAACTCTTAGGACAAGGAGGGATCAAAGAGAACAGGCAGGGTGGCGGGATTGAAACTTACCTCCCGACACGCAGTGCACCAAGAAATCTCCACATGGGCCAAGGAGCAGGAGCTAGCGGAGATGACTGTGACCCCCTTACCCACCAGACTCTTTCCTTGTCTCTTAGAAAAATAGTTTTTTGTCTGTTTTTCAGGTTACATAAATAATATGCACTTTGTTTACAGAAAGGTACTTTAAAAATCCCCAGTAAATCCCACTGTCAGGAAAGTCTAAGTAATAGCCGATGTGTAGACCAAGCATTGTATTCAGCGCTTTATTTTCATTTAAACCCACTTGCTTATTTAAACCTCATAACCGCTCTATAAGGGTGACATTTTAAGACCCATTGTGCAGATGAGAAAACTGAGGCACAGAGAAATTAACAACTTATTGACCAGAGACATAACATTTGTTACCCAAATGTTATTGATTGGAGATGTAACAATATTCACTTATATAACAAATCGTCAGCCACAGGTTTCTGTAAAAATCCCCTGGTCAATAATATGTTAAGTTACTTGCCAAAGTTTCTTAGTTATTAAGCAGAAGAGCTGGAATGCAAACCCAGCTCATATCCTTAACGCGTTTTAACCACAACTGCTTTCCATTCTAGGCGTCCATCCCTGGCCCCAGCTCCCAATGCTCTGGGGTCCAGCCGCCATGTTCCAAGTTCCTTCTTCTCCAGCCCTCCACCCTTTCTGAGCTGCCCTAAGGACTACATATTCGTCAAACTTGAGAGAGGCCACCTTTCAGTCCGCTCCAGGATATGTGGGGCATCTAGTTATACACAGGACTGTGGGGACACAGTGGCCACCAGGGGTTTGGTCTGATGGCAGAGGTGTGACATATGAACCAGAGCAACTAGCAGCAGAAGTGCGACCAGACTCCAGGCTCCTTGAGGGCGGGTGCGCGTCGTATTCACTGCAGATCCTTAGGACGCAGTTAGCAGCTATTTGTTGAATGACTGAAAGAGGAAGATAGTAAGAATCTCAGCCCCTGGTTCTCTTCGGAAATCATAAAGAAGCTGGGGATGACTTTCCAGGTGAAGTGACAGTTCGGTTGAGACTCAGATGCTGGCTGCTGCTGCTAAGTCACTTCAGTCGTGTCCGACTTTCTGCGACCCCCATAGATGGCAGCCCACCAGGCTCCCCCATCCCTGGGATTCTCCAGGCAAGAACACTGGAGTGGGTTGCCATTTCCTTCTCCAATGCATGAAAGTGAAAAGTGAAAGTGAAGTCGCCCAGTCATGCCTGACTCTTAGCGACCCCATGGACTTCAGCCGACCAGGCTCCTCCGTCCATGGGATTTTCCAGGCAAGAGTACTGGAGTGGGGTGCCATTGCCCTCTCTGCAGATGCTGGCTAGGATGTGACAAAGCAGAGAAGAGAGGCATGGGGGCAGGACACCCCATAGCTGACTCCACATGAGTGGACCCAGACGCTCCCAGCAGAGGCTCTGGAGGCAAGAAGTTGGGGCTGGGGAGGGAGTAGGGAAGATAATGCAGGCTTAGGTTATCCTGGTGCTCCGATGCCAAAGGAAGAAGACTTTGGAAAAAAAAAACATGTACCTGAAGATAAAGATTGGGGAATTGACCACTTCAATTAACTCTCCAAGTGGGAGAACAGGCAAAAACAAAGACCTTAAAAAGGATGAGAGCTGAATCTCACAACTACTTCTGTGGGGAAAGAGAGGAAGAAGAATCCTTTAAAACACAGGCAGAAAGGAGCATGAGAGAGCAGGGGAAGCATGAAGATGTCATGAGGAGTGATCTTAGGGGTTTTCCCCAAAAGCAGTGTTACTTTTGAGCACTTCCACTAAACAGACAGACACAGTAACTCAATACAATGAGTCCCCTCCCTCTATCTCGGTGGCCTTTAGACTGCCTTAAAGATTAGAATTCTTTCGAATTGTGGTGCTAGAGAAGACTCTTGAGAGTCCCTTGGACAGCAAGGAGATCCAACCAATCAATCTTAAAGGAAATCAGTCCTTTAATATTCACTGAATATTCATTGGAAGTCCTGAATATTCACTGGAAGGACTGATGCTGAAGCTTCCATACTTTGGCCATCTGATGAGAAGAGCTGTCTCATTGAAAAAAACCCTGGGAAAGATGCTGGGAAAGACTGAGAGCAGGAGGGGCCAACAAAGGATGAGACAGTTGGATGGCATCACTGACTCAACGGACATGAGTTTGAGCAAACTCCGGGAGATAGTAAAGGACAGGAAAGCCTGGTGTGCTGCAGTCCATGGGGTCACAAAGAGTTGGACACTTAGTTACTGAACAACAAAGATAAGAATGCTCACAAGCCAGTTGACTCTTGCCCAATACCCAATTCAATAACGGCGGCTGCCTAGAATAATGTATTGAGAAGGATTCTGAACTGAATTCAGATTCAAGGTGAGTTCTATGCTTGATTAGCAATGTTTGTCAAGGACACGATACTGAGGAGTACCCATATTTGCCATCTTTCTCTGAGTAATTTGCATATGCCTTCTTTCTTAGATGTTGACTTAGAGCAGAGACAGTCATATTTATCTTTGTGCCAGGGAGGAACTAGGACATCAGAGAATGGTGTGCTCAGCAAATATTTATTAAATGAATTATCACACTCATTTATTCCTAAGAAAAACGACAACAAAGAAGCTGGGTGTAGTGAGCTTTAGGACATGCAGAAGTGGCAGAAGGGGCCTCTCCCTCTGAAGCCAGCTTTCCATTCTGACCCTGCCAAGGACTGTACTCCCTGTGATGGTCTGGGCTCCACTTGGGTTGAGCTGAGGCTGCTCTCATTCAGAGAAAGTGCCCAACCGAACAGCATCCACATGATGCCCAGTGGGAGATGCTGAATTCACATAGCTGGTGGATTCTGGGACTGATGGGCACAACCTCGCTAGGAGTTAGACTGTGAACCCAGGCTAACACTAAAGCTTTCCTCAGGCATCTGCTTCTGCAGACAAGAGATGAGGAAAGTCAAAAGCAGAGGCATGCCTGCCTTGGCTTCCTCTGCTGTTGGTGAAAGAACTTCCAGCCATGAGTCAGGCCAATGGATACTTATTTCTGGGGTGTCTTCCCTCAAGCATCTATTGATGGGCAAACCCGATATTCCTCTTGGCTGTCCCTCAGCTCTCAGCAGAGTGCCTTGTATGTAGTGGGGTCACCATAATAAGACAGACATTTAAAGACTTCCTGAGTAGATGGGAGAAAGGCTAGAGGGGACAGAGGAAGCATGTGGTTAAGTGCCAGAGGAACAGATGCACACACATCAGTGCAATCGGAGTGACAAAGGGACGGACGAAACAGTTTGGGACATAGTCACAGAGGAGGATGTGGGCTGACCCTAGAAGGCTATAGGTAGACACTGCCTAGGGACAGAGAAGTAGAGATGTGCATCAGAAGAGGAAGGGGAGGGCAAATGCCCAGGGGCGGGCTGGGAAAGGCAAGGTTCAGGAACAGGCAGAACCATGTGGGCGGTGAATCTGGGAGCAACAGGCAGCAAAATGGGAAGTCAGGATGTGAATGGGAGCACCTAGAGAGTGAGGAATAAGGCCAGAATTACGGTGTACACTATATGGATGAAATAAAGATAAAAACCAAGGCCACATTAAAAGGGAGAATCAGAGACTTCCATGGGGGTCCAGTGGTTAAGAATCCACCTGCCAGTGCAGAGGACATGGATTCGATCCCTGGTCTGGGAAGATTTCACACGTGGTGGGATGACTAAGCCTGTGCGCCATATCTTCCAAAGCCCACACTCAAGAGCCTGAGTTCTGCAACAAGAGAAGCCACCGAAATGAAAAGCCTGCGCACCACAATAAAGAATAGCTCCCGTTCATCACAGCTAGAGAAAGCCCGCACGCAGCAACAAAGACCCAGCACGGTCAAAAAAAAGAAAAAATACACAAAATAAAAATAAAATTAAAAAAAAAGAAAAATCAGGAAGGAATCAAAAGCACAAAGGGAATCAAAGGCCAACATTCCCGGGAACAAGAAATTAAATGATGGATGAAGTTGCAGTTTTCTATAAGTCCTTAGAAACAGATTCTTTACATAGCCTGCTAACCACCAAACCTTGTCCAGCTAATGTCCAGGTCCTGGAAATCAATAATTCAGATGGTTTTCTGCTTTGAAACCCATGAAGCTGTCTTCTTCATCTCTGGTCCTTTCCTCCCTTCCTTTTGTGGGGAAATGAAAATTGAGGGAATGTCCTTCCCCTCCAGATTTTCAGTCTCCTTTGCTCCGAACAGTCACCCAGGGACCGGAGAAAGTCCTGGACTCTCTTATAGTGGAGTTACGTGTCTAAGGCACTTGCTGTTCACAGGACATCTTCATTTAAAGGAAGCCTGACTCAAATGCTTAGATTTTCCATACATTCTTCCACAAGTTCGTATTTGCTGCTTGCCTGCCTGGGAGGGGACAGAGTGGATAACCCACAGTCCTTGGGCTCAGGGGGGCTTCAATTTAGTTGCTGAAATGGCCATTCTAGTCTGTTTTGTACTTATCTTTGCCAACGGGGGGCGGGGCAGAAGTCTTTAGTTGTAAAAGTGGTCTCCAGAAGTAGAGTCGTTCAGTCACTACATTATATCTGACTCTTTGCAATCCCATGGACTACAGCATGCCAGGCTTCCCTGTCATTCACTATCTCCCAGAGTTTGTTCAAATTCATGTCCATTGAGTCAGTAAGGCTATTTATCCATCTCATCCTCTGCCACCACCTTCTCCTCCTGCCTTTAATCTTTCCTAGCATCTGGGTCTTTTCCAATGAGTCAGCTCTTCACATCAGGTGGCCAAAGTATTGGAGCTTCAGCATCAGTCCTTCCAATGAATATACAGGGTTGATTTCCTTTAGGATTCTCTGGTTTGATCTATTCTCTGTCCAAGGGTCTAGGCACAAATCCCACCTCCACCACTTATGAAGTAAGAAACTTGGAATGAGTCTCTTAATAATGTCTCTGAGCCTCTGTTTTTCTTCTTTATGGAATGTAACCCCTGAATGGGATGACCCATGCAAAGGGCTGAGTTCAGTGCTCGCCACATGTTATACACACAAAGATTATCTTCCAGGATGTGCCAGCAAATACTGGAAACTCACTACTGATGTTTAGGACTAACAATCGGAGGACAAAACAAATATTTCCCAAACCCTAGAGGCTGAGTGAGCCATTAACTTTTATTAACCCTTCTTATTTACAGATGGAGAAACCAAGAGACTCTCTTATTCCTTGTTTTATCTTGCTGAGTGAGAAGGTGGAAGATGATATCAACATTTTTTTAGTATCAATAGCAAGTCCAGCATGGTGCTAGGCATGTCCTAGACTTTATCTCTTTTAATCCTCAACATCAACCCACAAGGTACAGATATTTAACTTGGATCAAGTGAGAAGGTAAAGAGCAATTGAGTGTGTGAAACTTACCCAAAGTATCCTAAAGCTACTGTAGAAGTAGGATTCAAACCCAGGTCTGTCCAACCATCTCAGATGCTTTCTTGATCCTGACTGGAACCAGACCTGAACCCCTGCTACCTGGCGATCCTTCCACAAAGGCACTGGGAGATAAGATTTCATCCCAATGTGTCAATTCCAAGTCAACGTTGGCTGCAGCAACAGAACTGCTGCTGCTGCTAAGCTGCTTCAGTCCTGTCCGACTCTGTGCGACCCCATAGACGGCAGCCCACCAGGCTCCCCCGTCCCTGGGATTCTCCAGGCAAGAACACTGGAGGGGGTTGCCATTTCCTTCTCCAATGCATGAAAGTGAAAAGTGAAAGTGAAGTTGTCCAGTCGTGTCCAACATAGCGACCCCATGGACTGCAGCCTCCAGGCTCTTTCATCCATGGGATTTTCCAGGCAAGAGTACTGGAGTGGGTTGCCATGATGTACTAAATACTCTTAGCTGCTCCATCAAGCCTGATTAGGAGGACACCCGGCTGGGGTTGGAGACTCTGGTCTAGACCCAGACTCTGGGGTGGGTGACCTCCTAGCAGGCATTGGAAGCATTCTCCACTAATGGCCTCAAAAGCATAATGGAAGGAGCCCTAACTCCATTCTTTGGACCACCCTATATCTTGACTGCACCTCCCCTCTGGGAGAACATACTAAATCCAATCCACATTTTTATTTTCTTTTAGACATTTTCTTACAGGGTGAACCCATCTACCCACTATCCTCATAGCATGGAGTCGGCTGACCCAGTCTTCATTTGAGGGATTAATCATGATAGCATACTAATGATCACTACTGTGTACCCACTCTGAGTCAGGTACTATCCCCAGTAATCCAAAGAAATAGACACAATCATTAGTTCCATTTTATAGATGGGAATACTGAGGTTTAGAGGGTGAGATAGGTTAATCAAAGTCAGGGAAATGATTGGTGGCACAGACAGAATACAACCCAGAAGTTCTTTCCTTAGGAGCCCACACTCCACTCCCTCTGCCACGCTTTCTCCAGGGCAGCTTGCCAGCCTCCCATTCCTTCCCCACCTCCCAGAATGACCAGCATGTCTCTGCTCCCACAGATGGCACATCAGTTCCTCCTGGGACTGTGGAGTCTGAAGAACACTCCAGTGGCTCCCCAGACCAGAGCCTCTTCCTATTAACATGTACACTCAGCCCAGTCAAGAGGAAGTTAATAAGCCAAAATCCATCTGGTTCTCAAGTAATATATTTAATGACCGCATGAGATATACTACCCAGGTTCAATCTCTGGGTCAGAAGATCTTCTGGAGAAGAGAATGGCAACCTACTCCAGTATTCTTGCCTGGAAAATTCCATGGACAGAGGAGCCTGGTGGGCTACAGCCCATGGAGTCACAAAGAGTTGGATACGACTAAGCAACAAGATTGCCAGGAGAAATATCAATAACCTCAGATATGCAGATGACACCACCCTTATGGCAGAAAGTGAAGAGGAACTAAAAAGCCTCTTGATGAAAGTGAAAGTGGAGAGTGAAAAAGTTGGCTTAAAGCTCAACATTCAGAAACTGAAGATCATGGCATCTGGTCCCATCACTTCATGGGATAGATGGGGAAACAGTGGAAACAGTGTCAGACTTTAATTTTGGGGGCTCCAAAATCACTGCAGATGGTGACTGCAGCCATGAAATTAAAAGACACTAACTCCTTGGAAGGAAAGTTATGACCAACCTAGATAGCATATTCAAAAGCAGAGACATTACTTTGCCAACAAAGGTCCATCTAGTCAAGGCTATGGTTTTTCCAGTAGTCATGTACGGATGTGAGAGTTGGACTGTGAAGAAAGCTGAACGCCGAAGAATTGATGCTTTTGAACTGTGGTGTTGGAGAAGACTCTTGAGAGTCCCTTGGACTGCAAGGAGATCCAACCAGTCCATTCTAAAGGAGATCAGTCCTGGGTATTCATTGGAAGGACTGATGCTAAAGCTGAAACTCCAGTACTTTGGCCACCTCATGTGAAGAGCTGACTCATTGGAAAAGACTCTGATGCTGGGAGGGATTGGGGGCAGGAGGAGAAGGGGACGACAGAGGATAAGATGGCTGGATGGCATCACTGACTCAATGGACATGAGTTTGAGTGAACTACAGAGTTGGTGATGGACAGGGAGGCCTGGCGTGCTGCAATTCATGGGGTCGCAAAGAGTCGGACACGACTGACTGAACTGAACTGAACTGAAGCGGCTAACACTTGAATTGAATCTGAGATGCAGTATCATTGTGAGTACTTTGTGTGTACTTTTGAAATGAAAAGACAGAAAACTGCATATGATCACAATTTTAGGAAAACTGTACATTGCATCAAGATGCAAGAAAAACAAGGCACAAAATGTTCCCAGTGGCTGTAATGATAAGATGATGGATAGATTTTAATTTCTTATTGATTCTTTATGTTCAAACCTTCTACAACAAACATGAATTAACCTTTAGAATGAGAAACAAAAGTTAAAAAAATAAACTGATTGATCCAAAAAATAGGTCTTCATTATTTAAAAGACAAAGAATAGTTAATCTATAAGTAGCCTCATTGCACATGTTCCCGAAGCTGGCGCTTATATATCATTCCTGGTTAGGAATTTACACCCGCATGTAGCACTACTCAATTTCCAAGGCTGCCTCTGATGCAAGGAGAGGAATCAGGGTTGGGAGTGAATTACCTTAACCCGTCCCTGGCCCCGTTCCAGTTGGAACCACAGACTGCTGCAGAGGAAAGGTTTAATGACCAAAAGCCCTGTGACGCAGTCAGCCTATTTTTGGCTGGCAGGTGGAGTAGGTTAGCTCTTTATCCACTCTTGCCTTGGCCGATCCTCAGAGGTCACAGAGATGAGGCATTTTTATCCTGTCCTGGTGCCAAGGTTGTCCTTCTAGAAGCCATTCCAATGGTGGACGAAACAGCTAGGTTCCAGCTTGCTTCTCCAAAGGACTGGTACAATTTTTTCTCTTTCTCTTCCTAATAGTATCATCTCCATTTAGATTGATAAAAATATCTCAGAAGGAGTTGCACCAAACCCGAGACAGAGAGAGAGGGAGAGAGAAGGGAGAGGGCAGGAGAGAGAAGGCAAGTTGCTCTTATTTTGTAATAAACATAACGCACACTTTTCACTCCAAGGATTAGGCTGGGAATGAGTGGGCTAATGTGATGGTAAACAGCGCTGCAGAAGTAAATGAGAAGTCAGGGGGTGAGAGAGGACGGACCTAAGCAGCTTGATCAGGGAGTGAGAAGCCCTATCGACACGATCGGGAGGCGGGAGCCTGCAGGCGAGAGATGGCCAGTGATTATCCCAGCCGGTGGGGGTGGCCAAAGGACCCTCAATAATAATAGCAACAACAATACCATTGATAGTAATGGTAGCTGATATGTCCAAAGCACTTACTCCAGGTTTCCTTCCAAGCATTTCATGCCCACAACGATCCCGGGAGGTCACAGAGGTATTTGACAGGTAAAGAAACTGAGGCCCCCAAAAGTGCAGTTATCTGCCCAAAATGACAGAGTAAGTGGGTTTTGAAAATCTCAGCCTAACTTCAGAAACTTTGTTCTTAATCACAATACTCTTCCTCAAGAACAGAAATACTCTTCCCTAATACTCTGTATTGGTCCACTGCTTTGGGAGCTTCTTTTTGGCACTAATGCAGTAGCTCTTAAGCAAGGGCAATTCTGTAGCATCTGTAGACATTTTTGGTTGTTACAACCAGGGACAAGGGATGCTCATGGACAGAAGCCAGGCATGCTGCTAAACATCTCCCCAAACAGGGTTAATTGGCTCCAAATGCCAACATTGCCAAGGTCTAGGAACTCTGTCCTAAGGGATGACAGAAAAGAATCCAGAATGGGCACTGGGCAATTCCTTACACCTCTCAGCCCCAAACCCAACACACTCCCCACCCCCACCCCACAACACATCTAAGGTTGTGCATTAGATACCAAGGTACTTGTCTGCCCCTACATGTACACAAACATATACCAGAAGACAGACTCAGCCCCACCAGAAACATGACACAGCTTCCAGGAGCGGCGATTTCACTCAGAATTTGCTCAATGTCTTCATTCTAAGGTACACCTTGTCCCCATATTTCAATATTTCTGAAAATGGAATGTGCCTTTTAATTAATGTAGTTCCCTCCCCATCCATGTGGTGTTTTGAAATCAATGGAAACTCATAAATGATTGCATAGTAGAATCATTTAAATGGTAATTTAAAATAATATAACATACAGAAATAAACACAGAGATATGATAGAAGATGGTGTAAAATGTGCTTGAATGTCAAAGACAAAACACAAGCCTTCAGAGGATTCCTGCCTTGCAGCAGGCTCTCTCACCCAGTGGGAAGTCACAGTCCTCCCCCTCATTGGAAGAAAAGTTCAAAGCACAGACTTTATTCTTAGGATGAAAAACAGCGAGTATGCAGAGGGTTTGTGATGATGCCAACCATGGTGGGCTGCCCTCCTCTTCCTCTTTTTGGCCCTCAGTGCCCTCCTGTTGCACTTCCACCCTCTTCATCTCCATGGCCCCTTTTCTATTCTCTCCCATAACTGGCCCCTTTTCTTGTGATTAGCACCTGGGGGCATTCGGCGGCTCACTGGGAGGGCAGCACCCATGGGTCCTGCCTGCTGACCGTCTTGTCTGACTGCATAGGTGCTGCAGATCAGTGGGGATTGGTCAACACATGACTCTGGAGTGAGCGAGGTCAGTTACAGGCGGAGACTCAGCACCTTGGCTGACTATCTCACTGGATATGGGAAGGTAACTCTGCTCGGTTTTCTCAGACAGAGAGTGGCAGGGGATGATCACAGCACTGCCCACTACAGAGCTGTTTTTTCTCTTTAGATGTTACATAAAATAATCACGTGAAAGTAATCATGTGAAATGCACAGCCTCGCAGCAGCTGTTTTAGTCTTCCGAGTGAGTTGTAAGACATCCAGCCATGGTGATTCTAAAGCCTCAAGAGCCTTGTACTCTTTGGATGTTTACACTCTGGATGTTCTTGAATTCCACTTGATGGTTGAGTGCCATCAAGTAGACCAAACTGAGGGAGCCTGTAACTTTTTTTTCCAAATTCATACTCACAAACCTACAACCAACCCATACAATATTACTAATTGATTTTTAACAAGGGTATTAGGGGCTTGTGTTGCTTTGTCTTATAAATGTACAGGGATAAGGTCTTCCACCCCACTGGTGTCCCTGGAGAGTAGAAAGGTTCATTTGGAGAGAATCCGCTCATATTTACGTGCTTCTCTAGCCAAATGTTATGACTGTGTGTTTGCTAAGATTAAGACTCCAGGCAGTGACCAGGGCTCACCTGGAGTTCTGGGCAGAATGCCTTTGGTTCGGATGTGAGAGAGAGGGGGTGCATTCTAGGACAGCCTCTTTGGGTCAAGAACTCATGGCATCTTTTCTTTCCAAGGCAAGGAAATCCAAGGACCCTTTTCCACCACTTGAAAGGAAATTGGTTCTGAAGGTCTAGAATATCACTTCTCTTATTGCTTAGGCTTGCTTGAAACATTTAGGGCAAGCAGGTGAATGGCATTGAGAATGGTAAAATTTCTGAGAATTTGGTGAGAAGACAAAGAAAAATGAGGGAAAATCAAAATGGAAGCAAGTCTTTTCTTTCAGAACTTTTCCCAAACATTACGTCCTTATGCTAATTTTATTACTTAGTAGAAACTAAGTTTTTAATAATACATTACATGTTTTAAAGTATTGTTTAGGTAATAATTAACAAACTCATTTCACGTTTTTGGCAAGCATTATATGTACCTCTGGTGACAAAAAGGTAAGAGTTTCAAAAAGTAAATTCAAATCTGTTTCACTTAATTTTAGATCCCTATTAAGGCAGCAAATATAAATTGTTGTTGTGTCCGATTCAGTCATGTCTGGCTCTTTTGAGACCCCACAGACTGCAGCCTGCCAGGTTCCTCTGTCCATCGGGTTTCCGAGACAAGAATACTGGAGTAGGTCACCATTCCCTTCTCCAGGGGATCTTCCTGACTCCAAGGATCGAAGCCGGGTCTCCTGTATCGGCAGGCAGGTTCTTTACCACTGAGTCACCAGAGAAACCCAACAAATATAATGACTTAGATTGGACAGGAGTGGGCTTTCTGCAAACAAGTACATTTGGACATCACAGGTGGCAGTATTAATTGGATTAAGTAACACTGTAAAGAGGTAGCAAGTATTATAAGTCTGTTTATATTCATGGGCCTGGCAACCCCATCTTGGGAACAATGTCCAAGAAAAGTGAATTCAATTCAGACAAAGATGATTACTTGTAGCACTATGTAGATAATAAGAAAATCAGAAACAACTCAGTTCCTTCTCTCTGAAAGGTGAAGCAAACAATGCCACAGCAGCAGTGAAGTATGACAACGCCATTAAAAGATGTAATTTCTTATCCATGTTTCCGTTTGTCAACCTCGTGCCTGTCCATGCAGCTGGACATAGAGCAGGCCCTTCACACAGCCCACACAAGACAAGAGTGGACTCAAGAGTAATCACTAGGAGTAGAAGGGACTTCAGAACAGGAATTTACAGTATAATGACTTGAGTTCCCTTACTTAAAAAAAAAATGATGGAGGGGGATAATCTAAAAAACAGATATAAGACTGAAGATATAAAACATGGTCCCAAATATTATCCTACATTATGACTAGAAAAAGATATATTTGAATAGCGATTATCTCTGGTTGAAGGAATTACAGGTGATTCTGCCCCCTTATTTATATTAAAAAAAATTCTAACCATAGGTTATAATAAGCATATAGAACTTTTATAATCATAACATTAATAGCCTTTAAAATGAAACTATGAACAAATGAACTTTAAGAAATTAGTTTAAAGAGTGAGGAGAAATAAGCCAAAATATGAACAGAATAAATCATTTGAATGAATGTAAAAAAATGCAAATCATAGGTTTTTCACAACTTGGTAGTGTCAAACACATACAGAGAGTCCTTGCTCAAAATCTGACCTTTCCACACTGATCCCTTTTTGATTTCCTGAATTATGGCTATCAGCAATTTCTTCTTCACTAGACTTTTTAAAGTCTTTTCGGGCTTCTGCAAATACAAATCAATGTATAAAAGGATAGAGTATTTGAGTACCATCCCAATTTAGTAAACCCTAAAACTGAGCCCAAAACTGGTAACACTCGATAGATACACTTAACAAATGAACTACAGCCATTTCTTCCCAATTATGGAGGGAATTGAAGAGGAGCGATTGGAAAAGGAAAAATGACAGGAGGTGCTGGTGGTCTTTGTAACACCTACACTTTGTGCTGCAAGAGAGATAAGAAATGCTAACAGGGTCCCCGGAGAAGGCAATGGCACCCCACTCCAGTACTCTTGCCTGGAAAATCCCATGGGCGGAGGAGCCTGGTAGGCTTCAGTCCATGGGGTCGCTAAGAGTCGGACACAACTGAGCGACTTCACTTTCACTTTTCACTTTCATGCATTGGAGAAGGAAATGGCAACCCACTCCAGTGTTTTTGCCTGGAGAATCCCAGGAATGGGGGAGCCTGGTGGGCTGCAGTCTCTGGGGTCGCACAGAGTCGGACATGACTGAAGCGACTTAGCAGCAGCAACAGGGTCCCAGAGTACAACACTGAACCAAATACCTTATGTATTTAGCAACATCAGAAAGTGTCTTTCCAACCTGAAAACCAAGCCTGCTGGCTTTCCCATCACACCAAGTTCAGGTCACAGAGCAATACCACTTAAACACTTTTGCTTTTAAATCTTTGGACTAAAGAGCTTTTGCAACAGGGTTCACTGACAACACAGTCTCAATGAAATCGCACCGGGTACCTGCTTGCACAGGGAAATACAGTTATCACATGCCAGGTAAACGGCAGAGCTGAGACACATAGGCTTTTATCTGGACCAGTTCCTTCAGCAACGATGCTGAAAATGCTAACATTCGCACCTCTAGAATCCGGGATTCAGTGCGAGTGACATCCTCATTAAGGACTATGGCTCACATCTGGGTGCTTAAGTTCTTTAAGATGCAATCACAGATGATGATTTTAGTACAAGGTACAGTTTTTCCAAGTCATCACTAAACACCTTATTAATATGTTATGTAAGCAGTCATCTATGGACGAGGAGCCTGGTGGGCTACAGGCCACAGGGTTGCAAAAAGAGTCAGAAATGACTTAGCGACTAAACAACAACTAAAGGAGAACACGCCTATATGAAAACATATGAATATCATTCATTCATTCATTCAACACACACTCATTGGAAGGGAACCATGTGCCTGGTTCATCGCTAGGCATCAGGGTGAAGGGACCACACATTTTCTTCACCAGTCTGAAACATTTCAGAACCAGTTGTTTTCTGATGAGCAGATTACATTTCCCAATTTTCACTCCTTTCTTGACACCTCTACATTTCCAGGAAGGACTTGGTTCACAGAAGGAAGCACATTACCTCAACCCCTGGGGAAAGCAAGTGTCTTTGCCAGATACCGAAACAGGCTTCAATGAGTGTGCTATAATAACCCATTGTTCCACCTGTCACTTCTCTTTTCCTCCAGGAATATAAAGTGATTCTTCCCTTCTCATCGCCCCGCACAGCCCAGCCCCACCCCATCCCAAGACTCCTGACCTGACCATGCTCTCGTCTCCAGGAATGCGCTGGCCCCGTAGCGCGGGCATGAGTTCTGTCTTGCATCTCGGTGCTGCTGTACCTTGCAGGAAGATCGGTCAGGTGCTTTAAAGTTTACCTAGCCGGTGTCCCGACGTCACAGAAGTAACAAACTGTCCTACTGAGTGTATACTTTGGCTGAAAAGCACCAAGGGCACTGTTTGAACATTGTGTAATTACTGGAGTTTGAGAACTCGACAGGATCATCTTAGACCTCTGATGTCCCTCTCCTTTCCATAAGCAAGAACTACACCTCTTTCCTCTCAGGGTTTTGTGACTTTTTACCCAGCGAGCCCAGCAGCTAGCTGGCAAGCCCCAGTCACTGTTACCACACTATCCTTCCTTGGCACTTACTCTCATTCCTCCATTACTAGCCGTACACCCACTGTGATCATTAACCACTCATTCCCGGGCAGCCTCACTCCCTGACATTTAACCTGGATTCATCAGGTTACAGAAGCACATTAGCCATTGCCTTTATGAGCCCTTGGGCTTCCCTGGTGGCTCAGACAGGAAAGAATCTGCCAGCAATGCAGGAGACCTGGGTTCAATCCCTGGGTCAGGAAGATTCCCTGGAGAAGGGAATGGCAACCCACTCCAGTATTCTTGCCTGGAGAATTCCTTAGACAGAGGAGCCTGGCAGGTTACAGTCCATGGGGTCACAAAGAGTCAGACACAGCTGAGTAATTAACACTTTCACTTCATGAGCCCTTAAGGTCCTTTGAACAATTTCACGATTGAAAGTTGCCATTAGAATCCATGGCAAGGAATTTCCTGGTGGCCCAGTGGTAAAGAATCCGCCTTGCAATGCAGGGGACCTGATCCCAGGTCCGGGAAGATTCTGCTTGCCGCAGGGCAACTAAGCCCATGCACCACAACTAAGACTCAACACAGTCAAATAAATAAGTAAAGAAAAAATTTTTTAAAGAATCCATGGCAAATCCACAGCCAACTGGATTTTCGATCCCAGATCCCCTCGGCAGCCTGACTACACGCAAGCTCTTATGGTTGAAGCATCACCATCCCCTTTTGCTACCTCTTGTCACTGTAAGATCTTGTATCAGCCAAGCTTCACTGAAGACTCACCATGTGTCAAAGCACATTCTGTGTGCTTTACATGAGCTTGGCTTGTTTAAATCTCTCAAAGACCCTGTCAGGTAGGCACTGCTATTATTCTCATTTATAGACCAGGAGAACGCACAGAGAAGCTGAGTAACTTGCCCACGTTCACACAGCAGCTCCACGGAAGAGCTGGGATCCACACCCTCCAAGTTTGGACTCCTGAGCCTGAGCCCAGACCCACTACATGACCCTGCCTCTCCCTGGGGGAGCTGACTGTCTCTCTAGAGAAGGGGTAGTGTGAAGCACGCATATTCAAGAAAGAATAGAAAGTGGAGGAGGCAGGAATGGGTGTGGGTGAGGCATGGAGAGTAAAAACATTTTGGGGGGTCTTGTTCAGAGAAAACAACCAGCCAATCACATAGTCAGGCACAGTCCAAGTGGCATTCACATTCTGCCCCAGATGTTCTGGGGTTGCCACCAACCCACGCACATCTGAGTAGGAGGCAGACAGCAGGTGCTACCTGGCAGCGAGGAAAGGGGGCCAGCTGGAGCCCAGGCAAAGCTGCTGCAGATGCCTCTTTCTCTAGGCTGCCATGGTTTTTGTCATTTGGAAAACATGGGCTCACCAGAGGGTGTCAAACATCATCTGGAATACAGAACCTGAGGGCACCTTACTATCCCTCCAAGGGAAGGCTTGGGGAATTCTAGGATGCCAGTCCCTCTCCCCCACCCAAGGATACCGCCAACGGATCCAGCTCCATCTCGAAATGATAAGCAAAAGAACTACCACCAAGAGTACTTTCTACAAGCCAAGTACTTTAGACTGACTTCCTGCAGCCTCCCTCTGCATGGAATTATTATTCGCTCCACCTTACCGATGGGCTTCCCCGGTGGCGCCAGCAGTAAGGAATCCGCCTGTCAGCGCAGGAGACACAAGAGACACAAGTTCAATCCCTGGGTCAAGAAGATCCCCTGGAGAAGGAAATGGCAATCCATTCCAGTATTCTTGCTTGGAAAATTCCATGGACAGAGGAGCCTGGCTGGCTACAGTCCATGGGGTCGCAAAGAGCCAGACATGACTGAGCACACACACAGGCCATCTTACTGGCGGGGCATAAACAGGGGAAGTAATCTACTCCAGAACACGTGGCTGGCAAGGACTGGAGTCTGGACCTGAGCCCAAGATGGGAGAAACAAAGGCGAAGGTGTAGTCCAGGCACGTACAGGTGGTATTGGGAAAGAAGGAGCATCCGCACCTTTCACTCACTGACTCTTTTTTGTTGGAGCTCCTCCAGTGGGTTCAGGACACAGAACTACGTATGGCACACCAGCTCCATGCCCTCACTGAGCTGTATATTCTGTTCCTACAAGGAGAGGCCATCAAAGATGAGAGCTCAGCCAGAAACAAGCGTATACGAGAAGAAGGGTATTCCCCCAGACACTGGGACCCTACGCTGATTTCCACCGCTGGCACACGGTGGGAGGCTAGATTTAAAAGCAGTCCTTGGAACACATTCTGCTCCCCGTAACGCCAAGAACACCATGTGTGTCCCTGTCACAAAGGGAGAGAAGACAAACCCCCTCCTGTTCTGGACCTGGTATCCTGGAGGCTGACACACTTTCAGCATTTTTTTTTTAATAGCCTGGGGGTGGGGACTGGGGAGGGGGAGCATTAAGCAGCTGCAAGTTTCCCTCTGTGTTCCTCTCACAGACATTTCTAGAAGGGGTCAGCACTGGGTGATTCATCATCTACCCCAGTAGACTCTCACTGAGAGGCCAGCACAGATACTGTGGTTAAAAATAAGTCTCTGCTCACTCACTTTCTTATTAATATTCTATAACTGCATTAAGGACCTTCAGTCAACAGTGAGAAAAGTTCATTTATTCAAAAGTTGCTACACTGGCTCTAAAACTTTGGTGAAAGTAACTTTATAACCAAGCCCTTGATTTCTTTTCAAAAAGTTAAGGAGAAATGCTAAGTACCAAATCATCCAGCAAAGAGACTGCTTGTTCAGACATCTGCTGCCATCTGAGTACCATTCACCCACCGTACACATTACTTCATGCCTTGGCCTCTTCCTGTGTAAAATGGAGATAGCAATCATAATACCTGTTGTGACAGACAGGCCCTTGTGCTGGTTCCTGGAGCAGAATACACTCTCATTCAAAGTTAGCTATTATTATGTAAATTCAGCCTATTTCATAATATTTATGGTAATTAACTGTCACTTATTGTTCTCATACTACATGCCAGGTACAGGGCTGAGAGTTTAGCATGATTTAGTCCTCAAGACAGACCCATAACGTAGGTATTATACCCATTTTATAGATGAGAAAATGGGGAGGGAGTCAGAAAAGTTCACAGCTGGTGGATGGACAGAAGAGGGCTGGAACCCAGGTCCCTATGCACTCAGAATGCTTTGTTATCACAAGGTAAAGCAGATTCAATTACAGTCCTGCAATCTGGCCTGAGTGTGAGAAGGCTCTGAAGTCAGCATTTCCAGCATCAATTATTACAGCATTCCCAAGTCTCCACCATCATCAAAGATTATATTTAACTTCTACACATGGTATCACTTACCGGGAAAACTCCTCTTCATCCTTCAAAACCTTAATCAGCTGTCTCTGGCTCTTTGCTTCCTTGCCCATCCCCACTCTTCAAAGAATGCATTCTTTCTGTTCCTGAACTAGTTCTCCTTCCTTTACATATTTCAAAGTGCTGCAGCACAGAGTAACTTGTCCTTAGAGTTTATATTTGTTTGTCTCCTCCACTAGATTGTGAACTCCTCTGCCCAGGCACCTATCATGTAATTCCTTGGGAATTAGGAATTTATTCCAGTTCTCTGGGAACTAGCAGTGCATGCATGATCTACACCAGCGGTTCCCTGTGGGGGCAATTTCACTCCCCAGGGGACTCTTGGCCATCTGAGACATTTTTGGTTGACCCCACTGGAGGTGGGAAGGTGCCACTGTCACCTCATGGGTGGAGGCCAGGGATGCTGCTAAACATCCTACGGTGCATAGGACAGCCCCTCCGCAGCAAAGAACGACCCAGCCCCAAATGTCAATGCTGTCAAGGTCAACAATCTAGTCTACCAAAAAGTGAGAGTGTTAGTCGCTCAGTCCTGTCCGACTCTTTGCGACCCCATGGTCTGTAGCCTGCCAGGCTTCTCTGTCCATGGGATTCTCCAGGCAAGAATACTGAAGTGGGTTGCCATTTCCCTCTTTAGAGGATCTTCCCGACCCAGGGATCAAGCCCGGTGCCCTGCACTGCAGGCAGATTCTGTACCACCTGAGCCACCAGAGAAGCCCCTAGTCTACCTAGTAGTTCTCAATTAAGCATCACTCCTGCTCGTGACTCAAGAGTTTACTGCGCTGCATACATCAGGGCTCAGGGGCTGCTGCACGCTGTGCTTCAGACCTCAGGTAACAGTTGGACCTCTGGGGGAGGACCATTTGCCTCCACCCCTGATGCCACGTTTTGCCTCTCCTCTTGGGTGAGTGGAATAAGAGATGTCTCAGACATTTTCCATCTCACTGTAATGTGTTCCAGCTAACTCCCACTGCCAGTATCTGTATCTCTTTGCCTGAGGGCTTTCTCAGAAGCTAAAAGGCAGCTCTGGCTCCCTGTGGGCCAGAAACGGTGGGGAATTAAACGTTTCTGCAAGGAGCAGCCCTCAGCCAATGACTGGCAGATTTGAATGTATAAATACATCAGCTCCTTCATTCCTGGAGAGGATACCAGGACACATGACTCCAGGGCTAACAGGGAACGTAATTTGCCCCGTCTCCACGATTTCCTGTGGGTTAAACTAGAGTCGCCCACAGAGGTGGTGGGCTTGATAACCTACCCTCCCTTGGTTGCCCTTCCACTTCAGCCCTCCCTCCTGGTATTTCCTGCCCCTCCCAAATAAACTACCGGTTCTGGATTCTGCTCTGGAGTCTGCCCAAACCAAAACAGAATAGAAGCAACACATTTCTCTTCCTAGCAGAAGCCTCAAGAACTTTCAGGTGATTCTGTCACTGCTTTTTCCCTCTCCTGCGAGAATGGCATGACCCAGCTGAGGGCTGTGTCTTCAGCCTGGGTCCCTTATGGAGGAAACACGGTGGCTACCTGCTGTTGACCCGCAACCAACATGTAACAGACACAAGAAACAAATTTCCGTGGTTGTAAGCCACAGAGATTTGGGAGTTGTTGTTACTGAAGCAAAACCTGGTGAAAGCCGAGTCATACAGGGCTTATCACTCCTAGAGGGACCTTCCTAACTGATGCTACTCTAGAAAACCTGGGCTACTTACCTCTCAAAGGATGCTCGTCTAAGGGCAAAATCACACAGCAGAACTTTACCAGATCCTTGAGGTTGGAGATGATTGTTTTTTCCCCTCGTGGAGGTTCCTGTAACTCAGGATGCCTCATGCAGTGCTGAGAAGTGGTGAGCACCTAGAGATGGGGACTTATCCCTGAGCCATCTGGGTTTTACCAGGAACTAGTTCAAGCCTGGTGACTATTTTGGGAAAAGAGACGAAGACGAGGCACTTGGCTAGAAACAGATGGAAACACCAGTTCATACTTCAGCTGCTCTCCACCTGAGTGACTTTGGGGAAAACCCTCCCCCCATCTGGAGCCTCCCATTTGTAACTTCGGGTCTGACCCTAAGATCTGAGTCCACCACCAGACTCAGCCACCTGGGTTCTCTGAAGACCAAAACCAACCTCATTCTCTCCATCCTCTGCTTGATCCATCAACCTTCAGAACAAGCTGAACTCATACCCAAAATTTCAAGGGAAAGACTGTCTCCTGCAGTTTACCAGGGGCTCATTTCTTTTCTCCAGTTCCCAGATCAGAAGACAGCATGGTATCCTCCCTTCCCTCTGTTTTTAACATTCATTGAGTACGAACCCCGTGCTATGCATCAGGCTGAAACCTATTCACGATCTATCACAAGATTTCTCATGCCTGAGTCACTCACAAGCATGAGCCTTGGCTATTTTTGCCTTATCTGAATACCACCTCTACTAGAATTGGCTTAATAATGTTTAGTGCTGATGGACTCTTTGTACGTAAATCCATGTATCTTCAGAGGGATTTTTACATGCCTACTATCAATGAAAACCCAGTAACCCTTGTCATAAATAGAAGATAGGCATGAAAACAAACATGACAACAAATATCTTTATTGAATGCGAGCTGGATGTTTGCAGAAGCCCCAGCCTCCTGCTCTCTTTGTTTAAAAGGGAAGCTGAAAGGCTTTAGGACAGTGATAAAGGCCTAGCAGCACCTGACCAAGGTTTTAACTTTGTCATCATCAGAAAGGTTGGAAGAGATTCAGAAAAGGAGGAAGTTTCTCACCATGTGATAAAACGTTCCTTAATTTTTCACCAGTGCACAGCCATCTAAATCACCTTTCATTTCACCGGGACGTGTTTCATGCTCTGAATAAAGCTGTCTCATTGCGCTGGACTCTTACCATGTGTGGTTTTATTATTAACAGCACAGGTTTGAGTCCAGCTCTACCACTTCCTAAACCTCTCTGGGTTTCTCTTTCTTCATCTGCAAAATAAGGATAGTAATACTCCCACCTTCATAATGTGAAGACCTTCAAATAATGCTTGACCCACAGTCAGGTTCAATTAATTATGGCTGTCATTACTATTTATTACTGTTAACTTTGTATGATAGGTATTTTTTTATATTTATTCAGCTGCACCAGGTCTTAATTGTGGCATGTGGGATCTTAGTTCCCTGACCAGGGATTGAACCTGGGCCCCTTGCAGAGTCTTAGCCGCTGGACCTCCAGAGAAGTCCAGTGTGTGCTAGGTATTTTGATGCCCATTCTACAGACAAAGAAAGGAAGGACCAGTTGCCTAATCTGTCAAGGTCACACAGCCTTGCTTGTTCCACTCATAAACAGCTGCCTTAATGTGCAGTCAGGATTATTACCTATTTTAAGTTGGATATTTTTATTCCTGTCCTATTTTATTTTCTCTAACTCTACAGGCCTGCTCGGTTGCCTCCGACTAAAACACAGAAGGCACTGATGCCTGGACATAAACAGTCAGTTGGAGCAGATTCAGGCCAGTGTGTGAAGTGCCTGCCTCATCTTTGGCCCCAAAGTGTGCCAACCTGCTCTGGGGCTTGCCATTTTGTGGAGGGCAGCATGTGAGGGCAAAGATCTCATCTAAAACCACTCAGAGACACATGGTTACATGCAGAGCCCTGCCACTTATCATGGCAGAGTTCACTGCAGACAAGGCTGACATTTCTTGTGCCTTTTTAATATTCCATTTATACATGTCTCACCTGATTTTAATCCTACTCTACTTCAGATTCACCACCTGCAGAGAACACTTTAAGATGATACATGCATACATGTTTGGTGCTCAGTTACGTCCAACTCTTTGTAACCCCAGGGATTGTAGCCCACCAGGCTCCTCTGTCCATGGGATTTCCCAGGCAAGAATATTGGAATAGGTTGCCATTTTCTCCTCCAGGGGATCTTCCCAACCCAGGGATCGAACCAGGGTCTCTTGCATCTCCTGCATTAGCAGGCGGATTCTTTACCACTAGCCCCACATGGACAGGAAGCACAAGTCTGGAAGAGAGACAGCGTACACACCTGCCGCTTGCCTTCCCCCCCACACCCCTCACTGGTCTTAAAGCACCAGCCTCAAGTCCTGCTCTGGTGCTGACAGTGGGGGTGCAGCAGAAACAACACATCCTAGAGAGGATTTTTCTCCCCCACTGCCTTCCCAGAGACTGGGGGCTCTGGAGATTAATGTAATCCCCAGGGGATGGGGCTTTTGTCATGGAACTCAAGGCAGTGGTGGTGAGGGTGGAGGAAGTCAGATACTCTTTAGCATGAAAGTTCTATTTCAGCATCGCCCACAAGGTCTGATTGCGCTGGTGCCCCATCCTCAGTCTTGTAAGGAATCAGTTCAGTTCAGTTCAGTCGCTCAGTTGTGTCTGACTCTTTGCAACCCCATGAATTGCAGCACACCAGGCCTCCCTGTCCATCACCAACTCCTGGAGTTCACTCAAACTCACGTCATTCGAGTCAGTAAAGAGATGGGAATACCAGACCACCTGATCTGCCTCTTGAGAAATCTGTATACAGGTCAGGAAGCAACAGTTAGAACTGGACATGGAACAACAGACTGGTTCCAAATAGGAAAAGGAGTACGGCAAGGCTGTATATTGTCACCCTGTTTATTTAACTTATATGCAGAGTACATCAAGAGAAACGCAGGACTGGAAGAAACACAAGCTGGAATCAAGATTGCCGGGAGAAATACCAATAACTTCAGATATGCAGATGACACCACGCTTATGGCAGAAAGTGAAGAGGAACTCAAAAGCCTCTTGATGAAAGTGAAAGTGGAGACTGAAAAAGTTGGCTTAAAGCTCAACATTCAGAAAACGAAGATCATGGCATCCGGTCCCATCACTTCATGGGAAATAGATGGGTAAACAGTGGAAACAGTGTCAGACTTTATTTTTCTGGACTCCAAAATCACTGCAGATGGTGACTGCAGCCATGAAATTAAAAGACGCTTACTCCTCGGAAGGAAAGTTATGACCAACCTAGATAGCATATTCAAAAGCAGAGACATTACTTTGCCAACAAAGGTCCATCTAGTCAAGGCTATGATTTTTCCCGTGGTCATGTATGGATGTGAGAGTTGGACTGTGAAGAAGGCCGAGCACCGAAGAATTGATGCTTTTGAACTGTGGTGTTGGAGAAGACTCTTGAGAGTCCCTTGGACTGCAAGGAGATCCAACCAGTCCATTCTGAAGGAGATCAGCCCTGGGATTTCTTTGGAAGGAATGATGCTAAAGCTGAAACTCCAGTACTTTGGCCACCTCATGCGAAGAGTTGACTCATTGGAAAAGACTCTGATGCTGGGAGGGATTGGGGGCAAGAGGAGAAGGGGACGACAGAGGATGAGATGGCTGGATGGCATCACTGACTCGATGGACGTGGGTCCGGGTGAACTCCGGGAGTTTGTGATGGACAGGGAGGCCTGATGTTCTGTGATTCATGGAGTCGAAAAGAGTCAGACACGACTGAGGGACTGATCTGATCTGAATGCCAAAGTTTAAGCCAACTTTTTGCCTCCTATCATTTCATTCATCTCCTATCTATGGCCTCCCCTTAGCACCTGGATGGGGCACCAACTCCACCATAACCCACATTCACTCTGAATTTTCATGAGTTTTCATTTTCCTGTTGACTTGGAGAAGTGTCTACCATGGTCCAGCTGGGCCCTCAGGACCCCATCCCTTGGCCACAGTGGATTTTTCTCGCCCTCACATACGACCTTGGTGGCCAATGACTACTGAGTTAAGAAGCTGACTGCTCCCTAAGAGGCTGATTTTGAACTTGTGGCCTCATTTTCTTTGGTACCAGAAGATGAGGGATGCCTCAAAACCTTTGCCAAAGCAGACCATGACCCCATTTAACATCTTTAGGAGGAGGCAACATCTGCATTGACACTCAAGACATTGCTTTTGTAGCCTGAATTTCTTATTGAACAGTCAGAAATGCCACTGGCTGAATTACTGTGCTCAATCTGTTGTTTATCAATGGGTACTCCAGCAACCATCACCTAGGAGACAGAACTGCAGAGTCCCAGGCTCTGTCTGGCCCCGCGAAACAGAATCTAACAGAATCTCCAGGTGATCTTTAAACACTGAGGTTTGAGGAAAAGAGCTTCCCGGAACCAGGGAACAAAATGCTAGCCAGCTCCTGCTCCCTGCCTCTCCCACAGTTGTCCTTTTGATGGCTTAGCAGTAATGAATCCACCTGCCAATGCAGGAGATGTGGGTTCGATCCCTGGGTCGGGAAGATCCCCTGGAGAAAGAAATGGCAACCCACTCCAGCATTCTTGACCAGACTACAGTTCACGGAGTCACAAAGAGTTGGACATGACTTAGTGACCAAACAACAACAGCTCCTTGAACACCTTCTCTCAGACCTCAAGGCCCACAAACAGGTGCTGCTGTTTCCACCACAAGGCAGAGTTCCTTCATGACTTGGGCAAACCCAGCAGGGACACCGGTCATGAGGATCTGTCTCAGACTGTCCCACATGACAGGCCCCCGGCGCTGAGCTTGGGGACAGGAAGCAGCTGGTCCAGAGCAGGCATTGAGGCCAGCTGTGGGTAAGGGGAAGGAGGCAGAAACTGGGCCAGAGAAGCGGAACCAAAGGTCGGAGGTGCAAGGTGAAACTAACTGGAAAAGGAGTAAAGACACTGGACAGTGAGCCGATTAGAAACAGACAGAGGAGTGAAGGCTTGACTGTATCAGGTGAAGGGCTGTGGGCGAGCCTATCTGCTGGGTGGGGGGCTTGTGGGACTAATACAGCATGGGCAGAGTGTGGGTACACTGGTCTGGGAACTGGGCGAGGTATCCATTGCTCACAGTGCAGGGTGCCAAGTCAATGACTGATAAACCCTAGGACCTGCAACCCAGAATCATATAAACCACGAGCCAGAGGAAACAGAAGTCAGATCATGGGATTAATGATAGTTAAAACTGACTGAACATTAACCCCAAGCCAGGCACATTGATAAGTGCTCTATGTAAATGATTTAACCCCCTGAGAATTATTTAAACCCCTGTAAATTATTTACAGAACACCCCCCACCCCAAGACTCCATGTGGTGAAGAGCACAGGGTGAATAGAAATGTGAAGTCCGAGACCAGGTGGGGTTTGAATCTAGACTCCTCCATCTCTTAGTTCTGTGATCAGGGCAAGCTAGTTAAATTCTCTGTTTCTCAGTCTCCTCGTCTGTAAAATGGGAGCATGTTAGTAGCTCTGTCATATGGTTGTAATAAGAGAGGTAACATGTAAAATGGTGCATCACAAAGAATAAAGTAAATTTCATTATAATAATTGTTCCTATCATTTGCCCTTTTCAGAGACAAAGAAACTGAAGCACAGAGATCTAAGTAACATTGAAGTGATGGGCCAGGGAAGTAAAGCCAGCCAGTGTTCCTATGGAAGCAGTGTGTGTAACCATTATGCCTTGCTGCCTCACATCAAGTCAGAGGAACAAGGTGAAGAGAGGGCGCCAAGGTGAGAGGCCCGGGAGAAGGCAGAACAGAGAAAGGACTCCTGGAGAGAGCTCTGAGCAGATCCCAGGGCTGTCGGCAGGGGCTGAGGGTGGGAGATGAGACAAGTGCGCTCTAAGAGCTGAGCACAGCCAGGACACACTGGAGACTGAACTTCTACATGGTTCTGGCAGCCGAGATTCAATCCTCCTGTTGAAACAAGTTTTCTAGATGGGATGTGTGGCCTATATCCAAAAACCCCGGGGCTTTGCTGCCAAGTCATCACTCTGGCAAGAACCACACCTGACTTTGTAGACCTGAAAAGTGACAACAGGAAATCGTTAGTCCTGAACTCCCGTGGGGCCAGGTTGCAGAGGAGAGCAATGGTAACAGCTAAGACATACTGAGTGATGCCCACATGCAAGGTACCATTTGATGCACCGAGTGCTGTAACTGAGTCTTCACCATAACCCAAAGAAGTCCCAATAGTATCCCCATCTTGTAGATGATGACACAGAGAGGTCAAGTAACATTCCTGAGGTCACACAGCAGGTAAGTCACAGAGCCAGGAACAAAACCCAAGCTCTCTGGCTCCACAGTCCATACTCTTAACTGCTAGGATTTATAATACCTAATCAGCTATTCTCAAAAGCAACTAGATAATTTATCAGACCTTGAAACATTTATCTGTGAAAGGTTTCTCAGCCTGAGTAGTCAAGTATATATAGAACAGTCAACTAAAAACCTAAAAATGGAGAAATTATTAGGCAATTCCAACTTGAGAGGTGTTCTACAAAATAACTGATCAGACCTCTTCAAAAGGGGCAAGGTCCTAAAAGACGAGGAAAGACTGAGGAACTGTCACTGGTGGGAGGAGACAGGACAGCTAAATGCACCATGGGACCCTGGACTGGATCCCAGAACAGAAAGGACCTTCCTGGAAAAACTGGGGAAATCCAAGCAAGTTCTAATAGTATTGGAGCAAGGCTGATTTCTTAGTTTTAATCAATGTCCTGTGGTTATGTAAACTGTTGCCATTACAGGAAGCAGACTGAGGGGCATACGGGAACTCTCTGTCTTATTTTTACCGTTCTTCTTTAAGTCTAAAATTATCTAAAATTTTTACAGAATTTGGCGTTGAAAAAAAATATACATATGGCAAAAGGATCAAAACCAGTGACATTCTCAGTTTATAAATGAATGTGTTTATCTTTGTCATTGTAATCAGACTACATTTCCTCCTAAATATGTAAATAAGTACTCATTTTAACTTGACATTAAATCTGTTTAAAATTGTGAACAACAGAAGCTAGCAATGATTAAGTTTAGAAACCTGGATCTTCTTTAGAAAAACATATCACTTCGGTTTTAAATGTATAGAAATGTTGAATCACTAAGGCATACTGTTGTAGGTCAATCATACTTCAAAAAAAACACCCAAAGTCATAGAAAAAAGAGATCAGAAATGAGGATTGGGGGCAGGAGAATTGGATGAAGGCAGTCAAAAGGCACACATTTCCAGTTAGAAAATAAAGAAGCACTAGAGAGGCAACGTACAAACGATGAATATAATTAACACTATTGTATGTTGTATATGGAAGTTAGTAAGAGAATACATCCTAAGAGTTCTCATCGTAAGGAAAGATTTTTTCTATTTATTTTATTTTGTATTCATGTGAGATGATGGATGTTCACAATACTTATTGTGATCATCATTTCATGATGTATGTCATTCAAATCATCATGCCATGAAACCGACACAGGCCTGCACGTTAGTTATATCTCAAAAGAACTGGGAGAGAAAAAAGAACAGATCATTTACACGTGCTTTGAGGTGTGTCTCTCTCTCATCTTTCCCTCTCTGATTCACATTCTCAGCATCACTACTCAATAGATCTACTCAGTATCCACAGGTTGATGGCCACTGCCCAGGAAAGGCTCGGATCCCCTGGAGGTGAAGTACCACTTCACAGGCATGGGTGAGCTTCCCGAAGTGCAGCCCGTTTGACACACACTAGGAGGAATGGGAGCCGTGGCTGCGCGGGCGCAGGAGGGCCTGGAGGAGCTATTCCACATTGAAGGTCAGGAAGGGCAGCGGTGAGGAAATACCCCTCGTCCAAGGTAAGGAGCAATGGCTGTGCTTTGCTGGAGCAGCCGTGAAGAGATACCCCACGCCCAAGGTAAGACAAACCCAAGTAAGACAGTAGGTGTTGCAAGAGGGCATCAGAGGACAAACACACTGAAACCATGCTCACAGGAAACTAGTCAATCTAATCACACTAGGACCACAGCCTTGTCTAACTCAATGAAACTAAGCCATGCCTGTGGGGCAACCCAAGACGGGCGGGTCATGGTGGAGAGATTTGACAGAATGTGGTCCACTGGAGAAGGGAATGGCAAACCTCTTCAGTATTCTTGCCTTGAGATCCCCATGAACAATATGAAAAGGCAAAATGATAGGATACTGAAAGAGAAACTCCCCAGGTCAGTAGGTGCCCAATATGCTACTGGAGATCAGTGGAGAAATAACTCCAGAAAGAATGAAGGGATGGAGCCAAAGCAATACAATACCCAGCTGTGGATGTGACTGGTGATAGAAGCAAGGTCCAATGCTGTAAAGAGCAATATTGCATAGGAACCTGGAATGTCAGGTCCATGAATCAAGGCAAATTGGAAGTGGTCAAACAAGAGATGGCAAGAGTGAATGTCGACATTCTAGGAATCAGCGAACTGAAATGGACTGGAATGGGTGATTTTAACTCAGATGACCATTACATCTACTACTGCGGGCAGGAATCCCTCAGAAGAAGTGGAGTAGCCATCATGGTCAACAAAAGAGTCCGAAATGCAGTACTTGGATGCAATCTCAAAAACGACAGAGTGATCTCTGTTCGTTTCCAAGGCAAACCATTCAATATCACAGTAATCCAAGTCTATGCCCCAACCCGTAACGCTGAAGAAGCTGAAGTTGAACGGTTCTATGAAGACCTACAAGACCTTTTAGAACTAACACCCAAAAAAGATGTCCTTTTCATTACAGGGGACTGGAATGCAAAAGTAGGAAGTCAAGAAACACCTGGAGTAACAGGCAAATTTGGCCTTGGAATATGGAATGAAGCAGGGCAAAGACTAATAGAGTTTTGCCAAGAAAATGCACTGGTCACAACAAACACCCTCTTCCAACAACACAAGAGAAGACTCTATACATGGACATCACCAGATGGTCAACACCGAAATCAGATTGATTATATTCTTTGCAGCCAAAGATGGAGAAGCTCTATACAGTCAGCAAAAACAAGACCAGGAGCTGACTGTGGCTCAGACCATGAACTGCTTATTGCCAAATTCAGACTGAAATTGAAGAAAGTAGGGAAAACCACTAGACCATTCAGGTATGACCTAAATCAAATCCCTTATGATTATACAGTGGAAGTGAGAAATAGATTTAAGGGCCTAGATCTGATAGATAGAGTGCCTGATGAACTATGGAATGAGGTTCATGACATTGTACAGGAGACAGGGATCAAGACCATTCCCACAGAAAAGAAATGCAAAAAAGCAAAATGGCTCTCTGGGAGGCCTTACAAATAGCTGTGAAAAGAAGAGAAGCGAAAAGCAAAGAAGAAAAGGAAAGATATAAACATCTGAATGCAGAGTTCCAAAGAACAGCAAGAAGAGATAAGAAAGCCTTCTTCAGCAATCAATGCAAAGAAATAGAGGAAAACAACAGAATGGGAAAGACTAGGGATCTCTTCAAGAAAATCAGAGATACCAAAGGAATATTTCATGCAAAGATGAGCTCGATAAAGGACAGAAATGGTATGGACCTAACAGAAGCAGAAGATAGTAAGAAGAGATGGCAAGAATACACAGAAGAACTGTACAAAAAAGATCTTCACGACCCAGATAATCACGATGGTGTGATCACTGACCTAGAGCCAGACATCCTGGAATGTGAAGTCAAGTGGGCCTTAGAAAGCATCACTATGAACAAAGCTAGTGGAGGTGATGGAATTCCAGTTGAGCTATTCCAAATCCTGAAAGATGATGCTGTGAGAGTGCTGCACTCAATATGCCAGCAAATTTGGAAAACTCAGCAGTGGCCACGGGACTGGAAAAGGTCAGTTTTTCATTCCAATCCCAAAGAAAGGCAACGCCAAAGAATGCTCAAACTACCACACAATTGCACTCATCTCACACGCTAGTCAAGTAATGCTCAAAATTCTCCAAGCCAGGCTTCAGTAATATGTGAACCATGAACTTCCTGATGTTCAAGCTGGTTTTAGAAAAGGAAGAGGAACCAGAGATCAAATTGCCAACATCTGCTGGATCATAGAGAAAGCAAGAGAGTTCCAGAAAAACATCTATTTCTGCTTTATTGACTATGCCAAAGCCTTTGACTGTGTGGATCACAATCAACTGTGGAAAATTCTTCAAGAGATGGGAATACCAGACCACCTGATCTGCCTCTTGAGAAATCTGTATGCAGATCAGGAAGCAACAGTTAGAACTGGACATGGAACAACAGACTGGTTCCAAATAGGAAAAGGAGTACGTCAAGGCTGTATATTGTCACCCTGTTTATTTAACTTATATGCAGAGTACATCATGAGAAACGCCGGACTGGAAGAAACACAAACTGGAATCAAGATTGCCAGGAGAAATATCAATAACCTCAGATATGCAGATGACACCACCCTTATGGCAGAAAGTGAAGAGGAACTCAAAAGCCTCTTGATGAAAGTGAAAGTGGAGAGTGAAAAAGTTAGCTTAAAGCTCAACATTCAGAAAACGAAGATCATGGCATCCGGTCCCACCACTTCATGGGAAATAGGTGGGGAAATAGGTGGGGAAACAGTGGAAACCGTGTCAAACTTTATTTTTGGGGGCTCCAAAATCACTGCAGATGGTGACTGCAGCCATGAAATTAAAAGACGCTTACTCCTTGGAAGGAAGGTTATGTCCAACCTAGATAGCATATTCAAAAGCAGAGACATTACTTTGCCAACAAAGGTTCGTCTAGTCAAGGCTATGGTTTTTCCTGTGGTCATGTATGGATATGAGAGTTGGACTGTGAAGAAGGCTGAGTGCTGAAGAATTGATACTTTTGAACTGTGGTGTTGGAGAAGACTCTTGAGGGTCCCTTGGACTGCAAGGAGATCCAACCAGTCCATTCTGAAGGAGATCAGCCCTGGGATTTCTTTGGAAGGAATGATGCTAAAGCTGAAACTCCCGTACTTTGGCCACCTCATGCGAAGAGTTGACTCATTGGAAAAGACTCTGATGCTGGGAGGGACTGGGGGCAAGAGGAGAAGGGGACGATAGAGGATGAGATGGTTGGATGGCATCACTGACTCGATGGCCGTGAGTCTCAGTGAACTCCGGGAGTTGGTGATGTACAGGGAGGCATGGCATGCTGTGATTCATGGGGTCGCAAAGAGTCGGACACGACTGAGCGACTGATCTGATCTGATCTGAGGAGGAATGGGCAAGCCAGGGAGACCCGCATCTTCATGAGGGTCAACATGGCTGGCAGCCAGAGAGATAAAGGACAAACAGAGGCACAGCTCCCGATAACTACGTACAGGGCCCGGAGGTAAACACTCTGCCTGCATTAGCCCATTTAATCCTCTCCACAGCCCCAGGAGGAAGAAACTATGATTATAACTCTCAAGTCACTGATCGGGGAATTGAAGATCAGAGAGGTTAAACAATTTCTAAAGGTCACACAGCAAGTCAGCAGTAGAGTCGGGATACAGCATGAAAAGCATGTTATCATGAGAGACTGTAGGTTTCCCTTTCTTTGTTGACTTTCTTACTTCAGCCAAAATTGGATTGGCTCTCTCTAACAAATCATCCTCTGGTTTGTCCTCAACTCAGAGAGTAAGATGCAAAGTGAACCAGACAAATATCACAGAACACACACCATGTACCAGATGCTCTATATCCATCATTCCATTTGATCATCGCCAAAGAGGAGTGGTTATCAACTCCATATTCAAAGGAGGTAACTGGGGCTCAGAAAGGTTGCTGCTGGGATTCTCCAGGCAAGAACACTGGAATGGGTTGCCATTTCCTTCTCCAGTGCATGAAAGTGAAAAGTGAAAGTGAAGTCACTCAGTCGTGTCCGACTCTTAGTGACCCCATGGACTGCAGCCTACCAGGCTCCTCTGCACATGAGATTTTCCAGGCAAGAGTACTGGAGTGGGGGTGCCATTGCCTTCTCCATCAGAAAGGTTACCAGACAGCTAAGTGGGCACACTGGAATTTTTCAAGCTTGAATCTTCCTGATAGCCAAGGCCCATCATGCTCTCTTCATTCATTCCATTTCCAAGGAAGACTCACAAAGTGAAAAAAAAAATCAAGTAGGTAAGAAGAAAGAAAACCTCTTCTCAAGTCCCTGCAGAGTAACCTTAAAAGACAGATCTACATAAGCAAATTCATGCAGATTCTGCCATTGTCCTCGATTTCACCTGTCACAGTGATCAAATCCAGATTATTTAGACCCTAAAAAATTAGAGTAGCTTGTTTGTTTTGCTTGTTTTCTTTTCTTTGGGGCCTACACCTCTTATTTTAGACATCTCCATGACTTAAACCATCTAGATAATTGCAAACACCCCTCTCCTGCATTCCAGTGTGTTTGTTTGTTTAAGAAACTCAGATTTACAATCCCTTTCACAAAATAGGCGTTCCTAAATGAAAACACGTGCACGTGGCAAATGGGCCCAGCCTGGCACTTGGAAGTTCCTTTACTGGTTTCAGCCAGAATAAAGCCACACCAAACCAGCTTAGTGCCCCTCAATGCAAGCCCAGTCCGTTGGTTTCAAACTTGGAAACAGAATCAGCAATATCACTCTCTCCTTCCTCAAAAGTGAATTCTCGGTATAGCATTTCACATTCTGAAAAGAAAAGCAATATGGAATTTTGGAAAGGACAGAAGCCCCAGATCCTAACACACAGGCGCAGTGGAAGCAGCCTGATGCCTCTGCACTATAATACTTGGAGGACCGATTATTCTGAAATGTTGTTTGGGCGATGACACACAGGATACTTGGGGGACCCTGCCTCCTGGGAACTCAGCAATCTTAGAGCAGCTCGCAGCTCCGCATCATACATCGCCTACAAAGGCAGAGGAAAAGCCAGAAATGAATATTAATGACTGATCTGAAGCAGTTTAAAATTGTCACAAACCTGAACTGTTTTGTCAAAATCTTCATTTCGGAAAACACTCACCCTTCCCATTTGCATCAGCAATTGGTGTCTTTATGAGCAACTCTAAAAGTCCACAGCTCTTCTTTCTCATGAAATTTAACTACTTAGCATACAATGAGAACCTTTCCAAAGTGCTGGAAGCAAGAAGGGCAGAGGGAACCAAAAGAGTCTCTTCCAGGAACTGAAACTCTGGACTGGATTGATAAATAGTGTGCTTTGAATTTACGGCTCACAGACCAACAAGAATATGAAAGATATGTGTGTCCCAACAAATACATAACACGTGGCTCTCTTCAATTAAATTCTATTGAAAGTCAAATCTGCATGGATGTCATTAAAAGCTGGCAATCTTGGAAAGTGTGTGTAGGCATCCTGGCAAATGGTAGCTCTGAAAGGAGAAGATAGACGGGTAAGCCGAAACCCCATTGTTTGTGGATTGACTGCATTAAAATCTGTGACACACAGACCAGTGTCTGGCATAAAGGAAGTGCTGCAGCAAGGTTAGTTAGCTGTCCTTCCTGCTGCTATTGTTATTACTAACATTCTTATTAGACTGCCCAGATGCACAAAATTTTTAGAAAACCTTCATCACCTTTAGGCAATTCCAGTTAGATAAGCAATGCAGATTGTTTAAAGAAGGCAGACATGACATCCAGAATGAGCAAACTCCCACCCACAAAGAGCAAGAAGCCCCGGCCTCTGACACTTTCCTAGGGAGAGACCACCTAGCAGCTGGGGAGCTGAGGAGTCTTTACTTGAGCCTTGAGAAGATGCCAAGGACTTCTGATGAGAACCAGTTCAGAAAGATATTTGATCGCATTTTCCAATGAGAAGCATATGTCCAAGGTACATACGCTTGCTTCATTCACGTAAGGATGGAAACAATGCTAAGTACACTCTGTCCTAAGAACTTAATTACTCATGCTTACCCTGCCATAAATCAGCCAACTGAAAGGTTGTTCTGAGAACAACTTCTGGGCAATCTTAATCGCGTGGCAATTCCCAAGAGCTAAAACAAATGCTCGATGTAGTCTGGACATCCATAGAGTTGATAAAAAGCTGTGTTTGATTTTTTTTTTTCTCCTTTGCATGAGCATCACTCATGACATCTATTATTCCGGGTAAGCACAAACAGCAAAACCCTTACTCTCAAGCTTCTATTGGGTTCAGGTTCATTATCTTCAAGAGACATCTGATTCTTCCAGGAAATCTATAAAAGGTCTGATCAGTAATGACTCACATATTTTCATAACCCATCTGATTTTATCATTTAATCCCTTGGCCAAGTTCCAAAAACAACCCAGTGCTCGTTGATTTGATCAAACAACACCCAGCACCTTCCCGAAACATGTGATGCCAATATTCTTAGCACCTCTGCCCCACAGAATGGGACACCTCCTTGAAACAGGAAAACCTCAATACCCTGGATGAGGCAACTCCACCTAAACATTTCACCGAAAGGGGGCTGGGTTTTGCTTTCCTTTGAAAAAAGCATCCAGGTAGCGATCCAGATGGTTTGTGAGCACTAACCTTCTCCGAATAGGGTCCTGGGGTGTCTTCATGGACACACATGGGAGAGTTATTCTGGGTGACCTGGAGTTAAAGAGTTTTATTTTAAATCCTGTCTAATCTTTGCTGCTCCCTGGACTGATCTCTTGACACATCTTAGTTCAGGTCTACAAGAGAACTGCAAAATGACAGCGTGAATTTGTTGGGGGTTCGTTTCTCTTTCCCTTTCTTCCAGTCAATTCTGTCCTGTCAATAACCTTTTTCCTCCTCTGTGTTAAGTAGCGGTATAGTTGAGCCAAAGCGGAAAATAAAGAATGAAGAATGGAGCTGAGGGACCCAGTGGCTGTCTTTCCAAGGACAGTGCTAAGGCTCAGGGAGCTGGGCTGCGGTGGCGCCTGCAGACGCCGCGGCCTCGCTGTTTGTTTTGACAGCCACTGGGTATTTTTAGAATCTGTAGGGAGAAGTTAAGCGGCACAGGCTGGCTGTTATGCCACTAATGACACCCTGAGCTTAAAGAAGCAGGATGCACACAGCGACTGCTGAAGCTTCGGGCGTTGGAAGGCCACACCTGACTTAGCAATCACACATACGTGGAAGCAGAGGTGGAAAAGGGAGAAAGAGTTCTTCATAAACTTAGTAAATTAAGTACTGCAGAGCTCAGGTGTAAGCCACATAACCATGAGATTTTTAGGAGTTTTTAGTAGCTATATATATTTCTTTTCCTTCCTTCCTTTTCCCTCCTTCTTTTCTTTTTCCTTTTTTTCCTTTCTTTTTACTCTTCCACCCCTTTCCATCTGATCCTAGACGTGAACCAAGTGATCTAGTCAGATGACCTTTCCTACACCGGTCAGACCAGGAATGGGTGGGACTGGGAGTCCAGCTAATGAGGCTGTTCCCTGGGCCTTTTCCTTGAAGCATCAGGAAAGAAGCACTTTTTATTACTAAGCTCATCGACGGTGAGGATGCTGTAAGCTTTGAGCTCTCAGGAGCCTCAAATCACTACCTGAAACAAGACAACCCAGGAAAGCCCAAGAGATGGGAGGGAACAGCATGATCCTCATGATGTCTGTGCCCTTGGCCCTGATCCATCACTGACTCCCTAGACACCCTCGTGACCTTAACCAATAAAGCTCCCCTTTGCTCCCTTTGAGTTGGGGTTCCACCAAGAGTACCCCAAAGAAGCGTAAGGCAGAGTGATCTCCAAACGTAGATTTCTAAAAACGCCAGAGGAAGGTTAAAGTACAAGCCATACGCCTATCCACTCACGCCCATCCTGCTGCCCAAGGCCTCTTAACTGCCCTCATTTGCCCTCAGAAAGCAGGTGGGAAATTCCCAGCTGATCCTACTTTGTACTTTCGGAAAATAAAGAGTAGCATTCATTTCCCACAGTTGTCACATGGCACGCTTTCATTTGTTGTCATTCCCAGAAAACCAAACTTTCCTGATGGTTTTCATGCCCCACAACGGAGTGTGAGTACTGACCTCTGATCACACAGTCCCCTCCATTGAGTGATACTGACGATGATGAACTTGCCGTAATCTACGGCCCTGGGCAAAGCAGTCAACAACAGTTAGACGTTTCCTTACAGTTCAGTTCAGTTCAGTCTCTCAGTCGTGTCCGACTCTTGTGACCCCATGGACTGCAGCACGCCAGGCCTCCCTGTCCGTAACCAGCTCCTGGAGTTCACGCAAACTCATGTCCACTGAGTCGGTGATGCCATCCAACCATCCCATCCTCTGTCATACCCTTTTCCTCCTGCCTTCGATCTTTCCCAGCATCAGGGTCTTTTCAAATGAGTCAGTTCTTCGCCTCAGATGGCCAAAGTATTAGAGTTTCAGCTTCAGCATAAGTCCTTCCAATGAATATTCAGGACTGATTTCCATTAGGATGGACTGGTTGGATCTCCTTGCAGTCCAAGGGACTCTCAAGAGTCTTCTCCAACACCACAGTTCAAAAGCATCAATTTTTCAGGGCTCAGCTTTCTTTATAGTCCAACTCTCACATCCATATATGACTACTAGAATGTTTACTTTACATATATATAATGTTTACATACATGATCTGGTTAAATCCTCACAACAACTCTTTGAAGCAGATAACTATCACATACCCATTTTACAGGTGAAGATACTGAGGTTCAGAAAGATGGAACAACTTGTGCAAGATCACACAGCAAGAAAGACGTGGAGTCAAGCTTCCAATTCAACCCCATGTACCTCCAAAGCCTGTGGTCGACTGCTATGTATCGAACCACCCATTGCTTGATGGACCTTTACTTGCTATTTATTCACGCTGTGTGTTCCATCCTGGTCTGTCAGCCTCTCTACATTTTCACTCCCACAGAGCTCCTGTTAAACTGATGTCTTCCTGAACTTTGTGTGTTTGATTCGCCAGCATTTCACTGTGATTCTTCAAGAGGGAGGAAGAGAGGCAACCAGACCAGTTACATCGTGATTTAGCTAATCTTTGGCAGAATCACGAATCCAGTCCTCAAGATGAAAATTCTATTTCCAAGAGAACAAATCCTAAGTTTAAAATTGTTCACCGAAAAAGTAAAAGATGATTGAGATCATGCTTCAAACATTTATGGTATTACTATTTCTCAGCTCTCCAGGAATAAGAAGAACTTAAGTGCTTCTTTGGAACTGGATTCCAAAGTCTGGTTCTGCTTTCCTCACCCAAACACAACAAAAGTTAAAATCCAACAGACAACCATCTAAGGAAACTGTTAAACATATATGAAAAAATGTATATACAAAGATGTGCGTGATCACATGGTTTGCAACAGTGATGTGTAAGAAGTAATGTCCAACAATAAGTGATTAAGTCAACAGCACAGTATGATTTGAAAACTTGCAAAGTGACGAGTCATTAAAGTTATGTTGATGAAGAATATAGTGGGGAAAAAAACAAACCTGTCACAGTGCTCAGTGAAAGATGCAGACTTTAAAATGTTGATTAAAAAAAAAAACAGATTAAAAAGACATTAAAATGATTGTGGTGATTTTTTTTTTTTTTTGGTTGGTTGCTCTCTTGCTTTGTGATTTTTTTTGGTTGAAATCTGTTTTGTTTTGAGCACCATTATTTTTATCATGATGTTATTTGACAAATGATTGTTAATACTGGTTATTAATAAAAAAGCTACAAAGATTAGGCAGATGAAGATGTTACTGAGGTTATCAGAGAAAAGGAAAGTATTAGCAGAACGTGCCAGGGTGGGTGGGAGTCCAGACTCAAGTCAACTGCCTGGGATTGGATTCTGGTTCTGTTACTCACTTGCTTTGTAACTGAGCAAGTTGCCCATTCTCTCAGCATCTCCATTTCCCCACCTAGAAAACAGGGTTGAGAACAGTAATAGTGACCCCGGGGAATCGTTCTGAAGGTCACAAGAGCTAACACACGTGAAGCATTTAAAACAATGCCTGGCATAGGGCATGTTCTGGATAAGCTGTTGCTTATTATGGTGAAAGCCACTCAAGGGCAAGCACCCTATCTTATCCACATTTATATTTCCAGCAAGTATCACGGGGCTTCATGCACAGTGGGTGTCTGATCAATGTCTGTTGAATGGTACCCAGATGGGTTCCTGGGGGCAATGCTAGGGCTTGCAGGAGCAGCCACCACGATACCACCTCAATCATGATGCGTTTTGTGGAAATCTCTCTCCAGATCCTGTCCCTGGGGCTTCTTGGTGCCGAAGGGTCAGCAGTCGTTCTAGTGGTAAGTCTGGAGCATTGACAGTTAACAGAATAAAGGAGACAGCTGAAAAACAGTACGGCCACAACCCAGTAAAGTTTAGCAGTGGCCTGCCATCTTCCTCTACTGTTCTGGTCTGGACTCTGTTGGTTACTTGAAAGAGAAATGCACTCACACACAACAAAAGGGGAGAGTGTGATAGTGTGAGGCGTGGGTATCTCATGGAATCCAAGAATAAGAAACAAAGTAATAATAGAAGTTGTCCTGCCAAATGCAATTTGGACCAAGGACTGGATGACTGGTTAGTGAGAGCTGAGGATGACTTTGTGAAATATCATAATTCTAGAAATATTTTAACTCAAAGTATATAACAACAAGCATTTGTCAAACTCTGGATGACCTCAGATCCCACATGGACTATGGAAGAAGAGTGTTCTCATCCATATGGCTTGATCCTAGAATGTCTTCATTCTGAACTCATCCTTAAAATCCCATGAGTTTTAGAAATATAATGTACAGATAAATGAAGATGACCTGTTCCCGCTCAAACAAGGAAGGCCAGCCCAGAGGCCATCTGCTCAGCATATGGCCATAATTCAAAACAACAAGCATGCGGAGGATCCAAGAATCCTGAATCCTAAAAGAGTCTCAGACTGTTCCAGCTTTCAGCCCAGTGGATTAGAGAACATCCATTCATCACTGAGGCTTACTCACTTGCTGAGTTACCTGTCCGTACTTGTGCTGTGGCATACTCATCAGTGTCCCAACCTGCAAACCTTCAGAAGATTCACCAACTTCACGAATGAAAAATACCATCACAGAGGTTTGGCCATTGATCTGTTTATGCTATTAGACAATTACACAAATAACTGAGAACGTCAATCATAGAATTTGGAGGATGTAAAAGGATTTTAGAAATCGAATCATCAACCTTATATTTTACATATGAAAGAAAGAATAAAGATTAGAGAGGTCAAGGTGATTGCCAAAGCCCAGAAGCCTACAGTCAGAGTCTCAGGGCAGTATAGTTTTTCTACTCTGCTGCTGCTGCTGCTGCTGCTAAGTCGCTTCAGTAAATAGGTAACCACCTGCCTACATATGGCCCAACTCATAGAGAGGCACTTATGGTTAAACTTCCCAGAAATTTGTTGCTTATACAAGGATAAACTAAAGACATATGATAATAAAAATTTACTCACATGCTGAATGATGGTAAGATCATAATCACATATACATCATATGTGATCGGGCCTCAGAGTGAAATAGAAATATTCAAAAACAAAAGTTCTCCCCCTCTCCCCTAAGTGTAACTTAGAAAGACCAGTAAATCTCCCAGGTCAAACCATCTCTGCCGTCCTCTTTATGAATTAGAAAAATGGACAACTTTTTCGATACTCAGAAGAGGAATAATAGAGGTTGAAAGTATATGACGTGAGAAGTGCATCACAGATTGTTTCTCATTTCATCCTCTTCACAACTTTACAAGAAAAATAGTATCCCCCTTTTTTCAGATGAGCAAACTGAGGCCCTGAGAGGTCAGGTAATTTCTCCAAGCTAGTCTGTTTTATTCTAAAGCCTCCAAATTTTGCAATACTGTGTCTCCCATTCTTCCCAGGCAGAAGATCCTGCAGCGGAGCATGGTTGCCAGAGAAATGGTCTTTTTGGAACTCCTTAAACATACACTGTTTGAGACCTGTAAGTTATCTCAGAACAGTAGCTCTACAAGGAACCAGGCGAGCCCATCTGCTCTCCTGATCTTCCCCCAAGATGGGTTCCTTCAAAGATACAGGGCTTAGTTTCATTTCTCTCTGCCTGATTCTCCTTAGTATCTTCTAACCAAACTCATATAATAATTTTTCTTGACCCTACAGGAATTTGACTCATCAGAGTTAGAATTTAGGGGCTTCCCTGGTAGCTCAGTGGTAAAGAATCCATCTGATAATGCAGGAGACATGGGTTCAGTCCGTGGTCCAGGAAGATCCCGCATGCCTGAGAGCAACTACGCCCACGGGCCACAGCTGTTGAGTCAGTGCTCTAGAGCCCAGGAGCGCAACTGCGGAGCCCACGTTCACTGCAGCCCATGTTCCACAACAAGAGGAACCAAGGCAACGAGAAGCCCACATACCGCAACTAGAGAGTAGGTCCCTCTCGCCACAACTAGAGAAAAACCCAAGGAGCAACGAAGACCCAGCACAGCCAATAAATAAACAAAATTATTTTAAAAAGAATTTAGGCAGAGGAAACACAAAGCAGCAAGCAAAATCATCCTTTGGAAAATACTATCTCTGAGCCTCACCGTGTTCCTTGCCATGTTTTTTCCATATCACCAGGTTTTCCTCTTCAATGGGATACCAAAATTCTTAGGCCCGTCTTGCCTTCTCATCTCTCTCTCCCCTACTGTGTCAGGAAAGGAAAATTCCATGGACAGAGGAGCCTGGCGGGCTACAGTCCAGGGGTCACAAAGAGTTGGACATGACCGAGCTTGCGCACACACACACAAAGGAACGTGTCTTTTTAAAATGCATATATTTTCTATATACTTTCAGACACTGACAACCTCAGATACCACTGCAATGAAATTCAAAGATGTGAGTATAAAGCAAAACTCAATACTGAAGAAAAGCCATCAAAGTGTTATTACTTGGATGGCAGGTTCAAGCATTTTCTTCTGAAAGGAAAACAGGAAACCAATTCTTATTTTTGAAAATGAAAACAAAGTCACTTTAAGATGTTTTCTTTTGAATATCCTAATAGATTTCAAGAGATTCAACAATGTTAGGGAAATAATGATGTGTGGCATGTGAATCAACCATTTTAGGCACAACAATTAGCACACTGAAAGCTTACTGTGTGCCATAACTTCGCTCTACATTTTCTATGAATTTATCCTCACAACCGCCGCTAAAAGATCTGGTGAAACCTATATTACCTACGTGGAAACTGAGGCTCAGAAAATTTAAGCAAGTTGCTTTAATATTACTTTGTCTGAGAAGGTTATCTATGACTTTAACACGTGGCATTTCTTTAAAATAAAAATGAGGACAGCCATTTATATCTCAATAAGCTGCAAACCTACACTTTCTGACTTTCTCATCTTCCAGCAGCCTCCTCCATTCTCTCCTGGAATTGGTATAACAACTTGCTCCTGACCGACCAATCACTGTAGATGGACATCTTAATTATAGGAAGGATTATCTGAGCAGGAACAGGTCAACTCTTTCCGGGAATGAGAGAAAGTGCTCGTTTACGCATCCTGCTTCTGAACAAGTGACTCAGAGAGACACTCAGTCTTTTAAGCAACCTGAAATTCTGGGAAAACAGACTCTTTAGCCACGGAAGAGGATCAGGTGCAAATGGTTGGCTCATTTTAGTCTTTCCCTGCGGATGAAGTGAGAAAGCAAGCCCATACCCCATTTTCCAGCACTGCAACCGTCTCTCACTATTAGAGCCATGTAACCTTCCCCTTGGAGCGACTCTCTGGACAGCTCTCTTTAATAATTCACTCTGGATAACTGACTGGAGAGGGTTTGGTTGTCGTGGCAACAGCTGAAAGCCCTTATTTGTTTCTTTTTAAGTATCTAAAACGTAAGACCATTTCTTCTCAAATGTGAATTCATGACGGAAACTGTCTATATGTGAGAGTGAAATATGAACAGGTGGAGAAAAGATACCGTAAAATGCAGTCCCTAAGTCATTAAGTAATCAGGACATTAAAATACATGCCACAAAAACATTCCTTGGCTCTATACTGCACTCTCCTGGAAGGAAGAGGAAGTGAAAAAATATAACATTTCTATACTCAGCTCTATTATTATGAAAACATATTCATAAGGAAAGTTCATATGTAAAAGAATTTTTCCACACAAAGTTTTTTTATCTTAACATGTATTTCTCCAACTAATCTTTACCACAAACTTATGAGGCCAAAATTAGTATCCCTATTTTATAGGCGAAGAAGCTGAATCTTAGAGACCATGGCTAAGCCTCACAGCCTAGAAGTCATGTAGGCAGGATCTGTGCCCAAGTCAACCTGAATCCAAAGTGTGTATTGTGTCCTCACACCAGTCCTGTGGGAAAGGGAGAAAACTGAACCCAACTGAGAGGGGGATAAACTCAGAATATACTTCAGGAAAATGGACCTTAAATCATTTTTACTATACACACTATTTAAAATATCTTTCATCACACAGCTAAAGAGAAGAAGGGAAAATGAGTTTCATCAGTTTCCTATCTTCAACTTTTATACAATTAGGAACCAGACAGAACAACATGCTCTTCTCCACTACCTTCCGAAAAATATTAGACATATTATTATAGAAAGATAAAAGCTGAGCTGTTTGAGGGCAGAGCATGAACTTACTTCACTTTTGGGTCATTGCTCAGAAAAACGAGTGGAAGAATCAATGAAAGAATCAAGAAGAGAAGGAAATACTTTTAAGCAACATCCCTTTAACTTGTGTTTCATAAACCCCAAAGTTTCAAGCCTCAGGGACTTGTGACACTTAAGTCACTGGGTGAGTTGGACCGGCTCCCGTCCACGTGCACAGGTGGAGCCCCATCACGTGAGACAGGAGCTGTCCCCAAGCTGGGCACACAGAGCGTCTCATTGTCACCCCAACACACGGCTCATGTTTGGGATCTTGGTTATGCATTGCACCACTCTGGGTTTCAGCTTACTATCTGTAAAAGGAGGAGTCTTTGAAATTAAGTACAGCGATAGTAAAGTTTAAAGTTGAGAATTTTGATTTGTGCTTTTAAATGGTTGGCATGACACTAGGTTACTCGTTTGACTGGTTCTACACCCGTCATGCGGTCAATACAAAGCTCCTGGCACAGTCCTGCACGGCCTAAGTGAGGAAGGAACTAAACATCTCAGCCTGGGTTTAAAAAAAAAAAGCTTGACTATAGTGTGTAAAATAGTGAACATCAAGCATGTTTGACAACAGCCCACAGGAAGAAATACATCTGACGTTTCTCACCATGACCCAGCACACACTTACACGCATCACACACACACATGCATGCACATAGACACATGGGCAAGTACACACAAAACTGCAGGAAACAATCTGTATCCTTTCAATACGGAATGTACCCTGACAGGTTCTATCCTTCTCTATTTCGTTTTCTTAATTTGACTTTTTTCTAACAAATGGATTTCTTGACCCACTAAATGGTTATGATGGCAGTTTGAGAAGTACTGTCCAAAGCTGTGCTGTTCAATGTAGGGATGGAGCACTAGAAATGTGACTAGTATGAAATGAGACGGGCGGTGAGTTTAAAATACACAGCAGACATTTAAAAATATTACTAAACATTAGAGTAAAATACTTCATTAATGATCTTTCCTAGATTGCATGTGAAAACAAAAATAGTTTGGATAATTTGAAGCAAATGAAATATTTTACTAAAACGAATGTCACCTGTTTCTCTTTACTTTCTGTGGCTATGAGAACATTTAATATTACAGAGGAGGCTCATATTAAGGTTCTAGCGGGCAGCGCTGACCTAGAGCAGGGTCAGCAGCGACTGTCTATGTCAAATCCACCCTGCCATCTGTTTTTGTAGATAAACCCTTTTTGGAACACATCCTCTCTGCTTCATTCACATACTGTATTGGTGAAGAGTTGCCACACAGACAGTGTATGACCTCAGTTCAGTTCAGTCGCTCAGTCGTGTCTGACCCCATAGACTGCAGCATGCCAGGCTTCCCTGTTCATCATCATGCCAGACTTTCTGACCCCATAGACTGCAGCATGCCAGGCTTCCCTGTTCATCATCAACTCCCAGAGCTTGCTCAAACTCATGTCCATCAAGTCTAAAATATTTACCACCTGATCCTTTGCAGAAAAAGTTTGCTGACCCCTAAAAGCGCATCAGATGCTTATTGTCTGCCAGTTAATGTGTGTGTGTATACACACACACACACATATGCATACACACATATATATGTTATTTGACTTGATACTAATGACAATCCTGCAAGAGGAGTTTCATTATCACACTTTACAAAAGAGATTACAAGCAATTACGTAACTGGCTCCAGATCACTCAACTGGGCAGGAAAAAACAGAGCTGGGATTTGAACCCATGCTAGTCTGATGAGGGTGAAAGAGGAGAGTGGAAAAGCTGGACTCAACATTAAAAAAACTAAGATCATGGCATCTGGTCCCATCACTTCATGGCAAATAGATGGGGAAAAGTAAAAGCAGTGACAGATTTTCTTTTCTTCGGCTCCTAGATCACTATGGGCCGTGACCGCAGCCATGAAATTAGAAGTCGTTTGCTTCTTGGAAACTGTGACAAAGCTAGACAAAATATTAAAAAGCAGACATCACTAGACAAAGGTCTATATAGTCAAAACAGTGATTTTTCCAGTAGTCATGAGTGGATGTGAGAGCTGGACCATAGAAAAGGCTGAGCACTGAAGAATTGATGCTTTCAAAATTTAGTGCTGGAGAACTCTTTGAGGGTCCCTGGGACTGCAAGGAAAATCAACCAATTTTAAAGGAAATCAACTCTGAATATTCATTGGAAGGACTGATGCTAAAGCTCCAATACTTTGGCCACCATCTAATGCAAAGAGCCAGCTCATTGGAAAAGACCCTGATGATGGGAAAGATTGAAGGGAAAAGGAGAAGCAGTGGCAGAGGATGAGATGGTTGCATGGCATCACTGACTCAATGGACATGAACTTGAGCAAATTCTGGGAGATAGTGGAGGACAGGGAAGCCTGGCGTGCTGCGATCCATGAGGTCTCAAAGAGTCGGACACGATTCAGCAACTGCATGACAAGGCCTGGGCTACCATTTCTACCTTGTAGGCACCTTCCCCTCCCTCAAACAATGCCTTCCTAGCTAGATATAGCACTAAACTCCACCTTTGTGGCTCGAGAACCGGCCCATCAGACTGTCAACCAGTCCATAGGAAAGTGGGGACAGGTTTGGGGAAGAAGGCCTCTCAGGGAATTCAAGGATTGTAACTATTCCTTTAGTTCTAGGGGAAATGAGCAGCTTTTGACCCACCATGCAAATAAATACTGCTCAGATGCTGCTCTGTGAATAACCAAAATGCCATCATTTCAAGCTTCTCTTCACTTCAGTTAGGGCTTTTCATTAAGGTGCTTCTTTTTTCATTTTCAACCATAATACTTCAGGGCTTCACACCTCAGATTTGATGGCCCCAGATAGCTAAATAAAGTTATTTTGGAAAAAAAAAAATAGTGTGGGAAAGACTGAAAAAGTCACTGGGGCTATTATAAAGTGAAAAAAATAAAATAGATTGCTGAGTGATATTCTATTTTGGTGAATAAATAAAAATCACTTATAAATGTCCTATTTTGTGTGTGTGTGTGTGTGTGTGTGTGTGTGTGTGTGTTGAAGACTATTCTCACAAGGTGTGTGGAATATTTATTTGTTACAATGAAAACATAATTGCTGTCAAATTTTTGATGTTTCCTAGTTGAAGAAGTCACGCACATTTTCTGTGTGTGCAATTTTAGGTCGCTGCCATCCTTCCACTGATTTCCACATAGGAAAACACAGAAAAAATGAAACCATGTAAGTACAAAGGACTAGGATCTTCAGGGCTCAGTCAGGAAACCCGGGGAGCAGCTCAATTGTTTTTGAGGAAAAGTGGGGCCACAGCGCCCCCCTGTGTCCAGGGCGGGGGATGTCACCAGCAGCGGGCAGAGGAAGCCAGCCTCTGCTGCTCTGGGGCAGGGGTCCTGATGCGCAATTGCATATAGACTATTGCATATAGTGGGCACAAGAAATGCCCGGGGGTCAAACAATATTTATGCTTGTTGAGTGAGACAAGTGAGAGAGCTCGAGCTCCAAGGCCCAGATTTTGCCTGTCAAAAGAAAGGCGTCCAGGGTTTCCAGACTCTTCTCGGTGGCAGCGGAAGGGCTTGGGAAAGCCACCGGGAAGCGATGCCCTGAGTCCAGCACAGCATCCGTCCAGGCCTGGCGTCCTCAGATCTCTCTTTCTGGCAGATTTTTGGCAGCGACGAGGTGCGCATGGACTGTAGCCTACCAGGCTCCTCAGTCCATGGGATTTTCCAGGCAAGAATACTGGAGTGGGTTGCCATTTCCTTCTCCAGGAGATCTTCCTGATCCAGGGATTGAACCCCGGGTCTCCCGCATTGTAGGCAGACGCTTTACTGTCTGAGCCACCAGGGGGACGTGCATAAATGTAGAATTAGTACACTTTGAATAAAGGTTTTTTACATTTTGAAGGCTCAGTTTCTGGTATTCCAGAGAGATTTAAGCACTATTGTGCTTACCTGGGAATATGTTTTATATTTTACACTAATGTATTTATCATTTCTTTTTGGCTGTGCTGGGTATTCGTTGCTGTGTGAGGTTTTCTCTAGCTGCAGGGAGCAGGGACTACTCTTCATGGTAGCGTGCCAGCTTCTCACTGCCGTGCCTTCTCTTGTTGCAGGGCATGGGCTCTAGGGCACATGGGCTCAATAGTTGCAGCTCCCGGGTTCTAGAGCACAGGCTCAGGAGTTGTGGCTCATGGGTTTAGTTGCTCTGAGACATGTGGGATCTTCCCAACCCAGGCATCAAACTTGTGTCTCCTGCACTGGCAGGCGGATTCTTTACCACTGAGCCAGAAGGGAAGCCCTGGCAATATGTTTTATAACAGCCACCTTTTCCCCCAAGCACTTGTTTCAGGACCAGTCAAATGGCAGATGACTTTCATTACAGCCCTGCAAAGTAGATGCTATTATCTCTACTTTATAGTAGGGACAGAAGAGGAATCTGAAGCTCCAAGAAGCCAAGTTGCTCATCGGGAAAATAACCAGTCCGATACTCAAACACCTCTCACTCCTTCTAGGTGCCAGGGGTCCTGCACTAAGGTTCTGGCCAGACTGTGAGGACAGCTGGTAGCAGGAGACCAAAATGCATTCTCTCCAGGCACCAGGTGGCTGGGCCCCACCAGACGGTGGTATCTGACTCACGGAAAAGTGAAGTCACTCAGTCGTGTCCACCTCTTTGCAACCCCATGGACTATAGCCTGCCAGGCTCCTCAGTCCATGGGATTTTCCAGGCAAGATACTGAAGTGGGTTGTCATTTCCTTCTCTGGATGATCTTCCAACCCACGGATCAAACCCAGGTCTCCCACATTGCAGGGAATCCCTACAGAGGGTCATCTTTAACACCAAAGCAGAGGGCCAGCTACTCTACAAGCAACTGTTAGATCAATGCTGCTGCTGCTAAGTTGCTTCAGTCGTGTCCGACTCTGTGCGACCTCAGAGACAGCACCCCACCAGGCTCCCCCGTCCCTGGAATTCTCCAGGCAAGAACACTGGAGTGGGTTGCCATTTCCTTCTCCAATGCATGAAAGTGAAAAGTGAAAGTGCAGTCGCTCAGTCGTGTCTGACCTCAGCAACCCCATGGACTGCAGCTTACCAGGCTCCATCCATGGGATTTTCCAGGCAAAAGTACTGGAGTGGGGTGCCATCGCCTTCTCCGGTTAGATCAATGAACAGCACCTATTTTACTGCAGCTTGAGCCGGGGGCCCAGGTGATATTCCATAAGACTCCCCTAACTTCTAAAGCTCCCATGCTGAATACAGAGGCCAGCCCAGACCCTGATATTGCCTCCATCCTGCAGTTAACACAGGAGTCCCTTCCCTGGTCACTTTTAAGCCAGATGGCTGCAGGTGACTCACAGCATCTGCATTCTTTCTTCCAATTCTTTTTGCTATCTTAACGTCCTGAGCAGAGATGGCAAAAGTAATTCCCAAACTGGTATTCAGTGCTAAGCCTTTCATCAAATTAATCTTTGGTCATCAGGAAGAGGCTTCAGACAAGATGCGAAGGATGTTTCACGAATTTGAACAAAGTCATCAGTCACTTTTCTTCCAAGTTTTGAGCATTCTCTAGACTAATCTGTTCAGTTCAGTCGCTCAGTCGTGTCTGACTCTTTGCGACCCCATGGACTCCAGCATGCCAGGCTTCCCTGTCCTTTACCAACTCCCAGAGCTTGCTCAAACTCATGTCCATCAAGTCAGTGATGCCATCCGATCATCTCATCCTCTGCCGTCCCCTTCTCTTCTGCCTTCAATCTTTCCCAGCATTAGGGTCTTTTCCAATGAGTTCATTCTTCGCATCAGGTGGCCAAAGTATTGGAGTTTCAGCTTCAGCATTAGTCCTTCCAATGAATATTCAAGACTGATTTCTAGTAATCTGTGGCCTCCTTCATATATGAAATATAACCAAATGAAAATTATTATGGGTGTGACTAGAACATGCATCTTAAAATGGCATGCAGATATTTAAAAGACATTTTAAGTAATTCTTTGCCTAAAAATGTTCAAGTTTTTTAAATATAAGAGAGAATACAGACTCCCTTTATCATCCTGTGCATTTCTTTCACAATTTTCCTCTTCTGTCTCTGAGGTTTTAATCTTGTGGGAATGACTAGAGGAGGTTCCAGACATTTGAGCCCCTTTTATAACCATGAGCCAGCATCCACCAGTTCACGTGTGAAGGAAGAAGATGTCTTTGTTCAACGGAGCCCTTCCGTCCTCAGCAATTTGCAAGCTTACTGCCTTTCTGTCACCAAATCCATCCCCAGCTCCTGAACAAATCCCAACCTTAACCCCAGGAGTCTTGAAAGATAAAGTCCCCTGCCTTGTACAACGGAGAAGGCAATGGCACCCCACTCCAGTACTCTTGCCTGGAAAATCCCATGGATGGAGGAGCCTGGTGGGCTGCAGGCCATGGGGTCGCTAAGAGTCGGACATGACTGAGCGACTTCACTTTCACTTTTCACTTTCATGCACTGGAGAAGGAAATGGCAACCCATTCCACTATTCTTGCCTGGAGAATCCCAGGGACGGTGGAGTCTGGTGGGCTGCCATCTATGGGGTCGCACAGAGTCGGATGCGGCTGAAGTGACTTAGCAGCAACCTTGTACAAGGCCCCCCAGCTGTGATCCTTTCCCCCACCTCCCTCTCACAGGCAGTGGGGGCATCCTGCTTGGCTCACGTGGTCAAAGTGAAGGCTGAGATTCACACTCTGTGCCCAAACATGCCCTCAGCCAGGTGTGGAGGGGTCAGAGACACAGCTCCTGGGTCTCCAAAGCCTCGGCCCACTGCTCGGGCACCAGATACCTGCCACGATGTCCTATACCTGCCTGACCGTCCCTCGTACACTGGATGTGCAAATCTGGCCACCTGAACCTGCTGGAGCGAAAGAATGCTTTTCAACTACATAAATGTGCAAATAGCTCATTTAATTCTCCTGATTAAATATTAAAATTCCCTTAACATTAGTCAAAAGCATGAACTTTCTGGCCTAGAAAATGACCGAGTGACTCAGCAGAAAAAGGCAGGCCAGGCCAGGAGGGCAGATCCCTTCCTTTCTATCCTGGAGAGCTCACCCCATGGCCACAGCTTCAATCACCCCTCACCAGCTGGAAAGCCACCATCCCACTGGGCAAGAACAGGATGGAATTCCAGGAAAATTCGAACCTGTAGATTCTGATCTAGTTAGTGGAAATGATCAGAGCCAAATGGCCCCGGGGTTTGGAGAGACACAGCTCTGGGTCCCATTTCTGCTGCACAATTAAATCACTGGTCATGATGTTGCAGCTGGAGAATAATAATTTTTTAAAATAATATTTTTTAATTTTTTAATTTTAAATAACTTTTTTAGATTAAAAAAAATAATATTAAAAAATTTTTAATACCTTAAAAAATATTTTAAATTTTTTCAAAAAATGTTATTTTTTTTTAAATCATCATCCCCTCTTATATAGACTTCAATAAAGTCTATACATTCACAACACCCTTGTATGTGAGAGGCTCTGGGGGAATTAAAAGGCAAGGGTGCTAAGGGAAGGTTCGCTTTGCCACCTCACCTTCCACCAAGACTGCAGACAGAGAAGCATCATCCAAGGGACAGTAATGGTCCCAGGGACCCCAGAATAGCCAGCGGAGGCCCAAGGTGAAGGGACAATCACAGGTGAAGTGAGCAACACACCTTCTAAAACTGACACACTAGGAGGGAAGAAGAAAAGCTTAGAATATGCCTGAGACAGTCTTCAACTTCCATTTCCTTCTTCCTCCCAATCCTTCAAACTCACAGTACTCAGGGTATTGTGAGATTTAATGGACTGATTTCTGGTCCAGAAGCCAGTAGCAGAGCAAGGACTAAAACCCAGGTCTCTCTGCTCAGTTGGACTGTGGACTTCTGGCTAATGAGGGGGCTGAGCCAAATGTTCTGGAACATTCTGAGTCCATGGTGACAACAACAAGAAACACCTTATTATCCTTATCGTGACATAGAAGCTGATTCAGCATTCCTTGCCAAGGAAATTTTGCATGCCCTGACCGCTCTCTCTTTTGAAGAGGGTTGAACAAAAATAAGATCCGAGTTTGGCTAAGGAAACACAGCCCAAACTTGAAGTGCTACCCTGGGTGAGTCATCCAGAGGATATTAAGTTCACAGCAGCTCCACACTGAGTTAAGTAAAGCAGTGCCCCTTCCTCTCCCTCAGGGAGTTGCCTAATCTTAAGAGATCTAAATAAAGGCAGAGTCTTACCCTAAGCAGCAGCAGCTTAGCCTCCTACTCAGCTCCACAGGGCTGTGAAATACATGAGATGAGCAGATAGGCCATTCAGAGCCTTTTGGATAGGAAGGAGGGACACTGGCCCTGTGGAGCCTGCCCACGGCTGGGCCACCAGCTGAGAGACTCCATTTGTGAGTTTATTGGGTGATCAGGCTGCAAGTTACTTGCAAAATAGAAATTTTCAGCTGCATCTCTTCTTACCAGCCTGGAAAGAGCAATCCCATCTACGCGGACCTGAGCATGGCCATTCTACTCCCCCTGCTCCCTGACCTGCCGTCCTCCCCACGTGGACCCCCTCCATCCTTAAGGAAGTTGAGAGCTGTCCAACAGACTCAGCTCCCCACAGACATCTCCTAGGTCACACAGGAAAGGAAAGCAAGAACTCTGAATTACTTGGTCCCCACACCTTAAGTCTGACCTGCCTGGATAATAAAGACAAATGGGATGATTCTCCCTGTTTGGTTGTTAGGTAGATGTCACCTCCTTAGGCTTGGGGCACAAAATCCAGATGACCAGAGCTGGAGGCAGGGAGGTGGCCTGGATTGGGTCTCAAGACAAGAAGGTGGAGAACGGGAGAACCAGCGCTGGCACTCAGCACCTGCGTGTAGGTGAAGCCCAGCAGTTCGAAGCAGCTTATTCAACCATCTCTTCCTAGACAGCGCAGAAAGGACACTTAGTTCTTGCCATCTGCAGCACAAAGACAGCTTCAGGCTGGTGGCTGTCACCAGTAAGACCAAAGCATTAGAGGGTTGGAAACTTCAGCCCCTCCTCCCACCTGGACCCTGGGGGAGGAGAAAGGAGCTGGAGATTGAGTTAATAACCAATGGCTGGTGATGTCATCAATCATGCCAACACCATGAAACTCCCATAGAAATCTCTAAAGGAAGCTTTTAGAGCTTCCGTATTGTAAACACATCAAGGTGTGCCCAGAGAGGGGACCAGACCCCCTTTTCCATACCTTGCCTATCATTTCTTCCATTGCGTGTTCTTGAGTTGTATCCTTTACAATAAACTTGGACACATAGGGGGCTTCCCTGGTAGCACAGCTGGTAAAGAATCCGCCTGCAATGCAGGAGACCCCAGCTCGATTCCTGGGTTGGGAAGATCCCCTGGAGAAGGGAAAGGCTACCCACTCCAGTATTCTGACCTGGAGAATTCCATGGACTGAATAGTCCATGGGGTCACAGAGTCGGACACGACTGAATGACTTTCACTTTCACTTTCTGGAAATGTAACTAAAGTGTTTCCCTGAGTTCTGTGGGTCATTCTAGCACATTAGCAAACCTGATGAAGGGGTTATGGGAACCCCCTTAATGTCCAGCCTGTCAATCAAAATACAACCTGGGCTTTCAACCAGCATCTGCAGTGGGACTGAGCTCTTAACTTATGGAATCTGATGCTAACTCCCAGGTAGATGGTGTAAGAACTGAACTGAATGGTAGGACACCCAGCCGGTATCGGAGAGTGTGGTAGAAAAAGCACCACGTGTTGTGAGGCAGGTGTGTTATGAGTAAAAAGAGTTCAAGGGTTAAAAGCACAAAAAGAGAAAAACCTTCAAACAAACCATCACTAGTGCAAATACCACCATAAGATCAAAGAAGTCTGGGACCAACTTTCTAATCTTATCACCTATGGTTCTCAAGAAAGAATTAGCAAACACACACCCGTGCATGTGAGTGTTGGCAACCTAGCTTGCAAAGTAGAGAAATTGACAGATAACCCCACCTAAGCTCAGCAGGCTTAAAGCAACCCAGTAAAGGCTATTCCAAGATACAGAAAAACAACCATCATTACAGGTGGCCTCTGTGTCCCAGCCTCACATTCTGCCTCAATCCTTTCCAAACCTATCTGGTGGGTGAGATTGTCCCTATTTAACAGATAAATAAACTGAGTCTCAGGCTAGTTAACTTCCCTGGAGTTTTACTGTTAGGAAGCCGTGCAACAGAAAATCCTTCCAACCACTACAACAAGGGTCCCAGAAGCTGTTTTATGCCAAGTATCTCATGAAACAGTCTAGGGCACTGCAAGAGATCAGATATTCTCAAGGTTATCACCCTCTTCCGTGCGCTTCATGGTGGGACTGGCCATGTGATTTGTGGGGCTCAGTGCAAAAATTAAAACCCCAGGACTCTGTTATTAAGAATTTCAAGAACGTGACTAAAGAGCATTAAGCCAAGGACAGGTCCCTTCTGAGCCCTGTGTAGCTGCCCATCCCATGCCCAGGAAGTCAGCTCTGCTTCCCTGTGTTTCTATGTGTATAATCAATAAACTCAAATAATCTAAGATTCTCTTGAAGGAGGACTCAGAAATTCTTGCAGTAAAGCTCACCCCCAGTGATCTTTTTGACTGTATTCATGTATATATTCTGTAAATATCCTATGGTTCTATGACATGAGAAATTCAAAAGTTAATTTTAAATGCCCCCTTGACCAGACACTAAACTCACAGCTACACAGAAGCCTGATTTTCCTGCTGCTTGAACACTCGGGAAGACCTCCATCTTGCTGACTGGCCTGGGCAGCTTAGCTCAAAGGTGGAGAGCAACGTCCTCTTTCGACCAGCATATGGACACATGGCTAAGGCCCTCCTCCTTCCTCTATGGTCTCCTCCTAAAGGAGTGAGCCCAGCAACCAGAACACAGTGCTTTCACACCTGTTTGAATTCGATTTCCTGCTTCCAACTGGGTTGGAACACAAGCTGGACTTCTGGGGTGGCTGGTTAGTCATTTGGAAGAGAGGAATATCTGCTTTCACGCTTCCACTCTTGCCATGTTTATTCTGGGGCCTTTCCAGTCCTTTCGAAACATACTTCTCAATCCCTTGTCTTTTTCCTCTCTCATTAAAAACCTTCTCTTCCTCCCCATGATTGCCTCTTCACTTTTAAAAAGTCTGCCAGGAACCCAGACCAAACCAGATTGGACCTACCCAGGCTCTGGAACCAGCAAGTCTCACTCGAAGCCCCCCAGTGACGCTCAGGGAGAAGCCAGGAGGACTAGGATGACGACCCAGGACCAGGCTGGCAATGGCGACTGCTGTCAACTTGTTCTCAGCCTCAGTCCTGTTGCCCAGGTATAGCCTTGTGCTCCGGAGCTCTGGTCCCCAGGTATTTTAACAACTCCAGGTCACTTGGAAGTGGTAGGGCTTCCCTTCTCAAAAACCGTGGCAATAGCTGGTGCTGGCCTGGGGAGGGAAGTGCCCTCTGGCTCCTGATTCAGGGCAGCTGGAGAACCACCCTTGCCCCACAGCTCCCCCGTCTGGACAAACTGGGTAGACTTTTCTGTGTGCTGAACCATTATACATAGGGATTGTGTGTGGAGATCTGCAGCTTACTATCCTGGAAACCCACTGAGAGTCTTCAGAGGGAAAGTGAAAGCAAAGAAAGTAAAAACATGATCCGTGGATGCTCCAGCTAACAACGACTTCTATGTCAGAGGAGACTGGAAAACACAGCATCTCTACTTCGATTCTACTTTCAACTCAAAAACAGCAGTCTGACTGCCCTGGCTCTGAATCTAGGAAGAATCTAGCATTCACCATTAAGGATGATGAGGGTGGTTCCAGCTGAAGACTTTCTCATAAGGCTCAGGAAGGGGTTCCATAAACGGGCCCTTCATCCCATCACAGAATTCACCCTGAGGATGGAGAAAAAAGCATGCCGAGGGAGCAGAGTTTTTATTTTCTTATCCCACCAGGACACAAAAAACAGCCCTCAACATGTCCGTCCCAGCCCTAGAAAACTCCAGCAAAGAATTTCAAGAAATATAGGAATATCACACATTTTTCTTTACATTACTGTTAGGGGAAGCACATTGAAACAGCCCACCCTGGACAGGCACCATAGTAACCATTTGCATGAGCTGTTTTACGACAGGAGGTCCTGGTAAGGAACACGGAACTAACAACCCTCCGCCAACCGGAAGAGTTTGGGAAAGGTCAAAAGGAGACACCACATGTCCGACCACCTCCCAGAATCCTTCTCTCTGGCCTCCATCTTGGCTGAACAAGGCTTGCACCACCAGGAAGAACTCTGAGTCAGAATGATTGGCCAAAGACAACCCGGAAACTGATCCCATCACCATAAAACCCGAGACTGCAAGCCATGTGGCAGAGCTGCTCTCCTGGGTTCCCTTATCCTGCTGCTCTCCACCCGGGCGCCCTTTCCCAATAAAATCTCTTGCTTTGTCAGCAGATGTGTCTCCTCAGACAATTCATTTCCAAGTGTTAGACAAGAGCCCAGTTTCGGGCCCTGGAAGGGGTCCCCCTTTCTGCAACATTACCAGAAAACATATACCAACAGCAAGATGTTTCTATTTTTAGACCCAGCGCTTTTTCTTTTCCAACCACAATAGGAAGTCAAAGAAGGAACTCTAATGGGAATGTTTAAATACATTCAGAATCTCTTTAAAAGGTAAAAAGCATCAATATTAACAACGGAGTTGTCAGCTACGGGGACCTTTTTCTAGACCAGTTTCACAAGCAGTTGTACTGTTGAGCCCTGGATTTATTCACTGATGTAATTTACACATTATTTTTTACTTAAATCCTTCTTTGAATATCAAATGAGTGCTAACGTCTCCTTGCTTTCCTTCAGAAGGAAAGAGGAAAAGGAACAGAAAGACATCACTCAGAGAAAGCCAGAAGTCTTGGGAAAGGCAGGGGGAAGAGGGGGAAGCAGACTCAAAAACTCTTATCTGACTCCATTTTATTGCATTTTAAAATAACAGCAGCTACAGGAGTTTGTAATCTTTCCCAGACAACAGCATGGGAACATAATTGACTATGACAAATACATTTTTGGCCTCACAAGATGAGCTGCTGCCCAATTATTCTTATAACCTACTTGAACCTTGTCAACCTTTACAGTAAAAAGGCTGGTTATTGACTGCTAGGCAGAGAAGTTCAAATGATCGCCAGGACCTAAAAAGGAGGACTTGTCCTAACAAGCAAAAGAGCAGGGTTGTTTTTTTTTTTCAACTTTGGTGCTGTTCTTCCCTTAAAACCATCCTCTCTATGCCCCTGCATGTCTCCTTCCCAAATCAGACAATTCAGTTACACCAACATGCACTGTGATAATGATAAATTGGGGCACAAAGAAATGAATGTAGCCCTCATCCTCAGAGAGATCTCAGGATTGTGATGGCTCAGACAGACAAGAAAACACTTAGCACACTCCTGTAATAATGAAGCCTGTAGTAAATGTGATGGGGACAAAGTTCCTGGAAAAGGCCCAGCCCAAATGTCATCTCTCTAGAGAAGGCTTCCCTACATCCCCAGGCTGAGGTGGGTGAGTATTCAATTAATAAATGTGTATTGAATGCATAGCGTTCGGATCCTGGGAGATGCCATGATGAACCAACCATCAGAGTGCTTACCTTCTGGTGACGAAGGTAGACAGACATAAGAAGATAAATAAAATTGTAACTGATGCCATGAAGAAGGGGGAAAGGAGAAATGATGTAGGACTAAGAAAGGGGGACCTACTTTCAGTGGTGGGATGAGCACTTCCCAGAGAAGAGCTCTCTGGGAAACACTGCTCCAGCTAAGAACTAAAGAATGTTTCCGTGTAAGAGGGTGACGGCCAACTGGAGAATGGTGGTAGGTGGAGGATAGGAAGTGGTCCAGACAAAGGGAATGGGCCCTAAGGTGGGCAAGACTGGAGGGTGTTTGAGGAAATGAAAGTTAGGAGGTTGGGAAGCTTCCACTGGAGAGATGACTTGCCTGGGCTAGCATGAAGCATGACCATGGAGAGAAAAGGCCAGACTTAGATATGTTTTGGAGATAGAACTGAGAAAGCTGTAGGTTGGGACTGATGGAAGAGAAAAAAACAGGGCCGATACTTACCTTTCTAGCTTTGACTCTCTAGAGAAACTTGGGAAGGAGCAGGGGTGAGTCTGCAGGGAAAATAACCAACAGTTCCACTCTACCATGGTCATTTTTTTGTGCATTGCCCAAATGGAGATGTCCATTAGGGTGAAGGATACAGGAAACTGGAGCTGGGAGGAAAGGTCTGAGATAGAAACACACACTTGGGAGTTATCGGTATACATGTGGTATGCAAGTGCCCAAGAAGGGATCCAAAGAGAATGCAGAGCCAAGAGAATGGGGATCGAGAACGAGTCCGAGGAAGTTTTAGGAGCTACACAAGAGCACAAACGAAGCATTATGAAGAAAAATAGAAGAGATCCAGCTAGTGAGACTTAGAAAGGCTATGGACAGTGAAACAGTATAAAAAAATAAATAACAACCACTACTAAAATATGCCCAGCTCCAGCCAGCTGCCCCCTCTCTCACTCAAAGGGCCACCAGGGTTGGCTGCATGGGTCTAGCAGTTTAGGCACATGAGTTTTTCCACGCCCTCTGCTCTGAGCTCTCCTTCCCGGCATCGTGGGTTGAAGCAGGAAGACTGCAGGCAGCTCTGACCAAGCACTCAGAGCACTGCCCTGTCCTCTCCTGCAGGAGCCTCCAGAGCAAGTGATGAGTCACCCTCTGGGTCTACTCCTTTTCTTCATCAGCTTCTCCCACAAAGGTCACTCAAGATCTCAGCATCACTTAGACAACCTTTTGAGCATGCATACCTCACTCCTATACTGAAACGAAAGCAAGTAAACCAAAATGTAACCCTGCTCTCGCATCCTTCCCTTGATGCCCACTCTTAAAAAAAATCACATTCACTTTCTCTCCAGCCATTCCCAACTCACAATAACACGCCAACAGTAGCCCTTATTTTGCTGACTCTAGCTCTGCTCAGCAACCACCTTGAAAATGATCCCTTTTCAGGACTTACATTATTTAATGTCACTGTAGCATGAAGCAGTGTCAGCCACTCCAAGACCCTTAATTCTCTCCTGATTCCCCCCCTTACTTCTCAACATCCTAAGTACCCTGAAGCACTTCTGTCCAGAGAGACACATGGGAGCTCCCTAAGAGTCTTCCCTCAACCCACTACATGTGCTTGGTCACTGAGTCCTTCTAAATATCCTTGGAATCTGGTAATACATATGCATCTCTATAACCTAATATAGGCCAGTATTTTCCACCCAGATGTCGTCTTCTAACCAGTCGCAGTGGTCCTGCCTCATTCTCTTCTTCAAATTCATATTTCACTCAAAATTCTCCTAATAATTATAATAACAAAGACTTGGAGATGACCTAAATATCTATCAATTAAGGACTGCTTAAGTCAACTATTATATAACCATAGAGTGGACAGTGAGCTATTACCAGATCAGATAAAATCAGTCGCTCAGTTGTGTCCGACTCTTTGCGACCCCATGAATCGCAGCATGCCAGGCCTCCCTGTCCATCACCAACTCCCGGAGTTCACTGAGACTCACGTCCATCGAGTCACTGATGCCATCCAGCCATCTCATCCTCTGTCGTCCCCTTCTCCTCTTGCCCCCAATCCCTCCCAGCATTAGAGTCTTTTCCAATGAGTCAACTCTTCGCATGAGGTGGCCAAAGTACGGGAGTTTCAGCTTTAGCATCATTCCTTCCAAAGAAATCCCAGGGCTGATCTCCTTCAGAATGGACTGGTTGGATCTCCTTGCAGTCCAAGGGACCCTCAAGAGTCTTCTCCAGCACCACAGTTCAAAAGCATCAATTCTTCGGCACTCAGCCTTCTTCACAGTCCAACTCTCACATCCATACTTGACCACAGGAAAAACCATAGCCTTGACTAGATGAACCTTTGTTGGCAAAGTAACGTCTCTGCTTTTGAGTATGCTATCTAGGTTGGTCATAACTTTCCTTCCAAGGAGTAAGCGTCTTTTAATTTCATGGCTGCAGTCACCATCTGCAGTGATTTGGGAGCCCAGAAAAATAAAGTCTGATGCTGTTTCCACTGTTTCCCCATCTATTTCCCATCAAGTGATGGGACCAGATGCCATGATCTTCATTTTCTGAATGTTGAGCTTTAAGCCAACTTTTTCACTCTCCACTTTCACTTTCATCAAGAGGCTTTTGAGTTCCTCTTCACTTTCTGACATAAAGGTGGTTTCATCTGCATACCTGAGGTTATTGATATTTCTCCTGGCAATCTTGATTCCAGCTTGTGTTTCTTCCAGTCCAGCATTTCTCATGATGTACTCTGCCTATAAGTTAAATAAACAGGGTGACAATATGCAGCCTTGACGTACTCCTTTTCCTATTTGGAACCAGTCTGTTGTCTCATGTCCAGTTCTAACTGTTGCTTCCTGACCTGCATACAGATTTCTCAAGAGGCAGGTCAGGTGGTCTGGTATTCCCATCTCTTTAAGAATTTTCCACGGTTTATTGTGATCCACACAGTCAAAGGCTTTGGCATAGTCAATAAAGCAGAAATAGATGTTTTTCTGGAACTCTCTTGCTTTTTCCATGATCCAGCGGATGTTGGCAATTTGATCTCTGGTTCCTCTGCCTTTTCTAAAACCAGCTTGAACATCAGGAAGTTCACGGTTCACATATTGCTGAAGCCTGGCTTGGAGAATTTTGAGCATTACTTGACTAGCGTGTGAGATGAGTGCAATTGTGCGGTAGTCTGAGCATTCTTTGGCATTGCCTTTCTTTGGGATTGGAATGAAAACTGACCTTTTCCAGTCCTGCGGCCACTGCTGAGTTTTCCAAATTTGCTGGCATATTGAGTGCAGCACTTTCACAGCATCATCTTTCAGGATTTGGAGTAGCTCAACTGGAATTCTATCACCTCCACTAGCTTTGTTCGTAGTGATGCTTTCTAAGGCCCACTTGACTTCACATTCCAGGATGTCTGGCTCTAGGTCAGTGATCACACCATCATGATTATCTGGGTCATGAAGATCTTTTTTGTACAGTTCTTCTGTGTATTCTTGCCATCTCTTCTTAGTATCTTCTGCTTCTGTTAGGTCCATACATCCAATTCTTAATATGCAAACTGCATCATCCTATCCAGCTTACTTCAGCTTGCTTTTCACTTCATACCTCTAAGTATATAGGCATGTGATATATACATATATATATCTTCTATATATAATCTATATATCTATATATTACCTATATATTTATATACAATCTATATATACCTGATATATAGATTATATATAGAGGATATATATATGTATATATCACATGCCTATATACTTAGAGGTATGAAGTGAAAAGCAAGCTGAAGTAAGCTGGATAGGACGATGCAGTTTGCATATTAAGGATTGGATGTTTACATTGTCTCATGTTACATGTTCCATGTCTGTCTCAAAAGACCCCAAAAGTGAGTATTTTTAGAGAACAGGATTGAGCTGAGAGACAATCTTTTATTTCTTTATGCTACTCTGTAATATTAGAAGTTTGGGGGTTTTTTGGTTTGTTTTTTAATAAGGCCACATTTTTCATTATGGGAAAAGAGCCACTAACCCAAAGGACAAAAAGTTTTTCTTTTAATTGTTTAAGATAATCTATTTGACAGTGGATAGTAAATTCTTCATACCCCCTTATCTAGCTGATATATTTCATGTGCCAATTGTAGTCTCTAAATGTAGATTGAAAACAATCAGTGTTGCCTTACCCATTTGCTGGAAACATACACGATATCTATCTGCCATTGTAAATAAGAGACGTGTAACTCTTAAAAACAGGTAAGGAAGGAAGGAAGGTTTCGATGTTGGTTGCTTTACCTTCTGTTACTCTATAACTGGGCCATTTGAACTGAGTTGTCATGCTAATAAAAATACAAACACATTGATAACTGATGTCCTGGTCTCAAAGCAGACCAGGTCTCACCCGCTGTGAGAAAACAAGTGGAAATACCCGCAGAGGTATAATCTGCAAGGCCTTGGATTACATACAAAAGTGCTCTTTCGTCTCTGAACACATCTGCATATTTACCAAGGGAACAGAGCAGAGAAAAGTCAACATACAAGCGCTCTGGGCTGGAGGTTGACAGAACGCATGGCTTCTTGAATCAACAGAACAAGGCAGTGGATGTTCCAGAAAGGGATGACCCAGTCCCCTGCCTCCCCTCTTCCAAGGCAAGGACTCCACGAGAAACAACAGTAGCAGGAGCATAGAAACAGCTGCTGTGAACGCTGGAACTATCAGTAATAGCTAGACTCTGGTTCCTGGGATATTTATCTGTTGATATTTCTGGCCCCTTCCATTCACTAGAACAGGTTTCCCTTTCTTGGGCATCAATTTGAGATAATCAGGCTCCTGTTGGACCAGATACCTTTGGAAGGTCTGAGTGATGAGAAGGGTTAGGTCATCTGTCTTTGGGGGCTGTGTGGGTCACAGCTAGAATCAAGGCAGTGACGCCTGCTAATGCTCCCCAGCCTTGCCCACCAGAATCCACCTGCCTCCCTATTGCCCAACGGCACCCTCCTTTTAAGGCACAGTATTTTATTACAGATGACAGTTTTGTGGAGCCTGGATATTCAGATGGAAAGCAACAGAACCTCTCTCAAACATTTGAATTTGGAGCTAACAGTGGATGCTGTGGTGAGTTCCCCTGAAGGCCCCCATGTTCAGGACTGAGGCGTTTATCCCCCCAGCTGCCGGGAGTGTTGGTAAGTGACAATGCTTACCAACTCTATCTCTGTCTAAGGCCTTGCCGTGTCTTCACCCAGGGCCAGGCCCACTGCCCGAGCACAACCCAATCCAGAGGCGGGTTGTTCTAAGTGGTAGAGGTCTCTTTTCTCTCCATTCAGGACCTTTCTGCACCAGAACTTCCTGAAGGATGGGACAGGCACTTTGTTGGACTGTTTCAACTGCTTCCTCTGCTCCTCCTTGTTCCCTTCTCTCTTCTACAAGGATTTATTCTGAGAAGTTCTCTCAATAAATTTCCTGCACACAAGTCTCCATCCCAAAGTATTTCCCAGGAAAGAACTGCAACAGGTCCTCAACCCCAGTGTATTAATGTCTTGAAAAGACTGCAAATTTTGGTCTTTTCAGACTAAGACAGAAATGCCTGCAAATGATTAGCTCTTCGTTGAAATGTTAGCAATTAATCATGATGGAAAAATCAATGATCCCTGCAATGCTTCTGTGCTATGATGGTTTTACTAATGTCTGCTGATGGATGACTTTGAATCCCAGGAAAACACTAGGGGAACAGATTCAGTCTATAATTCCATTACACTCTATTCTCTTCTTAGAAATTAGTCCAATATTTACTTTTGACACTTCCTCTAGACCCTGTGTTGCATTTCAGTATAAAAAGTAACAGCTGAACCCATCCCCCAGAACTCATCATCCCTTTAGCATGTCTAAGCGTTGTCAGTTGATATTCATCCATTTCACTTCTAGACATATTAACCCAATTTCGCTTTGTTCACATGGACTTCTCTAACAAAGCTGGTTATCAGATCATAACTGTCTTTTTACATGAATACTGAGATTAAAAACAAGAGCTTCCCAGATGACTCAGTGATAAAGAATTCGCCTGCCAGTGCAGGAGATGTGGGAGACAAGGGTTTGATCCCTGCGTCGGGAAGATCCCCTGGCAGTAGAAATGGCAATCCATTCCAATGTTCTTGCCTGGAAAATTCCATGGGCAGAGGAACCAAGCGGCCTACAATCCATGGGGTCACAAACAGTCAAACACGACTGAGTGACTAAGCACAGGAGGTAAAAACAAAACTACAATTTGGTCTACAAACAAAAATACAATTTTGCCTGATACCTAATTGAGAAGAATGCTTTCCTTCTTTTATCTGTTTTCTTTTACCTTATCTCCCTTCGTGCACTGCAACTGCTTCTTCTATTTGAAAATCTTTAGATTAATGTCTACAAGCTCAGGTCTAACCATCATTCTCAGTTGCCTAACTTTATTCCCACTTTGTTTCAATGGCAGTATTTTCTTTTGACTGTCACACCTCTGTTCAAAGATAAGTTCACTTCTTTTGGTCACCATTGCCATCCTTATTGTGCGTTGCCTCTTAAATTCTTGATTATCTCTTCTTGCAAGGACACTTGGCTATCTTGCTTCCTTTGATCAAAATGATTGGAGCAAACAAATGAACAAAGGACTATAGACAAGTGGTCATGCCTTGTACTGTTTCAAAGCTTGTGAAATTTTAATAAAATGTGAATTAATTGCAAAATGTGGATACTATGAAACACAGTAGAAGTAACAGACAAAAAAACAGGTACCCAATTACAGTGTAAAAGCAAAATATCTCTGTTCCCCCATCTGTAAAATGAGCATAATATTTCATAAGTTTTTCAAGGACTTGATGAAATCATATATGTGTAGTCATATAGACTTGGAATTCCAAGTTCAAGAAAATGGTCATATTTGTATTTGTTTATGGTGATATCTGGAGAAGGCAATGGCACCCCCACTCCAGTACTCTTGCCTGGAAAATCCCATGGACGGAGGAGCCTGGTTGGCTGCAGTCCATGGGGTCGCTGAGGGTCAGACACGACTGAGCGACTTCACTTTCACTTTTCCCTTTCATGCATTGGAGAAGGAAATGGCAACCTACTCCAGTGTTCTTGCCTGGAGAATCTCAGGGACGGGGGAGCCTGGTGGGCTGCCGTCTCTGGGGTCGCACAGAGTCGGACACAACTGAAGCGACTTAGCAGCATGGTGATATCTGTAAACAGGGCTTCCCAAGTTGTGCTAGTGGTAAGCCAGTGCAAAAGATGCAAGAGACAAGGGTTTGATCCCTGTGTTGGGAATATCCCTTGGAGGAGGAAATGGCAACCCACTCCACTATTCTTGCCTGGAAAATCCCATGGGCAGAAGAGCCTGGAGGGCTACAGTCCAAGGGGTCTCAAAAGAGTTGGACTCGACTGAGCACACACACACATATGAGAATCATCTCACAAACACCAAAAAAATATATTTGGTGGAGACATTTTTTAATCAAAAGAGAATGGGATCCTGTGAGAATTGAGATTCCCTAAGGACCAAAGGGACTCAAACAGCCAGTCTGGACCAAGTGCTGACATTTACTGCCACCTACTGGACAATCAGCAAACTGTGCCACTCTTAAAAATGCACAGAAATACATTCTCTGAGGGTCTTCCCAGGTGCCTCAGTGGTAAAGAATCCTCCTGCCAACGCAGCAAGACATGGGTTTGATCCCTGGATCAGGAAGATCCCCTGGAGGAGGGCATGACAACCCACTCTAGTATTTTTGCCTGGAGAATCCCATGGACAGAGGAGCACGTCAGGCTACACCCCATAGGGTGCAAAGAGTTGGACAGGACCAACTGAACATACTGTAACAATACACAACATACACAATTGTAACAATACGTAACAAGAGTTGGACACGACCAACTGAACATAAACAATTGTAACAATATGTACAATTGTAACAATACACAACATATACAATTGTAACAATATGTTACAATTGACTGAACATACACACTCTCTGAATGATTCTTCCTCAATTTAAAAGGCATCCCCAGTCATCACTGTCTGCATATGTTGCAAAAAAAAAAAAAAAAAGAAACAAACAAATCAAGGACATCAGCCACACTCCTAAGGAGATAAGAAAAGTAGCTGGGTTAGGAAATGGGTAAGTGAAGTCACAGCCCTAACCAGCCACGCTTGAAAATCACATAAGAAAGAATAAATTCCAGGGCCTGCTAAATGCTCCACTACATTTGCCACTAAGAAGTATATTCTCAAGGCTTGATATTCCAAAGGATTGAACCCATGTGGTCGTGCACTGGGCTGTCTCAAAGCACTGCATCTGATAAGACCATGCTATTGGTGTCTGGACAACCAATAATTACAAAGGAACTCTTCATTAAGAACACAGTTAATGGAAACAAAAAGAAGGGAGTGTTTTGAAGGGATTAACAAGAAAAGTAGCCACAACTGCTAGACAGCGTCATACCCTGAGAAGAGAGACACCAAGCTCTCTTGCTCAGTAGCTGCCTTAGAGAAGTAAGGGGTCAAGCAAGAAACACGAGCAACTGGTCTCAGAAAAGACGGTGTCCAACCTGGAGAGCACATGGCCTGTCTTGGGGGACAGCCACTCTTCATCCCCAGCTGACTCTTCCCACCCTCCACCCCTGTGGGACCAGTGTAGCCTAGCGGTTAGAGTCTGGGTTCCACAGCCAGGCTGTCCGGGTTTAAAATCTGGCTTTGCCACTCACTCGCTGTAAAGCCAACAGCAAGCTGCTTAATCTTTCTATGCCTCAGTTTTCACACCTGCGAAATGGGGATAATAATAGTCTTTTTAAATCACATTGTTGTGGGGATTAAATCAATTTATACATGCAAAGTGCTTAAGCAACTGTAGGGCTGTTAAGTATTTCAATAAATGATACCAAGACAAAAGGGCTGGTCCTTTATTATCAGATTTCCCAACATTTGGGAGAAACCAGAATCAACATTTTTTTTTTTTTTTTTAGGTGAAACATTGTTAAGTCTAAGCAAACTATTTAAAGGTTTTCAGAATCCTGTATGACCCAAAACATATATGTCTGTGGGCCACCTATGGTCCACGGGCATCCGATACCCCAAATCTGCTGCTATGGGAAGAGCGGAGCTTGGGAGGCAGACAGGCCTCCACCCACTTCCACCTTGGCCACCATCTCCGGGATCCTTCAGGCACAGGGGCTGGGAAGCTGGGGTGGCAGGGGCACATGATGGGAAGTTCCATGCCAGATTACAAAGACTGAGTGACAGATGGCACTCCTGATGAAATGTAACAGAAGAAAGTCCTCTTGGTTTAAATGAAGCCTCTAATATGCAGGGTTTGTAAGTGGGGGAGTGGGGGTTGTCCCTCTCCTTGTCCCCATGGACTTCATTCAAGGTCTTTAACACACACCACCACCTATTCTACTGGGACCCAGATGGGCAAATCCAGCCGCCAAAATAGAGTTCATTCCATTTTTTCTGATTTTTTTTTTTTTTTATATTTTATTTTCTTTTTTAACTTTACAATATTGTATTGGCTTTGCCATATATCAACATGAATCCGCCACAGGTATACATGTGTTCCCCATCCTGAACCCTCCTCCCTCCTCCCTCCCCGTACCATCCCTCTGGGTCCTCCCTTTTAAAGGACAGTCCTTGCTCAACGAGTCCATAATCTGAAGCAGCTGCTGAGACTGCCAAGAACACCAGACGGCCGTTCAGCAGACAGCCATGAGAAATTAAATAGATCCACGAATGAAAGATAAGTAAATAAATATCAATATCATTGGAAAACAGCCATTTAAATTAAAAACAAAAACAAAACAAAAACACACACTAAGGAAATGAGGTATCCTTTTCTGAAATTTAAGGATCTACCCCTGCCTTTATTCATTCCCCTTTCATATTGCTGGCCTATTGTCTTTTCTGCCATCATCTGATGCCAACCAGACAGATTTATAACGAGATGTGGATCCTTTTCTATTCTACTGACAAATCTGCAACCCATCTGCCTCCAATCAATGATGGAGCACGTGGAGATGGAGCAATGAGATATTTTTAAACACTCCTTTAATTAATTCACTCCAAGGACTTGGCCGCTTGGTGAGGTGAGGGGTGAGGGGCAGACAGAGGGAAGAGAGAGCAAGCTCATGATCTGGTAAATAAAGAGATTTGCCGTAATCTGGATACCTAAAACCCTTGCTATGAAACATTCTGCTGGCCCCAACAAGCTGTTAAGGGTATGGGAGAGAAGAGAGCAGGCAAGGCGGTGTGTGGCATTTATTTGCTTTTTCAAACTCCCAGAACAAGTTCTGAAAATGCAAACAAAACTAAAATTTCATCTTGAGAATGACTCTTTTGCCTACTATTACTAGATTTGAAATGACCAGTGTCTGGTTTGATTAAAATAAGTATAGCAAGTGATTGAAATGAGGAGATGTAGTTGGTTCCAAGAGGAAGCAAGTCCCAAGGGGGGAAAAATCAGCATGAAAAACAATTTAGTTTGCCTTTAAAAGAGGGAAAAACCAGACATCTGGGCATTGTGTGATACAGCCGTGGAGGAGGGTAAGTAGGCAAGATTTTCACTGAAATCAACCTTTCTTGAGCTTCAAACTGTCAGTTTTGCAATCCTGGATCTGTATGATTTATGGCACACTGACCCAGAAATCTCACACCTTGCTGTTAAATATTGCCTGTTTCGGTACCCCAAGCACTGCCATCTCTTAAAGATTTTTCCTTATCTGACAATTCCCTTAAATCCAAAGCCAGGGGAGACAGCCCCTAATCATGTTGCATTAGAGAAGAAAAGAAGTGGCCATTGATACTGATGGGCAGAACTGTTTCTGGTTTTTAACATCTTGGCTTTTTCCATATCACAGGCTTCATTTGGTTTTAGAAATTGTTTCATGAGAATTAAGCTTTCAATCACTCACAAGAGGCGATCTTAGTAAACGTGAAATGGCTTTCTCATTTGAGTTTCACGCATCTTTATTTTACCCAGGGAGGCTGATTTTATACTCTTGAAAATGAGAAATTAAAACTGCATGAGGCAGGCAACATGCAACCCCCTCTGGACCCTACACCTATGCCCTCCGTTCCTTTTTCAATAAGTCTATTCTGTGGGTTCTTCCTCCCGCTGACCTCAACTTCACTCCCAAGGGGAGGCGGGAGAAGGCAATTGTTACATTTTGCTTTTTGTTTGCTTGAAATAATAAATCCAGTGGTCCCTCTTGCGGGGCTTTTCTGCTGTCAGCAGCTTTCTGTTTTGCTGGCTTTCAAAGTCAAATTGAAACCCAAGCCCTTGCACTTGGCTTTTGCTCTGACCCCTTGGCTCCTGGGAGCTGATCAGAAGACAGATCGCCTTGGGTCCATGACATACTTGGTAACCTAGCCATCTCCCACCCCTAGAATGTATTTCTGAAATGCCTGCCACTACGCATATGAGTGCTCCAACATAATTCAGTATATATTGGACACTAGCCAGTCTAATACTAATAATCTCTTCCCAATTTGGATCAGGACCAAAACCATAATTCTTAGCCATGTCTGAGGACTCAGAAAGACAGAATCCTCAACTATCAAATTAGACACTGCTTTGCAGGAAAATGCCCCCCAGGGTCTAGGAACTACCAAAGAGTCCATGTAGAGTCTTCCAGAAGCTGGATGCTAATAATCCCAATTCCAAACAATCATAAACCTCACATAACCAGATCGTGTTTGAGTATGCTGTGCAAAGGCAATAATCAAGTGCACAGGCTGATAATGAGAATATTCCCAAAGGCAATTTGCACAGTGTATGCCAAAGTTTCAAAAGAAAGCTGGTAATATCCTGTGCCAGACATGCCTAGCACACTCTTCCATGATAACTGGTATTTCCAGATGGTAACTCTAAAGTTGGGTCAAGTCCTGGAATCTTCCCGGAAAGATGATGATATATTCTATGTAATTTTATCCTTAAAGTTCATCCTCATTGGACCGCCTATTTCACAGTTACTGGAAGAATCAAATGTGATGATGACACGAAAGAGCTTTGAAAGTGAAGTGCTAAACAAACATAAGATGTCACTATGGCTTCTAATAATTCTTTCAAAATTGGTAATCTGCCTATGTTGTTGACTGTAACTACATCACCAAATAAATGGTGACCAGATGGCCAGTTTGCCATACAGTTCCATTCCCCAAACATTCAGGATCAATCGAACTCAAAATACATATATTGAAAGCATAAGACTCTGTTGCTATTTTTTGTTTCCTTCTCAGCAATGTTTGTTTCAAGGAAACAGCTTGACATGGGCTAACAAAGGCAACCAACCAGTCTGTGGATTCTCCGTGAACTTCCCTTTACAAGGTACATTAACTAAAGGCATCAGAAGAGGCAAGAGAATCTCACTAAACCATATGAACAGTCTACTAATCAAAGTCTTACATCTTTGGAGCCCCCACACACCCAGAGTGCCCACCACGTAAGGTCTACCCAACAGGTGCTGAGTCAATGCATCTGGTGAAAAGATGGAAGAAAGGAAGAGAAGAAAAAAGGAAAGACCAGGGCTTCTGAGAGTGTCACCTGCTCATCAGTATTGCTCTGAAATGATAAAGGGTCAGAGTTCTTTCTCTATTTGTTTCCCAGTCTTTCAAATTTTCTCAGTTCCTCCCTAAATACAAATACCTTTGACCAATCTTTTCTTGACAATAGCACAGGGCATAATACCTTACTAATAGAATGTGAATCCCTTCTGCTCTATACTTAAATCAAATAGAGAGTCAAATCATTTGGCAGCTCTCATTTAGGACAAAGGTGAGATAAACACCACTTGACTGGGGGATTCTTGTTGTCTTAACCTCTCCCTTTACTATCTGGCCATCAAATAAGGATGCAGGACTTGAAACACTGCCATCATCCATCTTTTTCACAGATGTTGTCCAACCTAGCCCTTACAAGCAGGGGCAAATCTAGAAGGGACCTGAAAGCAGCCAGTAGTGCCTTTGTATCTTTTCTAATATGAATGACTAATTAAACAGGCAAAAAGACTCTGAGGATGAGGCATATTAACATTGAACTCTAGAGATCTGTGTTAGAACAATGTACTGCCCTCCTTGTACACAAACCTCTTTCCAGAGCATCGGTTTGGAGAAGAAACAGTCAAAAAGGTCCACACAGCTGAACTGTTAGGACGAAAAGAGAGGAGAAATCTCATGCTACAAGATACCAGCTGCCCCCCACCCGCTTTGGAAGGACTCCAGGGGCCAGAAGGACTCCAGGGCCAGAAAAAAGATGGGTTCCTTTTCCTGGACACAGAGCAGACAGTTTCAGAAATATTTGTCCTTCCTTGGAGGTTGAAGTTTAGAGATCTAACTTTGGGGCTGCTTTACATGTCTACTTAGCGATCGATTTTCCAAAACAAGCCTGCAGAGTTGGTAAAATTTGTTAGAAGCCCTGGAAAGCTCTGGCACCAGGTATGCTCCACCTGTGCTTAGAGGAGCCCCTGGTACTGGCTTGCCACTTAATATGGATCCAGTGATGCCTTGCAAGAGGCTAGTGCACTTTTGTGAATGGACCAAAGGGCTGAGCTCCCCAACCAGTCCTTTTATTCTTACTCAGACTCTACCAATCTGAGAGACTTCCCTGGGAAATACTGATCCAGGGACCTAGTTTTGGACCCTTCCTTGGGCTTCCCTTGTGGCTCAGCTGGTAAAGAATCCACCTGCAAGGTGGGAGACCTGGGTTCGATACCTGGGTTGGGAAGATCTCCTGGAGAAGAGAAAGGCTACTCACTCCAGTATTCTGGCCTGGAGAATTCCATGGACTGTATAGTCCATGGGGTCGCAAAGAGTCGGATACGACTGAGCAACTTTCACTTTCTTTGACATAGGAGTACTTAAGGGTTTCTTGCAGCTAAATCTCCTTCCTAGTAAAGAAGCTGCCCTTATTATCAGCGGGAGCATTCTCCATCCAACTGCAGCCTCAGGAGGCAGGAGACAACTGCAAGACAGCGGGGAGAATCGGGGAAATCAACGCTCCCCCCGCTGGAATTTGGGGACTCCTGTCCCTCCTGTCCTTGCCCGAAGCCACTTATTTTCCCGCCTCTTCTCGGGAAGCACCCAAATCTTTTCCACGCTTCCTTCAAACTGGCTAGGGAGATTCCGCCATCCAGGGACAAGGAGAGATCAGAGCAAGCTGGGTATCTGCTCTGCGACTCTGCAAATCTGACATTCAAGGCTGCGCGCGCTGGGCTTCGCCCCGCCCCAGCCCGGGTCCCAGTTCATTCATTCCCGGCCGGTCCCCACCTTCCATCCGGCGCCGAGCTCCAGGCGCTGCTTCGCTCGGCAGCGTCTGCCGCTCTTACTGTGCCCAATCCCTTATTGTTTGCAAATCTCAAAAGTAACCCCAAGAGGATTCTTCGTCACTCTTTTGCACACCTCCACCGAAACCTTTTTTAATTAAATGAAACAATCCTCTGTCTCTCGCATCTTCAAAGGGTTAAGCAGCAAGCTTCGCGAAAGAAAATCAATATCCTCTCCACCATCCCACCCCCAGCCCAGCCATCGCTCCGTCACGGTCTCCGAGGCCCGGCGCCGGCGTCTCTCTGTTCTCATCCGGGATAGGGAACCGCCACTCCGCGCGCGCGCCGCCCCCACCCCCATCCCCTTGCCTGCCGGTAGCGAGCAAAGCCCCCCTCACCCTTCAGTGGATGCCATGTCCTGGGGTAACGCCCCCTCCTCTTCGGCACTATCCGGCAGCGGCGGGCGTGGAGTGAGCGGGAGCCGGGGTGAGCGCACGAGTGCAGCAGAGCGCAGTATTTAAGGGGGGAGCCTCTCCCCGCCCTTCCACCCCCCTCCTGGGTAAGCCCTTTAGCGCCTCAACGCGCGCAGGAGGCTCCAGCCGGCTCTAAGCCGCGTCCCCGCTCTCCGCCGCGCGCGTCCCGTGCTCCCTCCGCCGGCCTCGGTGTCGCTTGGCTGGGTGCTCTGGGTGGAGGGCGGGGGAGTGGGGGTGCTTGGAGGGTGGCTTCCCCGAGAGAGCGCCGCCCTCGGGCTGCAGGAGGGGGCGCTGGACGGCGTGCAGCGGCCACCTGTATTTGCTCCGGGGCTCGCCGCGTGGCGGAGCGCGGGCTCGGAGGACGGTGGCAGGGGGGAGGGCGGCGAGTGTGTGCGGTGGGTGTGCAAGGGAGTGGGTGCGTGCGTGCGCGCGTGTGCGGTGTGTGTGTGCGCGCCAGGAGAGGCGGTGGAGGCCCCTGCACCCTGGCTCGGCGCCGGCCGGGGAGGGATTGCAAGGTTTAGCCCCGCCGGAGCTGGGGATTTGCAGGCGATCCCTCTCTATTTTCGTCGAGAGCTGACATCACCAGGGCAGCCGCCTCGGGAGACTCCTTTAACTGCCGCCCCCTCGCCCCCAGTCTCTAGACGCGGTCCCTCCTCTGCCATCCCTCCGCCCCCAGCCTCTCGCCATAAATTAGCCAAATAAGAAAAGAAGCCCGGCTGGTCTCCCGGGAAAGCCCGGGCTGCCCGTGGCAGGAGCCCAGGATCTAAGGAGTCGCTATTGTTTCCCCTCAAGCCCGCGTGGCCCCGGGTCACCCCTCGCTGGGCACAGCGCTGGCCACGTCGCGGAGACCTGGGATGCCCCTCCGTCCTTGCCTCCCTGGAGCAGCCCCCGGCACCTCGCCTCACTCCTTGGTACACCCGCTCGGTCTCACTTCATTCCCAAGCTCATCCTCACCGGCGGCACACCCACTCCATCCTCCCACGTCCTGGGTACCAGGCCTAGCGAAACCCAAGCGGCCGAAACACATGAGTGGCCACGGCCGAAATACAGCCCAGCTGCGCACCTCCCTTGCCTCGGCCCGAATAAATCTCCGGCCTTCAATTATTCATCGGGATTAATATTAATGCAGCTCCCTGGGGCGGCGGGAGGGTACGGGATTGGGGGCGGGGGGGCTGTAGGTGTTTTTTTTTTTTTTTTTTTAAGCCAAGGGAGGTCGGCCTCGGGGGCGCTGGTGGTGAAGAAGTGGAGAGATGGTGAGGCAAGTAGCGGGGACGGGTTTCCACCCACTCCACTCTGCTCAGAGTCGGCTTCTGTGCCCCGGGGGCGGCGTGCGGAGACAGATGGGCTCGGTCAAGGGAGGGTCCGAGCCTCCCCGCCGGCTTTGCATAATAATGGCAAAATCCGTGCAGATTTTATTATCTCTGGGAAGAGGCAGACACCTACTGCTCCACCACCTGCCGACGTAGCGGCCACTGGGGAGGGCACGCCTCATTTTGCTCTTCCAAGAAATGGAGCCAAAACAATCCCCTTTGCAGGGCCGCGGTGAGAATTAAACAGACTCTCTTGATTTCCAGAGTGGCAACTCGCCCGAGAGATGTCCGCGGTGCAAACCTGCCCCTTGGAACTTGCCAGATTTCTCCCGGCGGGGTCTGGGACGCGGGTACTGCCCTCAGTCGCCGCATGCCTGGCCTGGTTCCTGGCGCTCTCCAGCCCGATGGTTGTGCTGACACCTTTCCGAAGACCGAATGCAGCTGGCCACGTAGAAACTCGGGAGTTCCTCTCGGGGACCGTGCCAGGGGAGCTGGAGCTCCAGCAGGGCGGCTTCGTGGTTAAATGCCTGACGCTGATATCTGAAAGCTTGAGTTCTTCACCTTCCAGTGGGATAATCTGGGAGGAAATTCCTCAACTCTTCCTCACTCCTTCCGCAAAACGGGAGTACCATTCCCAACCGCACAGAGCGAAGAGATCTAAATGAAATTAAAAGACACTCAGAGTTCTTAAACTAGAGTCTGGCACCCAGTAAACCTTCAAAAAGTGTTCAGTTTAATCTAAGCGTCCTTGGAGGATAGTTTTCTGAGCACGATATCCAAGAGGGAATAGGCAGATGAGGGAAATAACAAGAAAAAGAGGAAAGAACTAAATAGAAGGTTTTTAAACGTTTCTGTGCACCTCCCTTCTCCAAATCTGAATTCGAACATCTTCCTTCATCCAAAGCTTCCCCCATCTCGTCCCTTCCCTCTCTCTCTCTTTCCTGCAAGCCCCCGTTAGATTAACCAGACCTATATCTTATCTATCATAGGACCCCTCATAGCACCTCTAATTTTCTTTTTTAAAAATTTAGTTGCGATTTATAATCATTTGTAGATGAAAAACGACCTTCCTGAGCCTCCGTGTCGTGTTTGGTTCTCCCCTTTGAGTCCCGTCAAGAGTGGACGTGTGACTTTGTATGTGAGGTTTTCAGGTGCATATCTGTACAGTCTCATTTTCTCTTTATAATTTAAAGGTTTTACTGCCCTTTCTTCTGAGGTGGCAGCTGGAGAACAACACCTCGGGCATCTCCCTAGATGTTCGTGCTCCCAGCACACTACCACACCCCCTTTACAAGCAGCACGGAGGAACTCCTCTGTCTGAATCCCTCAGTACCTGCATGCAGGTGAGGAGCACTGAGCCACACCATTCCTCAGCTCTCACTGCCAAGGGCAATACAGCTGGTGGCACAGAAACACAGAGCAAGTAAAAGGACAGAGAAAGGGGGATGGTGTTGATTTTACACATTAAACCATCTGATCAAAAGCAGTCTTAATTATATTTTCAGCATTCAGGATCAGAGAGAATTCTGGTGGGTCAACAAGCATGGCCAGGTTCCATGGGAGAAGTGGCTCCACTTTGCACCTTCCCTGCAAGCGGCTTTGTTCGGGAACCTTCACATCTCATGCTACAATGAGAGACATTTGCATTCAGCTGCCCTTGGAGATGAGGCCTATTAAATCGTGTGGAACATGCCGCAGATAATTCTGGATAATAATCATTAGCTAGAAGGAACCGATTCTTTTTCCTCGCTCCAGAGGGCCCTGCCAACATCCCCACTAATTCTTCAATTTTTTAGCAGCAAATTGGAGCAGTGCTTTCCCATATTGACTACTGATTAAAATGTACTGAGAGAGCTTTTGACAAACAATAATGCTCAGGCCACCTACCAGAGATTTGGAGCAGGGTCCTGACTCAGTTTTTGGTCTTTCTCTTTAACTTCCTCAGGTGATTTATCCTACTCCAGCCAGCATCAGGAACCACTGGACTAGAGATGGTTCAACAAGATGAAAAGGGGTCCAGAAACATGGCCCTGAGGAGCACTTGAAGTGAGTTGGTGTGTTTAGTCTTTTGGGGGTATGGGGAGAGGAAGAAAGATCCCGGCTGACTCTCTTCTCATCAAACACAGGGCATGTAAAAATCTATTCAGGCAAACGTGTGTGCTGTTGTGGACAACTAACACGAAAAGCTATCAAACATGGAGTTTAATTCTCAGTTTGCACATACATGGAACACTGGAGGGTAAGCCAGGCTCTCTCTGCCCCAGTCCTGGATCTAAACTCAGAGCTAAGTGAGGCAGAAACACTTTCAATACTGCCCCTGGCGTCAGTAAGACTGTATAGTCTTAGACTGGGCACTTTAGGTGTTCAGCTTTCTCATCTGAAAACCAGAGAACATAATAGTTCCACCTCATAGTTGCCATGAGGTTAAACCGGATAACTAACATGGAGGAAACGCTTAGCTCTGAAGCCGGCACACCCTGAATGATCAGCAAAGGGTCATCTCAGACATATGGAAGCAGCAGCATGCACCCCATTTAATTTCCCACTGAGCCCACTTTAAAATCTAGCCTCCCCTAAAACCATCTAAAGTGTGACCCCATTAACTCCTTTCTGTCTTCACAGCAAACTACAAATCTCCCAGCCAACATTAAGTCGATAAAGCTCTGATGTGAGAACAGAACGAGGTCAACCCTATAAGCCAGCAGGAACACTTTAGAATTTTCTAGCATCTCTCAATCTCTTCTAGGGATTCCATGGTTATAGCAGAAGCAGAAGGGGTGGGATGCTCTGACATTTGCATGTAGATTCACCTTTCTTAAGTCTCACCCACAGGTTATCAAACTTGCCGTGAATAAAAACAGCTCTGCAGGACTGAATACCAAAAAATTGACTACACCATCTTGAGGGATGTTCAAGGCTAATTTGACTCTGAGGAATTATTTTTTTCTTTTTTTCTGTATTGATTGTTGACTTAAAACCTAAGTTAAGCTATGAGAAGTAACTTACCATAGTTGAACTAAGGTAGTGTTCAGGTTGAGACTTCATGGTAGTTGTATTAATAGTTTTACTCATTTACTGAGTCCTTACTGCGTGTTCCAAGTATCTTTATATATCATCTCATTCGATTCTTAAGATGTCCTTCTACAGCATATATTATTATTATTACCCCCAATTTACAGAGGAGAAAACCGAATCCAAGAGCGGTGATAGAATTTGACCAACATTACAGAGATAGTGAGTGGTTGTGTCAGTCAAGGTCTCAGCTAGGAAAAGTTGGCATATTCAAATTAGGGAAGTTGTGCAAAGTTTAATAAAGAGACAATTTAGAAGGGTAAGGGAAGGATGTGGGGAAACTCTAAGGCATAAGGCAGAGCCCACAGGTTGTAACAATGGGGCATCATTACCCACCCTAAGCCTGAACCCAAAGGACACACCGGTTCCAGCTGATGCAGACTGAGACTTTGTTGCCATGGCAACATGCTGGCAAGGGGTCTGGCAATAAATAACTTGACCCCCACTTCCCTCCTGTTCTCTTCTCCCCTGCGGGGACTCCCTGTTGACTATAGCTGGAAGCAGAGGGCAGGGGAGCACATTGGCATAACTCATATGCAGTAGTTATAGTCCAATTCTTATAGTTCAGCCTCCCGGGGAACAGTGCAGAATGGAGACAGTCAGAGAATGAACCTACAGGACCGATGGAATAAGGGGGGCCAAGACTGGTGTTTGAGTACAAGCAGTCTTTCTGCAGAATCTTGCTTTTAATCTCTCTTCTATGCAACCTATAGTAATAATAATGACATCACTATTGGAACAGTTCACCCCCATGCAACACCCTCTCCATCATGGAGGATCTTCTAGCAGAGAGGACCCAGTCAGGCCATTTGCTAGAAATGAGAAGGTGGTACGTTTAATACCATGGAACAAATCACCAGATGGCCTCAAAGGTTCCAATCCTAAATCCTATAATTCTCAGTGTTCTTCTCCAGTACTTTTAGGAGCTTAGTTGGACCAAAGAAGGGATAAAGGCTTTGCCTTCTCTTATTTATTCTTCTAAGGAATTCATTCCCTGTCTTGGTTTTCCTTTGGATCGCCTGAGATTGGTTATTGCATCTCTGATGCTGCACAGGGCGGGAGGGCGACTCCTAATATAGAAAAGAAAGAAAAAAGTCTTACACTGCTTTTCCATAAAAGGCCATTAAATAAGCCCATTTCCCCATCATGATGACAACAGAGGAGAAATGTTTCAATGTCCAGAGTTTATCAGAAGAAAGTGACCCAGAGAAACAGCAGCATGTCTGGATCTGTCTTTTGAAACTTTGGTCCGATCACTTAGGCTACAAGTTAGACACCGTGAGGTTTTTAAGAAAGAAATAAAACAGAGAGGATGTTGGAGGCCCTTTCATCAAGACAATTGAAATGAGTATGCTAATTTTTCAGAACTGTGAGCTATTTTTAGGATGAATGAAAATCATGAATGAAAATCCTTGTATAATATTCTATTTTAGAAGGTGATATTCTTGCACAGCATTGGCTCCGAAGCTGAAAGCATCGAAGAGAGACATTAGAGAAGCCTGAAACTTAACTTGAAAATGAAAAGATTGTAGAAAGAGAAGGGAGTTTAGGGTGATAACTGGTGGGAGGAAAATCTTCATAGCAGCAGCCACAGGTCATTGTCTTAAGAAAGTGACGGTGGCATCCACAGAAGTTATAACATGGCCTTCAGAATTGGCTTACCTGATAGCTCAGTTGGTAAAGAATCCACCTGCAATGCAGGAGACCCTGGTTTGATTCCTGGGTTGGAAAGATCCACTGGAGATGGGATAGGCTATCCACTCCAGTATGCTTGGGCTTCTCTTATGGCTCAACTGGTAAAGAATCCACCTTCAATGAGGGAGACTTGGGTTTGAGCCCTGGGTTGGGAATATCCCCTGGAGAAGGGAAAGGCTACCCACTCTAGTATTCTGGCCTGGAGAATTCCATGGACTATATAACCCATTGGGTCACAAAGAGTCAGACAAGACTGAGCAAATTTCACTTTCAGAATTACACTGACCTGGGAACCACTCATTTCAATCATGTTTGGAGTTGTGAGCTTCAGATGGAATCCATCTCCCCCCTTTGCATTTTGAATGAACATGAGTGAGTCACTTAACCTTCTGGGCACTGATGGGACTAGTAATGACCCCACCCGCTGTGCTTGGAGGAGAACTAAAGGAGGTGATGTCACAGTTTCTGGCATACAGTGGTGGCTATTGTCATCTTTATTATGTCAGCCTCCTGCCTGTCACGCTGTCGTCACTCTGGAGTGATAATGGCGGTAGTGCGTCAGATCCAACCACACAGTACAGCTGCAGATGAGCCTGCCTATAGTACTGTTTGTCCACTGTGGTCACTGAATAGAAGAGAAAGAGAATTACCCCTCCCACAGGTGTTCAGAGCAGTAAGATTCAAGTTAGGTTCATTCACTCTTTTCTTGTTAACACGCATTAGCAAAAAGGAAGTAAGGGAGTTCTATTTTTACCTGACTCTCTATACTGATGAGAAACGAGATGTCACTTCAGAGAAATCTCAATTCAGACTGAGAACTTGGTCTAAATATAATCCATTCTTCAGGCAGAAACCACCTCATTAAGTAGAAGGCTCAGGAAGACTGAAGCATTTGTTAGCCACACTTATTGCCTGATGAATTCTAACAGAAGGAGCGTGAATTCACTCCATTTACTCAGCACAGATGAAAGACGTAAGGACACAGGGGAAATGATGAATTGTGAGTCCCTGGTTCATCATTCCTGTGTGTCAGCATCTTCTTCTAGGAGATAACTTGAGACAAAATGTCAGGGTTGGTGCAAATTCTTTATGTCCACCATAAAAACCACACAATTTTGAATTAGAGTAACTGTCTCTTTTTTAGTAGCTTGATCCCAGTGTAAAGTAGAAATGCTTCTCAAGAGTTATTGCTGGTATTTTCATTTCTATCTCCCCCGCCCCGCCCCCATCTCTTCTAATCATGGCAAAGAATGCTGCTTATACATCTCTCACTTCGCTTTGTTCTGCTAGGATGGCATTCAGCAGGGACATCTTTATGATGGGCAAAATGATGGAGAGAGGGGTTTTTTAACCTTCAGGAGAGGATTTTGTTGCTTGACACAGCTTACTGGGGTTAAATGCTAAATGATTAGGCTAAAGGATCAAACCAAGGACCCAAGCTAGGCTTCTGTGACCCCAGAAATCCAGTGATGTTATTATGGTTCTATTTTCTATATTCACTTTTTTTTTTATGAAATAACTTGGTAATTCTGAGAGGGGCTTTGTTATCAAATCCCAAAATATTTTTCTCATAAAGTTATTTTCTTTATCAAGAGAGAGAGAGACAGCAACCATGTAACTGACTTCTTAGTTGAAGTTACAGATTCAGTGACATTTTTTTAAATCAGAGGCTAAACTATGCCTTTGGGGAATAACAGCAAATTAGGAGAGTCCCAATTCACTTGGAGGTTTTATTTATTAGCACCTACTTTTATTTGTAGCATCCTGTCCCCCTTTTGAAACAAGGATTAATAACATTCTTTCTTTCTCTTTTGTTTGGAGTTATCTTTTCCTAGAAACCATAAGTTCAGATACATAACACTGTTTTTTGTTTCCTCTGAGAATTCAATCTCTAATATTATTTGTCACCCAAGAAAGCTATTCCCTAATTTTATCTACTGACTCTTTTTTTTCTTTGTTGACAAAACCCTCTATCGTGCCTGGTCCACAAGCCTCTGGATAAACACTTGGTGAACTGGAATACAAACGTGAAGTGATCCCTAAAAACCTCAGCCATTGAGACAGTCTTCTTAAAATGCTGGGCCTCAACAGCACATCCGGCAGAGTCCTGCCAGGGAAAGCAGGTCCTCCTGCCAAGAAAAGCAAAAAGAGACCACAAATGGCTACCAAATCACTCCAAAATGTTCTCATCTTTCCAACAGCCCTAAAAAGATAAACTTCCCCAAGCCCTAGGGATCCAAAAAGTATTTCACTCAACATTTTCACAGGATACTAAAGAAAGAGTAAAAACTAAGGCAGGAGTGAAGCTATAAGTGTCTCACTTCTTTGCCTCTTGCACTGACTTTCGGTCTTTTTTTAACTCCCCTCATCCTCATTTAAGATCTTTTCTAGAACGTGATGCAATTGTGTCATTGCTGGGAGACTCAAGGTCTTCATTCATAACCAGGTTAGAAGGATAACAGAAAAACTCAAGGTCAAAGCCAAAGGCTATAAGTGATGAGTTGATGGCCTCACTAATAGTTCCTAGCGCACATTCTTGGAGTTCATGGAGTTTGACATATAGAGTGTGGTGCTCCCAGCTCCCTGGGTGGCCATACACACCAAAACTACATTTCCAGCCTCCCGTCACACCTCTCCCTTCCTCATGCTTTCCTCTGAAGCTTTACTGGGTCTCTGGAAGTTCTCTATATATGCCAAAAGCCCTTCTCTCAACATCTCTGCACATGCTCATCTCTGCCTGAAATGTTCTTCCCCTCTCCCCATCCTCCATCCAATAGTCGACCTCTTCCCAGATCAATCATCACATTCTCAGGGAGGCAAACCTTTTATCCTGCCCCATCCAGGTTAAATCAGCAACCTTTGTTCTACAATTTTACAATACTCTGTATTTTCTTCCCAGTATTCATCATGATTTCTGATTATTCATGTATTTCTGGGACTATCAGATTAAGGGCAAGCACCAAGCTTATGTTGTCCACCTTTAGTATTTCAATCCTTAACACTCAATTTTTGTGGATGGATGAATGATAGGTAGAAAAATCAATGAACTCACAATCTCTGATTGAATTCATGATGGAAGAGATTTTATAGACTAATATTCCAATCAGTTCAGTTCAGTTCAGTCACTCAGTTATGTCCGACTCTTTGCAACCCCATGAATTGCAGGCACGCCAGGCCTCCCTGTCCATCACCAACTCCCAATAGAGGAGGCAAATGTGGAAGCCCTAGTAAGTTATGAGTAGATGATGAATTTGGAGGCATGAAAATCCCAAAGAACTGTAAAGATTAATATTCAAACTCCACAGCCATAACTCCAAAAAACAACAAGTATTATGCTGGTGAGGACTCAGTGAGAGGGCTGCAAATTTCCTACTTGTCTAGCTGTACCTGATCCTTTTTATTAAGTCCATCCTGTATGCTCCTGAACTCCCACCAAACACATATATACACACACACATGCAGACAGGGAAATGTGTAAAAAACTGGTGCAAGCTCTGACACTTTTTCTTAGAAATTTATCCAGACTACTCCCACTTACAAAGTCCTATTGCTTTTTGTTTGTTTGTTTGTTTGTTTTTGACTGTTGCACACAGGATCTTTAGTTGCAGGCATATGGGATCTAGTTCCCTGACCAGGGATGAAACCTGGGCCCCCTGCACTGGGAGCACGGAGTCTTAGATGCTAGGCCACCAGGCAAGTCTCTAGTCCCATTGCTTTTTGCTCTCAACCCTGTTGGTTCTTTTAACCTGAAGTGAAGTGAAGTGAAGTGAAGTTGCTCAGTCATGTCTGACACTTTGCAACCTCATGGACTGTAGCTTACCAGGCTTCTCTGTCCATGGGATTTTCCAGGCAAGAGTACTGGAGTGGGGTGCCATTTCCTTCTCCATCTTTTAACCTGAAACCTCATTTATTTCTGCCCACCCTTTCCTGTTTTCAACCTCATTCCACAGATTGCCAAACCTCTTTCCACATGCTTGTACTTCAACAGCATTCTAAATCCTCTCCTCCTCTCTCCACCCCTATAAGGTCACTCATAACTGGTTTCTCCATCTCCAGTCTCCTCTTTGAAGAACAGCAATGAAACAGCAACCGTCGTAACGGTGGCCAGTATCTACAGAGTGCAGTAGGTCAGATGCGGTCTTGCCTGGAGAATCCCCGTGAACAGAGGTTCCTGCCAGGCTACAGTCCATGGGTCACAAAGAGTCGGACACAACTGAGAGACTGAGCACAGGGCAGATGCTGTTCTACACACTTCAGTCACAGTCATGTTAACTCCCCGAATCCCCATATCATTTCACTCCCATTTGTGGATAGAGCAACAGTAGGACCGAGATTGAATGTCATGCTCAGGGCCACAGCATGTAAGTGACAGAGCTGGGAACTTGAACTCAGGCTGGGTCTTTTAACCATTGCCTCTATCTAGCATAGCCAGCCTGATGGGTCTTTCTAGAATTCCACTTCTGTCCTTTCACTCTCCTGGAGACATCAACATGGGCTTGAATGTTTGCAAATGGGCAATAAGAAGCCAAATTCTTGATCCTAGCTTTTGAGAGCTACCACCAGCTGGCCTTACCTTGACTGGTGCTGGCTGGCCAACCTGGCCTGTCACTGTAATAAAGAATTCGTGATAGGAAAGAATTGGCTCTTCCCAAACTTCCCTGGTGGCACAGTGGATAAGAACCCGCCTGCCAGTGCAGGGGACATGGGTTCGATCCCTGGTCCTGGAAGATTCTGCATGCCATGGAGCAACTAAGCCCGTGCGTCACAACTACTGAGCCTGCTCTCTGAAACCTACAAGCTGCAGCTGTAATACTGAGCCCATGCACTGCAAATACTGAAGCCCAGGTGCCTAGAGCCCATGCTCTGCAGCAAGAGAAGCCACCACAATGAGAAGCCCATGCACCAAAATGAAGAGCAGCCCCAGCTCATTGCAATTAGAGAAAAGCCTGTGCACAGCAACGAAGACCCAGTGTAGCCAAAAATAAATAAATTAATTTAAAAAAAGAGAATTGGCCCTTCTCTAAGCCAGCCCCCGCTCCATGTTTAATCCTATGTACTTTCCAAGCATTTTCTGTACTTAGAATATCCTACACTTTCTTTCCACCTACACTCAAGACTCAATTTGAAGTTCTAACTACCCTGTGAATAAAAATATTGCTTATTTGGATTGCCCCTTCCTCTCAATTCCCGCTGGAGTTTAAGTAAAATAAAGCAGTGTGGGTGACTACTCAGTAATTCTTGAAAGTCCACTTGATGTTAAACCTGGCCAATCCTAGTTGAACAAGATGGATTTATTGCTCTTCGAAATGCAAGAGAATGTACATCATCAAGCGAGTATTAGAGGGAATTCCCTGGTGGACCAGTGGTTAAGAATCCAGTTAAGAATCCACCTCCCAATGCAGGGGACCTGGGTTCCATTCCTGGTCAGGGAACTAAGATCCCACATGTCACATGACAACTAGAGAAAGCTCCCGAGCGGCAATGAAGACCCAGAACAATAAGAAAATTTAATTAAAAAATAAAAGAGTTTTAGAAAGAACTTATTCTAGGATTTGGGCTTCTATTAGGTGATTTTGAGCAAGTCCCAGGGAAGTGGGGCTTTCTTGTGGATTGGATGCTATCAGTTAAATAGAGGTAATTCTATTATTGGCTATCTTTATAAATCTTATCTAGGAGGAAGGAAAAATAGAGGTTAACACTGTAATTGGTGAAGAAGTAAAGACAGTCACTGCTCTCAACCACGAGAGGGGGACCATTTGTATTTTTTAGTTTGTATAATGACCTTGCTTTTGCCTCTTCACTGACAAGATATAAAGCAGCCTTGTGTCTGCCTTGATCCATCACAGTCACAGAAGGATCTTGACTGATACCAGCATGCTGTGAAATAATTGATCTTCTGCAGGAGAACACCATAGCTTTGAAGTGAGTGCCAGGCCAGCTCCTAGACACCAAGGCTTCACTGATAGAATGTCAGATGTTGGGGGTTGCACATGTCTAAAACAAAACAAAACAAAAAGCCACTACAAAAGAAATTAGAGCCAAACTAATCTGGATGAAACAGAAGCCTTCACCAGCTCTCCACAAAGGCATCCCCAGTCAACAACCACATTAATATTTCTTGCAATGATTTGTGATGACTTTTGTTCCTTGTCGACTTAGAGAGGGGCTGCAACTATGTTTGCAGAATCCCCTTCCCTATGTGGCTCCAGGTTAGAGTGGGCACCAGAGAACTTAACATGAGATTTTAAAAGGAGAGTAAAGCTACAGCTGTCTCCACGCTCTGGAAGTTGGTAAGAGCATCGCGCACCTTGGCAGTTCATACACAACGGTTGCCTCGTTCACCTTTCTGGGGCGGAACAGCACCCTGGCCCACAGCCCTCCCGTACCTGCTGGAAATCCTCTTCCAGCTTCTCTGAGTCTCCTGGACTAGGTGTGTGGGGGTGCAGGTCACTCAAATCATTGAGGTTGGGGACAGCAGAGACAGACATGACTTTCGATGTTTTGTGGATTCCAGCTCATTCTTGCTCTTCCAGTTTCACATCTAACTTTCCTTCACAACTGCTGGCCACTTGAATTCAAGTCCAACACTGGATGCAAAGGCCACAACCTCAAGGAGACTTTGCCACCAGTCCCCATAATTGTCTGTGGTCATTGTAATCCCTTATGCTACATGGACCTTATAAGTTCTGAAAAATCCCTGACTGATACGCACTCCAGACTTCCAGCTAAGAAGAGATCCCTCATCCTTGGCATTCTATCCCTAGGATGTAAGGACCACATGACAAAGAGAGACAGATAAGATTCCTCCAGTGCCAGGTATGGTCCAGGGACAGGCTTGTATCTGACTCCCTCGTCCTGATTAGCGTGGTTGAGTGCTCGTAGTGAGAGCAGTTCTGGGGCAGGAAGATCTAGGGAGAGTGGCAAGTGGCCATGAGGATATTATTAACTAAGCAGCCACAGGCGGTGTCACCCGGCCTGGGGGCCAGACTCAGCTTCTAAAGGGAACAAAGTCATAGCAGAGATGATGTATCGAGAACCAAATCTGAGCGGTGAGGCAAAGATAGAAAATGACACTAAAGAGTAAACAGAGTGTCAAGAAACTAGGGAACGTGTTAATGCAGGGGAGGAGTCAGACCAGCGTGAAAGAATGGAAGGTGTAAGCATGGACGCCCAGGTGAGAAGTGGTGGATATGAAGGCTTTGTGGAGCTGTGCCCAGCTGGACAGCCCTGCCCCTGCCAGGGTTTAAAGGCACTGAGCTGTGTATCAGGTACTACATTCACTGCTTTACACAGTAGCTCACTGAACCGTCACAGCTACCGCAAAAGACAGACTTCAGCATGCCAACCTAATAAATGACGAACTGACGCAGGTGACATTAGGTGACCTGCCCAAGATCACTCAAAATAAGTAGAAAGAGAGGAATTTAGATCTTTTTGATCTGACTACCATTACACCTCTTGAGATCTAAACTTTCTAGGCTTAAAAACAGCAAGGAAAAAACCTTTTGAGTAACCTGATAAATGTTTGTCAAATCCAACAGTCCAGCTTAACCTATTACATGTTGGATGGTTGTTCCTCAGAAGTCGATAACCAATACATTGCTCTCAGATTAAACCGAGAGGATGGAGGGAGTGATTGAAAGGCGGGGGGTGAGGAGCCTGACTTATGGAAAGCCTCAAGGAAGCCTAACCAAGAGAGAAAGTACCAGAAATTCTCTGCTGGCTCAGGGAATGATGCAAAGACACAGAGATGGGAATGCAGGTTGGGGGACAGATGTGGCATCCTGCCTTGGGGCTAAAGTTCTTGGGGTCGAAGTTCTCACTGATAAGGGAGGGAAGAGTTTCTGTTGGGGTCTGTAGGATGGGACTGTCCCCAGGCATCCTGCACCAACCTTGGGCTTTCAGGCCTCAGGAGGTACAGAAAAGACCTAGATGTTCCACAACATCTAGGTTCCACAAAAGACCTAGATGTTCCATGGGAGGAAGAGGAGGTCAGTGAAAGGTCAGCTGGGGAGCCTCCCAAGAAGGCTGCCACTGTGGCCAGGAGGCTGAGTAACCCTAACAAACCAGTGTCAAGACAGAGTCCCCCTGGATCTCAGGAGTATCAGTGCAAGCCAGACCCAAAGAGCAGCCAAGTGAGCGCAGAGGACCGCAGAGTCCCAGGGAAGCAGAGAACTCCGCACAAGTTACACTCGTTACAGACCTGAGCACCAATGTCCCCCAGACGCCCAGGAATGAGAAAGTAATACCACACACACCCAAGAGCCTGCAGAAACTCAGGAGTCCTCCAGTGTCCCAGGGCTCAAAGTCACTTACGCCTCCATGGCACCATCTGGGACAGGGAGGAATCTGGTGAAAGCTGGGGAGAAAGGATAAGACAGTGAGTCACCCCAAAAAGAGAATGTTCCTGAAAAGACCCCTTCAGGGACTGGATTGCATTCTTTTCTTCTTTTTCCTCTGCTATGCAGTGGGAGTCAGGCGTGGGGCTGGAAAGGAAAGTTGTGTAAGTTATAGAGAAGAATGAAGTAGCGGGTTCTTGGCATATCTCAATCAAGTGTGAATAAATAGGTGATTCCAATTCAGATGCTATGAAAATACGTCCTAGAGATTTCTGGAGATTTAAACCAGGGTCTTGTGCTTGAATGTAGAACATGAGAACCAGAGGGGACACTAGAAATTGTCAAGTCCCTGGTATTTTCCTCTGCTTGTGCCTTATCTGATGGTGCCCGTCCCCTTTCTCTCCTACCCCATGAACAGCAAACTGCAAGCACTGGCATTGAAAAGATGGCACTGGCTTTGCTATATGCGTTATTTGGAAATGATGATTCATTAAAAGGCTTCCCCCAGCCACCGGTCCCAACATATGTAGCTCAAAAAAGGCTGCAGGCAGGAATCAGAGCCATAGGACATGTGTTCTGTGGGTCAGAAGCCAACCCTGGTTTTATTAAAGTATGTACAGGTGACTGGGAAGGAAAAGGACCACTCTGTGATATGGCCAATGCCACAGCCAGGCTCGCTGTCTGGGGCTGGCCCATTGGTGGCTCTTTGGAAGTCAGTCTGGTTGGAGCCTTGGAAGAGACCTGATGAATCCGATCTTGACCTCCTCTTGACCAGAGCTGACCATGGCATCTGGTCCATCCCCAAAAGGCGGGAGGGGAAGCCCACTGGGTTGGTAGAATGGGGTGAATTTCTTTGCCACTTACATAGTCTCTTTGGAAGAAACTGAGTTCTTGTAAGCAGCATGGGAATCTTCCAGAGGACCCCAGCAGTCAGGGAGGCAGTGGCCTACCAGAAAGTAAGCTCAACTCGCCCTCCACTGGTTTTGAAATCAGAAGCCCGGGCACAGCGAAATTCACGGGCAGAATCCCACTCTGGGTCCATACTGCCCTGGCTGACATGTACACGGACGGCTGCACAGAAACACTCCTCCCTGGGCCTGTGGCTCACTTCATGTTTCTCTCGATCCAGTCTTTAAAAGGCAGCACTTTGGTGAAGGCTGTGGAGAGGCTGTGGCTGCACGTCTTGTCATAGCTCCAGCTGACCAGCCCCACCAGGTGCCAGCGGGGCTCCGGGGATGCCCGGCCCGGGAAGGACACAGCCGCGATGCCCCCTGTCTCAGCTGTGCAGATGTCAGAAGGGGCCGTGGGGTCCCGGCCGGCACAGAACATGCTGTCCGTGACACTCACCGGGATCCCCTGCGCCTCGTGCTGCTCCTCACACAGCAGCGAGTCCGCCACCCTCACCACCCCCGAGCGCAGCGTGTCATCCTTGTAGCCGGGGCTCCTGGAGTCCGCCAGGACGTTCCAGCCAGCCACGGTGATGCGGGACTCCTGGAAGGAGGTGCTGAGATCCCGAGGGGCCGCCAGGCAGATGGGCTGGACGCGGGTGCTCATGCGAGCCTTGTCCAGGAGCTTCAGGATGGCAATATCCATATCCAGCAGGATGGGGTCGTAGTTGGGATGGAGGATGATTGCAGAAATCTACGAAGGTAAAGAGAATGGATAGCAGTGGTGAGTGGCCGACTCCACGGTGACGGCAACAGGCAAGCCCCGGGCTAAATTATTGAGAGAAAATGTCTGAGAGCCAGCTGCAATTATTCGGATACACTTCACTCAATGGATCACAGAAAGCAATTGCTCTGTTTCCAGGGTCGCAAACTGAAATGCCTACCAGGGCTGGCAGGTGGTTTTTAAATAAGTGGAGTGGACATGCGAGGCTTCGAAGGACGGGGGTGCATACCCCAGGGAAAGAGGCACACCACTCTGCTCAGCTGACCACTGCCATGCAGAGATGCTCATTTTGCCAGAGAGTAGACTCCAGACCTCTGGCTGAAACCTCTTGGTTTTTAAATGCTGGCTGCTGCTGCTGCTAAGTTGCTTCAGTCGTGTCCGACTCTGTGCAACCCCATAGATGGCAGCCCACCAGGCTCTGCCGTCCCTGGGTTTCTCCAGGCAAGAACACTAGAATGAGTTGCCATTTCCTTCTCCAATGCATAAAAGTGAAAAGTGAAAGTGAAGTTGCTCAGTCATGTCCGACTCTTAGCAACCCCATGGACTGCAGCTTACCAGGCTCCTCTGTCCATGGGATTTCCAGGCAAGAGTACTGGAGTGGGGTGCCTTTGCCTTCTCTGAATGTTGGGAAATAACTGATTAAAAAAATATACAGTAGCACTACCAAAACACAAACTTCTACAGGCTACCAGGTGGCAGCCTCTGGTCCACTGTAAACATTTCATTTACCGTCAAGCCAGTAAGTTAGAGCTACACCTAGGATGGTCCACGGGACTTTTCCACCAAGCCTCCCCTGATTATCCCCATTCTTGCTCATCACCCTCTTTGATGGGGCCCCCTGGAGCTTAAATCTATGATACGCTATAACATTTTTATAGACTTGTTCTATATCTGAGCTCATTTACCCAGGGATTCTATTGTGCTGGATTAGTCACAATATACTGGTCTGTCTCATCCCCTAGCCTGTGGACTCTTCAGGGCAAAAATCATGCCTTGTTCAGTTCTGTGTGTATTCCCAATGAATGGCATGCTGTGGGAGCTCAACAATGGATGGATGGATGGACAGGTGGATGAGCTAGATTGCATGAGAGGGTGGATGGTACAGAAGGAGGGAGGTAGGTAGGGAAAGAAAATAATATTAGAAATTTATTGAGTCTCTATGTCCTCACAGTCTACCTAGCACCATGTCCTAAACATAATAGGTGGTTGGTTACCTTTCAATGACCCCAATGATAGAAGATATTTTTTATTATCTTATTTAAAAAAATTTTTTTTTGGGGGGAAAGACTGCATAGTCTTTCTAGATGCCCCTTTCTAGTATCTGCCAATCATGAAAGATTAGGCTTCTAGGTGGCACAGTTGGTAAAGAATCTGCTTGCCAATGCAGGAGATGCAAAAGACAGGGGTTCAATCTCTGGGTCAGGAAGATCCCTTGCAGGAGGGCAGGGCAACCCACTCCAGTCTGCTTGCCTGGAGAATTCCATGGACAGAGGTACCTGGTGGACTACAGTCCATGGGGTTGCAAAGAGTCTGACAGTACTGAGCAACTGAGAATGCATGTGCCTAATCTTTCCAGGCTCTGGACTGGATGTCAAGGTGACAGACTGACAGAATAACTGCTCGCCCGGTGCTGGGAGCTGCCGAGAAATAAACCAGACTTCTAGTCTGCAGCCCTGTCTCACCCGCAAGCTCTGGATGCTCTTCTCATCCCGGTCGTCATCCCTGTAGAATTTCCCCAGGACGACTTTGAGGTCTGCCGTCTTGATCACGGTGACCCTGCCCAGGTCAGTGACGCAGTGGGCAGCCACCACCACGGTGCGCTCGTTGACCAGGGCACCACTGCACACCAGAAACCAGGCGTCCTTGTGCAGACCACCCCCGTGCACCCCGCCGGCCCTCCTGTAGATGGCAGCCTGCCACGGCCAGCGCGTGCCCTGGGTCTTCGGAGCAGAGACGTTCTCGGTTTTCCCACAAACTACGGAGAAAGCACCAGCTCAGTGAGATAAACTCAGACCTTCCCATCCACAGGGGAATGTGTCAATCAACCAACAGAGCATATATCTGGAAAGGTGGGCCCTACGGGTGTCAAGACCACAGAGCATCTAACCTGTTTTGTTTTTTTTCCTTTAAATACTAATCAACCACCTTAACATGCTTGACTATAAAGTCGAGGGTTATAACTGGGAGTCTTACCATCCCAGGCACTTACTGTGTAAGTTGCCTAATCTCTTAGAGCCTCAGTCTTCCTGCCTGCAAAATGGATACTGTAATCACAACTGTCTCCTAGGTTCTTGCAGAGAGTGGATGAGATGATGTATAATGTATATAAACAGATTCAAAATATCGTGACTACTGCTCTTCTCCTCTGACAAAAAAGGATGGGGTAGTAGCTTAGTATGTGCAAAAGCCCACTCCAGACATTTCCATGTATTACCTCAGTAATCATTATTACATAACCTGTAAGTAACTGATACCTCATTACTTATGAACAATAACGTAATTAATCCCATTGGGTGATCAGGATGAAAACGGGGGCTCAGGTAACCAATATGACATAACTAGAAGTTCTCTGGCACTTTTAATCCCTTCCCCACGTGGTGTTTAATGACTGTTCTGTCCCTTTTCTCCAAGTAAATATGATAAAATCATCCACAAGAAAGCATGCCCCCTCTTCCTCAAAAATTCATCTAAGATTTAATCATCTCTCCAAATAAGTTTAAGCCAAAGGAAGGAAACTCTAACTGTGGAATTTCAGACTTCACCAAGCTGGGGGAAAGTATTAGAGGACTATTCTTTTGGACCAGGATTTTTTCCCCAGAAGTCTTCAACAGGGTCAGGGGCTTTTCATAGGCAGCCATGAGAGATGCAAGCTGTTTTAGTGCAAGGACAAGCCTTGACTCACTAGGGATGCAGGATGGGGCACGGCCACTCCACTTCCCAGTCCTTAGACACGTCCTCCGGCTGCTGCCCAGGCGGCGATAGAAGGGTGAGATGCACTCGTACTGGAGCTGGGTGTGCAGATGTTGGTACCCAGGCGGCAGGTCTCCAAAGGGAAGGACTGGCTTCTTGGTAGGGGCGTCCTGCAGTTTCTGCTTGCTGAAGGCTGATGAGTATAGCTGATGTAATGGCGTCTCCCTGCATCATGGCAGAGGGGCCCGGAGAGAGAGGAGGGCAGGAGACAGTCATTACAGCCCTTTTAGCATCCATGCCAAGCTCCACGAAGATGTTCAGTTACGAAGGAAGAAAACAACAGCTATCTCATCCTCTGTGTGTGGGTGATTTGCTCTCCCTTTCACCCCTCACCCCTCTCTGTCTCTGTCTCTTTCTCACACACACACATATCTCTTCTACCACTGAGCAGATTTTCTTGCACACTTCAACCTTTTATTTATTCCTCCATTTCCATTTCTGGCATGCCTCCAGCTACCCAGGGTTTTAACCAAAGAGCATAATATCTGACATAATAGCTGCTTTCCAAAGGTACGCTATACATGCACACACACACACACACAAATTAATTGTGAAATTAAACAAGAAAAGAAGTTAATTTCAAGGAAAGAAATCCAAGTGACTGCTCTGCTCTAACCATTATCATAATGGAGCAATATAAGGAATTGACTCGAACTAAACTGTGTTGATACAGTGGCTTGATTTAGCAATTAACGGATATAATTAGTCCACCTCAGAGAATAGAACCTTCTCTCAGAGCGCATTGATTGGGAGAAATAAGAAGCGCTGTGTGCAAATGTGAAAAGGCCTTTTAAATGAGCCCTGAAGTTGAAGCCCCAGAGGCCACTCTGGGGTTCTTGGGAGAGAGGTATGCATACTACACAGCTTATGCTCATTTTATATCAGTGCATAATGACTATTAACTGACAAGTTAGATTTCCTTTAGGAATCAATGTTTTCATCCCTGTTTAATGCATGGAGAAAGGAAGCCCAGAGAGGTAGGTGGGGATGCTGAAGGGCACACAGGAAGCCAAGACAGGACCCCAGACAGCACTGGGCAGTCACGATTCTCACCCCGGTGAGAATACCATTGTAAGAAATGTTTCACGTGTCTGTACAATGCTTTGCTCAGAGCAAATATTCCACCTACATTGATTCCATTCTACAAATCTTTAGCTCATATTTAGAACCAGCTCTGTAGCTCAGGGGGCTCTTGTACTTGCAAACAAGCTCAGGTTTTGGCCACTGAAGCTTTGCATTGCCTTTGGGGGTTCCTGGATGAGCCTGTCTGCTGAAGACCGTCATATCCTTGCTCCAGCAATGAATCTTCCAGGGAGATATTTGCCTTGCATTTAATCCTTAACAATTCCTAGAGGCAAACGTTAGTGTGATTGCCCTTATTTTTGAAAAGAGGAAACTAAAGTCTCTGCAAATTTAGGAATCTGCCCAAGAATAGCCAGCACTAAAGAGAGATGACGGAAACAGCACTTGAACCCGTCCATCCAATCCAGCCATTCACTCATTCACTATTTTGGGGGTGTCCACTATGCGGCAGGCGCTATTCTAGGTACTAGAAGTTCAGCATGAACTAAACAGAAAATGTTCTTGCACGCGTAACTTTCACAATTTTTTGGTGGGTTGTGAGGAGACAGAAATTGAACAAATAAACAAGCAAATGTCAGTAGGACAATAGGTGAAGATGGATGCCCAGGTGCAAATTGGAGATATCTGTAAAGGTCAGAGAATACTGGGTAAAGAAGTCAGCTCAGCAGTCAGGGTGGAGGCAAGGGTGCTATCCTTTTTAAAGGACGGTCATGGAGGGTCTCTCTGCCAGGTAAAAACTGAGTAGGGAACTGAAGGAAGCCAAGCATTAAGCCTCGTTGAAATCCAGGGGAAGCAACTTCCCTAGCTTGCCACCAGGGGTCCCCACCTCTGTCTTTCCAGGAGAAAGACTAGGTGGGCTCCCCGCCCAACCCCGCCTCCCGCCCCGAGGCTTCACATCCTTCATCAGGGGCTAGTCATTCATCTCTGGTTCCTAGCTCCACCAGCCTGCTTTATCTGATTGATCACTACCAAGGACATCTTCCTAAGCCATGACTGACTGTGTTTGGTAGGAATGCCATCTCCCTAAAAGCTGCATGATAAATACGCAGTCATTTTAGAAGGACTCAAGTATTAAAATCCAGCTCCTCAAAGGCCATCTTAAAGTCTGGCTTCCCACCAGCCACTGACTTTCCCACGATCCAGTGAAACCTGTACATATTCCAACAGTTGCTACCTCTTGGCTAAAGGCAGCTAGCTAATAAGCCTCCATCTAACAGGCCCTTTTCTTTCCTGGCAAGTCAACACGGAGTGTCCCTAAGAAACCTCAGACTGTCTTTGGCCAAACACAAGTAGGGAAAGGGGGTGGAGAAAGGAATGGTCATTTGCCTTTAAAGCAGAGTTCAGGTGTTTCAACCTCACCTTGACTGAACCTGCATTGGAAGAACTTTCCGTCTCACCAGGTCTGAGATCTTTGGTTCTCGGCAGGCTAGAAAGAAAAAGTTAAAGCTGCATAATCCTTTTCCATACTAACTGTTCACACCATGAATTCAGATTCATACCTGACCACCCTCTCTGGACACCAGTGCACATTCCCCAGGCTCTCAGAAGTGAGACGTGTCAGCCAAGCACGAACAGCTCGCTTAGCAAAAGAGCATCCTGAGAGACTTCCCTGGCGGTCCAGTGGTTAAGAATCCACCTGCCAATGAAGGAGAGCCAGGTCCGGTCCCTCATCCAGGAAGATCTCACATGCTGCAGGGCAACTAAGGCTGTGAGCCACAGATACTGAGCCCATGCTCTACAGTCTGTACTCTATAACAAGCGAAGCCACCCCAATGAGAAGCCCACGAGTGCAACTGAGACCCAGCATGGCCCAAAATAAATAAATGAATTTTTTAAAAAACAGAGCATGCTGAGTTTCATTTATTAATAAAATGGCATCCCCCTTTGAAGAAACCAAGTAGAATAAGAACGTCTGCAGAGCTGCTCCACCCAGGTGATATGAAAGTGTGAAAGGATTAGTCGCTCAGTTGTGTCCGACTCTTTGTGACCCCATAGACTATAGCCCACCAGGCTCTTCTGCCCATGGACTTCTCCAGGGAAGAATACTGGAGTGGGTTGCTATGCCCTCCTCCAGGGGATCTTCACAACCCAGGGATCAAACCCGAGTCTCCTGCATTGCAGGGCAGATTCTTTCCTGTCTGAGCCACCAAGGAAGCCCAGTGATATGAAGCAATAGTAGTTAATAGAATTATCCATTTACGTAAATAGTATTAGCAAACTGGATCAATATGGAATAAAAGCCAAGGGCAAGGTTCTAAAATGTAGCCCAAGATAGGAAATCACAAGGTTCTCATTTAAAACTGAACAGCAGTGTCAACCAACAATAAGTCTTGAGTAACTGATTCCTCCAGGTCCTTTCTCTGCAATTAAGGCTTCTAATGATCCTTTGAGGGCAACTCAAAGCCTGGTTTAATTTTGTTGAAGTCTCTCTTTCTTCACAAGTGAAAAGGAATCCTTCCCATCTCACTTTCCCAATCAAGCAGCCAACATTTGTCTAATTAGCAACCTAGGGAACTCTAGTTGTATTAATTTGTAAGAGAAGGGTTGACAAAAAAATCTCCAAGGACATAGGTAACACCATTTCCATACCTAATGAAATCAAGACTCATAGTCTGTGCTGCTGGGGATGAAGGTCTCTCCTGGCTAAAGTCTAAAGTCTTCCTTTCACAGCCTTCCTCTTTCATTCCTTTTCCCATGATTCAGGTTGTTGACAAACACTCAGAAGGCAAAGTGGAGGACTGAAGCAATCATCTGGATAATCTAGGCCACGGACATGCTTTTCTTCAGGAAACAACCAGTTAGTTGTGTGTGTGTGTGTGTGTGTGTTACTTGCTCAGTCCTTCCACCAAAAAGAGCTATTATCGACTTGGAGCAACGAGTGAATCAAGTTGATAAGAAACTACGGGGCTTCCCTGTTGGTTCAGTGGTAAGAATCCACCTGCCAATGTAGGAGACACGGGTTTGATCCCTGATCCTGGAAGATCCACATACCATGGAGTAACCAAGCCTGTGTGCTGCAACTACTGATCCTGGAAACCTGTGCTCTAGAGCCTGGAAACCTCACCTACTGAGCCTACCCACCCTAGAGCCCGTCCTCTGCAACAAAAGAAGCCACTCCAACAAAGAGCAGCCTCCGCTCTCCACAACTAGAGAAAAGCCCGCACAGCAACGAAGACCTAGCACAGCCAAAAACAAATAAAAAGTAGATAAATAAAAGTGCATATTTATATATATATCATGTATACATGATATATGTATAAAAGAAACTACACGTGCCTACTGTCATGGAGTCAGGTCCAAACTTCCTTATGCAATGTCCAATTTGTTCTGTTCTCAAACTACCTTTTAAAATTTACCTCCCAGATTCGATTGACTGATTTTTTCTACTTACCATGATTCTTTCACTTCTACCTATACCACTTTTTGTCTTCCAAGTGGAATACCATCCCAACTCCTCTTTATCTCAGTAAATCCTTCCCTGCTTCCCAAAGGGGCTCCAGTCCTCCCTGCTGCAGGAGAACTGGAGCTCATATTTCTCAGAATACACACTACTCATTTGCTCTATAACTCTCCTTTGAATGTTCAAGGGTTTATTGTCTTTTAAAGATGCTTTTAAACATTTTAACATTTCAAACCTCCCTCCACACAGGCTGGCAGGGATGATGTGTCTATTGTGTCTTTTATTTCTTGCATTGATTTAATGTTGCACAGAGAGTAGATAAATGTAGTCATATAAATGCATATTAATTGTTTCAGTTCTATCCTTGGGGTTACACATAAAAAACTCAGCCTTGTCATCTCTCTAAACTGCTCTGATAACTACATCACTCTTCTTGATCACATCAAGACATTGTGATGAGGATAAACTGGTCCTTTGGCGGTCTAAAAAAGAAGCACATGTTTTATGGATGTGTTTTTGACACACCAAAATAAGAAGAATGTATGGTTTCAGTGAGAACTTAAAAGAGATGCAATTTTTTTTCCCAGGGCTTCAAAAACAGGTATGGGAGCTACCAAAATGTTCAGCAACTCCACTTATCTCTACAGACTTCAGAAATATTTGCCAGTCACCTTTTATGCAGATTGGCTGTTTCCCTGACCACTCTCCATTCTGCTGGCAAGTTCTCATCTCATTACCACTGAGAACATAGGAGCTGTTACAAAAGAAGGTCAGGACGGTGCCGATTTTTGCATAGTGCCCATGGATAAGCCCAGGGCCTCCTGTAATTTTCTTGTACCCATTGACTGGCCCCCCAGGGTCTGAGCAGTTTCTTTCTTCAAGGACTGAAAGTGAAAAGAAAAGAAAAGGAGCGTTATTAACAGTCTGAAGCATTCCATTTTAGCACTGAATCTTTTCACATCTCATTGAATTAAAAATGCAGTGATATGGAGCCTGCTAACAATGGTACTCAAAGGAATTACCAAGAGAAAACGCATAACAGAAAAATCCATGCATTAGACATATCTTCTTGTTTTAACAATTTATTCTTAAATTGAGAACTGTTTCACACCATATATATATATATAAATTTGACAGCACATCAGGCTCTCATGTAATCACATTCATTTGCTTCCCAAATTGTGAAATCTGGACAGGCCTGGACAAAATACACATTTTGCCTAGATTTTATGCTCAGTATGCAAGGATTGTTGGTATTCAGTATTGTAATATCATCTTCATTCCCTAAAGCTTGGGCAATTAAACCACACTATTCAGTTTCCTATTTGTGTTGTACCCAGAAAGTAGAATAGATTAGAAATGAGAGTACATTTATGAATTTAGATTTTCTATTTCATCTGCCAGAACACTGGGTGTGTTAAAAGTTGTAATTAAAAAACACTAGAGGCAATATAAATTCAGAGATACAACAAAGTCCCTTAATCTCCAAATAGAACTTTCCATCTAAACATTTAACAATACTCATTATAGGAGATCTCCATTCTCTCATTCATACTGCACAGCTACTTAGAGTAAAATTGGCATCAACAAAGCTATCCTGAGCACTGAACAGGATAGTAGATATATCCTGGAAATATTCGATCAGCTAGACAATATATTTTTCTCAAATGGATTATGGTACAATACTGAATATTACTTGCCTAAGGATACAGAGTAAGTCCCCTTAGAATTCAACCTTTAATTACTGAGTTTAGATAACAATCACTCCATCAGGCTCTCTAGTCTCTTTTTAATCATTTTTCTAAGATATGGGCTCATCCCTATAAAACAGGGGCTTTCCCAGGTGGCTCAGTGGTAAAGAATCCGCCTGCCAATACAGGAGACACACGTTTGATCTCTCATCCAGGAAGATCCCCTGGAGCAGGAAATGGCCACCCACTCCAGCATTCTTGCCTGAAAAATCCCATGGACAGAGGTGTCTGGCGAGGTAGCAGAGTCAGACACAACTGAGCACATTATAAAACAGTCTCCACACAACTCAGTTACGCATCGGACATTCTTTTCTTCCCTTAAGTGTCCCAGTTACTTTTCAAATAACCTGCTTGCTTGCCTCCAGGCAAGAAATGAATATCCATTCATATAACGCTTCTATAATATTTCAGAACTAAAAATTAATACATTGTTCCTATGTGCAATTTGGCAAAGTTGCTAAAACTGGTCAAACTCCTGGTTTGTGTACTCTAAGATTGCTCATAGCTCACATGACAGATGATCTCAATGACACTGTGTGCTTTGGACTATGCATTCTGCACGATCTCCCTGGTGGTTGATGCCAAAGTCCCATTTTAAATGTTAAAAAGGGATCTCACTGAGTGAGTTGTTTAAAAATACCAAAATGGCATAGAGAAGGCACTGTACTTTTTGAAGCTTCAAGTGGACTCAGAAAAATCCCAGTGCTTATACTTCTAGGAATCCCTGGATGATGTGGAACGAAGAGGCAGAAAGAGCCTTCCATATTGCTTCATTGATGGGCCACTGTCTTATAGTACAGACTCAGTCAAAGCTGAATACATAGCCCAGAAACAACTGGAAGAGCCCACAGACTTCAATCATCCCCAAAACATATGTCATACCTGCAAGTTTCAGAGAGTGGAATTCGTTGTCAACATAAAAATCAGACAGTGTCTCATAAAAATCTGTGTTACTAGCTTCTGACAAAATTTAGCTCTGGAAACCCTGGGTCTATATTCTCACACGGCAAGAATCAGCTGGTGCAGGGCGGAGCTCTCTACTTAGACAGGATCACATTCTTGCCTTGGTCACAGTCCCCACCCACCAGCTGTATGGTACCCGCAGAGACTTCAATCTTTGACCAGTTAGACTATCAAAGGGCTATGACTTGTGTAATTCAAGTGTAGCTCCTCATTCATTTTGAACTTTGCTTGCTAGAGATCACAGCCAAGAAAGACTGAGTGATATTTAAGGCCTGTCCTGGAAAACAGAAAGAAAATGAACTAGCCTCTAGCCATGTCAGCCTCAGTGAGAATACAAGAAATCACTTTTCCTGTAAGCCTAATCATTGGATTTTTCTCCGCTTAGAAGTAAGTACCTTCACGGTCCATTAGGCTTCCACTTCATGATCTCTTACGTGTGAGATGGGTCCGATTTCTATTACATTTCATGTGGGTTTAACTGGCAGGAACCTTGGAGAGTTCTCAAGCCCTTCCAGGTAATAAAGCCTCATGACAATCCAGGTTCTTCATGTCATTGAAAAGGGTTTAAAGGAAGATTTAAAGGGCAACAGACTCAGGATATCTAAACACGTCTGCCCAAGGTGGAGGAATTCTGCCACATTTCTATAATTCTTAAATGCATATTCCTTTCTAACATGACATGTCTGAAATCAAGACACATGCCTACTTTTCTTGTCTACTTCTCTTTCATTTGGTTTTAAGTTATGCTCATGAAATATGACCAGGGTTGAGCAGGATGATGCTTCCAAGGGAAGGTTCAATGGAAGGTGAGACCATGTGGCTGAAATTCAAGAGAAATGTAGATGTTAGAAATAGATTCATAAAGGATTCAGATAATGGAGTTGTCTGACACGACTTAAAAATAGACTGAAAATATTCAAGGAAATAAAATATAAAATTGAGGACTTTGGAAGAAAACTTTCACCTTAAAAAGTAACCCAAGGAGAAATCTAGAACACATAAGTTATAATGACATAAAGTAAAAAATTCACTGGATGAGTTTAATAGCAAATCAGATACAACTGAAGGGTACTGACAAACTGAAAGATAGCTTCAAAGAAAAGACTCAGTATGAAGCCTAAGAGACAAAAAGATGAAAAATGTACAGGAAAATGTAAAGATATATTAAGAAGGTTAATAAATACATGTAACTGGCATCCCAGAAGAAAAGAGAGAGAATGGAGGAAAACCAGCATGTAAAGAGATAACTGACATTTTTCTGATGAAAGACACTGACCTACAGATTTACAAGGTCCCAAGCCAGATAAGTATGAAGAAAATCACACACAGACATAGTGTATAAAGCTGTTCAAAATCAAAACCAAAGAAAGAAAATTTAAGCAGCCAAAGGAATAAAAGGACTGGAAAAGCATACTTTAAAATAATTGCAGTCAGTATCTCTGGTTTGTAATTTTGAGAATGTTTCTTGCTTCTTTCTACTATTTTTTCAAGTTTTATAATCAGAAAGTGTAGCCATAAGATTTTGTATTTTATAATTTTGTTGTTGTCCTATAGCTATTATTTTTTAAAGTGTCAGGGAGATGGTTTGGGTATCCCCCACTAAGCCTATAAATCTACATTAAGTCTTCATGCCTTTTTTGTGTGTGCTCCCAGACCCTCTCTGCCCCCCGCAAATCTCTTTACCATCCTGCATAACCAGAGTGTAATCCCACGTTCCATGAATTCAGATTTAAATGTTTTGTCACTAGACTCTGGTGGAAAAATAGTAGCCTCCAGGATCAGATAGCTATAGGCTCAAATACACAGGTATTCAATAAATGTCTGTGTGTGGGTAGAAAGAATAAAGGTCAAAATGTACTCATTCTTCCACTTAATAAACTAGGGCCTGGGAAAATTAATCTTTTCAGATCTTGTTTTCCTCATCTACGAAGCAAGATAATAACACTTTTCTGGTTGGTCTGGTTTTGAGTAGCAATTTAAACTACACATAGTCTCTACTTCCCTTTTTTGCCTTTATTTACAAAGCATCCAACTGCCTTTAAAAATCAATTCCTCAAATGCATACACAAAGAAAAATCTATAGAGGAATCTAATTATCGGACCTTTTCAAGTACAAAGCAATACTTTTTGGTCTCTCGGCAATACAATGAGTTTCCAGATCTGGGTCCAGTGTGTTGATTCAGACTTCCGGGTACACCAAGCATGATCTCTACATTCATCTATTTTAATCCTGTGTAATGAAGTCTTAAAATTATATTCTTACATCAAACATCTACTGAGCATTAGTCTCTCTTCCCTCATTTATTTCCTGTGCTTTTCAAAGCTACACCTTCTCCTCTGATGCTTTTGAAGAGAATTCTAAGACTTCCTCATCCATCCTTTTCTCTCCCGGTTTAGACCTCTACCTGTTGGGTTCATAGACCATCTGCATCTCATCAGAGCATCTACCTAGGGTTAGATTTCAAAGCTATCTCTCTTTTCTCCCTGTGGGTTCTCTGTTTAGAAACCTCTGTATCTCCCCACTGAACAGACTCATGATTCTTTCCTATTTGATGTTTCAAGAGCTTTTGATTTCATTTCTCCTCGGTGGGATGGATGTTTTCACACAAAGCCAAATGAGAATTTAAAACATCTGCATCACTGGTGTGAAGGAGCATCAAACTCCTGCTTTGCTAAATAAAATATTCCATAAGTAGTCATAAATAGCACATTGTCCTATTACTTTGGGGACTCAGCCTAGGGATATAAACACATTAAGTTTAGCATGCCTTTACATGCTACCTTGTAAGCAAAGGCAGTACTCAGGATGCACTTCTCTGCAACACTGTTTCAGATAAACATTTTTAAAAAGACCTTCTCTCCCTTGTCTTCTTTGCTCTTCAGAACAGCAGTATTAGGCAGTTCACTGTGGTACCACTTTACAGAGGAGATGCAGTAGCTTTGCAGGGCTCTTGTAGTGATCACTGTTGATGCCCCATCGAGGTCTCCTCTTATCCTTTCCCAAGCTCTGCTTCTATACGTGTGCTTTGCTGCTGAGAGCTGGCACCTGCCACCTTCACAGACTGCCCTTGGGCATGGGCACCATCTCACCCAAATGAAGAGCTAAAAAATGCCTAGATTTTCGGCCCCTTCATGCTCACCCCAGGGTTGCCTGTAGCCAGTGACAGATGGGTGCGGAAGCACAAAGGCCCCACTCCTGTTCTTCAAGGTGTGGTTTACACTTCCCAGCACCTTACAGGATGGGGCTGAGTCTGGGAGTTCAGTTAAAATCACTCATGCTTGGCTTGTTCCTCTTTCCCATTTTCCTTCTGCAACTTCCTTAGTGGTTGATCCTGAAGGTACTCCCTTTAATAAATCATGTGGACCCAAATGTGGCTCAGGACCTGGTTTGGGGAGTTCTGTTTTCTTAGCCCTGGGCATCAGAACCCATCATGCCTCCCCATGGCAGCACTCCTGGGAGTGATGAGAAGCCCAAGAGGTGGTTAAGTCAACCCCTGGCACGGGGCTTGCTTGGCTTTCCGCACTCCTAGGAGATCTTGGGGAGGATGACTGGCAGGGCAACTAGAAAGATCACATCTCATCAGAGGGTCTCCAGCCTTCACAGATAGTCTCAGACTCCAGCATCCCATCCCCCAGGCTCCATCAGCAGGGCTGTTTTGACCTGAAGGGAACAGGAGCTTTAAGACATGGACTTCCCCAAGCTGAACAGTGTGGACCCAGAATACACCATCCAAGGATTCTCCTTACTGATTTGCTGCTGTCTGTGTAAAGCCAGGGACCTTTTGCAACCCTGGGGTACAGAGATGGCCCCAGCAATGACTGAACTTCCCATGGGCCTGAATTGTGGGTCTTAGAGTTGGACTTAAGTTGACTTAAAGCAAATAAAATTATATCCTTTTCTCCCCTGATTGGTCCACTAAGATTCATACTCAGCATAAGGTATAATAGCTAAGATGACCAGGTCCAGAAGGTTTTATGGACCATGACCATAAAAAATGGACATGATGATAGAGACATCAAGAAGTATATCAGGATACTGTAGAGACATTATAAGGAGAAGCAGCTTTTTGGTGCACACAAGTAACACCGCCTTCTTCGTGCCCTCTGCTCAGATCAACTACACTGACCATAACAAAAGGAAGTTCATACTCTTCATTCCTAATTTAGGGAGACGGTCCATTTCCCATCACCCTAACGATCACAAAATTCAGAGGGCAGATCCAGCTGTGGCAAGAAAGCAGACTGCTTGTTCCATTATATTACTCTATCCTTGCTCACAAAATGCCTTTTTATGAATGAATTTAGAATTTCAATATGATACACCAGATTCATGAGTATTTGTCTTTTCCTTTCTTCTCAAAGCTATAAGTTCAAATTTGGAGATAATACATAGAAAAAAGCCCCTAGGAACCAAAGAATTCAACCACCACTTGTCTTTCTGGAAGCCCAATATGTCTTTCTGTAAAGGCTTGTGAATTGCCGTTGGCTGTTGGTATCACTGATGACTTTTCTTGCATCCTCTATTCAATGGGCGTCGCCTCTGTGTCCAGCAGAATCAGGTATTGGCAGATGTGCTTCTGTAATTTTAATGAAAAATTTTCATTTAAACCCAGACAACCCAAGGCCCTCCCCTGCCTTATTAAAATAAGTGCTTATGTAAGCACTTATTAAAAAATGGTTTGAGGCCTTCCAGAGACTTAACCCCCAAGTCTTCAGGGGAATGGAGACACACATATATAATTTTTTTCATTAGCACCATTTCATCCTAAAAGACTAGTGTCTAACTTTGCTTATAAAATTATATCAGAACATAGGAAGGTCTAACCAGAGAATAAAGTAAAGGTAATCACTGGGGCCTTAAATAATTTAAAGAGGTGTAGGGGGGTGGTCTCAGAAAATACTAGCCAACCATAGCAATTGATGGTGGTCTGGGTTGCACCAAAGATTCCATCAGGTACGATTAACTGGGTTGATACAACTCAGCCTTTGTGTTGCCTGAAAGATAACCTCTTAATCTACAGGCAGACACCTGGGTGAAATGGAACCAGGCTCTATTTTAGATGCTTATGCTAAGAATAATCATTTGGGATTTGTTGGAATCTGTTGTATCACATGTGTGTTCTCCTTGTGATACTAGACAGATGTGTTGACACAGAGACTACCATTTAACCAGGGCACGTGTTACAGTTAATGCAGTGAGACCAACTGATCAAGGGCACAATTAGGAAAGAGGACGCAATTAGCACAGACCCGGTGATGCTTCCTTACGATGAGAGCAGCCACTTTCTAACACGTGTCTGAAAAATGGTAGATGGCAGAGGATGACCAAATCCTTCAGATTTTAAGTCCTTTGGGAGACATTATAGGCTCTCTCTAGAAACATTACTGGCGTCTCCACTCACTTGTACTACCCCATCTCACAAAGGACTGGGCTGGCTCTTTCACACCGAGAACAGTGTGTGTGTGAGAGTGAAAAAGACAAAAGACAGAGAGATCAATTCTTGGATTTAACATTGAATCTTTTTAAATCAATAATACAATCATACTTTGAGCATCCTTTAGACAATGTAATCCTGAAATGTATGTTACTTAGCATTGATCAATGTCTTACCCAATGTTTTAAAGAACCAACCAAATAGTGATCTAGCTGACTTGAGCTCTATAACTCGATTAAGTTAGCTCCTCAGAGAAATATCTTCACAAATTATTTTAGGTTGGGTTCTTCTAGAAGCAGGCTGGGAGAGACAGATTTGAGTATAAGTAGCTTATGTAGGTGGTGATCCCAAAGAAAGAAAGTGAAGTCACTCAGTTGTGTCCAACTCTTTGCGACCCCATGGACACCAAGCTCCTCCGTCCATGGGATTTTCCAGGCAAGAGTACTGGAGTAGGTTGCCATTTCCTTCTCCAGGGAACTTCTCGACCCAGGGATTGAACCCAGGTCAAGAAGGGCCAAAAGTAGTGTAGGGAAGTAAGACACAAAAGTGTTTATTATTAAGAAAGTTACTACTGGGGGCAATGGAGTTTCAATGCCATTGGGAAACTCTGGGAGACAGTGTAGACTATGCCTCAGAGTCATACTACCCAGAGAGCAATGGATATGAGTTATTACCTACAGACCACCATCAATTATTTGCTGAAAGATGATGAGATGAACATTAGTTCCTCAGCACTCCAGTCTTTGCTCATATATGAGTCAATGGACTCTGAGAACCAGAGAAAGCCCTTAGGCAGAGTTGCAGGAGCCTGGGGCTGGAGATCACTGGGTCAACAGTAATAGTGTTAGCATAATAAAGTCTAGCTACCTTTTGTTTTTCCCAGGAAGGTGGAAGAACCCAGTTTTTACACGTTTGGTATAAAAAAGGTTAAATTTCTGTTATTTACAAAGTTGAAGTGAAAAACACTTCTCCAGCACCCACCTTTAGATAAGGAGAGGAAAGAATTAGGGATTAAAATAACACAAACAATATTTGCATCTGCAAATGAACTTGTATTTGCTTTCCGTTAATATACAATGAGAGCTATACCAGCGAAGGCCTTTCTCTTTTTTGCCTTTGCTGCCAAGAAACTCAGAATCGCAGACTTTCTGAGGCTGATCATTTCATCTGACGCAAACGTTGAACTTACTCTCTCATCCCATATAGAGTCCTCCTTCTCTGTTCTTGTCCCACTTCTAAACTCTCTTACTTTAATTATTATTTATACCCTGTGTGTGTGTGTTCAGTCGCTCAGTTGTGTCTGACACTTCACAGCCCCATGGACTATAGTGCTTCAGGCTCCTCTGTGCATGGGATTCTCCAGGCAAGAATACTAGAGTGGTTTGCCATTTTCGTCTTCCAGGAGATCTTCCCAACCTAGGGATAGAACCCGCGTCTCTTGCATCTCCTGCATTGGCAAGCAGATTCTTTACCACTAGCAACACCTGGCAAGCTGATTGCTTACAAAAATGGTTTGATGTCTTTTACAAAACTGCACCTAAAAAGTCATACATTTTTTTCCTCAAATTTTATATTAATGATACATTTAGGGTAATGAGAGAGTCACCTGAGCAAAACACTAAGGGGACCACTCTGTCTCTTTAACAGGAACTATTAGAGCTATAAGAGTATCTTGAGAGTTCCAGACACAGATCCAAAGTCAACAACATTCAGGACTCCATTATCCAGCTGGCAGTGTGAGCTGGGGTATTAGCCTCAACTCTTCAGATACTCTGCTATCCACCCGTTCTCACTTGTCACCAAATTCAAAGGAACAATTTGTGATAATTTCAGTTCTATTTGGAAAATGCATTAACTTTCTTTTTTTTCCTTAATATGTATATTTTATTGAAGTATAGTTGACTTACAATGTTTCAGGTGCACAGTAAGGTAATTCAGTTATACATATACAATATATTATTTTTAAATTATTTTCCATTAGAGATTATTACAAGATATTGCTATAGTTCCCTGTGCTATACAGGAAACCTTTGTTGCTTATTGCATATCTGTTTTTTTAATTAGAAATCTAGCATTCTATTCATACTAAGTCAAACAAGTGGAATCAAAATGTCAGAAATTTTTTAGTTGGGCAAAAATTTATAAGTTTTCTAAAATACATATATTATTTATATATAAAGCATTAACTTTCTTACTGGGACTTCGTTCATCCTGGAAACCTAACTTAATATGAGACCAACACCCAGAGACAGCCTTTGGATAGGCTTGAATCCCTTTCGCACTTCTTCCTGTTCAGTTTTTATCTGAGTCTGGTGCCTCTGGATCCAACATCTTTTACCTCCAAAACGTCTTCCCCAACCAGGAACAATGACACCAACTGGTGATATAACCCCTCCACTGAAAACCCTTTTTATCCCTGTCCAGCTGATGGAACTCTGCCCCCCTGATGTTTTCCAGCCTTCCAAGGTTGTGAATGAGACAGTGCCCATGTGAAATTATACTTGGACTGCACACACTGCTATTTGTTCATCTGGCAGCAATTTGGAGGCTGAGGCTTTCAATTAGCTACTTGATCTTAATCAGTATTGTCCTTGGCTCCTGGTACACTGTGTCTTTCGGATACCACTTTTCTGGTGTTTAGATGGCCTATTTCATTAGACAGCTGAAACTCCCTGTGCCTAAGAGACGGGTCCGCTTCAAAAAATCCTCAGAAAGTCCTGGTTACTTTGCTTTTGTTCAAAATCAACATCCTCATTTGGTAGAGTCGATGGGTAGCTTACGTAACTACAGAAATTTAGTCATCTTCTACCTGGTGGATGTGCTCAGTAGGTCTTCTGAGGGCTCCCTCGAATTTCAGAGTGTTTCTGAGTCAGCTCCAGGCGGGTAGGTAATAACCCTAAACTACTAGGGGAAATGTCCCCCAGCGGCATTCATCGTCAACTTTTCAAACGTGAAGTATGCTCACGGTGAAAATAGTCCAAACAAGGAAATTCCGTTTAGCCTTGGGGATAGAGAGGATGACCTTGCAGAGGAGTCCTGAGCTTCAGAGGACATTCGAGTCCTGAGATCCTGCCCACTTAGTAACTCTCATCATCACCATCATTACCAAACACCTTTCTAGAAGAAGTAGTATCCGAGAAACGCATGGCATGACCACTCTCCTGTGTGCCAGAAAAGGGCTAAAATTGGAACTGCTGTACAGTTCTGCCAAATGAAGCAGGAAAATACACCAAAGAGCCCTGCCTTACCTTACCAGTGCCTGGTAAGGTAACAGACACTCAACTAACAGACACTCAAAAATGTCTGGTTGGATGAGTCTGCAAAGTGGGGAGGATCACAGTACCTACCCCAGGGGGATGTCGTGACAATTAAATGAGACAGTGTCACACAGAGCACTGAGTCTGGTCTATATTGAGAATGCACAGAATAACTACCATTGTCATTTTTAATACTTGGATATCAATAAACATGCCTTGTGTTTTGCAGAAAAGAAGCTTTCATCTTCTGAAGCAGGGTGAGGGACAGGTGATGAATGCCCCACAAGGCAGAAGTTTTTAAGGAAAATGGGAACACTGTAACCTCTGTCAAGTGGCTGGAGTTGGTCTCGGGGTCTGCGATAGCAGGTAAGTTGCTTCCATCAGAAGGTAATTTGGCTTTGCTCTCAAGTTCTTCTACTCTTCTTATCTTCCCACCACTTCCCTCCATGGGCATATAGTCCATCCCAGCTCTGACGGGTTACTTCTTAACCCAAAACCAAAATAAATCCTACCCCTGCATGAAGTCCTGCCTCAGGGACCTTGTCTGCCAAAGCAAAAGCCAAGAGGGTCCCCACAAGGAGCAGGCAAGTGGAAGCAGTGTCTTAGTAAAACAGTGGTAGACTTGGCCCATCCCACACTGATGGGCACTCCATCCCAAGCTCTCAGAGTCAGTCAGGCTGAAGAGCTGTTTATGAGGCTTGATCTGTCCTCTTACTATTTGGCTAGAACGCCATCCATCACTAAAACAATTGCTGACCAGCAAAATGCACCCCATATATACCAATCCTAATCATCTTACTCTGAGTGAGAAGAGGCAATGCCTTGATTAAAAGGCCACAGATTCATGGAGCCCAGCAGAGTTAAGGATAACATGTCATTTGGTCTATGTAGACTCAGATTTATCCAACAAATTGAAATGATAAGGAAATTTTCTCCCTGAATTATAAAAGCAAGCAAATATTAGATAGTTATGAAAGGGCAGCTTCTACTGTGTTCAGTGACCACTTTGGATTTCCAGATCTAAATCCAAATGAGACAGCATCCCTCCAAACATGCTAAGAGGGGTGGCAGAGATTCATCTCCATGTTACAGAGAGACAGCAGATGGGAGGCTCCAGTATAGGAAGTGTAAGAAGGAAGCAGACTACTAGCTAAGCATCCTCCCAGGGCTCCTTCCATCTCCAAAGGCTCTGGGTTACTGAGTGCTGGTGGGTAATAACAGTGGATCCCCAGGAACTGTTTTTTTATGAAGTTATCCTTATACCTCTCATGTCCTCTCCAGCCAGACCGTGAATTCTCTTTTCTGCCCTGTTGCTCTAATTTAATATGCAAGGGATGCTCTGGACACTTGGTCTCCTGTATAACCACAGGGGACAGACATAGAGTCCACTTCATGTTAATGAGTGACCATTAAAAAAGAACCATGAGGAATAAGGAGGCTGACCAAGTAACATGATGCTTGGGGCAACCTGTCCCAGAGTTTCCCAATGCAGTTCCCCCTGCTATTACTCCATGTTTCATCTCCAACAGCCCCCTATTCTGGCTGTTCTGGCTACAGAGACTCCCCATCCATAGTGCCACTGTGCGTGTCTACTCCTGGGATCCAGGGTTTCTTTACGACAATGGCATTGGCAGTATCTACCTGTCCTTTAAAACCCAATCTTTCTTGCCTGGATGCAGATGTAATGGTAGCAGTCCTCAGCATCTGGCAATGATTCAGGAGGAACAGTTCACAGAAAAAACTCAGAAACTCTTGGGAGAATTTTCTTAAACCTTGAGAGTCTGAGAAAGGTTTGTCATGATCATCTAGTTTATAGAAATGAGTGCTGATGCCCTAACCCCTTAGAACATCCCTGCTTTCTGCCAAACTTTTAAATGGCTACAGGGCCCAGAAGTAGTCATAAGAATAACTTCTTCTATTAAATTCAGTATAATTCTATCACTATCTGTATCAATACACAAGTATCTTAAATGGATCATCTCATTCCCTCCCTGCCATCACCCCTGAGAAGAACTTGATAAGATTTTCCTAGAATTTATAAGTGGGGAGACTGAGACTCCTAGGAGGTAAATTACTTGCTTAAGACTTACCAGGCTGGTAAATCGCAGATTTAGAACCAAACCAAAGTCTTTCTGACCAGAGTCCAAGCTCTCCACCCTAGGTTGTGTCATCCCAGTGTGGACAAAGGCATTCTTACCCGTCTTCTACATGTTAAGGATGAAACAGAGCTTTTGAACTCTAAAGAAGCCAGTACAAAATTCCATTTTTACAATGTCTCCCCTAAGAGATCTTAGAACAAATACGCATTAATCCCAGCAAGCCTGCAGCCCATTATTTACCTGTGATGGGAGAGGTGACTGTGACCCACAAGGGTTCTCAGCACATTCATCACTATTAAGGCCTCCCGGAAAACCCCAAAGTTCCCAGTCACTTATTTTGATGAGAAACACGGGTTGGCCCTTTGAAGCTAAAATATAAAGTGTGCCTCTTATCCAAGGCTGTTTTCTTCCCAGTCCTCGGGACAGGCTAGTGGGAAACCTCCTGATGCCCCAGAACCCCAATGAATCCAGAGACACCATTTGTCTTTAATTGGTGGAAGCCGATTTGTGTTGTTCAAAGGCGCGTCTGAGACCGCAGGGTGAGCATTGTGCCCCAAGATTTAGCCCGTTTCATCGCCCTTCATTAGGATGCAGGGGGGAGACCTCGGCACCGTCAACTGGGCCAGAGGAACAAAGACGACATGGAAAGTGGAGCGGGCAGTGAACCCCTCACTCTCTACTTTCAAAACAAGACTCCGACCCTTTACTCAAGAACTTACTTTGTCCTTCTGTTCCATCCAAAGAAACAGGAAACTTCAGAGGAAAAAAAAGGGGCCCCAGTTTCCTACATGGTGGCCCAGGGAGGCTGGGGTTGCAGAGGGTGCTGGCAGGAGGTTAGCTTGGCCCCAGAGCTCAGGAGGGGCCACTCCCCTGTTTTGTTCTCAAAGGAGGTCATCTGGGAGCAGGAGGAGGTGGTTCTTCCCTGGAAAACAACTTGAGGAGAAGGTGGAGTTGCAATCAGTGAAGACTGCCCTCAGGGCTCTCGCACCCTCTCAGGAACCCAACGGGAAAACCTGTGTTGATTGTATCTTCTTGTTCATCTTGCTTGCTCGTTTAGTCATGAAGTCGTGCCCAAGTCTTTTCGTGACCCCATGGACTGTAGCCTGCCAGGCTCCTCTGTTGATGGGATTTCCCAGGCAAGAATACTGGAGTGGGTTGCCATTTTCTTCTTCAGGTTGTTTATCTACTACCCCACAAAATCTGAACAAAACATCTCCCCTCAGACTCAAAGAATTCCTTTGAAAATAAATCCATTTCCAACTTGACAAGCATAGACTGAGCTGCTGACATGCATGTTCTAATTCTTCTTTTGAGGACTGGTGTTTATAATGGCTTGTCTCGTAAGCTGGTAAAGTGACTTTTGGTGACCACTTTGGCAACAGCTCTCCAAAGTTTAAATACGGGTAACCTTTGGACTAACAGTTCGACATCTAGGAATTTTTTTACAAAATACCTTTGCATGTGAACAAAGAAACATGTGAGGCTATTCATCTCAGCCTTTTTCATAATAGTGAGAATATTAAAAATGACATTAAGTCCATCTTAAGCGATGGAATGATTATATGATTGGATAGACATTCATATAATGGAGTCCTCAGCAATCATTTTTTTCTCCCAAGAGGGAGACCAACATGGATTGACCTGGGAAAATGTCTATGATATGAACACTGAAGGCAAAAAGTTGAAAAATTGTATGCATGCTTTAAATTCACTTTTGCTTGAAACCAGGTTTCTCAGTCTTGGCACTACTGACCTGTTGGCCAGACAGCTCTTTGTTGTGGGGCTGTCCTGTGTGTCTTGGGGGGTTTTGCAGCATCTCTGGCCTCTACCCACCAAATGCCAGGGGAAGCCTCCCCTCCTGCTGTTACAACAACCAAAAAAGTTTCCAGTTTCCAAAAGTCCCCTGGTCCTGCCCCAGATCAAAAATCTGGGACAAAATCACCCCTAGATGAGAACCACTGGTTTCAAGTAATGACATATAGACCGCCTAGGTTTGCACGCCTTAGAAAAAGGTTTAGAAGGATCCTCATCAAGTTGCTAACCCTGGCAACCAGGATTGTTCAAGGAAAATAATGTTCTTTTTATTTTATACACCTCTGTACTGTTTGATTATTTTTACAAGTCTATATTTCTTCTGTAATTAAGCAGAAAATCTGTTTCAATTCTATTCCCACTCACGGACATAAACACACACAAGGAAAATAAAGAGAATAACTCATATCAAGAGACAGTTAATTGGGACTTTCTAGAGAAGAGAGACAGGTGGGTCTTACCTGGGAAGAGAAGTCCTCTGAGAGGACTTGATAAGACAGGATGCTAACCAGAGCTAATCAATCCATCATCTGTAGTCTCACCAAGCCAGGTGGTGAGAACGGTGTCTGAGAGATTGTAAACAGGGTGGGAAGTGTGGAATTCTGGCCTCTGGTCTTGAATTCGACCAATTTAGTGTCTTAAGCCCTGTACTTCAAATCCTTCATTTGCTTAAAGGATCATCTACCTTCCCACAAAACCTTTAGGAGAGTAGCACATTAACGCATCATCCATGAAATGATTTCCCCCTGTCAGATTTGGTGCTACATAAACAAAAGACGGAATTCTCATTAATATTTGTTTTGCTGCTTTAAAAGTCATTTTTTAAAAACATATGCCTAGTCCAATATGGGCATTTTAGAATTTAGAGTATCCTAGAATGCTTCAGTTTCTTATTAATTTTGAAAGAATTTCCTCCAGGGAGGTGTTTTCAGCTTTTTGATATACCTATGATAAAGTTTTTTTTTTTTTTCTTTTTGTTTTTTTCTGGAAAAATGGTTAAAGTTTGTTCAGAAATTACAAGGTAAACTGTTACAATTGTGATGATTCCCTTATTGAGTTAGTTGGAATTCATGGTGAATATCCTAAAATGGAAAAACAGACCTAAATCTTATGGAAAATTATCAAACATTTGGTCCCCCAAGGCTTTCCTGGTGGCTCAGTGGTGAAAAAAAAAACAAAAACTCGGTGCACTGCAGGAGACGTGGGTTTGATCCCTAGGTCAGGAAGATCCCCTGGAGAAGGAAATCACTACCCACTCCAGTATTCTTGCCTGGGAAATCCCACAGACAGAGAAGCCTAGTGGGTTACAGTCCATGGTGTCACAGGAGTCAGACATGACTTAGGGATTAAACCACCACCCCCACGTTGCTGCCAGCAAATGGCTTATCAGATATCTACCACCAGTATCTTCCCCCAATCTCAACTACAGGGTACTAAGAGAATTATGGTTTTTGAACAACGTTTTGAAAAGTAGCTAGAAAGAATTCTCTTGTCCATCTACGCTGATGTTTTGAAACCAAAAATGACTTGAGACCAAAAGGGATTTGA